>NW_027526214.1:46953349-47624083 GCF_048455015.1 Haemaphysalis longicornis
TTAATCGAGACACTATTGAGATGAATGTCTGGATCCGGCCGGATGCCATGCCTCTTGGAAAACAAGACACAAGTGCACTTCCCTGGATTAAATTTAAAACCGTGGCTGTCTGCCCAACCAGCTAGCTTGTTAACACCTAGCTTGACTTGGCGCCCGCAGACAGATAGGTTACAAGACTTAAATGATAATTGAACGTCGTCTACATAAATGGAGCAGGAAATCGATGGTGGTAGCGCCTTCCGAAGAGAATTCATTTTTACAATAAACAAAGTGCAACTCAAAACTCCACCTTGCGGCAAGCCGTTTTCCTGCACATGAACCCTATAAAGTGCAGTTCCAACTCGCACGCGAAACGTTCTTTCAGACAGGTAACTGGCAAGCGTGTTCATCATGTTACCTGACATGCTAAAGGACTTCAAGTCGCTAAGGATGCCGTACCGCCAAGCAGTATCGTACGCCTTTTTAAGATCAAAGAAGACTGTCATACAGTACTGCTTGTGGGAAAGTATCTTTCATATAAGACTCTAATGGAACGAGTTGATCGTTGGCAGATCGCCCCGCACTGAAGCCTGCCTGGCAGCTCTCGAGGAGACCATTGTACTCTAAGAAGTACACAAGTCTCCTGTTTATCATCTTCTCGAAGAGCTTACACAGGCAGCTTGTCAGGGCAATGGGGCGATAACTGGCAGGAGAGGAAGGATCCTTCCCTTCCTTTAGGACAGCCACTAATATGGCCTCCCTCCAAGAGCGTGGAAAGTGCCCCGAAAGCCATATTTTGTTGTATAGGTGTAAGAGTGTTTCAAGAGTGTCTGGGTGGAGGTGTTGTATTATGGTGTATATAATCTTATCTGCACCTGGGGCTGAAGGTTTGCACGTGCTCAGGGCAACCCTCAACTCATATAGAGTGAATTCAGAGTTGTAAGAAGTATTTGATTTGTCTTTGTCTTGTAAGGGTTTTTTTCTGCAGATGTTTTGTGTTTCATAAAAGTGCTTGTGTAGTGTGCTGAACTGGACACGTGTTCGAAGTGTTGTGCAAGTGTGTTAGCCTGGTCTTCCAGTGTGTCCCCTGTTGTACTAACCAGGGGCAGGCTGTGTGTCTGTTGTTCATTAGGTTTTCGTATTCGTGTCCAGACTTTGTGTGTGTCAGTGTATGAGTTGATGGAAGTGAGGAAGGTGCGCCAACTCTCCCTTTTCGCCTCACGACGCACTCGCTTCCCAAAAGCCTTTGCCCGTTTAAAAGAAATGAGGTTATCTGACGTGGGGTACCGGCGAAGGACACCCCACGCCTTGTTCTGGGCCTCTCGCGCCCGCCTGCAGTCCTCGTTCCACCAGGGCCTCCTTGGGCTGCAGGACCCACTGGAGGGCTGGGGAATGGACTTTTCGGCGGCGTCGAGGATGTGCGCCGTGACGAGTTGGGCGGCTTCCTCCACGTGTAGGTGTTTTATGGATGTGTGGTGTAGTTGAGATGTTTGTCCGGATGTGCTCCAGTTTGCTTTTGATTGATTAAACTTTTTATGGGAAGATGGACTGCTCGGGTATATACCTATATACGTTAATGAGGTGGGGAAATGGTCACTACCATATGTGTCTGTGCCCACACTCCAATCAAGACATAGAAAGAGAACTGCGGAACCAATCGCCAAGTCAAAATGCGAGTATGTATTGTATCCTAAGTTATGGTATGTAAGCTGTTTTTTGTTGAAGAGGCATGCTCCGGAGGATGCCAGAAACTTCTCGATCAGGCAACCTCGGGCATCCTTTCTGGAGGAGCCCAAAAAGAGAGTTGTGCGCAATAAGGTCGCTTATTTGTATGTATGCTTCGGGCAGCTGGTCAACCAGCGCCTCGAAATCAGAGCTCAAAAGCGCATGATCAGGAGAGATGCAAATGAAGCATACCGTTATCAACCTATTAAATATTATTGTACGGATTGCTACAGCCTCGAGGACAGTGTTTAAAGAGAGAGGGTGGCATGCTAATGATTTCCGGGCGATAATGGCCACACTTCCTGAAGAGTGGGTGCAGCCAACCCTGTCCTTTCTAAATACCGTGTACCTATTTAGGAAATTTGTTTGTTTAGAATTTAGGTGGGTTTCCTGCAGACACATGATACTTGGCTGACTGGCATGCAGAATCTCATACACATGGTCAAGATTTTTAAGGAGGCCTCTGCAGTTCCATTGAATGATGTTTTCTGTTCCCATTATTTATATTTAAAAATGACTTGAGTGTGTGTGTTCTTGTGTGTTCATGTGTGGTCTTTGTGGGTGTTACTCTTGGATTAGACATTTAGGCCTTTCTACTGGCTTGGAAGTCCGTCTCCGCTACTTGAGCTGCGTTGCAGGCAGGAACGGCCCGACATCCATCTCGTCGTCGGATGTCCGAGGGGTGCCTGACGGACCGGGCCCCCCGGACTTGGCCCCCCTTCGGGAGCCCTTCGTTTGAGCCGCCACCGTCGGGGGCGCCAGAGGTGGCACAGGCGGTGCGGTGGCGGTGGGAGCCGGTGCGGGGCCCGTGGTGTCCATCACCTTGGTGTCCTCCAACGCCCTGGAGGACGGGGAGACAGAGGCGGGAGCGGCACCGGCCCGACAGAAGTGGTTTGCACCACAACCGCTGCTGCCTCAGCAAGCGGCGTGGTGCCCCGTTGGGCTGCGCGAGGCAACCCAGCGGGGGGTTGGAGCGAGACCAGGTCAGACTCGCTGAACTGGGTCCCTGTGGACACCAGACGCCGCTCCGCCTTCCGGCGAGCTGCGTCGGCGTACCTCCCCAGAGGGAAAGAGGCGAGCCTCTTTCTCTCCCCTGGAAAGGAGATGTTCTCAGTGACCTTAATGTTTATGATCTTTTTTTCGAGTTGGAAGTTTTCGCACTTGCGGCAGTATGCCGCATGCGCCCCCCCGCAGTTTACACAAGTGAGAGTTTCGGATGTGCAGTTCTTGCTCGGATGATCGTGCGCCGCGCATTTTTCACACGTCGTTCGGCCACGGCAAGAGTTGGTACCTTGCCCGAACCGCTGGCACTTAAAACAGCGCCGCGGGTTCGGGATGTAAGGATGTATTGAGCACCAGATAAAACCTGCAAATATGTGTTGTGGGAGAACTGCGCGGTCAAAGGTCAAGATAATGTGCTTGGTTGGAATCTCCCTGTCGTCTCTGCGGATAGTGATGCGTCTCACGGCAGTGACGCCCTGATCCTTCAAGACTGCAAGGAGATCCGCATCCGTTTCGTTCAGGAGGTCTGTCTCGGATATCACACCCAGTGAGCTGTTGAGGCTCCGATGGGGTGTGACCCTGATGTTGAGATCAGCCAGTCTAGTCTGAGCTAGAAGCTTTGCAGACTGCTGCTTGTCATTTATTTCAATTAGGAGTTCACCAGACCTTTTTTTTTCACTTATACGATTTTCCTACTATTGCTTCAAGATACTTGGCGATCACGAAGACTGACTGAGATGCAGGAGGGTGGGTTGGATTGAAAGATTGCATGACAAGAAATCGAAAAAAATGATCCGGTGCAGGAAGGTTAACGACGGCAATGGAGGAAAGGATACTTCAGTGCGGCCCCTTTTCAGGGACCGATCACGGTTGGGGGGGGGGTTCAGACAATACCATAAAGCATAGTATAAAAGCAGGGAGATGGGGGTACTTTCTCCTTTGACCTTACCCTGGTAGTCAAAGAGGTCCCGGAGCTCCCTGCCTGTCTACCAGGCAGGGAGCTCATCGGCCGGAGCTTGATCAAGGCTCCGACGGCCACCGTTTACGGCTTCTACCCTTCACCTTTAAACACCTAGCCACGGTTGGACACGGCTTATGTAGGGAGCTCGGGGTCCGCGGTGTCGCTGCTCACCGTCACCATGAATACTCCAGGTGCCCCCTGTGGGGTGACACGTTTTGAAATCCATTTCCTCACTCCTACATATTTTGCATGGTTTTTACTGACATGCTGCTTCTTCCACAGCAGCTGCATACTGCGATTTCATTTTTAGCTTGTGAATCAGGGTGAGCACACTCTCGTCATACTGTCACGAAAACAAGGACGAAGCAGTTTTATTGAATGAGAAACACGTTTATTGGAGCGAACTTGTGCTCCCCTAACAACTCAAAAGAATACAGAGGCTGAAAACCATCTCCTAACAACTAAGCTAAGGCGTTCCGCTGCTGAGCACGAGGTCGCGGGTTCGATTCCCGGCCGCGGCGGCCGCTTTTCTGATGGAGGCGAAAAGCAAAAACGCCCGTGTGTACGAGATTTCGGCGCACGATAAAGATCCCCAGGTGGTCAAAATTAATCCGGAGCCCTCCACTACGGCGCGCCTCATCGCCTGCGTTGCGTCGGCGCGTTAAACCCCACAATCAATCAATCAATACAGAGGCGGCGAAGCAGCGATCAACAAAGTGACTTGCACTGGCGAGTGTCGTCGAATCGAATGCCCGGCGTCCGTACTGCAGGCTTTTTATCTTTCGACGCACGTGGTTCTCGAAACGTCGATTCGCATCGCAAACATAGTAGATCCAAGAAGATTATTCTGGGCTGTTCACGTTAGATCGGAATGCTCTCCCTATCACAATAGATAACAGATGCGGCACAGAAAGAAAGAATGGAACACGCGCTTCCCTTGCCGCAGAGATAATGCAGACCGGCGCAGCCGAGCGGTAAAAGCAAAACACAAATAAGCAAACCCAATGTATGGTTCGCGGCATAACCCCCCCCCTCTAAGAGTGCATCGACCCGATGCTAACATAAGCGACAGTCCGAACAAATTACAATAAAAGTTCGTCATCATCCGTAGAAAGGTTTTAGGCGAAAAACGTGGACGACTTCAGGCCGCGTGCGTTGTCGTGATGTGCCGGAGTCACCATCGGGGATCACTGCGTAGGTAAGTTGGCCAACACGTCGTAGAATCTGGTAGGGTCCGAAATAGCGTCGCAGGAGCTTCTCACTGAGTGCGCGTCGTCGGATGGGAGTCCAAACCCACACACGATCCCCTGGTTGGTGCTCGGCGTCTCGGCGTCGGAGGTTGTAGCGGCCCGCATCCACCAGCTGCTGGTCCGTTGGAGCTGGCGGGCCTCCTCCGCACGTTGAAGATATCCATGGACGTCAGCGTTGAGGTCGTCTTCTTCTACGTGCGGAAGCATGGCGTCGAGCATCGTAGTCGGCCTTCCACCGTAGACAAGCTCGAACGGCGTCAGCTGCGTCGTCTCCTGGATAGCCGTGTTGTACGCAAACGTGACATACGGGAGCACTTCGTCCCAAGTCTTATGTTCAACGTCAACGTACATTGACAGCATATCTGCGATTGTCTTGTTCAGACGTTCTGTTAGTTTGTTCGTTTGGGGGTGGTACGCCGTCGTTCTTCGGTGATCCGTGTTGCTGTAGCGTAATACTCCTTGCACCAGCTCCGCAGTAAATGCCGTTCCGCGGTCTGGGATTAGGACTTCCGGGGCTCCATGTCGCAGCACAACTTGGCTTATAAAGAACTTTGCCACTTCTTGTGCAGTCCCCCTCGGAAGAGCGGCGGTCTCTGCGTAGCGCGTCATGTAGTCTGTCGCTACGACAATCCACTTGTTTTGTGATCGTGACGTAGGGAACGGGCCTAAAAGGTCCATTCTAATCTGTTAAAATGGTCTCGATGGGACGGCGATCGGTTGCAGAAGTCCGGCGGGTCTTGTCGGCGGCGTTTTTCGTCGCTGGCAGTCACGGCAGCTACGGACGTAGTGGGTGACGTCAGAGGTAAGGCCGGGCCAGTAGTACCTCGCCTTGATTTTTCCTATAGTGCGGGCTGTGCAGAGATGTCCGGAAGACGGGTCGTCGTGGCACGCTTCCAAAATTTTGTCACGAAGGTCCGCGGGGATGACGAGAAGGTAATTCGCTCTTGTTCTGGGGCTGAAATTCTTCTTCACGAGGAATGACTTTCTCATGCTCAACGCTGGTAAGCTGCGTTTGAAGGTCCTAGGAACGGCATAGTTGCATCCCTCGAGGTACTCGATTATGACGCGTACGTGGGGGTCGGCAAGCTGCTGGGTGGCTAGGTCGCTCTCCGTCACTATCCCGAAGAACGCGCTGTTTTCATCAGAGTCTTGTGGTGGTGGGTCGACGGGGGCGCGGGACAGGCAGTCGGCGTCGGAGTGTTTCCTGCCGGATTTATAAACGACTGTAACGTCGAACTCCTGCAGGTGCAAGCTCCACCGCCCAAGACGGCCAGAGGGGTCCTTCAAATTGGCGAGCCAACACAGCGCTGGTGGTCTGTTACAACCTTGAATGGCCTTCCATACACGTATGGGCGAAATTTTGAAATCGCCCATATAATAGCCAGACACTCTTTCTCAGAGGCAGAATAGTTTTTCTCCTCCTTCGACAGACCACGGCTGGCATAGGCGATTACCCTTTCGCAGCCGCTTTGCTTTTGAATTAGGACGGCACCCAAGCCTATATCACTGGCATCCGTGTGCATTTCCGTTTCGGCATTTTCGTCGAAATAATCGAGCACGGGGGGGTTTTGCAGGCGTTTTTGCAGCTCGCAGAATGCTTTTTTTGGTCGTTTTCCCAGCTGAAAGGGGTGCTATCTTTCTTCAAGCGTGTGACTGGTTCTGCAATGCGTGCGAAGTTTGGGACGAAGCGCCGGTAGTATGCGCACAGCCCGAGAAATCTTCGCACGTCCTTCTTGTCTTTCAGTCTAAGGAAGTTCGCAATAGCTGAAGTTTTTGCCGGGTCAGGTAGGACTCCCGCGGCGTTGACGACGTGGCCCAAGAACTTGAGTTCCCCGTATGTGAAACGGCACTTTTCGGGCTTCAGCGTTAACTCCGACGTACGAATGGCTTCGAGGACAGACTCCAACCTTGCAAGGTGTTTGTCGAAAGTCCGGGCGAATACCACTACATCGTCGAGGTATACGAGGCAGGTGTGCCACTTAAGGCCAGCTAGCACAGTGTCCATGACTCTTTGAAACGTCGCTGGTGCTGTGCACAGGCCAAATGGTAATCACCTTGAACTCGTAGAGGCCGTCTGGGGTTATAAATGCAGTCTTGTCTCGGTCTCTCTCGTCCACTTCAATTTGCCAGTAGCCGGTCTTCAGGTCCATCGATGAGAAGTACTTCGCGTGGCAGAGGTGGTCGAGGGCGTCGTCGATTCGGGGGAGGGGGTACACGTCCTTTTTCGTGATTTTCTTCAGTCGCCGGTAGACAACGCAAAACCTTAATGTGCCATCTTTTTTCTTTACGAGTACGACGGGCGCAGCCCAGGGGCTTTTCGATGGCTGTATAATGTCGTCGCTGAGCATGTCGTCGACTTGAGTCCGGATGGCTTCTCGTGCGTGTGAAGAGACGCGGTACGGTGACTGTCGGGTAGGTCGGGCTCCATCTTCGGTTATTATTCGGTGCTTTGCTAGAGGGGTCTGACGTAGCTTTGCGCTCGACGAAAAACATTCGCTATAGCGGCGCAGCAAAGCCAATAATTTGTTCCGTTCTTCTTGCGGCAGCGCCGGATTCACGTCGAAGGGCTGCGGGAGCTTGAAGGTTTCTACAGGGGTGCGTTCAAAGTCGGCGACCGCGATCACGTCACTTGCTTCTTGCGTTTCTTTGAGGAATGCAATGCCGCGCCCTTGTTTAAATGCTGGTACTCCTCGGTGAAATTAGTAACCAAAATGTCAGATTGGTGTTCCTTGAAGCGCGCAATGCCTTTTGCGACAGACACACCGTGGTCGAGAAGCAACCTTTGGTCACTGTTCACAATAGCGTCAACGTCAGGAGCAGCACCTTCACAGTAAACGGTGATCCTCAAACTTGCGCGGGGTGGCAGGGTGGCATGATCATCGGCTATCCTTACAGCTGCACGGTGTTCGGGGTTCGGTTCCGGCGTCATGGAGTGATCGGAGGAAAAAGTTATCGACTTGGTCTGCAGATCAATTATTGCGCCGTTGTCCGTCAAAAAGTTCATTCCGAGAATTACGTCAGGGGAGCTGTTAGGCAAGATGACGAACGCGGCAGGGTACGTCGTGCCGTCTATGGTGAGGCGCGATGTGCACGTTCCACTTGGCGTCACGTGGTGGCCTCCTGCTGTGGGTATGTGCGGACCGTCCCATCTGGTCATAACTTTCTTCAGTTTAGACGCAAATGGTCCGCTCATTACCGAATAGTCAGCTCCCGTGTCTACCGGGCGACTACGTCAAAGCCGTCGATGGACACCTTGACGTCAGATGCAGTCTTCCTCGAGTTCCGGGTTCGTCGGGGCGTCGTATCTCTGCTTGTACGTCTTCACAGTCGGGCACTGTGCATCGTCGTTGTCGTCGTCTTCTCAACGGACCTCTCGGTCAGGTCGGGTACGCGTCGCGCCGTGTAGCTGTCGTCGTGTTCAGGAGTCTCGTCAGGGCTAGGTCGGGTCGTCGGGATGAGGGCATGTCGTGAATCACTGTCCTCGGCGTGTCCTTGTGTCGTTGGAGGGTTTCCAGTATTTCGCCGTAGAGCAACTTCACCTCCAGAAGTTGCTGCTTTTAGTTTTCCCCGCGTAGGCTGGGGGACCTTCCACGTGCGAAATCAGCATTGCTACGGCGGTTAGGCGACTGGTATGGGTAGGGCGACGGCGATCGGTGTGAGCGGGCTGGTCCTCGGTTGGTGTTGGACAGATATTCGTCGATCTCAGTACGGCGCTGGCCGGGTCGGAAGCGTGGGGCGTCGACGGAGAAACCACGCAGTCTGAGTCTCCTGTACGGGCAGCGACGATAGATGTGATCTGCCTCCCCGCAATGGTAGCACAGCGGACGATGATCTGGCGTTCGCCAAACGTCAGTTTTTCTCGGCGTCTGTGTTTGGGCTGTGTACGGCGGTACGGTCGACGGCGGCGAGAGTGGGGACGGCGGCGAGAGTGGACGGCGGTACGGTGGAGCTTCTTGTAGACGGGTTGGAGCAGGGCGAGGTCGACGAACAGCCGCGGAGTAGGTCATCAGCTGTGGCTCGGGGGGGTGCCTCGGATGGCATAGAAGTGCCTAAAGCATGTTGGACCTCATCGCGGATGACGTCAGTCAGGGAAGCCACTTGAGGTTGCGGCGTCATCGGAAAAAGCTTCCGATGCTCCTCCCTGACCACTGTTCGGATGGTCTCACGCCGTGTGTCGGAGCTTGTAGCCCCGGCACCGATTGTCTCGGAAACCATCACGTTGACCGGGCAATCGTACTGCCTCGTTCGAACTTCCAGCGTCTTCTCCATCGCGGCCGCCTCAGACGCTAATTCGGCCACCGTCTTGGGAGGATTGCGGACAAAGCAAGCAAAAAGCTCCTGCTTTACCCCTCGCATGAGAAACCTTAGTTTCTTTTCTTCTGTCATCTCCGGATCCGCACGTCGAAACAACCTCTTCATCTCCTCAACAAAGATCACTACCCCTTCGTTGGGGTGCTGCGTTCGAGTTTCGAGTAAAAGCGCTGCGCGTTCTTTTCTGACTACGGTAGTAAAGGTCTTAGTGAACTCGCTTTTGAACTGAGCCCAGTTTGTCAAGGAGCTCTCGTGGTTCTCGAACCAAGTGCGAGCCGAATCTTCCAAGTAAAAGAAAACGTGCCGGAACGTTTCTGCGTCTTCCCACCTGTTGAATTTCCGGACGCGCTCCAGTTTTTGCAACCATTCTTCTGGGTCTTCTGCGGGGGCTCCTCGGAATCATGGCGGTTCCCGTGGCTGCTGCAGAACGACAGGAGGATTGGCTTGGTTGAGCATGGTGCTGGTTGCGACGTCTTTCTTCTTAGTCTTCTCCGGTAGTAGACCGAACTCGGGTGGTAAATCTTGCACGCGAAGGCTGGTTCTTGTTGGACTGGCTTGGCGGCTTCCAGAGGTTGTAGTGGGCATGAAGGGTGCGTACCCGGCACCTCCACCAGATGTCACGAAGACAAGGACGAAGCAGTTTTCTTGAATGAGAAACACGTTTATTGGAGCGAACTTGTGCTCCCCTAACAACTCAAAAGAATACAGAGGCGGCGAAGCAGCGGTCAACAAAGTGACTTGCACAGGCGAGTGTCGTCGAATCGAATGCCCCGGCGTCCGTACTGCAGGCTTTTTATCTTTCGACGCGCTGGTTCACGAAACGTCGATTCGCATCGAGAACATAGTAGATCCAAGAAGATTATTCTGGGCTGTCCACGTTAGATCGGAATGCTCTCCCTATCACAACAGATAACACATGCGGCACAGAAAGAAAGAATGGAACACGCGTTTCCATTGGCGCAGATATAACGCAGACCGGCGCAGCCGGGCGGTAAAAGCAAAACACAAATAAACAAACCCAATGTATGGTTCGCGGCAATACCCACAGTTAAAGCGAAGAGTGATTTGTTAGGGTTATTTTAAGCTTGTACGTTGTTGCTCCCCTTGATGACATTGACGGTTTGCTACTTTTCACTAGTTTTTTTCTTTCTTTTTTCTCTTATGATTCAACGTTTTTTGGCATTTAGTCATTCTATGTCCGCTCCTCGGAATCTTTACAATCCCCGTCACACCCTGCACAATGCCTGGGTGTCAGTAACAAAGAGGACAATATTATTCTTGCGCTACCGTTTGCAGTTTTCAAGGTTCATCTCTACCCTTGGTTTGCAAAATACTACGCGTAATATAAACCAGTATGTAAATTTCCACACATTTACCAAGTGCATCTCATCGACTGTTGTGACGGCCTTTTCTAATGTTTGACACTGGCTTTTCACATACTTGCTTTTCACATAAACTTGCGTAAGTCTCCGTTCAAAATGCTGAACTGCGTTGTTTCCTTCTTTATTGCTGATTTGATGTCCTCGTAGAAACTGCCTGCGCCCTCATTACCGTAGCTAGATGTTGGTGCGTATGCGCGTAGTATCCTTAGCCTGCGGCGCTTTCCTTGCTTGACTACTGGAATATTTCGGCAATGGTAAACAATTTCTCAGTGTTCCCTGATATTTCCGTTGGATTAGAAATCTGCTCTCGTGCTATATCTTTTTTACATCTTTGGTAGCCCAAGTTATGCCGTCTTATCTGTACTGTAACGCCTTAACCCGGATTTTGAACATTGATTAGTCCAATATGTTTAATAAAGTTTGAAATGTACTGTAGCAGTGAAAAGTGGCTTCCCGAGCTATAGAAAACTCGCGGATTGAATGTCGGCAAGTTTGAATTTTACAGGCGCCTAACGAGACCCAGAGATACTGAGCACGCTCTTGCTTATCGCTGGACTGACCGACGCCATGGTTAAATGCTCAACCGGTTGTCAGGAGAGAAGGCAGTCAACTGCAGGAACTGCTGCTCAGCCACTACAAGGGGTTTGTCCGATCAGTGTATAGTCACGGAGCTTGGTTTTCTGTATAAAAAGCATTGCTAGATTTTTTACACCTATTAGGTTGCCTCTACTGTTTCTATGGTGAAGTTTACTTCCGCTACAGGAAGACCTCCATAACAAGCTTTATTGGGAGAGCCTGGTAACTAATTCTTGTTTAGTTCATCTCACTGCTACATAATATCCTAGAGAAGCAGTTTTTTGCAAACGGTGCTTGTCGCTGCTTGTATTATGTGTGGTGTCAATTTTTGAAGGAACACTTGCGGGCCTATTGTCAGTGTATTTTCTAAACTAATCCGTCTTTGTGTAAGTGTATATCTAGAAGAGATAAATCTAGCAAGCCCTAGTTTTGTGCTGGCAAGCAAAGCAAACTGACACCAAGACAGCTGCGGGAATTGCTCCTGTATTAAAATACTTGGAACCCATTGCTCGTTGTTCTGTCCTTGAGATCCGATCAGCGTTCCACTAAAACAGATTATACACGTACTGGCGACGCTGCAAATTATAAACAGACTGTACGCGGTCCTTGATACAGGGTGAATGAAAACGTAGCGCTGCCAATACGAGCTGAGTTTCTGGTCGTTTTCTGCTGTTTTGCGACAATACAGCAAAACAATGGGAGGTGTTGTTGCGACACGCGGCGGCGCTGAGATATTGGTGCATGAGCATAATACTTGGGCCTCATTTTACTGCATTAAATTTATGATACTGTTTTTTCACACATTCTTGTGTGTCGGAAATATGCGGTCACTTCCCACAGCCTTTGGCAGTAGCCATCCTATTAGTGAAATTGGCAGTGCAAGAAGGTGGTTTTGAAAGCTACAGCATGCCTTCAAATTGTTAATAAAGAATGGAAAAAAAAGGTTCTCTAAGTGCCACACGCAAAAAAAGCTAATTCTCAGAATCAGAATATTTTAGTGGTGACAAGATCCTCCAGATTTTTGGGTTTTGACCATGGTTTTAGTATTATTAGCGCCTGCCTAACTATTTGACTTAATATGTTGCGGTTGCCCACCTTTTATGGTGTGCACCGCGAATCCAAAAACAAAGAAGACATGTAGCTCATTGAGCAAAACCGGTGGAAATGCGAAGAACCGGATTTGAACTCTATCTGCCGCTATATTATACCTGTCAGAATCAAGACGACCATAAAATCCCCAAAACGAAAGTGTATTCACTCGATGGCAGTAGTGTGAGGGTAAAAAGGTGATGAATGCTTGTTAATTTGACCAAACCTGACTTCTTTCGGAACTGCAACATGAGATACAAAAACAGTGAACCTACGTTGATAGCCCCGAGGACACTAATAATTTGTACTGCTTGCGGAATTAGATAGATTCCACAAAAAATATTCAAATGTCATATGTCTTCAGTGGTATATGTGAGCTGGTCTTACAAACTTTTTTCTGCGAAAAAAAAGTTTAACCAGAAACCTTTGGATAAATGTTCTGAAACTTTTGTCACGTCTAGATGTGGCTCCAGGAGATACCGAGAATAACATCCATTTCGGAGACATATGTCACAAAAGCTCTCATACTCCGAAGCCTTATATCGTTGAAGAGTACAATTTCGAAAACATTAGGCAATTCCCCGGGCCATTATTTAAGATTTGGAATCGTGTTTCTTTGTTAGGAAGTGGCAACGCCCCTAACATCATCAATAAAATGTGAACCCGTTGCTGCTAAATCTCTAAGGTGGTACAAAGCGCAGGCAGGGATCACCTTGTCAAAGTGCTCGCTCCTCTATCCGGAAGGTTTTCTATGCAACAGACGAGGTCAACGATAACAACTTTCATGTTGTGGAGCAAAGGACCGGCATAGCTCATCCCCTGAATCCAAATGTGTCCTATGCCACCACAACACAAAAATATGGTCAATCTTAAGAACCATATCATTAGGGCACCGTAAATTATTGCGGATAGTATACAGACGAATAGACGGGAAAAGGGCTGCGGCGCGTCCAAGTCTTGTTTGCGTCCTATTCGCCTGTATAATTTGCGCAAATGAAGCATGAAGCATCACCAAATATCCCAATTTTATGTCCGTTTGATTGTTAGGGCACAAACCAATCCGGCGTTCAAAACCAACTGAACGGTCTATTGAATTGACCATAGTCTAGCTTGGTATAGATATGTCCACAATGTTATAATTGTGGAATGAACACCAAGTATTCACGGGTGTTAATACATTCAAGACGACCAAATCTACAAGGAGACTACACGGAGCTCCTCAATCCTACAAAATCAGATATCGCATTGAAGGAAGTCTGTATGTCTAACAGGGGACAAAAGTGGTTATATTGGGGAAAAACATGCGCGGTCTTCCTTTACGGATTCCGAGTAGAATAAATGCCACCAAAAATGTTTGTGACGTGAATAACGATATTTTGGTCTATGCAATGCTCTTTATGCAAGCGTGCTGTTTCTTAGCGCGCGTCAAGGGAATGCACAAGCTGTTTTTAACGCCCAATACTTCAGGTTCAGGAGAACAATTGTGGGCATAGTGGCAGCAACAGGTACACTGTGGTAAAATGATGTCTTTTTCTCACGCTTCTCCTTGGCAGTTTCAATACATCTACGCCATGTGAAAGTCCTGTACAGATTTGAGTGCTGAATCGTCTTCTGCCGCGCCATTCTTCCCAGAGAGGGACACGTGGCCTTCAGTGGTGGGGCGCACCCGGACTTCCCTATTACCTTCTTGCGCAAAAGCCGTAATGTGTCCACCGGTGTGCATTAAAAAAAATTCCGCTTCTCCTTCTCATTCAACGTAGTCATTGATCGTCCAATCTTCAGCAATGCTCAGCGTGTTACGCCCCGCACCGAGGCAATAAAGTTACCAACCAGAGTCTACGGCTAGTGGGCTTTGTGGCAGCAAGGAGAACACCAGGTTACAACGATACCTTTTTTGACGCAGGTACATTAAGTTCATGATGCGCACGTAATTTGTAGCGTCGACGGTCGAGTGTATTCTGTGATGTTCAGTTACAGTGTTTTACTTTCACTGTCTCCTGTTGAGTGTTTACGTCGCATTTATCCTTGCCCTCCCCACAAAAAAGTGCGCCCAGAATTCAAAACGGCCACTAGCACTCGTCCCGCTACTTGTACTTTCGGTAATTCTAGTTCGACACCAGAGCTGGGTGCTACGCCCGGAATAGCCAAATATAATTGCTCTGAGAATCCTGATGTAGTAGTAGTAGTAAGTATTGTTGAATAAGGCGGACTTAGCCTTGCATAGCTGCCGGCAATTGCTCCGCCTAATCGTCCCCAATACCATATCAAATCTCTCAAAGTCATAACACATCACTTATTCCTAAAATAACAGACCCGCTATGTCACCACACCTCACTTAATCCTGTGGACTGCAAGAATCCGAGTAGGAGATGAGACACATCTCTTCGCACAATCCAGTGGTCCCTAGGAAAAATAATGTCCTCCGATGTAGCATGGGGCACTCCTAACTTCTGGAGATCACGAAAAAAGTTCGTCTGCTCAGGGTTGGTTTTGGAGCAGTTCATAATGAAGTGATCAATGTCACCAGTCACCCTGCACGAGGGGCACAAAGGGGATGAAACCATGTTGATTTTATGTAGCCAAGCTGGTGTACGGGCTGAGTCTGTTCTTACGCGGTGGAGCAGACAGGCTTCGGCTCTTTTCAGGCCCTTCGTCACGACTGGTTGATGTACTGGTCGCCACAGCTGCCTAAAGTGCTCGCGAACGGTCTGTTTCTGTATGCGTTGGAAATCGCACCGCGTTTGCACCGTCCTTGTAGAAGATAAGGCGTCCTTGGCTAAGCTGTCAGCATGTTCGTTTCCCGCTACACCGACGTGCGACGGGATCCACTGGAATTGCACGGTGAAGCCTTCATGCTTAAGCCGCTTTAGTAGGAGTAGGGATCGCTGACAGGTCTTTTCAACAGGTATACCCCGCTGCAATAGGTGAAGAGCTGACTTTGAATCGCTGAATATTGTGACTTTTTGCCTTTCAAACGATGACAGTTGGCGCAACGCAGCTTCTATGGCAACACACTCACTCGCTGTAGATGAAACCAAAGGCGTCACCCTGGCAGCCCACGAAATATTCAAACTGGGTATGAAAAAAGCCGCCGCGCACACCCCACTATTTGCGTCAACCGATCCATCAGTGTATATGTGCAGAGAGTCCTCGTATTCCCGTTCCAAATGCTCCAGCACCAGCGATCGGGCTTCAGCAATAGGTGTACAACGCTTCGAGCGCATATTAGGGATGGTCAATGCACAATCCACACTCTCGTGGGACCAAGGCGGGTCCAAAGTAGCCCTTTTCCCAGGCCATTTGGGACACAGCACTCCAAGAGTGTTTAGTGTTGCATGAGCACGAGACTCTACCCTTAATCGTAGATGCCGCAGCAATGCTAAGCCAGCACTTGTTTCTCCGAGGCGCAGCACTTGCATAAGCAAACGTTGAGACGCCTGAAGACGAAGGGGTGTTGACTGCGCCTCATGGAGGATCTTGTTGTTTCCAGCTGCTTGAGGGACTCCAAGAGACAGCCTAAGCCCTTTCCTGTGCAAGGATTCCAACCGCTCTATGGTCAAGTTGCACGAAGCCTTGATCTTGAACCGCATGCTTTATCAGCTGCCTCTCACATCGCCTTCAGAGACACAATACGAGCGGTTGGAATCCTGATGTAGCTGCTGTGCTTTCACAACTACTGGGGAGTCATCAACAAATCGCCAGCATTACTGCTGAAATTACGCTTCATTTGACAAGAGATTTTATTCGCTTCAGTCTCGTGTATGCATACTGTCAAATGCTTCTTACGATTTCAACGCTAACTTTGCGTGAATGGAGTTGCGCTCCGAGATAACGAGGGCTAGAACAGGAAACGAACCAGGACGCTGATTGTTCGACTGCGAGCATAAATTTTTACTACAAAAGTGTGGACGGAATTTTCTAAGATTGAATGGTGCTGCAGACTCCAAACGCAGCACACTGATTGTTCCCGTCTTGCCATTATTAGGTTGTTTGATTCTCGTGACAAAATGACCGTATTTCAGAGCGTATCAAAGCTAAATGTAATAAAATGTATATTACGAAAATGTCTCTCCAGACAGTATACTACGTTAATAATGGGACGCCGCTGCTTCTTTTCCTACTGTAGGGTGTTCTACCAGATTACAAGTTTTATATATTCTATAAACAATGTGCATTGCTGCTGGGGCGAAAAACTAAATTCTCTTGTCAATGAAGCAGCTGTGCGAAATAATTCTCATGAGTCAACCTCAGATAGACTTGTCAAAGCACCTGGTGTGAAGAATATTCCCAATCTGATGGCATTCGCGGCTTCATCGGTTTCAGAACTTTTTACCTCTAAACCTGAACCTTCCCTGGCAGCAGTCTCTGTCCCCTCCGGTTGACGTGGTCCCGGAAGGAATAAAAAGTTCGTCCTGCTAAATTTCTAAGCAAAGAGTATAACAAAAAAGTTCCAGGAGACATCTACGTATAGGTCATAAGATATATTAAGTGAGAACGTTACCTCTTTGTAAAGGAAGAGCTTTGAACGGAGCTACAGCATTATCCATTCATGCTCTCCTAGCGCTGAAGTTACACCTAATAAAACTAAGAACAGCCGCTCGTTTATATCTCCCCAGGTGGTGAAAATCATTCCAGAGCCCTGCATTACGGGGCGACTCATCGCCTGCGTTGCATCGGCCCGTGAACACTGCAATCAATATGAAAACAGCGGCTTTATGTCTGAGAATGAGCTTCGCCCCGCATAAGCGCCAATCAACGAAACCACATGTCTTTTTTCTCTTCTGCACAGCCGTGTCACTGTCGGCAAGACTACTGGCCCACCGTCTTCTTTTCAAATTGGGTTTCAAGCAACCACGACCGAGTACAATTTCAGTCGCGAGCTCTCTTTTGGGTGCACCGATGAACTTCCCGGAGGACACGGACAATGTCTTCCATGGTCACTTCATTAGCACGGCTGATACTAGACTTCCAGCCTTTGTGGAAAGCCGACGACTGAGCCCAGTCACGTTTTCACCTAGAGTGGCTCATCGGCGAATGAACCAACGGTGGTAGAACGAACTCACTGTGCAGACGCGATGCTTTAGGAATCTCATATCATTTTTCTTGTCTCTGGCAAAACACCCTTGCCCTCCTTCCCACGCTCCGGTTGACCTCTGCATTTTGCTGATTCAGCCGCATTTTGCGGTTGGGAGGGGTGACGTAAATTGGTGGACACTTGAGCACGGCTGGTAGCGGATGGCTAGTGGGCATGGAGAAATCGCGAATTGAGCGTATTAGCGCTATCGCGTATATATTGCCATACCTCCCGTCTGTCGTTCCAGGGGATTACCCTTAAGTGACATATATAACCGAATCCTAGCTACACGCTGGTATTCTCGTTTAAGGGTGCACACACCCAGTGTACGTGGTAGTTCCCAGAGATGGGCTCCTGAAGAAAGGGAAAGGTGTCGCGGTGCATTCGTTCGGAACTAAAATTTGCTGTGTTTGCATGCACCACCGCAACTGAGTCTGCTTGGTGTAAGATTTGCCTTGACAAATATTTTATTATCTTTGGCATTTCCAATCGGGATTCTGGCTCGAATGTTGAAACTATACATCTTATTAACTCCATGTCTGTATATATGTATTTACAAACATAATACCGTCCTCTATTTTAGTGCATCAAACTCTATTTGCCTGTGTGATGTGATAGTGGCCAAACACAGATCTGCAGGGACACATCAACTTTACATTATTTTTTGCTTTACTCCAATATTCATGGTGCTACCATGTTGAATGTGGTTCCCGAAGTAGTATTTCTTAGCTCCGCCCTTTCTACCTTTTTAATAAAGCATTTACTTTAATTTATTTGATGGCCTGCGTGACCATTAGGATTTTTCCGATTCCCTTGCATGCAAATGATGTAAACCACAACTTCTTTTAACAACGTTTCTCCACTTTGAACAAGCTGATGACATTTCTCCTTTTGACGCTTTAAAATATAGGTACAATAAATGTGTGTGGCTGAGCCCATCGGGAGACATTGATGGTTTAACTGCGGTATTGTAAAAGTGGTTCCAAACATACAATTAAGAGATTATTCCTGTTTCCTGTGAAGGCTACAAAGAAAAAATAACACTGACTTTCGTTCGATAAACAGCAATCAGTTGTGCTCACATGAACGAGTCGGAATACTTCGGTGCTGCTAATCTTCTAATTCGAAAAGTATTGACTGGTATAATGAGGGTAACAGGGAACCCCGGGAGCAGCAAAATGGCATTAGACAACTTTTTAGCGTTCAATTGCAACGTTTATTGCCCCATATTTCCCGCAAAACTTGGCGTACAGTCCTGCCTCATGAAACTTTCTGCTATTTGTTCTAAATAAACGACAGAATCATAGATTATCTGGCAGAAAATTGGAATAGTTTGTTTAATTTTTCAGTCTGTTTTACAGTCAGACTACATGTTGTTACTTTTTGACATTTCTTATCCAACGTCTACAATCCGCCAAGTATTATACACTGAAGAGGGCGTGTTAAATCTCGTACCGATTTTGGGCAATCAAAATCGTAACCACCTCTTTGGTATGCCAACATGATTCTGGTTTCCTGTTCTCTTTGGAGAATTCGGTACCTTTGGAAAATGTTTGATGAAACCTCATAATCTCGCCCAATACCTGATCGCGAAAAAATTACAAAACAGTACATTTAATAAATCCTGTGACCTGAATATCGTCTGCAATAACAAGAGAACTTCTCACACACATCATTCCTGCAAGCCGTTAGAACAAATCAATGCATTCTTCAAATCTAACAATCGATGATTCAATTTCCGACATGGCTGCAGACGAGCTTATGTTCCCGTTACTGAGTTAACCGAATTTGAACACAATATTTCAGTAACGTTGATACTGGGAGTCACTTTGACGTCTCATATATTGGCTTTTAAAAAGCGGTCCGCACCGTACTCTACTAATAATTACTACATAAATTATTTACCGTATTGAAAGCCCGAAACTAATTACTTGGGTTTCGAATTTTCTTTCAGTCCTGTGGGCATACATTTGACCTGGCCATACAACTCGGTTGATGCCCATATTGTAAGTGTGTTCAGGCTAACCCACAAGGTTCTATACTTGTACCATGACTAGTTTGTACAGTATAATGGCGATTTGCATAGAGAACAATTTTAAAATTCGTCTCTATGCTGATGATTGTGTCTTGTAAATTCCATCGATTCTGCTGAAGCTCACCCTCGTCTTAAAAATTCATTTAATAAATTCCGTCACTTTTGAGGAACCTGGCAAAAAATTATTTCTTTTTACCAATTCGTGCTCACGTCTTTCACCAAAAGCAAGTCCCCCTCCGGATTCACCTATTCTTTTAACACATCCCAACCAAAAAAGTAGGAATGTGATATTACCTCGATGTTATCCATTCCAGCAATCTTTAGTGGTCTGACCACAATAAATTTATGCACAAATATAAAAAAAATTGGTTACATCAGACGATCATTGTCCCATTTATAAAAAGCAATAAATTCCGATTGTAGTAAATGCTACTTCGTCTAGTGCATCACAACGCGCGTCGCGTATAGTACCCTCCCACGCACTCTAAAATCGTCAACATACTGGCAATCCGAATATGAGTTCTGATTTATTTGCAATAGTTATGACCATTAATTTTCTCCTTCCCGTGCCCTATTTCTCCTGGCCCTCGTGACACTACGCAGGTGCGGGATGAACGATTGAATAAAATTGTTACACTGTCTTATTCGTTGAGCGTATGGCATGTGTGATGATACATAGATCACAGTTGTCTCATTGTCCATTAAAAGAAGCAAGCACCTTCTTAAAATGAATTATCAAACAAACACATTCAAATTTAGTTTCTTTTTGCCAGCTACCACTGAACATTGTTACGGATATCCCGGTCATCTTATTTCCGTTCCACTGCAAAAATTCCTTCCTGCCCTTTGTGAGTTATTCTGATTGTATTTTTTTTGTATTGCTATGTTGCTCGGTTTTCTTGCTATTACATCTGTTCTGTTGAGTACTCACTCCCATTATAGCACCAAAAGGGGCAGCAGTATGTGCAGAGAATTACGTAACAAATGAAAAGGTAAATAAATAAAAAAACCTGCTCAGGTCGAAGTGTGGCCAAGTGTGCGCTGACATAATTTTCAATCGGCAAGCTTTTGGGGTTTCATCTTTTATTAATGGTATGATGCCAGTCAATCGCGAGCCCGTAAAAGGCACGGCTCGGTTTTGGGCCTGCGCAATACACGTTTCAGAACCGCGTATAACCAGGTTCTCCATTTTTGGGGAAACACTCACAAAATTTCTTTTTTAAGGGAATCACAACAATTATTTGTGTAGAAATATCCCGTATTTTGTCGGCTTTATTGGAACACTAATTTGCTTTAGATTATGTTGGAGTTCATGCCAAACTACGTAGAGAAAAAGTGATTACACTTCTCTAAAGGCGCCCTGCCCAGAGCTGTGTCATCCAGCTGTGTTTGTGGCCATGAACCCGCTTCGGCATGCCACTGACAGCAGTCGTGTGTAACAAAAGAAGATCGATATTTATTTGCTCGCCTAGTCGCTGAAATCTCGCTTTGGATGAGCACAACTTCAATTTTTGCTTTTTTATATCCGTTATCTTGGTGTGAAACGGTTTGTAGCTAACCCAGCAAGACACCCACGAAATACCTCTATACAAAACTTACGGATAATAATAAAGACTGTGAAAAAAATGCATATATACGAGCACTATATTGTTCCAGGGCGTTGAAAACAATATTAGAAACTGTATGCTCCATGTTTCTTCACTACGATTATCAGCGAGCCGCAATAGTAGCATTCTGGACAAGCCTATGTCTTGTATCATGAGGGCTGCCCCACGAATCGCACATGCGACCGTGACATCTATATAAGGTAGTCTGGGCTCTATTTTATTAAGTATTTGTGGTTTTAGCTAAACGTTGATACGTGATGGTTACAAGCTGCATGTGTTAAAAAGATGCTTTATCACAAATATATCTTAATCACAGCAAAACTATAACTCGTCTTGATTTTTGAGGTTTTTTTCGCCTCAGTGCTTATTATGTCTTGCAAATATTATTCTGGTGTTTCGGAAGATGTACGTAGACGAGAGAGCTCTAAAACGCTAAATATTTTGGGTCATTCATCGTGTCGCATTAAACCACTGTTTAAGCCACCGGCTCGAATTTGGTCATTTTTGTATCCTGAGTGTTGGTTCATTGGAGCTCCGTCGTGGCGAGACATCAACAATACGCGACCAAGATATGTCTCTTCGACCTGCACTTTATCGACTGCCACGAGCTGCGCCATTTTTGCGTGCACTGTAGTGAAAGTGAACCATGCCAACATGCGGTGGTTTAACGACTGATCTCGCACGAACAAAAATGAAAGAAACACGCGATGTACTCACAGGAACGCCCTTTTTGGTTTCCCGAATGGAATGCTTCTGTGCATCCTTCAGTGCATTGAAAGTGATGAATGCAAAAACCCAGACATATAGCTGGGCGGCACGTTTAAAAATCTCAAGCAGAGGCAAACATTCACAGGACCGTCTGCGTAGTGTCCTTCGGTTCGCTAGTGGTAACCGACATTGGCAAAGTGTAACCTGATAAATCTTTCATCATCGCTAAGAGCCAGTGGGCCGCCTCTTTAAATTTTATTAGTTGTCAGTATCAACGCAAGTTATTGAATATCGTGTGCTAAAATTGAACTAGTGCTGGAATATTTTACTCTCAAATTAACGTGTGTGCCACCAAAACGAGTGCCCCGAAATTACTTTTCCTGTGTGAAAAAAAAATGTCCTTGGTTTTGGTCTCTTTGCATCTGTCACTGAAATCTTGCATAATTTATCTGGACAAGAAACTTGGGCGCAAAAACGGCATTAACATTGTTAGATTGAGACAAAATTTGTAGCTAACCGACTAAAATACACCCTAAGAATTACAAGAAATTAGGACTGGTAAAAACTTAGTAGTGAAGAACACCAAGAGGATACATACAAGCGTGCAGGGGAAAACATAGGGATGCCAAACTGCCTTGCCTCAGAAAAATGTTTCACCCATCTTTTTCGCAAGTTTTGCGGTCTCTATGATAGCTCTGTCCACAGTTACAGTATCGGCAGGAATCATTTCGCATGCTAAAAGCAACTACATGGCTCTCTTGAAGCCCTTGTTTTCAGTAGAATTGCAGTGGTGGCTTAAAGCCCTACCACCAAGCATTTTTGGAGGGCTACTGGTACACTTTCTTGCTTTGTTTCTTTATTTACATCCGACCTGTTACAGATGTCCAGATCACAGACAAAAAGTCTCAAAGGATTGGGCTTGACGAGGGTCTGTGCCCCTTCGTCGGATGTTTGTTTACAGTCAAACAAAGTTGCCTAGCAGCGGGAGTAGCACAGAACTTATAAATTATATAAAGACCATGAAATGGGAGCAAGGTTTACATCAAAGACAAAAAAACACAGCAAAAATATTTTTCCTAATCATAACATACTGTTTGCAATGCGCAGTGTACTTGCGACAAAGACGAAAGAATTGTACAAAGCACTGGCAGTTACAAGGTAAAAAAGAATTCAAATGGCATTTACAAGTGCAAAAATACAGCAAAGATGCCAGAAACTGGGTAACAAAAATTAAAATGAACAAAAAAGAAACAGCGGAGCGTGATGGGCAATGTCCAATCTCTACTATTTGAAAGGCAATGACTATTATTCATTTGTGTGATTATTGTGCACCTGTGTTTAGAGGAGTTGGTAGCGTATGCTGTAAAAACGGAAAACCATAGTGCGTTCGCGTGGAACTTGCCATTTTTCAGAACATCTTGTGTTGTAGTGGTTCGTATTTATCGTTAAGTTGGAGAATTGTTCGTAAGGGTTTCTGTGCTGTCTAACTGCTGCCCTGTAGCGTTGAAGTAAAATGGTGTTGTAGATACGCTGCACTGTTGCAATGTTCAGCTGCCTGAAAAGTGGGCTTGTGTGGGAATCATATGTAGAATTAAAAATCGCGCGCACGACATTTTTCTGAATTAGGAATAGTTCGTTCAAGTTTGATGTAGTGGTAAGTCCCCAAAGTAGGTGGCAGTAGTGTAAATACTACAAAAGCAGGGGATTATAGATCAAAAACACTAATGTTAGTAGGCAACACGGAACGGAGTTTTAGAGGAATGCCAGAAACGGGAGAAATTTTGCTCAAAACTGAGTTAACATTGTTATCCCAAGACAAAGTTTAATCAAAAATTACTCCAGGTTTTTGACGGCAGGAACTATTTCAATGGGAGTGCTACCAAATATTAATCGATCATTTATATCAATTCTCTTGTTTCTAGCTCCGAAAATGATAGCTTTTGTTTTTGTTATGTTAATGGCTGAAGAATTGGCAAGGCTCTAGTTATGAAGTTCACTTAGAACATCATTGGCTGTGAATATGAAATTGAATGTATTAGCTGCAGTAAAAAATACACTTTATCATCCGCCTAAATTATGAATTTGGCTGAATTCGGTTGAACACGACACTACATTTCCTACGACACCAGTTCAAAAGTAGTTCGTGCTGGATTCACAAAGCAGGGCATTCCAAGCACAGGCAACACTCACCTTGGAATATAGTCCAAGAATGTTCCTTCCATATGGTGTGCTGAGATTTACTGGCGAAGAAACTCGGTGAAAGTGTGGTTTTTAAACTATATTTTAGGTAAGGTTTCGGGCACAATTAGAAAAACGTTTTAGGAAACTACTTTTATTACGAACATATTCTACTTTGCCTTAATTTATACACGAAAACACTAGAAACCCTGAAATATTTAAAAGTTTGAAGCATAACCCGTGCGTTCACACCTCTGTGGCAAAAATGTACTGTATTTAGTATACGCAGAACAGGTTGAAATAACATGCATGAAAATAAAGCTGTAGATGAACACTCACTTTGCAAATCTGAAACAAAAAGTGGCGCTCTGCGTTAAACAATGTTGTTCAATTTACCTAGAGCACGCTTCTGGACACAACGTGTCGTATTTACGCTAAATAAGGAACCCGATAAAGCACAGGTGTACAATTTTGTACTGATGAATACGTATATACACACATGTTGCGCTAGTTTTGTGCCGAGTTCATTCGCAGTGCTCAGTGATCTCCTCTTACATTATGGAAAACAACGCTAACACTTCACTTCTACTCGAACGGCATATTCATCTAAAAAACAAGTTTGTGTTTCGACGCATCAAATACTTCGTCTCTACACGTGAACGATTTTGATTACATGCCAGTGGCAGTCAGGTTGAATATCTAAAGGAGTGATGCTGTATTTTAGAGTTGAAGTATGTATTTGCTTTACGTATACCTAAATGCAAGCCAGAATACATTTTTTATAACGATGAGACATACTAACCGGAGTTTAAAGGAGCACGTCTTCTCCAGGATCTCCACGCGCAGAGCAATTGAATGAGTCGACCACCATGCGGTGGTTTTGATTAGTGTTTTTGAGGAAAACGGCAACCAGCCTGCAATGTGAGGCGTGCGACGTTCGTAGTTTGGTTCATCATGTCAGACACGTGCGCGTACAAAAAGTGGAATGAAAGGAGCCAAAATCAAAGTGGGTAAACGAAATTAAGAACGGCGCGTATCCGGTTGTGCACAGCCCTATATTGTTATAGACAATTTTACAAACGTCACAATGAACTGCCCTTGCAGATGTGGTGGACCCTTGGACAAAACAGTTATGTTCTCAAATGCTGGTAATAAACTCTTTTTCAAACCATTCGTTAACGAAGTAAAATCTTGATAATAGATAATAAATACCGTAACCGAAGGTAGACTGAGGGGAGACCGCCATCTTGGGTTCTCGTAACAAGGGCGAGGCTTTATTTCTCGAGGATCTTCACCGGGAACATGAACGAGAATATTTGGCCAGAAGTAGCGGTAGATTTGTCTAGAACTAAGAGGCTACAGTGCAGAGACAGAAACACTCTAACACCGATTCAGGCTTTCAGTACAAAAATCGCTGGACCACAGTGCAACCAGCGCTCTTTTCTTTATTTTCCTTGTGTTTTCTTGCCTGTGAGTGCTTTGAGCGCTGATGCAATGGAGCTTCAAAGCAGCCCCACCCTGACGGGAAGTTGGTGTTTTGGTTTCAAATGAAGGAAGGCGAAGCTTTATTCCTGCTACATCTCAAAAGTTGATTGGTGGCATCCAGAGTTAGGCTGGTTTGAGACGGCCTAAAAAGGCGAAATATGAATGGCCTTTCCAGAAGATGGTGTAGGACTTACGGGTCTTGGGTAAAAACTCGTAGAGCCTTTTCGTAGGTCGGGGCAAGAAGCGTTTTTCCAGTGATTCGCCAAAGAAAAGCATGGTTCCGTAACGCAACCTAGGTGCCAACAAAAATGCTATGGTAAGAAGATCGAGGCTGGACCTCTTGTTCTGAGTGCATTGCAGGTACTGGAGCGGGTTCAGAGTAGAAGCCACATGAGTGAACAACTACCAAGAAGCGATCCGTTATTCCGTAAAGAAATTCAGCAATTGAAGACCCGAGATCCTGACGAAGGACAACATGCATGCTAGAAAGCACTGTACGAAATACTCACCCAAGGGCCCTCGATCAGGGATTTCAGTCCGAGAAATTTTCAGCTTGCGATGTAGCGTCGCAACAATGCTGTTGGTAATTGGATGGTGTGGTGTGGTTCGGCAGAGTGAAGTACCTAGCTGGAGGGTCAGGGAAGGCATAAGAGTACATTCAAGTGGCCTGCTTGTAACACTGCCTGCTCTAAATTGCCTGGTAATAATTCCGACAATTCGACACGACAAACCCATGTTGAAAAAGATATTAACGTTGGTATCTCTAGTGATGTCCTGAATGGGACTGGCTTCGCGCTACACAGAAAGCACAGTGCGCCCGGAGAGGGACGACGTGGTGCAACCAAAACAACATGTACCTGCTCAAAGCCATAGCTAGGTTGCAAAAGCGACTGTGTGGGAGGGGTCGCGTAGCCTGTTCTTTTGGCGGTCTTAAAAAAGGAGTTCTAGTGGGCCCACTGGAGTATATAACTGGTAATGCTCGACCCGACAACTTCAATTTCGCGCTTTAGTCAATGTCTGCAGCGGTGTAGTCGTGCTGTAGACAAGTCAATTTTGCGCTGTAAACAGGGCGTATTGCGATACTCGAGTCATTCACCTTGATTAGAATTGGCACGTCGGTTCAATAAAAGAGAAGCATAGAGTCACTGACGGCATGTTTACAGCATAGAAATTGTCCTGAGATTTTCGAGACCACTAAAACCAGTTAGAAGGTATCACCCCTTCGAAGAATCTGTTTTCGATGTAGAAGCTCAGCACATTGGGGCAATATTCGTCACCAGACATTTAATATGCCCAGGAACACAAGAACCTTGCGGATGCTTGTGGCTGGTGGAACGCTTTTCACAGCCTGAACGTGAAAAGATAAAAGGCGTATTTGTTGTGTTGAGACTTGATGGTCGAGAAACGCGAGCTATGAAGACCGCAAGGCGCATTTGTGGGCCTTTAAACCAGGTCAAATTGTTGATGGCGTTTAAATAGCTAGAAGGTGCGAAGGAGCCAGTTTGCTAATCAGAAGATGGCTTAAGGGCGCCGAAGAATCGGTGAGCGGATCGACCCGGGTCTCAGAGCGTTGCACATCTCAGCACAATGGTGGCGAACCGAGTGCAGCGACTCGGGTGAAGTACCGCTGGATACTGTATCAGGAAGCTCAGTGAACCAGTCAAGAGTCAATTTTCGTGATGCAGCGAAGACGTGACTGGTACACTGTTGGAAAAATGCCGAGAGAGCTTTTTTAAGATTGCACCGTTCGAGTCAGCGCTGCTGACGCCTAAGAGTGGCCACATTCTGTTAAGCAGCAAGGAGGTACGCCGATTGGAAAATTCTTCGTGCGTGAGCATGTGTTAAAGACGCGCTTTGTCGGACCCCCAGGTGGGGTAGAAAGTGCTCTGCGTAGCCAGGGCTTCTGGGATCGCCCAAAGGTGCATATGAGTTATATACACCACCTTATAAACCATGTCAACGGGCAGATAGTAAAGTAGATGAGAAAACCACGTACCCTTCAAGGTTACGTGACCGACGACCTGGGCGAATGAAACCTGCGGGTTCATACGACAGAACGTGGCCAGCTAGAACTGAATCACAGCGACGTCAGGCGAACGCAAGTTAGCCGCTGGCGTCAGAGGGCCTGAGGGAACACGTTTTCGGGGTCGGTTTTCCTTAGGAGAGTAGTCGCCAATGACGGGAATTGTGGGTTCTAAGAACAGTGGAAAGATGAGTAGCAGCGTGGCAGGCTTTCAATGTCAAACTGCCCGACATGTGCTCGCTTAGTAAGGACTCTACGATAGTTTCTTTGTTTTTCTGGTCCTTCATTGCAACACCGAACATTATACTGCACGTTCCGGGCATTGTAAAAAAGGCCAGACATACCACCACTGGCTCTCAGACAGTTTTCTATGCATTTACTGTATGAACAACACAATGACCGGAAGCATGTATACACAGACGGTTCTGTGACGTCCTCGAGCTCGGCACGTGCGGTGGTTATACCATCAGAATCAACCGAGATTCGATTCCGTGTCGCCAATGTGACGAGCTCGACGACTACTGAACTTGCAGCAATCCGTGAAGCTCTTCAATTCATCATGGATGCTTCTCCCCAAAAATGGTCCATTTTTACCGACTCCAAAGGCGCCCTGCAAAGCTTCCGAGCAGCCCTGCGCTACGGTCCTTTGCACCAACTAGTGAAAGAAATTGGAGAATTATTTCACCAGGCTGTCATAAAGGGCTATATTATTGTATTTCAGTGGCTCCCAAGTCACTGTGGAATCACCGGCAATGTCTCGGCTGATACAGCTGCCCGGTCAGGCCATGACAGTGAAAGGACCATCTTGCTTCCGCTTGCAAGGACTGAAGCCGCTAGGCTGCTTCGTCGGTTCGCGCGGAGGACCTCCATTACTCAATGGAATACACCGGACTTTGTGCACCCGCGCCTCCACAACCGGGACCCTCTACTCCAGCGTCGTCTTCCGTGTTGGCTGACTCGATGACAGTCTGCTATACTTTGTAGCCTGTGGTGGGGAGTGGCCGTCACGAAAGCCTACTCCTTCCTCATCGGGATGGCCAGTAGTGTCCACTGCGACGCCTGCGAGGTTGAAGAGACAATCGACCATGTGCTTTGTTGTTGCCCCGAGTATTCATCAAAAAGACGCGTTTTGGCAGCCGAGCTCAGAAGATTGGACAATCAACAGTTCAAGCTAGAGACTATTCTAGAGCAAAGACCCCTACAATCGACTTCGCAGAAGGCAACAAAAGCCGTTCTGCGTTTTATGAAGGACACAGGTTTAGCTGAGAGACTCTAGTGCCCACGAAGGGACTAAAGTGTATGCGCGACCCCACTCTATCCCCCCTTGTTCGCCTGCCATCTCTTTTATAACCCTGGACACCCCTTCCCCCGTGCCGAGTAGCAATCTGGGCTTTAAGCCTGGATAACCTCTCGGCCGTTCCTTGCGCTTTTCTCCTCCTCCTCCTGGTCCTTCATAGCCAGTACAAAAGTACCTGTTGAGAACACCGACGAACGGTCGCTATTTCTTCAACATGCTCCCGCTGCCAAACAAGCGCTGCACCAAATTAAGAATTTCTTTTGAAATCCAGTGAATATCCATCGCACCGAATCAGAATGATGTTGCAGCGTGGTTGTCAATCGCGTTACATTTCTCTGCGTTCTCGACGAAAATGAGGTGCCAAATTTCTGCAGGGTGTATCAAAGACATCTATCGTCGCCTGGTGAGAATGTCGTTATTATCATAAAGCAGAAAATACAGGCTGTCCTACTTGGCCAAACGAGGATAAGGAAAGCCTTGACGTACAGGTAGATTGTGTTTGTTGTAAGCTCTCTTTTACCACCGTATGCCGAGCTCCAAGTTCTATTTGGGATATTCTGCCTCTGCTTTATGATAGCGCAATTACGTGTCAAAGAAATTGCTATTTGATGCGGCAATAATATTTTTCCGGCGTTTTTTGGTCATAATTATAATCCTACTCTCCTACTGACCTGGGTGTCTGAGATTATGTTAGCAGGTAACCTCAAACAAGTCATGAATACCTCTACCCGCGAAATGCTAAACACACCTACCTGGTACCTGGTAATTGAATTCTAGTATAAGAACACGTAGCTCATTGCAGATCTATCAATCATAGATGAACTGGGCTCGCGGGCAGTTTATTTGTCACCAAACGTGTGCTTTTTACGTGCCGTTTATACAGTAAGTGTTGTGTAAACGAGAAAAACTTCATGCACTTATCGAGACATCCGACAATCGTTGCTCGATAACTTTGATCTCGCTCTTGACCGTTGGTGTGAAACTGATATTTTAATATATAAATTTTATAAAACATTTTTCTTTTCCTCATTGAAAATTTTTCCCAAACAAAAATAAAAATTTACACAGAGAATATTTACATTTTGCGAAAGAATATTTATCCGGTAACAAAAAGGCGAATAAGGATATAAAACAAATCCTTAACAACCCCAACTTTTTTTCTTATAAAATTTATGCAACGAAAGCATTTACTACGCCATTTTTTTCTCAGCTTATAAAAGCCATTTGCAATAAAATCTGGCGCCACCTGAGCCCGAAAACAACATGAGAAATCAGCGTGCTTTGCTTGCCTGGCAAGCCATTTCTCGAAAGTATTTGCTTTTGTGTCTTCTACACAGTATTTTGTTTTCTACTAAATATAGCGTAGCTCTTCGATGTATCTATATTATATGCGACGACGTTGCGACGCAAGAATAGGCACTGCTTGCAGGAAATTGAAGAGCGCCTTTGAGGAGCGTCAACGAACAAAGCAAATGAGCTGAAAAGATCTGCGGGCTTTGCCTCTCTGCTAAACCATTTCTCTAAAGTGATTTTTTAACGTCTTTCAAAACCACAGGTTCACCAAAACTCAGAGTACGCTTTCTGTGTATCTTTAATAAATCCGACGAGGATTGCAGACAAGAATCGACAGTGCTGGCGGGCAACGAATGGCGGCCGTGAAAGGTTTCTGAGCAAGAAATCAGTAATGTGAAGAGACTACATGCTTTTCTTGTCCAATAACTCATTTCATAAAGGTTCTTGTGGTTACTCCTATAAGGACATCGGCGCGTTCCTTCATGAAAAAAGCGCACTCTTTCGTTGCATTTCTTTTAAACGCTAAAATGTTTGCAGGCAAGAATGGGATGCGTGTGGAGGTAAACAAAGTACGCCTGTGAGATGTGTCCACTAACAGAGCCGATGACCCGAAAAGATCCGCATGCATGGCTTTTCTCGAAAACCGTTCCTCGAAGGTGCTTGTAGTTACGGCTTAAGGACGGCGTCATATTCTCTTCAGAAAACATGGCACGCTATCATATTGTTATTAATAAACGCTAAGCCGTCCCCAGGTAGAAAAACTCTATGGTAGCGGGCACACAAAGTATGCCAGCGAGAGGTACCCGCCAACAAAGTCAATGAACCTAAGAGATATGCTTGCTTTGCTTGTCTGGTAAACCATTTTTAAGGATCTTGTACTGACGTCTCTTATTACACAGTTGTGTTCTCTGGCTCCTTTTGTAGTCGATCCGATGGTGACGTCACCGTCCGCGACGAAAGAAGATCCACGGGCAGTTGATCGCCAGCCGCCATGTCTTGATAAGGCTCGAACATTGTATGCATTTCTCTAAATTCTTTTGAGATGAATCTGTAGCTACTCTTGCCTAGCTCAAGTTTTGAAGTATTTAGATATTCGGGGTTTCAACGTGCCGAAGCTACACAGGCTGTGACTGAGGCACCCCATTGTGAAGGGTAACAGCCCAGGCGTTTATTTTTTTATATATATTTCTAAGAGGTATGCAGGCAAAATTAGGCCCTGCTGGCGAGCAATAAAGTGCGCCTAAGAGGGGCATCGACAATGTAAGCCGGTGTACCGAAGATATCGGGGTACTTTGCACTTAAAGGCGCCCGTTACAAGTGTCGGCGAATTCTGTCTGCCTTGCCTAAATGATAATCTATTTTTGCAAGGGTCTTGGATTTACGCCTCTCAGGACAGCTTCGTATTCTCAAAGAAAAGAGATTGCGTCTTTTGGGGTATTGCTATTAGGCAGTAAAAGTTTTCCAGGCAAGAAAAGGCACTGTAGCGGGTTTGGGGTGATTGCGGGTTTAGGAGGGTCTTACCGCTCGAGCCATGTTGCTGCATCGTTGAGCGGATAGCGCATCCTGAAAGTACCTGAACAAGTTTAGATTTCTTCTTCAGAGTGCCGTTCGAAATATCTCCTAAAGGAGTCATGAAAACAAAACACAAGTTGAATTTATTATAAAGACTGCTTAGTCCCGATAACAATATTACCAATATCATCGCAATCTTCAAATAAATCGCAGACATCTTAAAGAAAACGTGTGAAGTAGTCGCGACTGCCTAGCCAATTTCTCGCAACTTTTCTATGACGTCACCCAACCTTGTTTGTGCTATTGGCGGCCACCTAACCGACCTGTTGCGACCACACATCACTGGACGTCTGTAATAGGGCCTCTAGTTTCATTTGACCGCATTACTTGAATGCTAACAATCAGGTAATGCATTAAAAATTGTTTTATTGTTGGCCCATATGACATCATTCTTGCTTATAACAGGTCACTCTGGCGCAAATTTTGAAAGTTATAAATACTTCTTGCTTTTTTTCGTTAAAAATACATGTTTTGTGGCTGCAATGGAGCTGAATGAGATACTGAATCCTAGTTCTTTCAAACTAATCGAAGTTGTGTTTTCTCTTCATGGCTCCTTTAAGGTTGTCAACTTGTACAGACCCGTATCCCGTCCTTCATTTAAATTGAAGTCAGCCGAGATTGGCGCTTTATTACCTCATGAGGACCTTCCCATCGGTCAGCCAGGGAAGCAGCATACCGTTTTGCTGCTTCGCTCAACGAATGTGTGCGGCGTAGTGCCAGGACCTCGACAGAGAACTCAACCTTGCACCCTCCCTTGTCGTTCTGCCGGCGGTGTTCGAGTCTTGCCAAGTCCAGGTGGTGTCTGTACGCCTGGAGGGTCTTGTTCAGGGTTCTGGAAAGTTCCTGCGCATAATTAACATAAGTGCGTCGGCGCACCTGGACCTAGTCACTGATTCAATGTTCGACAGGAAAACATAGCTCGTGCCCGAACAGCAGTGCTTACGGTGTGAAGCCGGTCGACCGATTGATTGTACTCCTAGTTGAAAACGCCATTTCCGAGAGGCGAGCATCCCATTCTTTGTGACGTTCAGTGAAGGCAACCAGCATCATCTTCAATTTCCTGTTCGCACGTTCTGTAATGTTTGATTGATGATAATATTGAGTAGCCTTCTTATGTACTACACCCAGAACTGAACAACTGTCCACGACGTTTTTGCTGGTGAGTATGTCGCATTGTCCGTTATAAGTTGTTCCGGAAATCTATAGCGGGTGAATGTATCCAGAAGCTTGTCCAAGATCAACATTGAATCAACACAACGTAATGTGTACAGCTCGACCCACTTCGAGAAGCGATCTGTAACGACAACGATTTAACAATTGCCCTTCACTGATCTTGAGTATGGACCCATGACGTCGCATGCCGCGATCTGCCAAGGAAAGCGGCTCTCGACCGACTTCATAAGGCCAAATTGTTCACCTGCTCTTGGCTTTACATACTTGCAAACTGGGCATGTCTGGGGCTACTTCATTACCTCCTTTCTTATGCAAGCCCATTTTACAACGCGGCATATCTATTCGTATGTTTTCTCTCCGTCACAATGACCTGCGAGGGTAGGTACGAATACCCGGAAGGGATACTCACAACTGTACGTGTCTGCACTTGTAATGTACCTCAGTAGCAAGCCGTCCTTGCTTTCGACGTAGCAGTCGTAGTCCGGTGCCCGTGTCACCGCAGTATCGTCGTTCACTGCGGCCGCGATGGACTCCCTAATGCGCTTGAGCTGTTGGTCGGGCTGTTGCGCTTCAAGCATCTGGAGACACACCAGGGTTCATACACGATTCCGCAGGCGTTGTAACCGCGAAGACCTGAGGTTCTGGTTTCTGGTGTGCTGGTAGGGGTGCGCGAGACAAGGCGCCCGCGGCTTTGTTGCTGGTGCCATTCTTGCGTTCCACTTTGTAGTAATAATTCTTCAGGTTTAGCGCCCAGTGTGCGAGGCGACGAGCAGGGTTCTGAAGCCGGGACAACGAAGACAGTGCTTGGTGGTGAGTCTGTATTGTGAAATCTGCGCCATCCAAGTACATGTTCAACTTTTTGAGAGCGCACAATAAGGCGAGACACTTTTTCTGTTCGTCCGCTGAGAGAGTGCGGCTGGCGAACGCCAGAGGGTAAATTTCACCGCTATGCTCCTGTAGCAAAACGGCCCCTATGCCGTACTCACTTAGATTAGTTTGGACAACAAAGGGGCGGTTGAGATCTGGCACCCACAGGCTTGTGGTGTTGACGATGGCTAATGATAGTGCCTGAAACGCCTGCTCTTCTGAAGCCGACCATGACCACCTAGAGCCTTTCTTAGTAGCTGATGAAGGGGCCGTGCCAAGTCTGCACTGTTCGAAATTAGTGCCTGTAAAAGCCCACTGTACCCAGGAAGCGCGGCAAACTTTCGACGTTCTCCGGTTTCGGGAAACGCAAGATCGCCTTGAGCTTCTCCTTTGGCGGCACTGAATATTGGTCCAAAACGAAGCCCCGGAGATGGATCTTGCTCGCCCCCAGTTCTACCTTGCAAGGGTGTACAGTTAGGCCTGCGTTTTGCATGCGCTGCCACACAGTATATAAATGTACACAGTGATCCTCAAGGTTGTTTGAAAATACAACCACATCGTCCATGTACGCTATCACGTGTTGAACTTTGCGTCCCCTAGCACGATGTCTATCACACGCTGGAAAGTTGCTGGAGAATTCGACGAAGCGAAACGCAGCCTGACAAATTGAAACAGCCCTCTGTTGCAAGTGAACGTTGTTTTCTCAATATCGCTTTCTGCTAGAGGGATCTCTAGAAAACCTGTACAACATTCGAGTGTGAAGAAAATATTTGCTGAGGCTAGCGCCTACATAACCGCATCGATGGATGGAAAAGGGTACGGGCTTCTTGTGGTTATCGCGTTTAGGCGTCTGTCGTCTACGTGCATGCGGACAGAGGTATCTTTTTTATCCGGCAGAACCATCGAAAATGCCCAAGGCCTTATTGATGGCCTCACCGCTCCTCTATTTACCGTATCCTTCAAGGCTTCGTCCAGCTGTGGTTGGTTGCGGATGCGCAATGGCCGGGGTTTGAACCGTAGAGGACGCGCATCTCCCGTCTCGATGTGGTGCTCCGAAATGTTCACAGTACCCGGGGCTTCCTTGAACATCGATGCGAAGGGTTGCCTTACTGCTGCGAGCCGTGATTGTTCCTCTGGTGGTACTGCGAACGACATCAGATTGTTTGCAATCCATCTTCCACCTTTCCAGCGGTGGTCCCCGCTGTCAGCAACCCTGACAGCGATTTTGATGGTCTTGCTGCAAAGCTGTTCAGCGGCGTTCCAGGACCGTAGTTGTAGTTTCCAGCATTCGCGTCAAGCGCTTACCCTGTCCTGTCCGCCATAAAATCGCGGCCCAGAATGGCTGGAGAGGAAAGATCGGGAAGATTCAAAAACCATTGCCTGTGTTTGCGACCGTCCTCGGTTACTGTCAGCCTCGCTGCCGATGTTATCGGCGCCACCTGGTCAGAAGCTGTTCTGAAACTGGTGCTTACGTGCAAGAACTTTATCTTTCTCGGGGAGCACCATTCTTCGAGAATGCCTCCAAAGACAGATACCGTTGCTCCAGTGTAGAGTAGGAGCAGGTATAGTCACGCCGGCAACCTGGGCAATAATGAATGGTGCATTGTCTACGTTTGCAGCCTGTCCACCAAGGGCCAACGGCCAGCAGCTCACGATGCGCTGATTCTTGCTTGCTGGAGGTTATTCGTGTGCCTTCTGCACCACGTTCGCGCCTTCCATGTCCGTCAGTTTGGGTGCGGCAAGCTCGAAGGCAGTTCGTGTGGAATTTTGGCTCTGCTCCTGCACCCACCATCCGCGCCCAGCTTTCGGCGGCCGCTTTGGCCACCTTGGCGGCAGTGGGTTTTTGCACTGCTGCGTCTGCGGGTTGGTGCGCTGCTGCCTGCCGCGATGCGGCCAGTCTCGCCGAAGTTTTGAGTGGCGTATCTCCCTTGGTTTCGCCAGGGGGTGTGCACAGCGTGCCCCTGGGTGGTAGGAGGACCAGAATACGAGTGCATTCTTGTTTGCGTCTGTTGGCTGCGCTGTGTGAGGGCGAGGTGGCGCCTCCAAGCTCGTAGAGCTTGAGTACACGGCGTGGTGTAAAGCCGCTTGCCACGTTTCGTTGTTGCTCGACTCGGGTGATGTGGACACGACTTCCTTGCTGATGTCAGCACAGATGGATTTCCGATAGTTAGAAAATGTCTGTCTTCTTTGTGGTACCTCTTTTGGTCATTCCTTCCTTTGGTCATTCCTTAACGGGTGCACCCACGACAGCGCCCAAGCGCTGGGGTGAGTCGCCGCTCGAAAACAATCTCCCACAGCGGCGCAGCACCGCTGGGAGGAGTCAGCGCTGCAACCATATCTCACCGTGGCGCCGCACCAATGGGGTTAGTCGGCGCTGCAGCCATCTCCCATGGTGATGCTGCACCGTTTGGTGGTGTTGGTACTGCATACAACTCCCACGGTGGCGCCGCACCGCTGGGGTGAGTTGACGCTGCAACAAACTCCAACGGTAGCGCCACACGGCTGGGGTGAGTTGGCGCTGCAACCACATTTGCCGTGAATGATCGCTGCTAGGCTGTGGTATTTCTCCGGCGGTTATTTCTCGGGCTGTGGCATTTCTCCGGCTCCTGTTGTCCGGCACCGCGCGGATGAACAGCGCCGCCTTCCTACCCCTCTGCGTTGTTCGCTTCTCTCGGGGCCTCTGCCGGTACAGCCCTGGGGGTGTGATTTAGGTTCGCGCACACGAAGCCTCTAAGCATGCCTCCTAAGGCGGCGGTGTTCGTAGAATTCTGTGGCCATCAGCGAAGCTTGTATTTCTATGGCCTCTTTGGCGAGGTCATCCAAATCCGAAAACCGCCGGGACCGCAAGTATGGCTGGAACATGAGGTGGGGCGGTCGGATGACCCAGAAAACCTTTTCTACCTCGGGTGCCGCCTGCTCAGCCCACTCGTAAAGCTCGCTCATAGAATGCACATATCCCCAAAGGCTTTCAGCCTTTTCCTGTGTCCATGCGCGAAGTTCGTCTTTCATTCGGTACACATATCTAGGTGGAAGAAACTCCTGCTTAAAGCGTTCATTGAAGTCCGTCATGTCCTCGAATGGCTTCTGGGGACGTCTCCAAACTGCCGACTACCACCCTCAAAGCAACTGGCAAAATCCTGCTAATCAGCACGCTATGTGAAATTGCAATAGCTTGTTGGTAGTCCGACAATTCATACAAAAGTCGAAAACAGACTTCTTGCCAGTGGAACCTGTATCTGTTGACACGGCAAATTTAACTGCAACGACGTGCTGCAGTGAACGTTGCATTGATAGGCTTTGGCCTATTAACCAACATTGCCTCGTTGTTAAGTTTGTTAGCCTGATGCGCCAACAGTAGTTTTTACACTCGGCTTTCGATTCTATCAGTTGGGCCATCAAATCAAGAATTCGCTTTTTGTTGTCAGATAGCGGATCAGTCTGCGCAATACCATCCGAGAGAAGTATGGAGGCATTTTTGCTTAAAGCGGGAACAGCTGTGGTCCGTCGACAAGGTTGTAGCGTGAAAATGCTGTAAACACGGCCTTGAATGCTGCCTCTCTGAACTCACAGAAAAAAAATTATCCGAAGTTAGCACGCACGGTCCATCAGCGGTTGCACTTTGGTGATCAGTGCAAATTGTGTGGCGAGTCACTCACTGGTTTTGTTGCGCAGCTTTCGGCTGCTCCTTTCTGTGCCAGCTTCGTGATTGAGCGGTGGCTTTTGTTTGTTTGAAGTATTCTCCGCTGGCTGAGTGATTCTTGCGAAGTAGGCAGGGCCGTGTTTTGGGGCGCTGAATCCACCGGTGACTGCTGCGTGATAAAGGTTAGCTACTCTAACAAAGCCTACAGAGTTCTGAATCGTTCTGAAAGCATTCTCACGTGCAAGCGGTGGTGTAGCTAGCGGGGCAATTCAAAGCACGAAGACAACAAGGAAAAAAAGGGAACAAATAAAGAAACCACCTGGGCGGCCGTGAAACCACGTTGATCGCATGTTGGGCGCAGCGGCTCTCGCGTGTCCTCCGATGCGCACTCTGCCCTCTTCCACCTCCGCTCTTGTGAGCGCCCCTTTTACACCACTCCGTTGGTTGTGCGCATGTTCTGGGTTGTATGTACACTACGCGTATTTGTTCAGGCTCACCGTCGTTCACACAGGCACGCTAGGTCACATGACGCACTCATGCCACTATCACTGTTCCAAGCGCGCAGTGCACTGTCATCACCCTACGCGGGCAGTCGTAGGGGCTGTGTGACTACAGTTCTCCCACGGTGTTCTTTTTACGGGATTGCTTTGTGCCGGCGGCCGCTTTCTCTGGCAAACACCGATTGGCCACTGCCGCCGGAAGCTCAACCTGTGGTTTCGGGCGCTCGGCCTTGTAAATTGTGTCAATAAACTTGGCGAAGCTTCGCGCGGGTGTCGTCAGCTTCGTAGTTTCTTTCCGTCCTCTTCTTTAAACGGCGTTTGTTTCTATCCTTTCAATTTCTTCGCATGACAAGTGCCCCGCTAAAGCATTTTTCAATTCAAACATGCCTTCTCACGGTCCACTATACATTGTTCAGCCAACACTTAACAAAATTGACGACACACCACTTCTAACATACCACTAGAAATAAATGCTTAGTTTTAAACAGCACAAGGATGCCTTATTCATAACAAAAACAAGTTCACAACGTCAGGCTGGCTGTGCGCTTGTTCGTTTTCCTGCAGTGATGTCGGTGCGAACCCTTACTCTTCTGTATGCACCTTCTATCATGAAGCGATTGGGCTAAAGCAAATGCACTTACACCCTGTGAACGACGCTTTGCCCCACCCGTATAATTTTCCCTTGAGTGGCGGGATTTAAAATTCCACTTTTCAGAACTCTGCATATTGTACTCTGTTTTGGCGTTTAAACATTTTGGCCGACCGAAGCCTTTCTTCATTGGTTACTACGGTGATTTGTTCCTGTAACTCCCCCTTGTGCTCTGGGTTGCCACATCGGGCTAAAGGACCTCCCCGTCTCTGATACCACTCTTTTTGTTACAGAGCAGCCCTGTGGAAGCGGGATGTCTTCCAGGCACGTTGTATGGAAGTTTATTGCAGGGTAAGCATACATATCAAAGAACATAGAAGCGTAGTACATGGGAGGCTCCAGAGTTGGAACTGCCGGGGGACCTTCTGACACATGATGCATAATATGCAGCAGACAATGGGCGTTATGACAAAGTTCTAAATATAATGAGTGACATGAAGAAAGGAAACGTAAACACTTTACTGAATTTTTAACAATAATAAAGATATTTTAAAATAATGAAGAATTTTCAAAAATAATGAATAATTAGAAAGGCAGGTCTAAACACTACAGTTTAAAACAAGGTTTTCTTTGGTGGGTGTGTACTTCTCCAATTACATTAGGAGCAGCGACACTTATTGCACACATAACGTTGAATTCAACAAAGAAAAAGGAAAACAAGCAGAAAGTAAACAAATGAACCAATTTTATTTTCCCTATTATGGCTATACCTAACATGGTATAGTTAGTTCAGTAATTACGTATGTTTTCGGCCGCCGCCAAAATGACCTCGTCGTGAAAAATCTTTTCATTTCAAAGGGAATTCAGTTCCAAACAGACACGAGCAAATTTAGCAGTCATTTTGCCGTAGTTTGTCTGAGCTGTGTTTAACTGGAAATTCTCACGCCAAGAGAACCGAGTTCTGTTATTAGTAAAAAATTTACGGGTGCAACGTTCTAGGCGCACATCACGATGAATAAGTCGAAATGTGATGACTGCTCAATCTAAATTCAACATTTCATTAAGAGGAAGTATGTTTAGGTCAACATATAGAGGGATGGAGTGACAGGGGAAAGATTGAACGTCATTAGCCGCACCCCTTGCTTTTGGAGGCGTCCTAGATTATCTAGATGTGTATTGTATGTGTTTCCCCAAGGTGATAAGAAACACGAAAGATGGCTGTTAATGTAATAATAATATAGTGACAGGATAACATGTTGTGGAAAGCGTGGTCGTGCTTTCAGAATGACATGAATACCGAGAAAAAACGTTTTTAAGAAGAGACTGCACATGAGCATCAAAATAAGAGGTTTATTCAAAATGACGCCGAGAAACCGACTGCTCTCTGAAGCGGTAATTGTGTGATTATTTATAAGGACCGAAAGAGGAAAGGTAACCATTTTTTGTAAGGAATATAATGCGATAAATGTTGTTTTTGTAGCCTTAATTTGCAAGTCATTCTTCGCGCACTACTGGTAAATGCTGATAAGGTGCAAGTTTAGTGCATTTTGAAGTGCGATCGGATTGCTGCTGGGCGTAATTGTAGTGGTATCATCCTTATATAGCAGACGTGTAGAACTTTGAAGCACACTAGGCAAATCATTATAAATAACAAGAAAAGTAGAGGACCCAGAATTAAAGCGTGAGGAACTCCTCTTGTAAGTATTTTTGTGGAGAAAACGTGAGTGTTGATTTGCAATGTTTCACGTCGATCGATCAAATAACAGAGCAGGACTTCAAGGGGAGGGCCAGAAACCCCAATGAATTCAAGTTTGTCTAGGAGGATTGAGTGGTTAATTCTATAAAATGGTTTAGTAAGGTCAATAAGAACCGCACCAAGAAATAAGCCCTCATCGATGACTTCCTTATTTTGATCATGAAAATAAAGAAGTCAAGCTCTGTAGAATAACCACGTCATAAGCAAAACCTACGTGAGGTAATATTTTAAATTTAGTTAGGTAATGTCTTGAGTACAATAGTTTTTCGACTGTTATACTAAAAATGGCAAATTGCATATGGTCCGATAATTGTCAAAACATTCACGATTGTCGATTTGAAAACTCGGGTTATTCTTCCTTTCTTAAGCGAGTTCGGGCACGTACCATCTTTGAACAGTTTGCTTATCATTTCTGCTAAAATGGGGGATAGTCTTTTCGATACTAATTTTAAACTGGAAGGATGAATGAAATTTAATCCTGGGACAGTTGTTCTGAGCAATGAATTGAGCTGAAATACTTCATCTGCCAATGTGGGGAACAAATGGAAGGAACGATCGCAGCGCAGTACAGGAAGCAATGGAACATCTGTTTGTGAGTGAGCATGATCACGAAAATGTTCGCTAAACGCACTCGCTATATCACAAGCATAGGTGTAGGTGTTTGCATTTTTCAGTATTTTCTTCATAGACGGTTCCTTGTCATCGCTATTTAGAAACTATTTAATTACGTGCCGTTTCTCAGCTGTCATAACCGTTCTTAGATATTTCATTTTTACAGTAGAGGCGCCTAGCACAAATCAGTAGATAAGACAATACATTGGAATGCTTCCGCAACCGCAAATTGAGGTCATTTTTCTAGGCTTGAGTTATCACTATTTTTACTAAGCCTTTTAGTCTTTGTAATCAATCGCAATAACCTGTTGCATATCCACGGCTTCCTGGCATAACAGTACCATACTGTGACTGTCATAACAGACCAGCACTGGGTAATGCACAAGGCGATTTTATTACGCAATAAATTAAAAGCTTTTCCCCGCATTTGTCTTCGGTATCAAAAATCCAACGAATGACTTTGAAAATTTCCACAAATTTAAAATGTTCAAAGAATAATTTATTGCCCTCCAATTTCCGGTTGAGGTCGTCCGAGCCCAATAGCAAAAAGATTGGGCACTGATCTGTAAATAGACAGTCGATAACCCCTGCTGTGTCGTACGTTGTTATGTTCGTTAAGGTACGATCAATTAAGGTGTTCGAACCAGATAACTCGCATCGAGTTGGGGGATTGATTGCAGAAGTAATCCCAAAACCTTGGAAGCAGCGCACATATTCAGAGAAAGATTAGTGACTGAGATCTTTATTGTTTATGTTCATGTCACCAAATATATTATGATATTTCTCTTTGCGGAACCTAATGCGTGCAGAATTTATTTAAATTGACAGGAAATTAAGAATAGGAAGTTGAAGGTGAAGGCCAAATTGAGGCCGCAATTGTTTTAGCACTTTTTAATGGCATGGAATTCCAGGCGAATTCCAGCCATACTAATTCACATAGAATATTTGTAAACAATATGTCCAAACGACATTTCTAGGAAAAAGAAGATTTTGCAATAATGGCAGACCCACCGCTTCACAGAGAATCGCGATTGCAATACTGAGTGCGTAGCTTGGCAAGCCATACAGATTTCCGTCACCGCGTCTCTGATCAACCCATGATTGAGAAATTGTGTTCGATTACATAGAAAATGTCAAGAACGTCATCGGGGTGTTTATGAGGGCTGCGCGTGGTAAAATGTATTAGTGACTATGCTGGTGATTGTTGTGCTACCAGTGATTTTGTTTCCTCGCATGTGAAGTCTCTGACCCCCATGGCTATGCTGTAGAGAGAATCATGCGGATTTTCTCGCGTGTTCACGTAATCATTGCCGTGCTATTGGTGTGATGAACACGCTGTCGTCTGTCTTCCTAACCTCGATAATACACCGGTTGGTTTAAGATACTTCTAGCCCTTTTCTTTTTTGAGTGCGTGCGCCTCCGCAAACAGTCGCTTGTTTTCTGGTGTGAGGTGGTGGTGTACAAACACAGGTTCATCAGAGTTTTTTTAAAGCAATCTACCCCGTTATCATGCTGGTATTCTTTCATTGGCTGGAAAACTCTGTTTTTTTTTGACAGCGAGGAATGCCTAGCGATGATGTGGGTTTTCTTATTTTTGCTGGGGCGCGGTGCCCATTGTGACGGTCAGCAACAACAATAAGACATCCAAGATCGTTTCCAATATCTTGGATGATCTGAAGGCAGCTTTCGCATTCAGTGCATGGGACTGCTCAGATCTCAACGTTGTTCAAACGGCACAACGGTTCTCACTCACCAATGCGCATTGTCAACTGCTTATTAGCCTCATGAAGTGATTGGTTCTCTTTGGTAGAGGTATCGTTCGGCTTTTTTATATTCTCGTAGAGCTCATTTAACATTTTCAACCTTTTACGCACTTCACCTACTTCGGCACCAGCTGCATCGAATTCTTTAGTTAGTTCGGCATTTGAAAGCATATTGTACACTGAGCGAAGCGCAGCCGCAGTTTTTAAAAAAGCCTATGATGCAAAGCACCTACAAAATTTCACCAATTTGCAAAAGTGACTCAGAAGCTTAGCAGCGTGTCCTCACCGTCGCAACTGCTGCTGCAAATGATGCGCGAACGCTCGGGTCGTGGGTATATGTTCCTGGGAGCTGCCGATCGCCTTCCCGACTTGAGACGCGCACATGTCTGAGCAGTAGGTCCACGCAGGTTTCACGCGCGGTAGGGCCATCTGTCGAAGGACCGGGGCCATAACAGCCATCCGGCAAGGGAGTGTTGGCACGTGAAAGGCTCCTCGGCGACGCGGAGAAGATTCAATTCAGCCGTGAGCGCAGGCCCCCAGGTTTCTGCAAAAGTGACACAGAAGCTTAGCAGCGGGTCTTCTCTGTCGCAACTGCTGCTGCTGACATCCTTAACCTCGAGCTTAACAGAAGCGTGAAAAGTCAAGCTTGATGTCACCATCTCCTTTTTTCCGGACGTTTTGTTGTCTTGGACCGAAGGAAGCACCACCTCGGGTTTCGCGGTTAGGTCAGATTCTTATCATTGGCCAGCATCTTGCGCTTTGCAGAAAGCCGCTGAAACTGGTCTGCGCGTGGTCTCAATACTGAGAAAGGCATGACTCTACCAAACGTTTCTGTATTATCCTCTGACGGAAAGGTATTCCTTCCCGTCGCCTCAATCTCAGCTAGTCGTAGCCGCAGCTGAAATGTTTCTTTCCCAATTTCTACGGACGCTTTCACGTGCTCATCGCGCATATTCTCGATTGCAGCACACCATTTCTCTTACCCGTTCAGGTCAGAAATAGCGCAGGAATGTCGAGGTGATGTGCCCTGGGCGCGGTAGTAGTGCTACGTGCTCCGAGCTCCGGTCACCATCGTGGCAGCTCTCTGGAAGCGCCGCTGCCTTTCACTGATGCACGGTAACTCGACGTTCTTGTGTAGATGTCCTGGCAGCCGATGTTGTGGAGGACGTCTTGGTGCACGGCACGGCACCGGTCGCCCAACCGCCATGCATCCCCGCCACACTCGACACCCTGATTCTCTTCTCACACGGTGTTCTTTTTACGGGATTGCCTTCTGCCACCACCCGCTTTCGCTTGCAGCTCCCGCTTTGCCCGCGGCCGGCGCAAGCCGGCGCTGTGGTTTTGATCTCTCGGCGCTGTAGCTGCTTTCAATAAAGCTGACCAGCGTCTCGCGCGCGTCGTCGGCATCGTAATTTTTTACGTCGTCTTCTTTAAACAGCGTTTTTTTCTGTCGTTGCGATTTCTTCTCATGCTATCTGCTTAAGAATTTCTTGAATCCCCATAAAAGAATTCATCATGCTGTGCATTTTTTTGTTTAAGACTCAAAATATATAACTGAAAATACACGCCACTTCAATTTTAAAGTAGTGTAAAATATGTAGGCATCATGTTTGAATGTGATACGACGAGGAAGACGCATTTTACAGGTGTTAGCCAAAACCTTCGTTCACTGTCTTGGCTCCTGTATAATTCTAGACATCTGCTTCCATTTTCTGTCCGTAAAGTTATGGTTCATGCACTTGTGTATAGCTATTTTAGATACGGAAAATAGTATATATGTTCACTGCGCATATACATGGTGCGCAAAAGTGAATTCTTTCTTAAAATCTATACTTCGAAACGGTGCTTATAATGAGATCATTCCCAAAAATATTGATTTATTTTTTTTACAATTGCCTTTATTGGATGCACTATTTTCATATTGTGGTTAGAAAACATTTTTAGTTAAGTGATTTTCTTTTTTCGTTCGTCTCTAACGAAAACTGATATCATGACAAAATTATTACCCTGAAGTGGTATATCCGTTTTGGTCGTTATACGAGGCAGTGTTATGTTCCTAACATTTGATTTTTCGCCTACTCATCTATACTTTGTTTCACCAAAACGTGCTCCCAAACTCTACACCAGAAGCAATCATTCTTTAATGTAGTATTTTCAAACTAGCTCATTTTTTTGCGTTGGTTTCGATTTGTATGCATGCTTGCTATTACAACACTTTTGTATTTTTTTGAAGTGTGCTTATAAAACGGCTTGCCTTGGTCTGTTTTTTGTCGGCAGCCTGCCTTGTTTTGTAGCTTGTTTACCTAAAACTTGCTGACAATAATTTTGGCCTCATTACTTGTCGTCGACTGTCGGGTACAGCCCTACAAGCCTTCATGGCTTGGGTTGACCGGATTTTGTGAATTGCATTCTTTTTCATAAAATAAAGGCCTAATAAGATTATGGATGAAGGCTGCAAATTCAAGAAGCTACCAAATGGACACATTCTTCTGGAATAGCTCTACAAACACCAGCGTAACAAACTGCAGGGCTTAAATCTTTTGATGATGATATGTCTCCAGAAGACGACAACGATGATGTGTGCGCGAGACAGGCGCTGGGTTCTGTTGCATGAGCGCGTCTCACGAGTCGAACGCTGGCCTGTGCTGTCTCCAACGTCCAAACTACGGCCAATGTTCCAACTTCTTGAGTGTTAATAAATTGTCGGCAGCCATCCACGGCTGTCGGGGCGCAACAATTTGGTGACTAGGATGCGATGCGGACTCACCACTGGCACTTCCCCGGCAGGTCAACGACGTCAAGAAACAGAACGACATGGCGACGTGCTACTTCGGTCGGCTACCTGAATTCAGCGGCAGCTCCGGCTTCAGGAGACCGTGGTATGGAAGGCTACAAATCTTCTACGAAGCTAACGACATCAAGGACGCTTCCAAAAAACGCGCTCGCCTGCTAACGCTCTGCGCGGAACAGACTTACGACATCATCTACGCCCTCCTTCACCCCAAGCAGCCCAGCGAAGAGGACTACGATGGCATCGTTGAGGAGCTCAAGGCACACTTTGATCCGCAACCTTCTGAAGTCTTCTGCAGGGAACGCTTCCAACGACGGAATGAAAGGCACCAAAAAACGGTCAGCGATTACGTGACAGCGCTCGAAAAACTAGCAGCGGATTTTAATTTTGGTACCAGCACAGATATGGCTATGAATTCGTCTATGCTAACACTGGACATTATGTTGCGTGATCGTTTTGTCTGTGCTCTTCTCAACAAGCAGGTCCAACAACGGGTATTTGCCGAAAAGGACTTGACGTTCAAGAAAGCATTTGACTTCACATTGATAGCTGAAAACACCCTTTAAGAGCAGAAAAACGTGAAGGCGGAATGTAGAGACATCTACAAAGCCAGTACAAGTGCCTGCAATAACGGAAGGAGAGGTTGCTCCAGCAGCTACGCCGAGAAGAAGAACCAACTTTGTTGGCGTTGTGACGCACGACATAGTCCGGACACTTGCAAGTTCTAGACAGCTTCCTGCAACTACTGCAAGAAACGCGGACACATAAAAAAGCATGTATCGAAAAGCGCAAAGACTCAAGAACTCAGGGAACAACAGCATCGAATATCCATGCGAAGAAATTTCGACAACAGCCTCAGCCCAAGACACGAGTTCTCAAGAGTGGCCAAGCAAGGCGCTTTATGAGCTCAACAACTTAATGAACACATCGTGCACCCAGAAGGTCATGATGCAGCTTCGCGCACACGGCAAATCCTTGACATTCGAAGTCGACTCAGGTGCAGCTTGCACTCTTATGAGTGAGGCAACGTTTAGAGCCACGTGGACGAATGACCCACCTCGGCTTCAGACGAACAACATTCTCCTACGCACATGTTCAGGCCAGTCTCTTCCAGTGCTCGGCTTTGCTACGGTGGAAGTAGCGCACAAGGACAAGACTTTGACATTACCACATGTGGTAATCAAAGGTACAGGATGTAACCTCCTCAGAAAAAACTGGTTTCCTCATTTGGGAATAGAGATAACCGGAGTCGACAAGTGGATTGATGAAACGGTGCGACAGTGCTCTGAACGCCAATCAACGCAGAAGAGCCAACCAAAAGAACCGATTCCAACTTGGGACCGTCCCCAGACACCATGGCACGCACTGTATGTTGACATCGCGGGACCACTGCTCGAGCGCACCTACTCGGTTGTTGTGGGCGCGTACACCAAGTGGGTAGAAGTCTGTCAAGTCACCCAGACAACATCCGCGGTTGTCATTCACATACTCCGGATGCTCTTCGATACGTTCAGCATTCCACAAAAAGTCCTCTCGGCCAACGGTAGAGCCTTTATTTCAACCGAGATAAAGCAGTTCTACGCATCAAATGGCATACAAGCTATAACGTCACCAGCGTATCACCCTGCAACAAACGGGCAAGCACAACGATACGTGGCAGAACTGAAGAGAGCTCTCTTAATGAATAACACTGCTCCATACAGTGCCGACTTTCTAGGTCCCTGTATAGACAGCACACGACGGTGCACACAGTTACAGGAATGACACCTGCGAGAGCGATGTTTGGCCGCGAAATATAATGTCCCCTCGATCTGCTCAAGCCAGAGAAAGAAACGCAGACCTCTCATCACCAGCAGACACTGCGACATTCACCTAGTTTCGCCGAAGGGGAAAGGGTGCTCATCCGACAGTTCTTGAGACAGGCAGATTGAATTGAAGGCGAACGTCTGCGCCGTGTCGGACCACGATCCTGGCTGGTGAAAAGTGCACTTGAAAAGGTTCGCCGCCACCTGAACCACATCAGGAAACTGAGCCAGAGCAGGACGCCCACGGACTGGAGTACAGCAGACGATTTCGCTGACACAGCGCAAGAGATACCACCGAGTTCTGCTGTTCCAGTGCTACCGGACTCGCTGGATACTGCAGATGTTTCCTCCCAACCATCGACCTCGACGTCTCAAGCAGGAACTACCCGGCAACTGCGACCACCCGAGGCTAGGCGGCCTCCAGATCGCTATGAGGATTTTGTTTTCAGTTGTTTTCTTTAAGGGGGAAGAATTGATATGTCACCAAAAGCCGACAACGATGATGTACGCGCGAGACAGGCGCTGGGTTCTGTGGCACGAGTGTGTCTCACGCGTCGAACGCTGGCCTGTTCTGTCTCCAACGCCCGAACTACTGCCAATGTTCCAACTTCTTGAATGTTAATAAATCGTCGGCAGCCATCCACGGCTTTGCGGACGCAACAGATGAGATTCCTAGAACTGTAAGCGAACACCTGTCGCTCAACACGGTCCGCAGAGTCATCTCTGATGACAACCTAAAGTATTTGTCGGAGGAGCATCTTCCGGAAGGATTGAAAGAACAGAACGTCACAAATGTCTATAGAATCTATATCAAACGAGAAGATGAAGATATCCAGACTAAGCACATCGTCCACAGCATTGCATCCAGTATACTTCCAGAACTCGTTGAGGTAGGCTACACAAAAATGAAACTGAGACCATACATTCCAAATTTTTGCCGTTGCTACAAGTTCCAACAATACGGTCCTGTCTCTCTAAGCTGCCGGGGCCGAGACACCTGCGCCAAGAGCGCCTCCAATGAACACCTTGACGAGAACAGTGAATCTGAACAATAAATTTGTCTGAACTGCAAGAGCAGTCACTCAGCATACTCTCGTGTTTTCTCATTGTGGAAAAAAGAAAAAGAAATCATTATTCCGAAAGTGACTTAAAACCTGGCATTTCGCCACGCACCTGCGTGCGTGGCGAAATGCCAGGTGTTGGGCGTGAGCAGGCCTGCGTGTTGGGCTTGAGCAGGCGACTGACCCCAGCGCAGATATTCCGTTCTGGTGCAACAAGGCGCGGCATTACAGCAGTCTTCGGGGCCTGCTCAAGCCCAACAAAGTGAGGCTGAAGCAAGGCCCCCGCTCCCCCACTGGAAGCAGCTAGCGCTGCTCCACAACTCCTCAAGCGGGCTGCGCGTACCTCTTGTTCTTGAGTCACGAAGGCCTCACTGCACACCGCGAAGTCCAACGCTGCAGCATCCGTGTATCCTGTACAAACCTCCAGCGTCTATGAAGAGACAAGAGACACAACTGAGGGTGGTTCTGGGCTGTGCACTTCCACGGGACTTTGAAACTCTCTACAAAATTAAAGGCGAGAACCAAATCAAGCGACCGAAAGCATATTTAGCACTTGATACAAATATAACAATGCATTCCTGGTCAACTTGTGTTGTAGATGATGTTTAAATAATTTAAATGACGTCAAAGAACTATACGCCACTCATTCAACTGTGGCCTTGTGTATTTAGAAAAAGAACTTGGGTGCTAAACATAAGAGCATACTGAAAGGAAACTAGGTTTTTTGTTCTGACCGTAGGCAGTGTGAATAGGCTCTCTGGTGGCGTCGCCTTATTTGCGCAAAATGGTATTTGCAAAATGGTATTCGCCTTATTTGCAAAATGCTAGAAGCAGTGGCTCCCAGCCTGATCGTATTCAAAACAATCGCATTATTCTCCGTGTAGCTTGAAACAGAACTTACGGTAACACTGCTTGATCTAGAAGACCCCGTACGGGGCAACTTCAGTAATGTTGGTTACGGTATTGGCGACACCGCGGACACCGACCGCCATACTCACGAACCGACCATGGTATTGAGTTTCAAGGTGAAGGGTAGAAACCTGAAACGGTGGCCGTCGGAGCCCAGGTCAAGTTTCGGCGGATGGGCTCCCTCTCTGTTTGCCAGGCAGGGGGCACCGTGACCTCTATCTGTAGCAGGGTAACCCGAGCAAAGAAAGTTCCTCGATCCCCTGGTTTTATACTAGACTATAAGGACATTTCAACCCCCCGTCCCACAAAAAAAAACCTGATCGGTCTCTGAAAAGGGGCCACACCAAAGTATCTTTTCCATTGTTGCCATCTGTAACCTTTCCTGAGCCGAATAACTTCTCTCGATGTTTTTCATGGTATCCCTCATTCCAGCCCACCCTCTTTCATCGCAGTCAGTCGTCTTGATCGCAAAATATTTTGAAGCTATAATTGGAAAATTGTATAAGGCCAAAAACAAAGGACAGGTGAACTCCTAATCGAGGTAAATGACCAGCAGTAGCCCACAAAGCTTCTGGCTCAGACTAGCATGGCTCATCCAGACAACAGGGCCAAACCCTAACGGAGTGTGAACAGTTCACAGGGTGTGATATCCGAACCAGTTCTTCTGAACGAAACGAATGCGGATCTCATTGCTGGTTTCAAGGATCAGGGCTTCACTGCCGTGAGCCGCATCACATCCGCAGAGACGATACGTAGATTCTCACCAAGCTCATCATCTTGACTTAACTGCGCAGTTCTTCCTTAACATATAAATGCAGGCTTTATAAGGTGCTCCATTCGTCCCTACAACCCAACCCCACGCTCTTGCCGTGGCCAAACAACATGTGCAAAATGCTCGGCGCAGGATCACCCGAGCAACTATTGTACATCCAGCACCCTCCCTTGTGTAAACTGCGGGGGGGCGCATGTAGCGTACTCCCGTAAATGTTAAGAATTTAACGTGAAAAAAAAATCATAAACATCAAGATCACTAAGAACATAACCTTCCCAGAGGCGAGAAAGAGGTTCGCCTCTTTCCCCCTGGGAAGCTTCGCCAACGCAGCTCGCGGCGGTTGGTGTAAGAGGGAGGGCGCAGCGGCGTCTGTTTTATACAGGGACCCAGTTTAGCGAGTCTCACCTGGTCTCTCCTCCGCCCCCCGCTTGGATGCTTCAGGCAGCTCAAACCGTCACCACGCCACTTGCTGAGGAAGCAACGATTGCGGTGCCAAACATCTTTGTCGGGGCCTATGCCGTTCCCAAAACTGCCTTCTAGTCTCCCAGTACGTTGGAGGGAGGCGCGGAGACGGACACCGGGGGTCCCGCTTCAGCTCCCGGCGCCACCGCACAACCCAGGCCACCTCTGAGACCCCTTACGCCCTCGGTGGTTGCGGCTCAAATGAAAGGTCCCCGAAGGAGGTCCAAGTCCAGGGCGCCCGGCCCGTCGGGCACCCCTCTGACATCTGACGAGGAGATGGTTGTCGGCCCGATCCTGGCTACAAAGCCGCGCGCAGAGCAGCGTACGACTTCCATGCCTACAAAAAAGCCCAAACAGCACAATCCCAGAGTAAGCTCCACGAAAGACAACACATGAAGCCACACGAAGTCCAGTCATTCCTAAATGAAAAGAATTTGAACAGAAACATTCCATGGTACCGGCGAGACCTTATCAACAATCTAGATAATGTGTACTAGATACTTCAATCACATCAGCCAAGTGTCATGTGTATTTAGGAAACACACCCAAATAGTAAATATACTAACTTCTTGAATATCTACTTGGTATTTGGAAAAGACAGGCACACTGTCACCTATTCGTTAGGTTTTTTGGCCATAGCAGACCGAAAATCCTTAGTGTGTCACACCATCCACCTTACCAACATGCGGGAAGCTTTCGCTATTCGGACCAATATTTATAATAGGTTTATAACAGAGTTCAATTTCGCCTTTGCATCTTCTTGGTGACCGATGCAGACGAAATGAGGAGGTTCTTGGAGATGCGCGAGCCAAGAGGACGATCTCGACTCGCTCCGAAGACCGATGACCGATGCTTGAAGCGGGTGAGAGATGAGGACTGCCTACCTTGCTGGATATTAGGTTTATTTACACTATTTAAATACCTCCAAGTTTACTTCAAGACAGATTGACGGTTACAGTGGCACTCTGCCCGTGGCAGCGTGTTCGGCCAAGATGTATACTTCTAGATCCCTCTCGACCGACCCCGACCAAAACCCAACACTCCGGTTTTGATGCCAAAAACCACGCCTCCAAAGGAGGCGTTCAAGCAAAAGAGACAACCCTTGCAAAACAATTACACGAACCGTTGATTGCCTGCACGGACCAGCCAATCCCACACATGTCCCCACCTGCGGTCATGTGACCCCACACTATCTCTTGTGTACTCGCACTCTTGTGTACCCACGCACGCTATTGAACCGACAAGCAAATGCAGGACGTCCGTGGCCTACAGCCACTGACCGCGCGGAGTGGACACGTCATTACATTGAGCTGGCAGCGTCTGGTGAAAAGTCCAGCCTAGGCTCACAGCGGTCTTCGCGGAGCTAACATCCTTCTACAGCGCCTTGCCCCGTCGTGTGCTCGCACGGCGGGATAATGAGGGTTGCTAATCTCCTCCGATACTAAGGACACAGCCGCCTGCCGTGTGTCTCACGGGAAGAGGGGCTTGAGGCCCGGGTGATCGTCCTCGAGGCGAACTACCCTTTAACGACCAGCGCCACCCCCGGCTTCAGAGATTCACCGAAATTGTAAAGTGCGCCCTTTCGACACTAAGCGACACCATCATCTGGCTTCCCGTCAGCTTGCCATGACGAACGACCCAGCCACCTTCGACGCGACCGAGGTACTCAGGCCAAGTGTGTCAGTTCTTTTGACACACAAAAGAACGTGCACAAAACGCGCTCTCAGCGGCTCCGAACTTGGCGTCGGTGCGGCTGCAATAAATGGACATAGGGAAGCAGCTACCAGTGGAGGCGGCGCCGACACAAGCGCCACCGGCGGCTTTTATTAAATAAATGAGGAGCCCGAACTTAATAAACGGTATTGCCATATCTACATCCCTCCAGATTACCAACTATCGAACAATGATATTTAGGCCCTGCAATATCAACTAGGTGAACCATACTTAGTCTTAGGCGACCTCATTGCACACCATTCAATCTGGGGGTCTTCGCGCCGAGATAGCCGAAGCCGTCCAATTGAAAAATTGCTAACATCATCGGGAGCATGTGTTTTTAACTAAAACCAAGCTCCATGTTAAAACATGAGAACCAATGATTCTTATCTTGATCTGGCTCTTGGCTCTCCAGTTTTTTCCCAGTTATTGAGTGGCATGTGGGCAAAACCTTATATAGTAGTGACCATTTCCCCAACAACTTGACATACATACACAAAGGCCGCCTTAAAAAAACATTCAGTGAGGAAGAGAAAACTGAAGTTCATTCAAAGAAACCTATAAACTACACTACACATCAATAAAATACCTACACTAAGAGGAAGCGACCCAACGGCTCACGGCACACATCCTCGAGTCTCCAACAAGTCAATTCCCCAGCCATCCATTTCCCGTACAAAACAAGGAGGCCCTAGTAGAACGAGGAATGCAGGCTAGCGCGAGAGGCCCGTTCAAGGCATGGGGTATCCTTTGTCGGTACACCACGCGGGGAAACATTTTTTTGTTCAAAAGGGCCAATGCGTTCGGAAAACGTGTGCTCCGTGATTCAAAACAGGATAGTTGGTGTTCATTCATAACATCCATACACTCCGCCACCGACACACGCCAATTATGGACACGTATACGTAAACTCAAGAAGAACAGACACACAGCCTGCCCCTAGTAAGCACAATAGTGTACACACTCAAAGATCACGCCAACACACTTGCAGAACACTTGCAACATGTGTCCAGGTCGGCCCACTACCCAAGCACTTTCATAAAATACAAAACATGTAGGGAAAAAAGTCCTTGTGTGATATTATAAACAAAAACACCTCCTAGAACTCCTCCTTTGCATTTCACAAGCTGAAGCTGTCTCTAAGTACTTGTTAGACTTCAGCTCCAGGTGGAGACAACATTATGTAGGCCACATACAACACTTCCACGCAGACACACTCAAAACAATTTTGCACCTCTTCAACAACATATAGCTTTCGGGGTACCTTCCAGGGTGCTGGAGGGAGGCCATCGTAGGGGCTTTTCTAGAGGAACGAAAGTACCATTTTGCGCTGCCAGGTATCGTCCCATAGCCCTAACAAGCTGCCTGTGCAATTTGCTCAAGACGATGATCAATAGGAGACTCGAGTACTTTCTAGAGTACAATGGCCTTCTCGAGAGCTGCCAGGCAGGCTTGGGGGCGGAGCGATGAAGAAATCATCAACTGGTTTCTTAGAGGCCTACATTAAGGATGCATACACATCGAACAGCAGTCCACGACCGCATTTTTTGATATTGAAAAGGCCAATAGTACGACATGGTGCTACGGCTGACTTAAAAACTTGAAATCTTTTGGTGTCTCAGGTAACATACCGAACGCATTTTCAAGTGAAATGTCTACACGAATATTTTATGTCTGAGTTGGGTCAGCTCCATCAAATGTTAACGTGCTCGAAAATGGCGTGCGTCAAGTGGTGTTTTGGGCTGCACGTTCTTTATTGTTATGATGAACTCCCTCCGAAAGGCGCTGCTGCCTTCAATTTCTTGCCTGGTTTATGTAGATGACGTTCAGATATCTTCTAAATCATGTAACATGTCCATATGTTAAAATGCCTAAAACAATGAATATCCTGAAAGACCTATCCCAGAAGTCATAAGGTACAGACAAGCAACTCCAGCGTCACCTTTATGCCGCATTTTTAGGGACACAGTAGGACTACGGAAGCGTTGAAGTATGGTTCAGCCACGAAAACAGCACTTAGATTGCTGGACCCAGTGCTTCACTTGGGTCTTCGCATCTCGTGTGGCACATTTCGTACTTCTCCTTTCCGCAGTCTTTATGCAGACTGCGAGAAATGGTGCTTACAGTACCAGCGACCTTATGATGACCTCTATATGCCTCCAAAATATCATTTATCAATGGCCATCCCTCTAACCCTGTTTTTAGTGGTACATCCACAAATCAAATTTTTTTAACCCCCCCATCAATTTCTGTTGCATTCTCGCAGAGAGTAATGGACGAGGTGACTATTCATGAGGTCTCCTTTAAGACACATTCAAAGCATTTCACACTGAGTTTGTAGCACCCTGGCCCCTTCGTCCTGTGTCATGTGACTGGTCTTTCTTACAATACAATGAGAACAGGACACCAAAAAGTGGGATTGTTCAGCATTTCTAGTATCTGCAGAAAAAATACAGGGCTACATAGTTTTTTAGTTGTGTACCTAAAACGTTCACTATTGTGTGTTGCGCTGCGCATGGACCCAATTTTAAAGCAGGTAGATTCATGAATGTATATACTTGTGATTTTACGCCAGAACCATGTGGCTTTTTTCTGGTTGCAAGTCACATAGTTAATGATAATATTCCTAAGTCCATCATCTGTACAGACTCGCGGAGCGTCGTCCGTGGATTGTTATGCAGAAAGTCATCGAAAACGCATGCCATTATTATTGTCTTCAAGCCCATTCTTATAGCTTACTCTTAAAACCTTGGGGTGACTGTGTGTTGGGTGCCAGGCCACTCTGGCATTGGAGGAAATGAAGAGGTGGATGAAATAGCCGCTAATACTGCACTTCGGAAAACAGTACACATTACAACACTATTTTACACAGACCTTAAGCCACACATCGGACAAAAAATCCATAAAACTTAGCAAGCAGAGTGGAGCGAACAGACAGACAACAATATACATGTAATAAATTGACACTTGGGACAAAACACTACTGATTCACAAAACAGGCACATTGAAGTTACCTTGGCTAGGTTACGGATAGGCTATATACACGTAACTCACTTACACCTGCTCACGGGTTCTCCAAGCCCCCTGTGTTGCAGGTGTGGGGACGCGCTATTCATAATAAATATCCTCATTTGATGTAAGGCACTCGACATTACACGACGCAAACACTTCAGAGAACTTTACAAACAACACATTCTATTATATCCGTCATTCTCTTTAGGAAATGATACCAAGTTTTCTGTTGAGGGCACTTTCAAGTTTCTGTCAGAAGTTCACTTCTTACAGCTCATCTCATACCACCCATAGTTTTAACCGTGGTCCCGTACACCAGACGCCTTATTTATCTTTTACCCACTCTTGGCCTTCACCCTGGCCTGGTATACCTGCCGCACCCTTAATCTTTAATGGATTTTATTGGTGTTCCCTATAACCATTTTATTTGTTACCGATTCATCAAAACACTGTCTTGGCGCTCTTTGTCCTAGTTGACCTTGCGCCATTAACACTCAAACATCATCATCCTGGATCTTGAAGACTCAGTAAATTACGTATTGGAGCCGTTCATAGTAGTAGGCAATTTTAATACCCACTTGTCTTTTGGGGAAGTGAACAAACATATGTAAGAAGCCAAATTTTAGAATATTTAATTTTGTCCAATGATGTCTGGCTACTGAACACAGGCAAGCCGACATACTGCTCCCAAAGGTCACGAAAGATGAGCTGCATAGATTTATTCTTTAGTTCACCATCTGTTTTTAACAATTTTGAATGGCATATGAAAGACAACCTACATAGGAGCGATCATCTACCTGTACTCATTAGCGTAACATCATCAGCAACCATTGTACCACCGAAACTTCGCAAGTGGCAACTACAGTTTGCCGAATGTTGACTTTTTACATCCGAAGCAAGTTTTAAAAAAGTTTTTTTAAACACTCTCGGTATTGACAAATTGAATGAAATGTTTACATCCCGCATTGTTAATGCTGCACGCGTAGCTATACCAATGGCCACGGGAGTGGTGAGAAAAAACCACAAAGTATGGTGTACCAAAGAATGTAGGGAGGCAAAAAACCAGCAAAATAAAACATGAGGGTTTTTAAAAAGGTACCCAACACAGAAAAACCTAAACATTTTAAAAAAAGGTAGGAGCTATAACAAGATAAATTCGCCCCCGTGCTGGGAAAGCCTCATCGCAAAATTATTTCTCGCCCATAAACAGCTCCGTAACATCGAAGAAGGTATGGGAGCAAGTTCACAAGCAAAACAGGACATACTCCCCCTAGACACTTCCCCTTTTTACAGCACCGGTTGTGCATACAAGCACAGAACAAGGCAAATAATACTGGATGAACATTTCGGCAAAATATCAAGTTCCACACACTACACACAAGATTCTTGAAGAGTAAAAGCACACCAGAGAAACAAAAACGTCCAACACACGCTGGCACAAACGAACCTTATAATTGTTTAATAATGCTTCAAGAATGGAAGAGAGCTGTTTCGGCCGGTAGGCAGAATGCTTCCAGCCCCGATGAAAAGCATTGTGAAATGGTCGCGCATCTTTTGGGTACTTCTGTAAAGAACTTGTAAAGGTTTTTAACAAAATATGGGTATCGGAAAGGATGCCGGCAGCGTGGAAAAGAGCATTTATTGTAGTGTTACTAAAACCTGGAAATCCGCCATCATCCCCTTGAGTTAGAGACCAATTGCCCTTACGAGCTGTCTAGCAGAAGTGTTTGAACTTGTCGTGAATACAAGGTTGACTTTGATCCTCTAATCAAATGAACTTCTTGACACTTACCAGTACGGTTTTAAAAATGCGTGCTCAGCGACACACCATCTTGTCCGCTTAGTAAATGCCGCATGAGAAGCATTTATGAACAAACCACACATTCTGGTTTTCTTTTTTGATCTTCAGAAAGCTTGTGACACTACATAGAGGTTTGGAATAATGAGGCATTTTGTAGAATTAGGCATCCGTGGAGGAATGCTGAATTGCCTGAATGACTTCGCGACAAATGATTCATTTCAAGTGCACCTGGGCTCAACCCGGTTGAGGAATTTTTCAGGATAACGGGATAATGTTGGATAACAAGATAACGTTTGTCATAACAATGAACTGCATATCTTCAAGGCCGATTGTGATGATGACCTGCAAGTAGCTTGCACATTCTTTATTGTAACGACATGCGAGGTACAAGTGCAGTTGAGTATAAATAAACTTAAAACATGGGCAGACAGAAACAGTTTTCATTTTTAGCCACACAAAACAGTCGCTTATCGTTTCTCACTCAAACGAGCCGTGCAGATCGAGCTCATCCTACAGCTAAGAGAAATAAAGTTACCCATACAAATGAACACAAATTCGTCAGCATAACATTTTACAAAAATCACTTTCTGCCTAACCTAAATCTCCTGCAACAGAAAGCATATCTAGCTGTAAATATACTTCAGGCTCTGTCACGCTAACACCGACGTTCCGAAAGATCATGCCTTCAACAAGTTTATCGCTCCGTTGTTCGCTCTTGCTTAGACTGTGGTTGCATTGTATATGGCTCAAGAAGGCAGTCCTACTTAAAACGACTTTACCGAGTACACAATTCAGGTTTACGTCTCTCATCTGGTGCATAAGGACATAACCCTTTATCAGTATTTATGATGAAACCAGTGAAACAACAGTTACATACAGAAGAACCATGGTGGCATGTTCATCCATCCTAAAGATCCGTTCACTACCAAAGCATGTCTGCTATACTATAATTAAGAAAAGCTCATCTAGCACACTGTTTAATAACAAACCCCGAGCTATTAAACCATAGCTTCTTCGGTTTAAAAACAAATACCAAAACCTTAGTATGCTTGACATTACCGCGGAAGCTGGGGGAGTCCTGACAGCCATTGAAAGGTGCCAACGAGAGTTTTCTGCAAACCAAGCCAATGAAACGGAGAGACATGAGAGAGAGAGAACCACTTTATTTTACAACTGGGATTTAGGGGGGAGGGATGGCCGAAGCCCACACGGCTTCGGCGACCGCAAGGGCCCGTGCGGTTAGAGTTTCCTGAACCGCCAGTTCCGAGCTCCCCAAGGCCTGTTCCCAGTGGTGGGGCGTGGGGTAGGAGGGAAAGGGGTCGTGTGGACACTCACACAGCGAATGAAAGTGGGTATCACGTTGGTGGCAATGAGGGCAGTGTGGTGTTGGAAACTTGTGTGGGTGCGTGTGTGTGAGCGTGGTTCTGTGGGGGAAGCAGTGAGTTTGTAGGATGCGCCACATGTTGGCGGCAGCGTGCTTTAGTGACGGGTGCGGTGGGGGATAGTGCCTGCGGAGGAGTCGGTAGTGCTGGGCGACTTCTCGATATGTTAGAAGTGCATACCGAGAAGCCGTCGGGACACCGTTGTTAGGCGGAAAAGAGAGGCCTGCTCGGGTGGTCAGTGCTCGAGCTTGATGGTGGGCCGCCTCATTACCACCTATTCCAGTGTGGGCCGGTGTCCACAGCAGCGACACGGGTTGGGTGGGGGGCTTCTTCCGCAAGATTTGCAGTGCTACTTTAGATATGGTGCCTTTGGCAAAGTTGCGAAGTGCTTGTTGGGAATCCGTGAGAATTTTCATTGGGGTGGGGGTTTGTGTGAGGGCGAGGGCGACTGCCGATTCCTCCGCTGTCACCGGGGAGTTAGTGAAAATGGTTATGCAGTTGTTTGGTGCATCTGTGAGTGAGGTAAGCACTACTGCAGTGAAGGCTTCCTTGGAGTGGTACTGTGCTGCGTCCACGTACAGCGTGTTCTCCGAGGGTGGGTAGTGGGTGTTGTGGTGTCTTGCTCTAGCTTGTCGTCTGGCCGAATGGAAGGTTGTGTGCATGTTTCGAGGAATTGGCCTGATCTTGATAAGTTGACGTAGGTCGTTTGGGATGACCTGAGGTGGGTCGAGGGGTACTGGTGGGTTGAGGTTAATCCGCTGGAGGATCCTTCGTCCCGGGAGGGATTGAGACAGTCTGTTTATTTGAGCTGTTCTGTGGGCCTCGACAAGTTCGTCAATGGTGTTATGGACACCCAGGGCGAGTAGTCTTGCAGTCTGGGCGTGGGGGGGCAGTAGCAGCGCAGCTCTGTAGGCTTTGCGGAGTAGTGCGTCCAAGTCGTTTTTGTTGGCTTTCGGTAGATTCGCGTATGGTAGATGGTAGCAGAAACGGCTTATTATGAAGGTTTGCACAAGTCTGAGCCGTTCCATTTCGGATATTTCATGGTGTCTGTTTGTTATTCGTTTTATGAGTCCGATGGTCTGTAGAGTGTGATTTCGAAGGGCGCGTTCTGTGAGGGTTGTGCTTCTATTTGCTTGAATCGTAAGGCCTAGGATGCGTAAGTTACTTACATGCGGAATGGGGTGATTATTAATTGATATATGGATGCTGTGTTTGGCGGGGGATTTTGTTCGCGGAGGGCGCAGGATTAAGAGTTCGGATTTGTGCACCGAGCATGTGAGACCGGCTTGCTGTGTTGTGTGTGCGACTGCCGTGGTTCCCAGTTGGAGGACTTCCTCGATATGTGCGTTGCTACCGCGGGGTACCCATAGTGTAATGTCGTCTGCGTAAATTGTAGATCTGAGTTCCGGTATGTTTTCCAGGCTGCGTGCAGTGGGTATCATTGCCAGATTGAAAAGCAGGGGTGAGAGGACAGCGCCTTGAGGAGTGCCTCTCGCTGCCATTGGGAAGGTTGGAGAAATGAGGGGGCCTAATCTGAGTGTGGCAGTCCTGTCAGTGAGAAAAGTGAGCACGTACTTGTGTGTGCGTTGCCCTAGGTTGAGAGATGTGATCGCTTGTAGTATTGCTGCGTGGGAGATGTGATCAAAGGCCTTGTGTAGGTCTTAGGCGAGGATCGCGGCATTGTCTTTTTTGGAAGGAGCTTGAATGATGTCGTGGTAAATTTGAATGTGTGCGTCTTGAGTTGATAGCCCTGCGCGAAACCCTATGAGGTTGGGTGGGAGGAGGTCTTGTTCTTCGAGGTATCTCGTTATTCTGTTATGTATTTTGTGCTCGAGAAGGTTTCCTAAGCAAGACGTAAGGGAAATTGGACGGAGGTTTTCTAGTTCGATTGGTTTTGAAGGTTTAGAGATTAGCGAGATGTTGGAATGTTTCCATGTGGTTGGAAGGGTCCCAGCCATCCAGTGGTGGTTGAAGAGTGTCGTGATTGCGTCGAGGGCTTGATCGTCTAGGTGTCTTAGTATCTTGTTGGTGATTTTGTCGGAGCCGGGAGCTGTTCCGCGTCGGAGCTTTAAAATTGCGCTATGTACCTCTGCCGTTGTGATTTCTGTGTCTAGTGTGGGGTTTGGATTGCCTCGATATATTGGGTCGGGTGGGGAGGTATTCGCTGCTGAGGGGATGTACATGTTTCGTAGTGTCTGCATGAGTTGTTTTCCCGTGGTGGCCTGCTTATGCAGTAGTTGGGTTATGCGCTGCGTAGTGCGTGATTTAGAAGCCGCGGGGTCCATGAGTTGGCGCAGGAGGGCCCAGGTGCGCTTCATGGACAGTCCTCCCCTCATTTCGTCGCATACTTGGTGCCACTGTGCTCGGGTTAGTTGCGCGGCATGTTCTATGATCTCCCTGTGTAATTGGACAAGGCGTTTTTTGAGGGCCTTTCTGTGTTTGCGGGTTCTCCACCGGCGTTCTATGCTGCGGTACGCCTCCCACAAATGCTGTATGCGTGAATCGGCGTAGGGAACTGGTAGTTTGGGATCAACAAGCTTTTCGTTCTCTTTCTTTGCCTGTATTATTTGGTTGAGCCACCGTTCTAGCTCTTCGTCCGTTTGGTGAGATGGCGGTGAAACGTTTAGGGTCGAGGTTCGGAAACCGTCCCAATCAGTGATGTGTTTTTGTTCCGGTTTTTTTATTAGGGCAGATTTGACATGCGTGCTTTTGTGGAGCATAAACTCTTTTTCAGATGTGCTTGTTTATGAGGACAGCGCCATCGTTTTACTAAAAAAACGCGTATGCTTTCGAGGTAAATGTATAATATGTTAAAAGTGTTCCAGGCAAGATATGACCATGCGGACCAGCATCAATGGGCGCATGGGAGGGTCGTCAAGGACGACAGCTCGAGACCTGTAGGAATCTTTTTGGTTTATATATAAAGGGCGACCGCTAGAAGTGTCCGAAAACGAAGCGAATAAACCAAAAATGCTTCTACCCATTTCTTGTGTGTGAATCTATTTCTCATAGGTGCTTGTTTATTGATCTCCCATAATATTTTCAGGCACGAATTGCTGCGCTGGCCGGCAATGAAGGACGCATGGGGGGGGGCGTCCATAAGCAAATCCGAACTCGAACAGACATGCGGCTTCAGAAATAAAGGTTCCCGTAAGAGGGGTCCGCGAGTACAGCCGATGAAGGAAATGATCCACGGGCTTTGCTTGTGAGCCAAACTGTTTCTATAGGGCGCTTGTTCGAATGTCTCTCGAGGCAGCGTCTTGTTCTTTACAAAAATAGTGTAGCATTCGAGGTTTCCTAGCACACGTATAAGGTATGAAAGCAAGAATAATCTCTGCTGGCGGTAAAATAAAGGAAGTCTGTGGGCGCTGTCGGCAAATCCAATAAAAGGACCAGTTGCACGTGCTTTGCTTCCCAGCAAACAAATTTCTTTATTTTCCTTGTAGTTACATCTCTCGAGAGAACGTCTTGTTCCCTCTGTAAAAACAGTTCACGGTCTTGGGCATCTTCATTAAATGTTAAAATGTTTCCAGGCAAGAACAGGTATTGCTGGCGGGCAATAAATGTTTAACATGCCGGGCGTCCATAAACAAATCCGATGACACGGACAGATATGCGTTCTTTGCACATAAAGTTCCCCCGTGACAAGTGTTTGCAAACAAAGCCAATAGACAGAAAATTTCTGCGCGGTTTTCCTGAATGCTAAATAATTTCTCCGGGGTGCTTCTTATTACATCTCTTGGAACCGCCTCGTGTGGTCTGCGAAAAACGGTGTACGCTTTCGGGGTATTTTTCCTAAATTTAATTCTTTTCCAGGCAACAATGAAAGTACTGACAGGCAAATGAAGGGTGCCCGTGATAGGTGTCCGCGAACAAAGCTGAAGAACTAAAAAATTCCAGGGCGTTGCTTGTCGCTGAAATCTTTCTCGAGGTTCCTTTTTTTGGACGACATTGCTTCTCTCGAAAAAGCAGCCCACACTTCTGGGCAATTTTTACTAGATGATATTGGGTTTGTAGGCAAGAATGGGTAGTTCCTAAGGGGGACATATATGACACCCTTGAGAAGTAAAGGAAAAAAGCCATGAAACGATGATTACTGCGTGCTTTTCTGGTCTGCAAAAACATTTCTGACAGAACAGCACCAAGTTCTCTGGAAAAAAAAGGCTTTGGAGTATGTTGATAACCTATAAGGATAGGAGGCAAGAATTGGCAGAAACTGCTGGGCACACAAGGTGTGCCAGTGAGAAGTGTGCACAAAAAAAACCGATGAACTGGAGATCGGCGTGCTTTGATTGAACCCTGAACCATTTCACGAAAGTGCTTGTTATTACATCTCGCCGGACAGCTTTGTGTTCTCTACGAAAAAGAGCGTAATCTTTCGGGTATATTTATTTTTGTTAAAAGGCTACAGGCAATATTATTCAGTGCTGGCGGGCACACAAAGTGCATCCGTGAGGTGTTCGCAAATTAAGGTTGGTAAGCCTAGATACCGTTCCTGGTCTTGTAAACAATTTCTCTAAGATGCTTGTAATTACGTATCACAATGTAGCATCGTGTTTTATCGGAAAAAGGAAATACGCTTTCGAGGAATTTCTAGTAAAAGATAAAACATTTGCAGGCAAGGAGACATAGTGCTCTTGGGAAAATAGAGGATGCTACGGACAGGTGTCCGTGAACAAACCCGATCTGTCGAAGACATGGGCGTCCTTTGTTTGCCAGATAAACAATTTCTTACAGGTTCTTTTATTTCGCCTCTCAGGACAGCTTCCGGTTCTCACAAACAACAGCTTAGCTTTCGAAATATTTTATATAAATGCTAATAAGTTTGCAAACAAGGAAACTCAATGCTGACACTCAAACAAGGTGCACCCGGGAGAGATGTCTGCTAACAAAGCTGATACACCTGAGAGATGCGTGTGCTTCGCTTGCCTGGTAAACCATTTCTCGAAAGTGTGTTTAATTACGTGTTTCAATATATATAGCACTGTGTTCTCCCGGAAACGCAGCTAACGCTTTCGAGGTATCTTTATTATTTGCTGAAAGTTTGCAAGCAAGAAAGGGCAGTGCTTGCCGGCAAACTAAAAACGCCTATGTGAAATGTCCGGGAGCAGACTCGACTGAAAGAAGAGATGTGCGAGCGTTGCAAATCAATGTCCCCTTGCGAGGTGCTCGCAAACACACCCATAAATATTACAGATCTCCGCACTTTTCCTGAATGGAAAATCATTTCTCTAAGGCGCTTGATACTGCATCTATTAGAACAGATTTGTGTTGTCTCCGAAGAACAGCCCATGCTTTCGGGGTGTTTTGAATAAAAGCTTAACATTTTGCAGGCAACAAAAAGCAATACTTGAGGTCAACTAAATGGCGCCCGTGAGAGGTTTTTAGGAACAAAGCTAAAGGCCGATGAAATCCAGGGCCTTTGATTGTCTCTATGAACAATTTCTCTAAGGTTCTTGTTCTTACGCCTACTAGAACAGCGTCCTTTTAGCTACAAAAAACAGTGTAACCTTTCGGGGTTGTGCTCAGTGCTAAAATGTTTGCACGCAAAAATGGAGGGTATATCGGGGTTTTATAATGGCCAGTGTTGAGTGTCGTCCGCCTACGAAGCCAATAATCCGAGAAAGTCTGCGTGCTTTGCTGCTCTTCTAACCCTTTTCTCAGAGATACTTGTTATAAAGTCGGTCATGACAGCGTCATCTTCTCTCTTAAATGACAGCGTCTTCTTCTCTCTTCTCTCTCTCTCTCTCTCTTATTTTATGAAATCCTAAACGTTTCCAGGCGCGATGATGCTGTGCTCATGGCTGCACAAGGGGCCCGTGAGCAGAACCGAATGAACCAGATCAGCCGAAGAGATGTGCATGCTTTGCTTGTCTAGTCACGCCTGTCTAGGCACACTGGTTTTACGTTTCTCAAGAGAGCGTACGGTTCTCCCAAAAAATATTATAGCTTTTATGATTTTTTTAGCCGATAAAATATTTCCAGACGAGAATAGGGAGGCTGATAGAATAATACCAGCACCAGCGAGAGATGCCTGCAAAAAAAGCCGATGAACCAAAGAGATTAGCGAGCTTTGCTTCTCTGCTGAACTAAATATCGAAGGTATTAGTAATGCGTCTCCAATGATTGCGTCTTATCGCCAAAAAAAACAGCGTTCGCTTTCGTGGTATTTTTAATACACGCCTAAAGATCTGCAAGCGTGAATGAACAGTGTGCCTGAAAAATAGGGAACGCCTTTAGGGGCACCTGTTGGATGTACGAGCCGAGGGGCAGCCAGGATTTCGTTATATTTGAGTATGGCACTCTAAGGTCGAAAAGATAGCCGTCATTGCCATTTCTTCATGCCTGCGTCTTCATGCCTGGTCTTCATGCCTGGGTGGGACGTAATACCAAGCTCCCTATTTCTTGAGGGTGCCTGTTTTTAGGCCTCACAGGATGGCCTCAGATTCTCTCCGGAGAACAGTGTACGTATTGCGGGTATATTTGTAAATGTTCAAACGTTTTCAGTCAATAAGACCCAGTGGTCCTGGGAAATTGGAGCACCTGTTCGGGGCGTCTGCAAACATACCCAATGGAGGAGAGACTTGAATGTGTGCTCGTCTGCAAACCACTTTTGAATTTACATTTTATAAGTTCTCTTCTGACAGCAACCTGTTCTTTCCCAAATCCTGCATGCGCTATCGAAGTTTTTTGTAATTTTAGTGTCTTTGCAGGCAAGAGTCCACAGCGCTGGCGGAAAATGATTGTGTGCCCAGAATAGCTCAGCGAGCAAACACGTAAAACCGAAGATATCTGCGTGCATTCGAATGCTAAACCATTTCTCTAAAGTGCTTGTTATTACGTGTCTCGGGGCAGCGTCGGCTTCTCTTGAAAAAACAGCGAACGCTTTCGGAGTACTTATAATAAATGCAAAAAGATTCACATACAGATATGTGAGGATCTGACAGCCCCCATAGGGCGGCCGTGACAGCCGTCTGCTAAAAAAGGGAATGAACGGAAGAGGTCCGCGTTCGTTGCTTGTCTGCTATGCCATTTTAGGAAGATGCTTGTTATTGTATCTCCCAGGATAGTGTCGAGAAGCTAGCAAATAAAGAGCCCCTCCCAGGGTTTTACACAAGCAAAGCCAATGATGAGAAAATATGAGTGCTTTACTCGTTTGCTAAACCTTTTCTCGAGGGTACTTCTTCTGACGTCTCTACGGACCATGTTCATTTCTCTCCAATAAGTACTGTGGCTTTCGAGTATTCTTTTTTATAAACGATAAAAGGTTTGCTGCAAAGAGCAAGCAGTGCTGGTGGATCAATAAAGAGCGCCACTAAGGAGCATCTGCGAACGATGCCAATAAACCGAAAAAATCTCCTTGCTTTGCGTGTTTGCTAAACAATTTCACGAAGGTTCATGGTGTGAGGGTCCACCAAGAGAGTATTGTGTTGTCTCCGGAAAACAGCGCACGCGTTAAGAGTATTTTTACTAAATTCGAGACGCTTTGCAGGCAAAGATGAACAGTTCCTGCGAGCAGGTAAAGGGCGCCTTTGACGGGCGTCTACGAACAATGCAAATAGATTAGCGCGAAGTAGCTTGTATTTGCGTCTCTCGTAAGCGCATGGTGTTGTCGCTTAGAAACCCCATAGGTTTTCTGGGAAGTTTAATAAATGCTAAACATTTCGCAAGCAAGAATAGGCACTACAGTCGCGCAAATATACGGCTCTCCTGAGAAGTGTTCTTGAGTTATACTTATAAATCGAAGAGACCTTAGGTATTTGTTTTTCGGTAAACTATTTATGAAAGGTTCTTGCTTCGTCTTTCCGAACACAGTCGCCCCCTCTCAGAAAAACACCGTACGTTTCACGTATTGCGAAAACGTTTGCAGGCAAGACTGCGCAGAGCTGTGGGATAATTAGTTCTCCCTGGAGAGGGGCTTGCGAACTAAGCACACTTGATCCGAAGAGACCTCGTAGCTTTGCTCGTCTGCTAAACCATTTTGGCACGGTGGTTGTTATAACGTCTCTGAGAAAAGTGACCTGTTCTCTCCGAAAAAACAGCATACGCCTTTGTGGTATATTTAGTAAATGCTAAAAGGTTTCAAGAAATAATAGGCAGCTCTAGTGGAAGTAACTGTAATAGGCAAACAATACCAGGCAGTACTGCAAACAATATGACCCAGTTTTGACACCCATGAGAGGGGTTTGCGAACAAACATAATTAAAATGAGAGATGTGGGTACTTTGTCAGTTAAACATTATCCAGGGTTATTTTAACTAAGGCTCACTGGAGAGCGTCGTGATCCCTTCGAAACACAGCGTACGCTTTCCGGGTATATTGTTAAAAGCTCAAACATTTGTATGGAAGAATTGGCCGTGCTAGCCTGCAATGAAGGACGGATGTCTGGGGTGTCCACAAACAAATCCGATGAACAGGGAGAGATATGCGCGCTTTACAATTAGAGGTCCCCCCTGAGGGGTTTTCTCTACTACAGCCGACGAAGAGAACGAACTTGGAGGTACTGCTTGAATTCAAAAAACCATTTTTCGGCGGTTCTTGCTTTTACGCGTCTCATAAAAGCCCTGTGCTCTCTTAAAAATAGGGTAACTTCTGTAGTTCTTAGTAAATGTTAAAATGTTTGCATGAAACAGGCACTACAAGGGCGCTTTTACAAGTGCTTTCCTGGTCAGCTAAACCTTTCCTCTAAGGAATGTGTTCTTCCGACTCTGTGGGCAGCATCCGGGGCTCTTTAAAAAGTAATGCTAAAGGGTATCAGAACCATAATAAGGAGAGATGACAGGCAATACAAAGTACACGTGGGTCGTTCCTGGGAAACAAAATTTCCCGCATTTCCCCGAGGGGAAGAATGTGAAAGTGCGAATGCACGAGTTGAATTTGTGTGGTTCGGTAATGTTCGCGAAAGAGAGATCACACACACACACACAACTACAAAGAAAGAAAGATGCATTTATTCACAGACACCTATTTGTGTTGTCGTTGTACTTGTTGCTAGAGCGGATCTCAGCTTTGAAATTTCGTGTAAGTACTCCTTTAAGCGGGTGCATTAGCCCTTCTCACGCCCGATTCCTTGCCAATCCCCCACGTGGGTATGTGCCATGTCAGCGGCCAGGCAGCGCGCGCCCATCTCCCCCCGTTGCTAGGGAAGACGAGGAGCGCGCGCACCCGCAGCTGTTGCTATGCGGACTACGGCGGCGGACGATTCAGGCTCGCTTAAGAAGTGCATTGGCACTTAAAATCTGATGAACCGAAAAAATAAGCGTGCTTTGCTTGTCTGCTAAACCAGTCTCCCAGGTACCTGTTATAGCGTGTTTCAGGGCAGGCTCATTTTTGATTCCGAAAAAAAAACAGCGTACAATTTTGTGGTATTTTTAGTAAATGCTAAGCATTACCAAGCCGAGCTTCAGGAGTTACTCATCATGCAATCAAGAAAGAATTTTTTTTTTACTTTTGACAAGGTGGGGTGTTTTTTTAGCGGCGAAACCTAGATACTTTCTTAGCCTCAGACAGCTCTCTAGAAGGGGTCCTGCACGGTGACGGGGTCGCTATGTTTGGCCAAAAAATCAATCCGATGACACCATAAGGAACGGATTAGGGCAGTGGCGAGGGGGAAGTGAGAGGTCAGCAAAATTGCCAGCCAATAATGAACTGTCCCTTGGCACGGGTTCTTAGTGGCGATAGCCTTGCAGCCCCAGATCAATCCTTAGAGTGTGTCCTGCGCGCCGACGCCGTCACTTTCATATACCCAAAGCTATATTCGATGGCATCGACCGCTAAAATATTAGGGCAGGGGTGCGCTGCTTCAAAGTTGACCTGATGGCTCTACTCCCAACCTCATAGATTGAATATTCCGTTTGGCAATTGGGCGTAGCAATTTCTTTAGCTCGTTGTACGTAGCGTTTACACAACAGGTAATGAAGAATCATTGTATATTATTACATTCAATCTATTTTATCTGCATTCATACTGATTGAAAAATCAAAAGCAATGTGTAACTTTTTTTTAATTAGTTTTGTTCAGGCCACCATTTAATACAGAACCTGAGGAAACAAGTTGTTTTCCTCAGGTACAAGTTAGGGTGCTACGAGCACCCAAATTCCTGCACACTTGTGTGTGTTTTCGCACGCTTCGGCTTGTACTCGGCGCCACGGGAACCTCTCCGTGACGGTTTCAGTACTTCATATACATTACTTGTTGTAAGCGTTGCTGCAGGCGGTATGCGCGCATTTCGCCGGGTAACGAAATAGTGCCTATAGGCATTCTAAATCTCGCGGCTATATAAAGGCGGATTTGCTGCCACTGAGATGTGTACGGAAATCAAAATGACACCATGTGGGTCTATCTTCCCCGCGCACGACACTAACCGTGGACCTACGCACTGCCATCCCGTAACGAAGCCTTGAACATGAAACTGATGGGTGTGTACAAAGAAGTGACAATAGGTGAGGCGTCTGTGTGAGCGTAGATAGTTCTCGAGATGACAGTGAACCTGGTCGGCCGGTTAGAACAGATGTGTGAATTGACTAATATTAAAAATCTGAAGGCACAGCACAACATTGATGTTGTGTAATTCCGTTGTAGCCTACAGTTGTTGGCATCGGAATACGAGTATTTGCCCAAAGAACTGATATCATTGCTCTGTGTTCCCTGAAAGAACAAATTCGGTCCATCGATTCGATAAACTGCGGGAACTTTTCTGCAAACTCCTAAGTCTGGTGATGTCTTGACCAGGGCAGAAGGGGAGCTTCAGCGCTTTGGCATAGAGTGTACAGCAAGTGTTGCACAGTGGCATAGAGCTGTCCATAGAACTTGTCACAAAAGCGATGTTGATGGCCTCGCCTTCTTTGAAATCTCATTGAGACATTTGTAGGTAATGTTTGGCTTTGTGATGGAATTGAAAGGGTCTGCAACATTTGTTATTTGCCCATTTTTCAGTCAGAGTAAGCAATCTTACCCGAATACATTCATGTGTAATTTCTTTCCAAAAAAGACCCTTCTGCTACTTCTGGCATTGATGTTGAACGGCGGCGATCCCTGCACGGATGAATGCTGTAGGGTGTTGTGTGATGGCAAAGGCTTCCCGGCTATGCGTTAGGCTTGTTACAGACTACTACTGTCGGTAGAAGTGCACCATAAAATGCTGTTGCACAAATAAATTGTCTGCTTTCCTAAGGCATAAAAGTGCATTGGAAACAAACCTCGCCTCTTGCCGCAAAGGACAGATGCAGAGCCCCACTGGGCCTAGTAATCAAGTTAAACTCTGAAACAGCGCTTAAAGCGAAGACAGTGAAGAAAATGACAAAGGCCAACTAATTATGAACCAACAAGCCCAAACCCAAATGTTCGTTGGTATTCAAGCTACACTCTGTATAGACATTGGGAAAGATCTTCCTCTGGATACTTGCACATTGTCTGCGTAGGTGGTTTGCAAACGTTCATTGCACACTAGTTGTATGGCTCAAACAAGTGAGATTAGCGAGGAAAAGGCATAAGCACTTGGAAATATACAGTTGCGTTTGCACAATTTCTTCCATTCGATGTCACACGACAATCTATCTACCTAGCAAAACGAGAAAAGTGGAAGGACGGTATATTGTCGTTTTGTTTGGGTCAGTATATGTCTAAACCCCGTTTTCATTCCGGTGAAGCCGGCCTACTAGGCACCAATTAGGGGCACATCCTCCGAATTGCCGACCCTTTTTTTTCGGGACTCACCATCTCCTCATCATCACAGATGCACCTTTCATACGCTGCACGTTCGGCTTGCAATGGCGGTAGCACTTTTATCATATGATTGGCGAGAATCCACAGAAGCGCGTATGAGCCTATAAATGACCGAAAGCCGCCGCCGCCATTGCCAGCTCAAATTACACGTCGACCAGTAGATTCGAATCTTTCTGTTTGAAAAACGACTTGCCCATAACGATGGCGTGAGCCAAAAATTCTTAAAGGAATTCCAGGCGACTTTTCGCTGGTGTATTATTTGCTATCTAAGCACGCATAAACCTCTTGACGGTTTATGCGTGCCTGAGTTGAGGGAGAATGGTAGGGTTGAACGTGCGGCTCGGGGTCATACCCCTCCCGATGACATGCCCATTGTGCTGGTGGGAGATTTGAACATAGAAGTTACATTGCTGAATGCGCCGTGCCTTCTGTACTACGTAATCGAGCTGTCTAGGTAGGTTTTTATTTTATTCCGCAGTAACGAATATGCCTAGACTGAGAAGGGAAAGAGACGGCCACATGTTTGTTTGCTTCAATAAAGCTCATTGCCTTCCAGGTTTTATCTCGGTATGGGACGGACGCATTCGAAGGTCCCTTGGAGGAATATGAGCGGGATTTGAAGGAACGGCGGCCCTCACAGAAGCTAGATTGAGCACTAAAACAACAAAAACCACCGCCATTGCTGCCTCAAGTTCCAACTCGTCGAGTAGCTGCAACTCTATTCCTGTTGAACAGCAACCGGGAGAGAGCAACAAATTGGAACGCCGACGTTACAAATATTACCTGTTTAGCGTGAAGGTGTTGCAGAGCTAAATCTCCAGCAGTGTTCTTCACAGGTTAATGCGCACGCATCACCGGTGTCCGCTTCGGGTTTCAGCTCGTCCAGTAGCTCTGACTTTACCCCGGTCAAACAGAAACCGGGAGGAAGCACCATCTTGGGACGCCAACGTTACCGATTATTACTTTTTCAGCTCAAGGGGCTTTCAGAAAGAACGTTTTTTACGGTGTCTTTTGCTTCTAAGTACGCGCACATAACCGTTTTCTGGCATATGCATTCCCACGATGGGAGTGGAGGTCGTTTTAGTGGGCGTGCACGAGCAGCTATAGATTTTGTGCCCTTGCTTGTGTCATGTCCATCGTTCCCAAATCGAACGTTCATGCGTGCCAAAACTAATCATCAGAGCACAAGCTGGCGTCCCCTGGTTTACGCGTGAGGTTAAGGTAGTTTTAAACAAAAAGAAAAGGGCCTCTAGAAAAGCAACACGGTCTGGGGAGCCGGAGGATTGGGCACAGTACAAGAAAGTTGCAGGCTTACTGGAAGCCAAAATGTCACAAGCTAAAAACAAGTATTTTATTTTACTCTTCCCAGCATGCTTAAAAGTAACCGCAAAAACGTATGGCGCACCATAAACCCTAAATTCACAGCCAAAATTTTATTTTTGAAAGTGATTTAGGTACTCCTTTAACAGATGTTGATTGTGCTGATGTTTTAACTGATATTTTAGTAGAGTATTTACCACTAAACAGCCATTACCACTTCTATAACCATTGATGAAATTATAATGGCCTTCTGATATGTTCCCGTTGTTGTCGCCAGAAATGGCATATCGCGAGTGATTGACCGCCTGCCCCAGAGCAAAATCCCAGGTCCTGATGGCATCAGTTCTCAATTGCTAAAGTTTACTCGTAATCTTTCAGCCCTTTTACTAACAAATTTTCCAGCAGCCAATCGACACAGGATGCATACCGCAGGACTGAAAAAGCGGCAATGTAATCCCGATTTTTAAATCTGGTGAAAGCACCCCTCCCAGTAATTACCGTCCTATTTTACTAACACAGATCTGCTGCAAGCTACTTGAGCACATTCTTTATCACCGTGTCATGACTCGCCTGAACTAAAATAACCTTTTGTTCGAAAGCCGGCATGGTTTAACAGCGAGCGATCATGACAAACACAGCTTTTCCAGCTTGTGAATTACGTTCACAGCTCACTTCATTCTTCCCGTTACTTAGATTATATATTATTTGATTATTTTAAGGCCTTCGACCATGTGCCCCATAAGCGATTACTGCTGAAGCTCTGCGGTCTTCAACTTGACAGCCGCGCAACAGAGATGATCGAAGAATTTTTAACTGACCGTTCTCAGTTAAACTCGATAATCATGTATTTAATTGCACGCCTGTAAAATACGGTCTACCACAAGGATCAGTTCTTGGTCCTCTACTCTTCTTAATATATTGTAAATGACATTGCTAATAATCTGGCCTCAAACGTCCGCCTTTTCACAGATGATTGCTTTATTTATCAGGAAACAGCACACCCGGCTGATATAACTATGCTCCAAGTTATATTTCACAGGTTTATCAGAGTGGTGTTGCTTCTGGCAAATAGAGATTAACACAGATAAAAATAAGCATGTAACGTTTACTTCCGCAAACAATTTCACCCCAAGTAAATACACTATTTCGAATGCCCATATAGAGTGTGTAGTGTCATTTCAGTATCTAGGTATTTTCTAGTTCAAACGTAAGCTGAAACAGTCGTATAGAATACATAAGAGGTAAAGCTTTTAAATACTGGGCCTTCTAAAGCTACGTTTACACCTTGCAAACTCTGAAACTAAGCTGCACGCGTACTGTTTTTAATTCGTCCTTCGATAGAGTACGCTTTATTATATGGCACCAGCACCAGGAATATCTAACAGCCCTACTCGAGTCTGTACACAATAAAGCTGCTCCTCTTATTCCTTCATCAAATTCCCGCTATACCATCGTCTCGGCAATAAAAGTTTTCATAAAACTTCCGCCTCTCACAACTAGAAAAAATGCTTTCGCTTATAATTTTTTCATGCTCTTTATCACAACGGTCTGTTGCCTTCAAGCAGTCATGTTCATCCAGCAACTTACATACCAGCACGCTACAATGATGCGCACAAAGTCAGGCCTATATTCGCGAAAACTATAAAATTCCAGAGTTCACCATTCCCGTTTAGTATTGCCGAGTGGAATCTGTTGCCTGCCAGTGTGGCAAACCTAGCCGAGCTGTCCTCGGTCTTGAGTGCTCTGCTAGCATTCTTAGAAAATAAGAACCCGCTGTTGTTCTGCATCCATATTCTCTTGTACTTTTTTACACCATTTATGTTTGTACTGGTTTTTCATATAGCAATCATTTGACACAGGTCTCTTGTATGCAATTTTTTATTGATGTGCAATCCCGCCTTATGTAATACCTTTTTGGTCCTGACAGTATCTCAATAAATAAAGAAAGAAATAAAATAAATGTTCACGTCAGACAGCACAATGCCACCTGTACCGTGTGCTCGGTAGTAGAGAGAATTGTTTGATGTGTTACAGAAACTGTAAGATGATTACAACGCGAACAGGAGGGAAAGAGACAGCGTAGATAGAACAGCGCCATGACAGCCCAATGTGAAGAGCGACAAACACGGGCACTGACTGACAACGATTTATGTTTGTAAAAAAACAACATATATGGGAAACGAAAACCAGTGTCGGGAACCGCGGGGTCGCAGCGCAGCGTAAGAGAGAAAGTACCAGCGTGGCAGGCTTTCGGAATCGAACTGCCCGTGCCGTGCTGGCGCACCAAGCACGCGCCGCTCCTCTCTTTATTCTTGTCTTTTCTAGCCGGAGCCTTGGCGCCGGCTAAGAGCGCCAACCAGAGGGCGCTAGAGGGCCCCCCGTCCAGACGGAATGTCGAACGTGACGCGACGGCGAGGCTGGCGGGCGTTGGTGTTGGGGGCGAACAGTGGAGTGTTTATGGCTGCGATGTCTGCGCGGAGTTCGTTAGGTGGCGTCTCGAGGTAGGCCGGTTTGAGGCGGTCCAACGAGACGACTTCTTCGCGGCCATTCAAGAGGATGGTGGCGGACTTGTGGGTCTTGTTAAGGACACGGTACGGCCCATCGTAGGAGGGGGTAAGAGGCGCCTTTACAGCGTCCCGCCTGAGGAAAACGTGTGTCGAAGACGCCAGGTCGGGATGCAAAAAGATGCGGTGGTCTGAAGACCGAGGTGGGACCGGTCGCAGGTGCTGCATGCAGTCCTGCAGGCATTGGAGGTACTCAAGCGGCTGGGGCGAGGAGGCCGTAGGGACGAACAAATCGCCAGGGAGCCGCAGGGGTGCGCCGTAGACAAGTTCAGCAGTTGAACAGCCGAGGTCGCGACGAAGGACGGCACGCAGGCCAAGAAGCACTACAGGCAGGTGATCAACCCAGTGCTCTCTATTCAAGCGCGCAGTGAGAGCACTTTTTAGCTGGCGATGGAGCCGCTCAACGATGCCGTTGGCACAGGGATGGTATGCTGTGGTGCGGCAGTGTTTAGTGCCAAGCAAGCGGCTGAGGGAAGTGAACAGGGTGCATTCAAACTGCCTGCCTCGATCCGTGGTAACAATGCCGGGGAAGCCGAAACGGCAAACTCATGTCGAAACGAAGGCTTTTGCGACCGTTTCTGCCGTGATGTCCGGAATTGGTACGGGTTCGGGCCAACGGGTGAAGCGGTCAATGATTGTAACAATGTACCGGCAGTCACGGGAGGGAGAAAATGGTCCGACCAAATCAAGATGGACGTGGTCAAAGCGACAGCTAGGGGGCAAAAAAGGCTGCGTTGGTGTCTTCGTGTGGCGGGTCACCTTGGCTGTCTGACAAGCGAGGCACGAACGGGCCCACTGGCGGACATCAGCGTTGATGCTCGGCCAGATGTACCGCTGTGTGATGAGGCGCTGCGTGGCTCGGATGCTGGGGTGGCAGATGTCGTGGAGCGAGCGAAACACAGCACGACTAAAGGCAGCCGGAACGAAGGGTCGAGGCGCCGCCGCTGACATGTCACACCACATTGAGCCAGGCACGAACGGATGAGGCACAAGTTGTAGACGAAGGAAACCCAGGTGGTCCCGCAGTGCTTGCAGCTCAGGGTCTTGAATCTGCGCCTGAGCTAGGCGTTCCCAGTCCACAGCAGATGCAGCACTGCCGATGGAGGTAATGCGGGAGAGCGCGTCAGCCGCCTCGTTGTCGGTGCCTTTGATGTGCCGAATGTCCGTCGTGAATTCTGATATATAGGCGAGCTGACGGAGTTTCCGTGCAACGTACTTAGAGGAGTTCGTACGGAAAACGTACGCCAGAGGCTTATGGTCCGTAAGAACGTGAAAGGACTGGCCCTCCAAAAAGTGCCGGAAGTGCTGGATGGTGGCGTAAATGGCGAGCAGCTCACGACCAAAAACGCTGTAGCGCGTCTCAGCAGGTTGGAGCTTCCGAGAGAAGAAACCCAGCGGGTGCCAGTCGGAGTCGATTCTCTGCTGGAGAACAGCGCCTATTGCAACGCTGGATGCATCTACCATGATGCGAGTGGGCACGTCGGTTCTCGGGTGGATGAGCAGCACCGAGTCGGCGACGGCTTGTTTAGCAGCGTTGAAAGCGGCTTGAGCTTCTGGAGACCAGGAAATCGCGGATGAGGAGCTCTTGGTTGTGCGAAGAAGCTCAGTCAGTGGATGCAGAAGCTCGGCGCAGTGGGGTTTAAAGCGTCGCGAGAAATTCACCAGGCCCAGGAACTCACGAAGCTGGCGGAGGCTGGTAGGTTCGGGAAAGTCCTTCACGGCTTGAACGTGAGAGGGTAAAGGACGAATTCCCTGCGCCGAGATGTGATGCCCCAGGAACTCGAGCTCGGACGTCCCGAAGACGCATTTCTTGGCATTGACAACCAGACCAAGTTGTTGAAGGCGTTCAAAGAGTTCTCGGAGGTGACGCCCGTGATCTTGTGGAGTAGGACTCGCGACTAGGATGTCGTCGATGTACGCAAATACAGCCGGAAGGCCGCGCGTCACCTCGGCAATGAACCTTTGAAATGTTTGAGCTGCGTTGCGTAGCCCAAAGGGCATGCGCACATACTCAAACAAGCCGAAGTGATGGCCGTCTTCGGGATATCGGCAGGCTCGACGGGGATTTGGTGATACGCTTTGACAAGGTCCATTTTGCTAAAGATTGTGCACCCTTCCAAGTGGCTTGTGAAATCCTGGATGTGGGGTAGGGGATAGCTGTCGTGGACAGTTTGAGCGTTGAGCGCTCGGTAATCACCGCACGGACGCCAGTCTCCACTTTTCTTAGGAACCATATGCAGTGGAGACGCGTGGTTGCTGGACGATGGGCGGATAATACCGAGTTCCAGCATGTGCTCGAATTCACGTTTAGCAGTCGCCAGACGCTCACCGAAGAGGCGGCGCGGCCGAGCTGCGACTGGTGGACCACGCGTGACGATGTGGTGGGTAACGCTATGCTTGGGCGGCTGCTTTAAGTTGCAGGGTCTCGTGACCTCAGGGAAGTCTTCGAGGATTCTTGCGTACGGGCATGAGGGAAGCAGCGTGCGGATGCCAGTTGGAGCGACAGTAGACAGTATGCCCAGGATGGAAAGGCGCGTCTTGCTGTCAATCAGGCGATGGTGACGCATGCTGACATCTAGGTCAAAGTGGGTGAGTTAATCGGAGCCGAGGATGGGCTGATTGACGTCGGCTACTACGAAGACCCACCGGAAGGCGCGTCGCAAACCAAGGTCGAGGATGAGGGACCGCAGACCATACGCGGCGATAGAGGTAGAGTTCGCTGCACGAAGTGTAGGTCCAGGTGACTTAGAAGTACGCTCATCCTTGGTGGCCGGTAGTACACTGACTTCAGCACCCGTGTCTACAAGGAAGCGCAAACCAGAAATGCGATCCATGACCAGGAAAAGGCGGCCAGGTTGTAAGGCGAGGTCACTTGCCGCCATTAGTGATCTCGCGGCGCGTTTCCCGACCAGCTGCATGGGGAAGTGCAGTGACGGGCGCGGTGCTGGAAAGTCCGATGGTACCAGCAGATAGCCGAGCTTCGAGGGCTGCGCGAACAAGAACCACCCGGGGAAGACGAACGGCGGCTACGACGTGGGGAGGAGCCGCATCGGCGATCAGAGGACGTCCGAAGCGCTTCAATGGAAGCGGCGAGTTGATCGATCCGAGTCTCTAAGCGGGAAACGGCCGATGACTCTGCTGTCGAAGCGAGGGGGGTGACTGAGGGAGAAGTCGCGTCATGAACTTTATCAGCAAGCTCGGCGGCGCGGTCGAGGGTCAAGTCCCCTGCAGCAGCTAAAACGATGCGAGTAGACTGTGGCAAGCGCTGCAGAAAAAGTTCTTTTAAAAGTGCACCGTTGGAGTCCACGTTGCTCGCGCCCACAAGCTGTCGCATGGTGTTGAGCAGCTGGGAAGGGCGGCGATCTCCAAGCTCTTCGTGGGTGAGCGGGTGCCGGAGGCGCGCGCTCTCGGACGCCGTGGTTCGGTCCAGAATACTCTGCTTGAGCCGCTGGTACGGAGCATCGTTCAAAGGTGCACCGATGACGTCTGCCACTTCATCAGCCACCTCCGGAGGCAGGTTGCAAAGCAAGTGGCGAAACCGAGTAGTCTCCGAGGTGACGCGGTGCAGAACGAAGACGGCTTCGACCTGGGCGAACCAGACGTGTGGGTTCCTGCGCACGAAGGTGGGCAGACGGAGCTGTATGACTGCGACGTCCGGCGGCGGCGAGGAAACGTCAGGCAGAAGAGGGCCCGAGGGCGCGAGGTTGCTGGGGTCGGTCATGTCTTAGTCCGGAGTCACCACTGTCGGGAACAGCGGGGTCGCAGCGCAGCGCAAGAGAGAAAGTACCAGCGTGGCAGGCTTTCGGAATCGAACTGCCCGTGCCGTGCTGGCGCACCAAGCACGCGCCGCTCCTCTCTTTATTCTCGTCTTTTCTAGCCGGCGCCTTGGCGCCGGCTAAGAGCGCCAACCAGAGGGCGCTACACCAGCATGGTCATACGTTTCCGCACTGCGGCACTCGAAAACATCAAACAGGCAATGAAAGCACGTAGCCAACGCGGACGCGATCATTAGGTGAAACATGTAGTTGTCAATATTCGCGAAATAAGCTATTTCTTTGTGGAGGAGGGCCACGGACAGTGTGCTTATAATAATTTTTTTCTATAAATAAAAAATGACTCGCAAATCTTACGCATGCGCTGGCCTATGTGTAGCAGACAGTTCCACATATTCCCTGTAATGTTTCTGGGGTGCTGAAACTTTCAGTCAACCATGGCTATACAATTTAGAAGCAAACATGTTTTGTTTTCTTTTCTTCGTGCACTGCGTCCAACTTCAATGGTCGTCCACCTTCACAGAGTGGGATGGCAATGGGTTTTATTGGTGTATTGCGGACTACTGTTGGTATCACCACTTATTCCTGATCCTATTATTCAAGTTTGCCTGTCTTTAAATGTGGCAATCATACTACGTTTGATGCCAAGTGTCCGAACAGGTAAGGGGCAGTATGCTGCACAGTTTCTTTACAGTTGACGTTACGCTTTGCTGACATCCATGGCCAGCATCTTGTGTCAGAAAATTTGCATGGGATAAGTAATTTGTCAACTACTGCTAATAACTGTGAGCCATATAAATATGGAGTGATTCCAAAATTCAAACCTACATGGGCCAATTAAGCTTATTGTTAAAAATACAGTGTTTATACTTCAACAGCTCTGCCGTGGACTTCAGTTCAAGCACCATCGTTCGAGAAAGCTGTGGAAGTGGTACCGAGGCCACTTTTTTTAGCTGCATAGCCTTGAGCCACTTTGAGGTTGTTGAAAACGGCAGTTTTAAAACGTTAAGCTACCAAGTATGCTCGTTTTTACGCTGGAAAGAAGAAAAGCACTTGCGCGAAACTTGCTGGGTCAGTGAAAGTTATAAAAAATTGCACATGTGCCATTGAAGGCACCTAGTATCTTAAGGAGGAAGTGCCTGTCGTGCAAATACCTCTATGACTACCCTTACTGCCATCAATGCCTCGCATCCTCGTTGTATAACGTTTTTCAAACATTGAATTTTCGCCACGGCAATGTGTTTTACAGAAGTTTCTGAAGCCTATTATTAGAAAATAAACTGTTGTTTTTTTCTTTTTTGCATACGCAATAGCTGCTATTATTCAAAATTGTGTTTCTTTCCTAACTACTTGTGTTGCCTTTGTGAGTGCCATGCTTGTTCTTTTGAAATAATACTTGTTTTTCTGTAAGTACGTTGGTTTCAATTTACTACTGTGATTTCTCGAGCAAAGGAACAATTTCTTATCGACCGTCGAAACTGGCACAAAAATAGATGATTGTGGCCACTAATTATTGAAAACAAGCTTGCTAAAAACAGCAGACAAACCAGGGCCTGACATGAGTGGGGTGTGCTGCCGCATCGTTCAGACGTTTCGCCATACTGTGTTTGTAAAAGGTATTGTTAAATGAGTTACCTTAAAAGTTATTGTTAAAAAAGCATTTTCAAATAACAGACGTGTCGTTTGATGGTGATGTTTGGTTGTTATTCGTTTTGATGTTGCCTCAAAAATCAATGTGCTGCTCGTGGTAGGTTTTAAAGGTTGTCGCTGCACTCAGTCGTGCATTTATTATTATTTGGAGCCCAAGAAATGGTTGTAGTTATTGGCTGGCAAACTTAGCTTCACTCATCGCTTTATAAATGCATTATTTCTGACAATTGTATTTTCCTAGCAACTGATTTACGCTCTGTTGCGTAATTCCTACAGTTTTTCTAAACATGCTATGTTTGCATAGAAACACACAGCATGTGTGTCATGTGTTTGTCATTTCTGAAGAAGCAATATAATAGTGCCGCGAACCATTATGGGTTTGTTTATTTATTGTTTATTTCACTGTCCGGCCAGCCCGGCTTTGTTATGCATGTCCAAAGCGAAGCGCGTTTGTCATTTTTTTATGTTTATGCCGCATGGTCTATTTCATTCAGATTAGGAGACTTTTTCACACTAACGTCACTAAGCCCAGAATATTCTTCTTTGACCTACAGTGTTCTGGATGTAAATCGACGGTTCCAGAAACACTTGCGCCGAGAGATACAGGCCTGCAGAGCAGACTCTGCGGCAGTCTATTCGCCGAGATTCGCCTAAGCACGTGACTTTGTTGATCACTGCTTCGCCGCCTGTGTATTGCTTGAGTTGTTAGGGGGGCACAAGTTCGCTCCAATAAACTTGTTTTTCCTTTATTACAGCTGCGTCCTTTTTGTCTACGTAACTGATGCGGGGTACTTAGACTTTATGCTCTCTACGACATCTGGCAGCCGCCATGCCAGTCCATCCAGAAATAGCCGCCGACTGCAAGGATTACTACCCGAGTTCATTCTTCTACCAATTCCAATTCCAATTCCATGTTACCCCACTTCCCCGTCAGAAGAAGAAGAAAGAAAAAAAAAATGTGGGGAACGAGACCTGCTCCAGCGAGGCTATGGCAGGTTTAAAGGCAATATAAAATAAACAAATAGGCGAAAAGCCAAACAAATATTTTTACGAAAAAGCCAATTTGATGATTAAAAAAAATTGCCCACAGTATTTCCTCCGTCTGCGCCTCTATGTCTCGCCAATTTCGTCGCCTTTCTCTGCGCCGGTGGAGACGGAGAAGGGATGATCACGCGTCTTGAATTTTTATTTCTTCTTGCACCAACACAATGGTGCAAGCAACAACGTCACCTATGGTCGTGCAGCAGCCCCGAGAACCGCGATGGTTCCAAAGAGCCCCCGCTGAAGGCCGCGATGAATGGTTGGAGATGCTGGTTTGCGTACGCATCTTCAACAGGTGGGACGATGAAGACACTTTCCGGCATGTATTCTTTTACTTAGAATACGCTGCTCTAACTTGGTTCGAGAACCATGAGAGCGATTTGACCGACTTTACTCAATTCAGAAAGGAGCTCCTTAAGACCTTCACTACTGTCTTGCGGAAAGAACGAGCCGCTTTTTTGTTGGAGACGAGGACGCAACACCCCAAAGAAGGGTTCGTGATCTTCGTTGAGGAGATGAAGCAGCTATTTCACCGCGTGGAACCTGAAATGACAGAAGAAAAGAAGTTGCGTCTCCTAATGCGCGGTTTGAAGGTTGAACTGTTTGCTGGACTTGTCCGAAATCCGTCCAAGACCGTCACCGAATTCGTGACCGAAGCCAGCACCCCTGAGAACCCTCGAAATGCGTACTAAGCAGTTAAACGGAACTTTGTTGGCACGGCCAATGCGAATCGCGCCGACAGCATGAGCATTTCTGCTGATAGCCTACCGAGACTATTTGCGTGAGGGAGGAGCTCCGGTAACTACTCCCAATGCCACTGCAACCACAAGTCGCTTCTCTTACCGACGTCAATAGAGGAGAAGTGCAGCAAGTGAACTTCAACGATGCCAGTAGCACCTTACCCGCCGCAAGCCATGACCTACGCGGCTGCTGTCCGTTGCAATCGAACACCTGCGCCCAATTGGTAGGAGGCTCCGTGCCGTCGTTCCCTGTCGTCGACCCGACCACCTGCGGTGCAACCCCCCGCCTCACGGAAGACCGACGTTTGGTGAACGTCTGACAATCGTCCGCTGTGCTACCTCTGCGGTGAGGCTGACCACATCTACCGTAACTGTCTCTAGAAGAGGCTCGGTTTGCGAGGGTTTTTCATCGACGCCCCATGCCCCCGATACGGGCAGCGCCCTGCTGAGATCGAAGAATACCTCTCCCCAACACCAACCGAGCAACAGCCCGCTTTACCCGTTCACCGTCGCCGTAGCCGCATCTGTCCCCGAACCGCCGCCGCACTGCTGCCTTTTCACGCGGTCGGTTCCCCAGCCCACGCCGGGAAACTGAAAGCAGCAACTTCAGGAGGTAAAGTTGCACCATGAATACTATGATTCAGGACATGCCCTCAGCCCGACGACCCAACCTAACCCCGACGTGACTCCAGAACAAGACGACCGCAAAACGGTGCGACGCGTAGCCGACATGCCCGAACCTGCCGCTGAGTACACGACGACGACGACGACGACGACGCTTAGTGCCCGACCGTCAACATGTACAAGGCGAGATACGACGCCCCGACGCACCCGAAACTCGAGGAAAGCGGCGTCCGACGTTCAGCTGTCCATCGGCTGCTTCGATGTAGCCGCCCTCATAGATACGGGAGACGACTACTCAGTGATGAGCGGACCATTTCTATCTAAGCTGCAGAAACTTATGACCAAATAGGACGGTCAGCACCTACCCCTAGCAGGAGGCCACCTCGTGACGCCAAGTGGAACGTGCACATCGGGCGTCACCATAGACGGCACAGCGTACTCTGCAGCTTTCGCTATTTGCCTAACTGCTCCCGCGACGTAATTCTCGGAATAAACTTTTTAACGGACAACGGCGCAATGATTGATCTATAGACCAAGTCGATAAAATTTGCCTCCGATTACTCCACAACGCCGCAACCGAAACGAAACCCGAACACCGGTCTGCTATAAGGATCACCGACGATCATGTCACCCTGTCACCCCTCGCAAGCGTGATGGTCGCGGTCTACTGGGAAGAGACTGCTCCTAAGGTAATATAGAGAATGACAAAGGGTTGCTTCTCGGCTGCGGTGTTTGTGTCGCAAGGGGCATCGCGAGTTCTAAGCAACGCCGATCCCAAGTTGTGGTCACTAATTTCACCGAGGAGTAACAGCATATAAACAAGGGCGCTGAAATTGCTTTCCTCAAAGAAACGCAAGATGCAAGTGACATAATCGCGGTTGCCGACTTTGAATGCGTCCGCGCAGATGCTTTCAAACTGCTGCATCCTTTCGACGTGAACCCGGCGCTGGCGCAAGAACATCGCGACAAATAATTGGATTTGCGGCGTTGCTACAACGAGTTTTTTCGTCGAACTCAAAATTACGTCAGAAACCCCTAGAAAAGCAGCGGATTGTAACCGGAGATGGAGCCCAACCTGCCCAACAGTCACTGTACCGTGTGTCTTCACACGAGCGGAAAGCCATACGGACACAAGTCGAAGACATGCTCATCGACGACATTATACAGCCACCGGAAATCCCCTGGACTACTCCGGTCGTACTCGTGAATAAAGGAGACGGCACTCTGAGGTTCTGCATTGACTACCGGTGATTTAACAACATCATATAAAAGGACCTGAACCCCCTGCCACAAATGGAAGATGCCCTCGACATGCTCTGCCACGCGGAATACTTCCCATTGATGGTTCTGAACGCAGGCTTCGGGAAAATAAAGTGGACGAGAGAGATCGAGACAAGACTGTATTCATTACCACGGACGGCCTATACGAGTTCAAGGTGATGCCGTTTGGGCTATGCACGGCGCCAGCAGCGTTTACGAGAGCCATGGACACTGTGCTATCTGGCCTAAAGTGGCACACTTGCCTGGGGAACCTGAACGACGTTGTGGTATTCTCCCGGACTTTCGACGAACACCTGGCAAGGTTGCAGTCTGTACTCCACGCCATTCCTACTTCGGGGTTAACGCTGAAGCCTGAAAAGTTCCGGTTCGCGTACGAGGAACTCAATTTATGGGTCATGTCCTCAGCACCGCGGGTGTCCGGTCGGACCCGGTGAAAACCATGACTTGGTTCTTGGCTATACTAGTGTTGGTATATATGTGAGATTCCTCATTAATTTGGCCGGGATAAACATTGGACATCACCTTGGAGGGGTGTACGCTATGACGTGTCTTTCTTGTTCAGAGCAAGTCTTGCCTCGACTACGGCGAAAGCCGCGTGTTTTCTGGCAAATCCTGGGCAATCCTTGGAAGTGGGTATGCTTGATTTTGAAATGTTCGCTGGAGATGCTGGGCGGTCACCGCGAGGCAGGCACACGCAAGTGCTAGGCAGTGTTATATGCGGAGCGTGTCATGTTCGGGGGTATGTCCCGCGGCGTTCGTGGTGATGCGGCGTCGGCACTCCACCTGCACATGCACTCCTCCTTCTGATGATGATTTTGGCAGAATGCCCCTAAAGATTGTACTAGGGATTGGCGGCATGCTTCGCTCGCTTGACTCCGGTTGTGGTTGCGCTAGACTCCGTGATTCTTCAGATGAAGTAGGATGGAAGCAACAGCCCCGTCAGTGGGTGGGCTGATGCAATTAGGTGAGAGCATCAGCGCAAACACTAACAGACATTTATATACAACTGTGGAACCGCTGAAGACGAAGAAGGAGAAGAAGACAAAGCTGCGAAGAGGAAAATACACCCTTAAGGAAAATTACACCGATATCCCCGAAGGGAACCATGAGTAGGATATATGAGCATTACAGGGTTCACTACATTTCCACCAAATTTGGCTAACCAACATAACGGAAACTCAACCGGAACCCCAATGACGCTCCGCATCCTACTCATGTTCCCCTTCGGGGATATGGGTGCAATACGGCCGGCCTTCGACGTAATATTGGCTAATCTTCTTAAGTGGGTATGCTTGGCATGAAAACATTCGATGGGCACAGCGAATGGTCCCCGCGATGCATGCACACATAGCGGTCGGCGTTTCCTCGGTTTTGTTAGTTGCTTGTCGGTCGCATCAAAGCTTGCGTGCACGTGCGAGCGCTCAGAAATTTCTTAGTATTTTTAACTGCAGATATCAAACATAGCAATTTTTTCATCACCTTCGCCGTTAAAACTTTTGCGTTTTCTTTTTTAGGTCATGGTGGCTCGGCTGCTCCACCTTGTAAGTGTCCTCAGCTTCACTTTGACTTCAAGTGAGGTAAGTCTCCCTGTGCACTAGGTAACAATGCTTCAAAGGCAGTGAAACAAAATTCTGCCGAAGCACCCCAAGCATACATAGAAGTGTCACGAAGACGTGAAAGCACGCAGTTGGGAAAATTTGAAGGAAATTTGAAACAAAAACAGCATGTCCTCAAAATGACGGTATTGTAAATCACTAGTTTTACTATGCTTCTACGCTCCCTTAACAACAGGCAGCCTCAGTAATCGAGAACAGCGTTTGATGTTTTTAAAGAGCGAGTGAAGTGTGCCAAGCTGGCTCATTGCTTGGTTTTCTGATAATGTTGCATATCTGTGATATTTGTTGAAGGCGGGAGCTAAAGAGCAGTGGCCATGAATACATATTCGGGCTGCTTTTTCACGTGGCCAAAACACGACTGAGAGTTCTACACTTGATATACAAAGCTGTGTATTGTGATAAAGGATCTTGTTAAGCCCACAATATAGAAAATATTTTCAGCAATAAATAACGCCATTCACGTCTGCTTGTTCTATAGAAACATGCAGTCTTGGCTATGAGGAAGGATTTCGTGAAAAGATTGAAAATATGTTGGCATATATAAACACAAATATACGTGTCAAAATGTAAATACCTGAAAAGTGTGTTTTTGGTTCCCTGTCAGTATGGCAAGCAGGCTGACAAAACGTAGTGACAAAACTGACGCAGTATATTCCGAGTCAACCAAAAGTTTGTGTGCGTCTCGACACTCACGTTTCGAGAAGTAAACAAGACTGAGTAAAACGCGAATGTGTAAAAATAAATGCTGTGTCTGCCAACGTCGCCACAAAACGTTATCATTTCCGATCACTAATTTTTAATGCGAACACTCAATGGTTTCCAGTTGACTCACTCAGGATAGATCACGTTTTGGCAAACAGGGTTGTTACATAATGAGGGCATTGCTTTTTGTAGCAGGTAGAAGTTCATTGTAGGTGCAGTGAGAAGTTTTATCTTACGGAAAATGTATGCCTTTAAAGATTTATCCCAAAATAATTCTCGATAAGTGAGCCTAATGTAAGTAAGCCTAGGTGAGCCTAATGTAAACATCAAAGATAGAAGGAAGAGTAGGGCTGCTGGTACATTGTGTTGGAAGAAATTTTTTTTATCAGGAATATTGTGTTCTCTTTCTCTTGGTATGATTTTATGTTTGGTTCCTGATGTCTTAAATTAAACTACTGAGCTGAAAAGATTTTAACCCGAGGATGTACTGACGATGTCCTGACGCTGGACGTCTGAAATTCTTAAACATATTTTGAGGATTCTTTGAGAGCGTTCTTAGGCCATCGTAATTAACGCAAAACGTCATCCTGGGGTATTTCTCAGGATGTCTTAGACTTGTCTTGGTTTCGGACGTTATACAGCAATTCTCAAAAATATGTCTCGATTCAAAATGTTCATAATGTAACTACATTGACCATGTTACATAGCTTTTCGTTATTACGTATAGAAGAGAATCGGCAAGTTTCTTTTTGAAACATTACGAAGTAACTTTTGGAACCATCTCGAGAACACTGTTGTGTGTTTTATCGATTTGTTAGGTGTATGTGCCGAAGTGTTCTGTAGTATTAAAATTGTCATGGCGCCTCTATTTTATCTATGAATATGTTTATATACTATGTGCTCTATGAAATATTTGAGGTAATTTATCTATTTCTGGCTCTGTAATCTGTAGTCAGAGCATAAGCAAGGCAATTTAAATAATCCTTGAAGATGACAAATTTGAGAAACAAATATCGCAAGATCAACAATTGGAGAAAAAAACAAACAATAAACGTACCAAGTCATGCTGAAAAGAGAATTATGTTGACGGTTTCGGTTCTGTTTTCTCATATTTTGTTTTGTCTCTTCATGACCTTTGTTCTTTTACTAAACAGTAATGACCCTACATCGTGGAAGCAAAGTGCTTCAAAGGTGTGGTGTTTTTGAACCTATTGCAATGCCACCCATTTTTCCCAGTTCATCAAAGTTTTTAATAAAATTATCATAAACATTTTATTCACTGCCGATGCAAACGAGTTCATAAAACGTTCTTGTTACTATCGTCTTGATCAAATAAATAAAATTGTACCAGAGTCGAAGACGATGGCAGGTTCAGACCACGCATGTCTTCTGGGAGGCGGGCGCTGTCTTCTCCAAGAACCGTGCTTGCTATTACTGGGTTCCTTTCTTGGGACACCTTGCACCTTTTTCTGCAGTTATACTCTTGCGCAGAGTCGCGCCGTAAAAACTTGGTCGGCGCTTCCATCTCAAAGCAATTGGGTCCAGGCATTAAGCTTGCTGCTTGACCCTGGTTCTCGGACAGGTTCGCGCCATCTTCAGCCTGGTGTCCGAGATTGCGGCCCATCAAGCAGAAGGCATTCTTCTTGCTTGGCTGGCTTTAATCCGGAGACGTCGCCTTTGTCCAACAGTCTGCTGGCCGATGGCCGTGCCTATTACATAACAAGCAGTAATGCCTCGTCTTAGGATCCTGCTGACCGGGAGGCCGGTGGACTTCAGGCTTCCTGCTCCTCTCGTCTTCTTGGCTTCTTGCCAAGTTGGTGAGACCTAGCGCTTCAAGATACTGGTCGGCGATTTCGACTAGCTGGTCCAGTTTTTGTAGCCCCTCTTTTTGACAAAAATGGCTAGCTTCAGGTGATAGCTGTTGAGGAATTGCTCGGCCACCATTTTGTCTTGGAGCGTGGCGTATGTCTGCTCCGCTTTGGCTACCTCCTGCCAATTGTCAAAGTAGCCGATTAGTCCGCCCGCACATTTACGGCCGAAGATCAGTGTACCAGAAGACCTGCGTATTCGGAACCTGCCATGGTCTTCGACAGCTGTAGCAGGATCGAAGACACACATGGGCGCAAGCGCAGCAAAAAGTGAGGCTCCGACAACAATGCCGCAGATACCTGCCATGGCTTACAGTCCGTGCATTATTACCTCTGCGGACTTATGTGCGCTACACCAGCAAGGCCCTTGTCTCTGAAGTAACAAAAGCTTGATGTGGGCGAGTTGGTACATACTGCTAAAAATTAATCGGCGCTAAAACAGGGACGAGAGGAACACGTAACTCACAACACGGTAGCCTTGTCTCTGAAAATTTTTTGTCTATGTCGGCAGAAAGGTTACAGTCAACTCAGCGGGGATCAAGTTCGTGAATACGGCTGGTATTCTTTATTGACGGCATCAGGTGACCTCCGCAAAAGGGAGAATGCAACTCGTCGTCCTCCATGAACTACGAGGCATCGTCTTCGACCAGGCCCATCAAGGAACCCTTGGCAGACACATGGGTATCAAGAGAATCATTCAGCGCGTCTGCAAGGACTTCTACTGGACTGCAATGAAAGCTGACACTGCACGCTTCGTAAAGTCTGTGACACCTGTCAGAGTTCTGCGCCTAAACACCGAGTAGCCACGGGACATCGTGGCACGGATCGAGGAATTTCAGCATGTTGCCATCGATCTGGTGGTCCACCTCTCTGCTCGGCAAGGGCCTTGAAGAGAAACATCTCCACTGGGTTCAAGATGCCACACGCGCCCAAAGACGAAGTTGTGGGCGTGTCATTTCCTCTAACTTCTCGACTAGTTTCGCTGCTCGTGCCGATTAACCTGTACATTTCCAGCCACTGACAGAGTAGGCACGGAACAGGACACCTTTTTTCAACAATTTCAGTGGTCAGTTTAGTCGGCAGAGTGGCTTTACAAGATTGGCGAATACTGTTTCTTTGGTTCCTTCCCCTTTCATTGGGTTACAGAATGTTTTGGACTGTTTTGGGCAATACTCTTGTCGCAGTGCTAGCAAATATGAAACTATAGAGCGTGCTCCAGTGTGATATGTCTCGTTGCGGCTGTAATAACTTTCTGTGTCGAGTTTTTTCCCCCAAACAAACCTCTCGGGCAGGAGGGGGAATGTGATGAGTGACATCTACCGGCCGTGACCACGCGCAAGCAGACGACGGAAATGAAAATGTGGTCGAAGATGAGAAAGGGGATGACTACCGGGAGCACGCGGAGCGAGGAGCACGACAGGGGAGTGTGCCGGCAGTGACCAGCGTTGAGACAGCGCTAGAAGAACGGGTGCAAGGATTCCTCGCGAGGCGTTTCGAGGTCAAGCCAGGAGCGTGCTTGCACCGTGCTGAGAGAGTCGCTCCGGGAGCTGTTCCGGGGGTCCCTCTGCTGCAACACGGGGTTCCGGTTCCCGCTGGCGTGATCCCGAAGCGTGTTGTGTGCTAAGGTTCGGGGCGAGGCCAAGAGTAACCATGCACGAGCGCAGGCATTAGTGTTGCGACCTGGGGCGTCTGCGTCTCCAAAGGCGTCACCGAGAAAGTGTCCCGCCCTGTCTTCGTACCACCGGCGCCATGGACGGGAGCGCTTAACACGTTTTACGGACGTCATTCTGCCCATCATCGAGTAGACGGGAACGTGAGCGTCTCGCCGCCTTTGTTTCTTCCGGACAAACTTTGGTTCGGAGTTGAGTGTTCGCCATTCCTCTGCGTTGCGCGCGTGCTACATGTTATTGTTGTTAGATCCCTAGTTTTTTTCGGGTGTTTGTGAGTCCTCAAAGAATACGTGAATTTTATTTGTGTGAACCCATGGCATCACTTGTCGTTGATCCTCCTCCGTAGGCCACACGCCCGCCTGCTTAACCCGCGGCCTCACAGATGTGTAATAAATGGCCACAGGATGGTGCCAAGTGTACTGCAGTGCGAATGCCTGCTCAAGAGATTCCGTGACTCACGGCAGAGTGAGCGCACTGCCCTGCGAATTTGTGTCTCTTGTATATTTGTTTGTACGGGCGTATTGTCCTACTCCGTAGTGCCGCGCGCTCGTGCGTATTACGATTCAATAAAGAAGATGGCAGCTTGACGGCCGCTTGTAGTTTCTTTCGGCTCCTCCCGAAGCTGCCGCAATCTGCGCCCTTCGCATTGTAATCATGTTGCACACACCGCAAAAACTAACAGTTGGCCACTTTTTAATATGCATCAGCCTCGTTGCCAAACTAAACACCACACGTCACAAAAAATAACAGCTTTGCGCGGTTCTCGCGGCCTTGCAAGCGGACTTTTGAAATTGAAATTGCACTTGGCAGTTTATATGTGCGAGTACAGGTCTTCTAGAAGAACTACGCCAAACAATATAGTATAGGAACAGTATTGCGTCTAAATTTTTAACACAATCTTACCTGCCAACTCTAGCCAGTAACAAGGGAGTATTGAATTTTATAATTAGGCCACCGACATCAACAATCTTCCCTTCAGATAAACTGAATAACCTCATATTTAAGGTGGTCCTACGTTGCTCTTAGCGCACCAAAGAAAACCTGCCGACCTAATTTGGACCGCACGGTATTTATTCCAAATGAAACCAATTTCCATCGCTGGGCATTTTTTATACTAGCAACAGCAAATATTTCTATAAGGAAACAAGCAGACTATACTATTGTCAAGGATCGGTCGTACAAGCGAATTGTCAGCAAGTATTACGCATCAGGAGCGGTCGTACAAATTGACCTTTTAAAAGAATATAGTGAAGACAGTGCTTAGTGTGGTAAAAATGGTACTTGTTTATTCATATGCTCGTAAACAGAAAAAAGTATGGCGATTTACTCATATCTCCGAACCTATTGAAATAGTGTTTCCTAGATCATATATAGATAAATGAGTTTTTATACTCATGGAAACTGTAACAGGTTTTGGCAGGAGAACAGAGATTTGCCAGCTTTTGTACTAGGATGTCATTTGAGAGAGAGCCTGCTAAGTGCCATTTGGCCGAATTTCTTGTTGTTTACATTATATATAACGATTCCAGCAGCGTACACGCCGTTGCAACATGTTTACGTAAGCAATTTGATTTTTTATTTTGTTAGTTTTTGAAGAACTGAAGGCCAAAAAGACCGAAGCAGGAGGGGAACAAACAAAACCACAAGATCAGTACGTGAGTGACACAGATTGACTAAAGTACTTCTGCGTAAGAGGATACCCGTCGAAGAAAAACATGAAATGAAAGAAATCAAGAAATATTTGGAGTGGGGGTCAGGATTCAGATAATTGAACATTTGGTTCATAAAGACCTACAATTTGAAGGTAATCAGAAGGCAAATTGTTCCATTTTGTGAGAGTTCTCTGAAAAAAGAAAAACTTAAAAAATTGTTCCGCTCAAAAGACGGAGTTAAAGTTAGGATATAGGAATTACGAGTTTTTCTGGTCGAAACTGGGGTAATGTATTTTTATGGGTCTATCCAAGTTTCCTGTAAATTACTCAGTCCAAAAATTAGAACAAGAGAGGCTGGCGCCCTAATTGTAGCGTTTCGAATTCATTATGTCGCATTAGTTCAGTAACTGACGTACGGCTACCATACATCGAGTGAGTAAAACGCACTGCTCGCTTTTGAATCCTTTTGAAGAAATATATGCTAGACTTAGTATGCAGATCCAACACATCACAAGCGTTTTATATCCTTGGACGTGTACACGTGTTATTAGCTAACAGTTTCACTTGCAAGGGGGCTTCTCTGGGTTTGTGCCTTAGAAGACAGTTTACGGAAAGTGGAGGACGAAAAATCGTCAGAGTGTGCACTCCAACACAAGATATTCGCTATCGCCATACCTAGGTATTTATATTGACTAAGTTTCTTTAACGGAACACTTAAGGAGGAATTAAAAAAACTGAAGGGAATTTTTTGTGTTACAAATTTGCGGAAAAACCAATTTATCGAAATTGAGCACCATGCCACATTTGTCACACGAAAAAGAATATTGGTAAAGGCAATGTTCCGAGCGATTTGGTAATCTGGCTAGTGTACATCAGTGAAAAGTATATAGCCGTCTTCAAAAAGTGTTATTTTACGGGATTAGTAATAGCATTGCAATATAAAGGCGTTAAAAGAAAAAAGGCAGCGGTCCTTGAACAGTACCCCGTGGTACGCCGGAATCTAGGGGAGATGAGGTGATCTCTGCCCAAAGACTTCAAAATTCTGCTTCCGGCCGTTCAGGTAAAAGAAAGGGAACACAAAAGCAGACACCCAGGACACAAGGTAGTTTGGAAGCCCTATAGTCTGTAATTTCTCGATAAGCCTAATATGGGGAACATCGTCGAAGGCTTTACTGAAATCTAATAACAGTACATGGACATATGTACATGGACGCAATAACAGTACATGGACATATGTCTTTGACATTATCAATGTGATGGACAACTGAAACTAACTGGGTGACTGTGGAAAACCATGCTCTAAAACCATGCTGAAAGGGAGATAAAATGTGGTTATAATCTAAGAAGCAGTCGATACAAGTGCCAATAACATGTTCGAACATTTTCAACATGCGGAAGCCATAGGAATTAGATGGTAGTTTGGAATGCACTGTGGGTCCCTTTTTTTTTCAGATGGGTGAAGACTTGCCAATTTCCTCTCGAATGGTAAAGTTGCTGAACTCATTGAGGCTCGGAAGATCACAGCAAGCTTCTTGGCCAATATTTCGGCATATCGCTGGAGAAATGCATTAGGTATGTTGTCTGGTCCAGAAGGTGATTGAACTTTTAAGCGCAGCAGTAAAGTTAAGACACCATCGTATGAAGTGAGGTTAGGGTGAAAATCAGAAGCTTTATATCTAATTGAGACAGGTAGAGTAGAAGTGTAGAGAACACTATAAAAATATTTGAAAATTTTCGCTATCGCTAAGGAACCGTAAATTATAGTGCCATTAAACCTGATTCGGTTTAAGAGCCTTTACGGTACCTAATAAAATTCCAGAAGTTTTAGGGCCTTCTTTGATAAAGTTTGACAACCTGATATTAAAATATAAATTCTTTCACTTTTAATAGCTTTGAACAAGGAGTCAAATTTTTGTTGAGAACGTGAGCGGGAGCATCTTTATTTCTGATGCGTTTCTCTGTGCGCTTCATTTCCATTATTGACCTGGTGATCTGTGTTGTGAAGTTTTGGCGATTGTGTTTTTTTAGGGTGCGAATGCACTTCTTAAGCGAGCCTGAATCGTCCGCCGCCGTCGTCCGCATAGCAACAGCTGCGGGTGCGCGCGCTGCTCGTCTTTCTCCTCGTCTTCCCTAGCAACGGGGGGAGATGGGCGCCCGCTACTCTCCTCCTCCTCTCTCCGCTCAGTGACTGCGGGTGTTGGGCGCCTCCTCTCCACTCCAAGATCACGATATCCATTGTAATCGCGCAATCAACAACCGTGCATTCGCACTTACACACTCTCGCCCTCGGGGAAGTGCGAGGGAATTTTATTTGTACAAACTGTTCAATGCAGTGGAAGCATAACTTCTTAAACGTATCCCACAGGACAGAGGCATCACCACTATCAAAATTTACCAAATAAAATTCAAGATAATCTTGGATGCTCCTGTCGATACCACAAGAAAAAAGTTTCACCTGTTTATACTTTTGCTGGGCTGTTACAGCGATTACAATGCAAATGAACAGAAACTGGGATCATGTCATGATCAGGTAAACCGGGTTCTACACAAACGCAGGAATCAAGAATAAAGCAGTCTATGACCCAAGATCTAGTAATGAGGGCGGAGTTTTGCCAACACGTGTTGGTTGATGAATAATTTTGGGCGAGATGGGGGGAAAGCTTTTTGTCGAACAAGTATATTTGCATTAAGCAGATAAGATGCCGACTGCATTTGGCTCCGGTATAAATTAGGCAGAATAAAGTCGCCGATGAAAGTTATCTTTCAAATATTATTAGTTTCCATACTGATTTTCAAATTAAACAAATAGTCCGATAACGAATTCGGTAGCTTGTGCACTGCACACCCTACAAAGCACTTATTAAGAGTGAAAGACTCAGGAATACGTTTTTTGCATTGTCAACGCCAGCTAACGGGTGACATAAATTCCCGTTTTAACAAGTACTGCAACTCCACCACCTCCAGATGACCTATCTCTGCGGTGCACTTCATAAGCTGGAGGTACTACGTCTAGGTCACCAATTGCATTAATAGCCACGTTTCCGTTATTACAAGTACAGGAGTGTTGTATGTTAGGAATACAGCCTCGAGTTGAAAAATTTTATTTACGATGCTTCCGGCATTTATATATTTCAGTCTAACTTCCCTCTGCACAGCTGGTCAGCACTTTCTATACACCCCTTCCTTACGGGGTGCACTTCTGATAGACTGAGGCTATTGGGAAGTACTCCGACGGCTTTCAATTACGGACATTCGTTTCTTACGTCTTTTGAAATAAGCATGTAATGATATACACGCAACCTATCAAATTCCAAAGATGCTTTCGTTCTGTGTTCTTTGTAGGCTTATGCACTTCCCCACCGTACTTTCGGTTTTGCCAACGTCCACTTTGGGTAGTCGAAGATGTTTTGATCCTTTAGTTTGCTCGCTTTTTCCTGCACAGCTTTCTTTTCGATGAACTCTTAAAGATACAAGATAATCGGCCTGTTCGACACTGATCTACCAAGCCCATGAATCTTGGCAACAGAAGTGCATTTACACCGAGCTTGTGTGAAACGTTTTTGCTGTTCCGGGATACAAAAACAATGAAGTTTGAACTTATGCCTGTATTTTCAAGATCAGTTTGCTTTCGTTACTGGATTTTTATTGAGGTTGTGTACACCTAATGAAGTTGTCCGGATCATCTAATTTTGAATTTCAGTTTCCATTTCAGCCACATGGGCGTCGATTTCTAAAATACGCTGCGTAAAGTCAGCAACTTATGTCCTTAGTCGTAAGGTCTACTACCTCACTACGGAAAGCTTTTTGACCACCTAAATGTGTAGCCAACATGTCTTGGTTGGTAGGTCCAAGGTGTTGTTCGACATCACCACAAAGTCGTAACTTAAGTACACATAAACAATCGTATGCAATTTTAGGGCACTTCCATGGCCTGGCATAACCGCCAAACAGCTGCAATCGCTTCGGAATGATATGTACACCTTACTAACCTGCACAAGGCAGAGAAAAGTTTTAGCTATGTTTCCATGGATTTCGCTGTGCCCAATGAAAGAAGAGGGATTCCAGGTGTCTTTAATTAGTCGATGATCGAATGACGTCACGGACCAAGCACCTCCGGGCGGCAGCAGCGGAGTAATGATGCCACGTGATTCCGCGTGTGGCGGAGGTGACTTGCAGAAAGCAAATTGTATCTGCGAAAGCACCAACCGGTGCTTGCCATTGCCATTGCCTGTGCTTGACATTACTGTGCTTGCATTGTATCCTGTGGTGCCATTGTTGATTCAGAAGATACGTTTGGCACCCAGAGCAGCAAGCCCTGCACAAGGCAGAGGAAAGGTTTAGCCGTGTTTCCGTGAATTTCTCTATGCCACATGATATAAAGAAGAACCAGAAGTGGTTTGAGGGACTCCTGTAGTTTTTTTAGGTGTCTGATAATGGATTGTCACAATAAACGAACTGCTGGCCATACATCAGGTACAAAACAAGCCATATAAAAACTCTTCCGCCCTTAAAAAAGTTGGGGAATTTATAAAATAGACAAAGATGGAATATTTGATGGGCCGCTTTCGATGTGGAAAAAATATTATGCTTTTTTTCGGCGGTTTTCAAGAGTCAAATAGTGATAGTGAAAAAGTTCTGTCACGTAAGGTCTAGTCAATGAGCCTTATCTAAAGCCATATTTATTTCTACTATTTTAACGTTGTTCTTCACAGCAGTCCTTATTATGCTTAAGAAAAAAATGCTTTAAGATTTATCGAGCTGTAAACATAACAGAAATGACTTGCTATTTTGAGGAATCAGAACCATCACAATAAATGAGTATCGGCGTAACTTTCGCTATCATCTAATCCCTAAAGGCGTTGTCCAACTCTCCTAATTCTTTGAATATAAAATTGAACATTCATTCCGCCCACGTCTACAGAAATGCATTCGGAATATTCCCATTTCTAAAGGGAATATTCCCGTTTCAAACTTACCAATTCTTTGTTGAAAAAAAAAACAAATACCCTGAAAACCAGTCCGCATACCTGCACAGAAATACGTTTGGAATATTGCCGTATTGCCGGTGCCGCAATAATTTTTAGGATTGAGGTTACCTAATAAAGGGAGTATTTCGGGTTCATTTAGAGTATTTCAGCCAACTTGCGCTGATGATGCTGTTGTGGTCATGTTATTTCCGTCCACTTACGATTATCTACGGTACCTATGTTAGGTGCTTCTTTATTAAGTGCAGCTGTGCCACTCACATAAGCTAAAGGAGTGGTGAGCATATCATTTTCTTTTTCCTATGGTAAGCACCTCTTTCCGTGATTTATATTGTGTAAGCATGAAGAAAAGATGTCGGTTTATGAATATCAGAACAAAGGCGTGTGTCGGTGAGTGTGATAATTTAAGGGTTGTGTTCAAACAAGGAAGCTTCAACATCAGCTATCTTACTAACGAGAGTCCTTGCATAAATATTGGCGATCACCGGGCGTAATAAAATTATGCAACCAATTAATCATTTGGCTGATCGCCCTGGTTTTCTTAACCTGGATTTTGTAGGAAATCTTTTTCTGCAATTCCATGATTCCAAATTAAAACATACATTACCCCTATTTTGTCAAAACTAACTTTAGCCTCTCTTGTCTATCATGATAATGTTTGCAACTGTTCCACAGTTTTTTTCTTCATTTTCGAACCTTTTCAAAAAAGCCTTCGCTTGCGTTAATGTTCAATCCTCTACGTTTTGGGAAGTTTTAGTATTTTGATTTATCTCTACAGTGAACCAGTTTTAATATAACTGGACGTGTTTCTTTTTATTTTTCTTATCCCTAGACGGTGTAATCGTCTAGTAAGAGACACCAAAACACCAAGATTTCCACAAAGTTACACAATACGTCATTGAAATGCCAACCTGGGTTTTGTTATCGGGTTTTGGTGCTGCATAGAAAGTTATGCTTGAGTTCACTCTTGTTTTTGTGATTGTCAATTTGGCTGTCGAGGTGGTTTATGCTTCTCTAAAAGTGCAATATTTGGTCCACGAGTGTTACAATTTGGTATTCTATTTGGGGTAAGTTATTCAACTTGAAGTGAATGGCCGACATGAATTACTTGGAACATGTGTTGTGGCTTTTTTTGCTGTTTACTTCAGCTGAAAGGTTGGTGATTTTCATTATAATTCCACATGGTCCGATCAGGATTGCGTTTACATTGCTTGCTAGCCACAACAATGAAAATAACGGAAAGGCATGTTCCCAAAACGTGACATGATATGCATCGTGAATGGCATCACTAATAGGAATGTGTCGTCACTACGATGCATTTACAGAGCGCTTGCACACTTGTAGCAGAAAGACAAAAGGGTTTGCGCACCACATTTTGCTGGCGGTGCCGCTGAGCCCAATGTTGCTGCTGAAATTACGGTGCAATTTATAGTTGCGAACTTTCCCTGACGTCGATGAGGGCTGTATGAGTAAGAGGAGTACATCGGGCAAGCAGCTCAGGTGGCAAGACCGTGACGCAATACCAGTGATGTAAAAGCATCGAATGGCTGTCGACAAATGCTGTCCCTAGTCTCACTGCGAGAATGAACGTCTTCAGGGCATCCGACCTAGGCGCCAAGAAATTAAGAAAGGCCTGTATATGAAAGACAAAATGGCTTGAGCAGCACTTATTCATAGCTTTATAGCGTGCTGATCACTTTGCTGCGGCGCTACATTTTCAAAAAAAGCGCAGTTTTCTTTTGTAGTGTTTCCAACCATATTGTCAATAGGTTATTACTTGTACATCTGAAGTTTTAACTACTACTTGTTATATTCCTCTAGCAATATAGTTGCTTCCTCTTCTACGATTTTTGGGGTTCCTAATTTGTTTCAACATTTCAATAAAACGGTTTTCAATGTTTCTCCTACAATATTCGCCTATAGCATGTTGCTTTTTAGCGGTGCCCATTCCCCGTTATGTAGATCCAAGCTTTGTACTGTTTTATTGGCAGGTGCAGTTGTCATCTCTGACGTTGGCTGCTTTTTCAGAAATTGAGATCGTTTAGCGAGAATATATTTCAGTGACTGCCACACCTATTTATTCAGATACTCATGAAGCTCTCAATTGTGGTTATAATATTCTGATACTAGTTGAAAAACCATTACGAAAAAATTCACTTGCACCATAAGGTAACGCGTTTGGACACAACACCACTATGTGAATTTTATTACTCTGAAAGTACCACTTGTGCCGTCGCCCTGTCCAAATTGAGAGGCAGTATATTTTTACGTGGCCGCAGGACACAGGGGATATCTGTGGGAGATGGTTAATAATATATTTTCAATAGCACAGGCGGGACTGACAGATGGTGCGTGGGCGTCACCCCAGGCAAACCCCGTCATTGCCGTTGTCTTCGTCGTCGATGGTGGGTCGTGGCACCATGGGACGTTGCTCTCTATGTCCCCTGAAAATATCTACCACAGCGTGGCCGTGTCCGCAGGAGAGGTAAATGCGCTGACATTACAAGGGTAATAAGATTTTGACCAAGGGCTAAACGAACAAAAATGCTGTAACCAAATACATGAAGTTCACACTAGCTGTGAACAGATTTGGCGAGGTTGTATATGTTTTCATAGTTTTCCCCCATCTCAAAACTGTCGCTTTGTTTCGGGAGAGTTGTCATACCTGTGCGTCCCTTATATATGTCTCCTAGAAGTCTTAGATAGGTGCCCTGTATTCCTTGAGCTTGATGTGATTTCGCGCGCTGCGGTGAGTGCCGAAAAATTTTTTTGTCATATTCTGTATACGTCATGTAAAAGTGTTTATTGTACTCTGCAGATCATTTTGTTACTTTATAGACGACGTCGATTTTATCATGGTTGTCTACTGTTCACTTAACCGAGCCTGCTCTCTGGTTTGTCGCAAATTCAGGCTGTAACCAATTCGGCTAAATATAACTTTACTACACAACTTTTAAACCAATAAGGGTGGCCTCGAGCCTAAGTAAATTTTCAGGTGTTCGGGATCTCATTTTTTCTGAATGAGAATATAGTTTTCATCTAATATACTTTGGTTACATTCTGACTCTTCAATCTCACTAAAATTTGAACAGCCGGCTTTTTCAGTACAATATCTCCTCCCTCCTTCAAAAGATCCATGGTTATCCAGCTGTTGCCTGCAGGTTTTTCTATTTCCATGCCTTTAAGGGCATCCCCAAGTTTTTTAGTTACATGTCAGACAAAGCACGTTGACCTTGTACTCCAAGAGCTTCGACTCCCAGCAAGTTGAGCTTCTATCAAGTTCCTGGCATACAGCTTGGTGCCGAACCGTTCCGCTACCTTTGTATTCCTGACCACGTTTTGCGTCAATTTTAGCCTGCACGTCTCTGAGTGCACACATCCTGTTTTTACCAATGGCTCGCTTTCTCTTAGTTGGATGCAAGCCTCCCCCCATTTGCAGCCTTCCCTGGATCACTGCGTTATTATGTGCCATACTTGACACTTTCATGTTCTTGTCTTTGGCAATTATTTTGTTCTTTTTCACCGTTTTCCCGTTTACACCCTAAATTTTGCATTTCACACAGCTGCTAATAATACACAAAGTGAGGATGTCAGGTTGACGGTGTCTTGTCTATGCTAAACTTGTTCTGCAACGTCAGAAGCACGAAATGACTTCTACAGGTATAATACACTCCGGCGATCTGGCTCTGACTGACTCAATGCGAGATTTCTTGGTTTTCCACAGTTTCCTTCTTTCTCTTTTGAAAATGGGCTAGCTTGCATCTAACCATGTTAAAATCGCTGAGCAGAATCTTTCTTAAAACCTCTAATTCTCTAACGATTGCTCGGCTGTCACTAAAAAAGCCAGTATCGTTTTTTTGTTATAGCACTCTGGCTTTTCTATGTCCATTTCCTATTCTTTAATTTTTAATTTTAATTTTTGAAACTCAGCCTATTTCTCGGCAAACTCCACGAGTGTGTCTCCCCGACAGTTACCATTATCTGTTGCGGCGGTTTCCACTGTCATTTGTTCCATTTGCTTCTTCACGAGCATTTTTTTTACATTCTCGTATCAGAATCTTGAAATGCAATGTTGCCTTCTTTATTTCTGATTCTACGCCCTAGTAAAAACTATCCACAGCTTAATTTTCATCGCCTGTGGTTAATTGACCAGATTTTGGGAAATCTCAAGGTGGAGTAAATTTCGGCGAAGGAAAGTTTGACATCCACTTAAATGCAGCCATGCGGCTACAGAAGAAATCTATACGACTTTCTTTGAAATTTCGCAGTTGACAAAAAAGTCGGCCTGGTCTAGGATTCGAACGCGAGACCACCGCTTAACTGGAGCAGTCAGTCTAACAACTGATTTAACCAGGATGCTAGTCATTTGTAGCGCGAGAGCGAATTGATCAAAACTAAGTGAAGGAGAGGTGTATTCGACCAGTTTTAGAGGACATCCCCAAAGTAGAGTAAGTTTCGGCGAAGGAAAGTTTAACATTAACCTAAATACAGCCATATTGGTAAAAGGAAATCTATACACTGTTCCCAGAAACTTCGCAGATGAAGAAAAATTAGGGGATTTCCCCTAAATCTGTTCGAATAACTCCTGTCATTCCCTTCTAGTTGCTTATCAATTCGCTCTCGTGCTACATACGATAAGCCTCGTAGTTTGCTCAGTTTGTAGAGCGGCTGCTACGGCTAAGCGGTGGTCCCGGGTGCGAATCCTGGACCAGGATTAATTTTAAATGCAGATCATTTGTGTAACTCACGATGTCACCCATGCGTTGGATTCCGCAGCAGCCAGCCTCCCCCTACACTATAAAAAGAAAAAGAAATAACAGTTACCGGCGCATGGTTTCGATCCCACGACCCTGCGGGCAGAACGCAAGGTACATGGTGCTCTACCAACTGCGCCACAAAACGACACAGAATCAAAGGCTATGAACGCGCGTTATATCCTTGACTCATTCAAACTACGTCGTGAGCGGCGTGCGTTGACGCCTCAGCGGCGTGCTAGCGGCGTGATAGCTGCGTGGTGTACACGTGATAGCACCAACCCCCCAAACACTAAACGTTAGCGCAATACAACCACCCCCTATAAAGCGGGTTGGCCCTGGCTCCACTCCAGTCAACTCCTGCGCTCTCTTCTGTTGCGTTCGTTTGCGGTCGCAGTTGATAAGCGATGGTACAACCGACTGGACACCCCTCCATCCCCAGGCCGCCCTCGAGAGATAAAAGAAGAGAAACAATAAAGATCCCACCAATTGGGGGGTGCAAGTGATGGCAATAAATAACATCAAGTTGACGTTACGTACTTACGTCTTTCTCTCTCTCTCTCTCTCTCTCTCTCTCTCTCTCTCTCTCTCTCTGTCAAACCCAACTACCACCACCAACACCACCAGCCCTACGCCACGTAAACGACCCCAATGCTCTGCATTTACTCGTGTCCCTCGCGCGGGGGCATGCGACGGAGGATTTTTTTCTTCAACTGCGAACTTTCTGAGAAAGCTTTGTACCTTTGGTTTGTAGTCGTATGGCTGCATTTAGGTGAATGTGAAACTTTCCTTTGCATACCTTGTAGTTGCCACAGAGGCCGGTGCTATCTTTATCCTTTACGGCTTGTTTAGCTTGATAACAACAACCGAGACGCTCTTGCTAATGCTAATAAACGTCTTCAGGTTTCCTGCCATTTCTCTGTAGAATAAAAGTACCAACCCCTTTTCTTTCTTCCGTCGGGGTCCACTGTAGCAAAGAATATTCCCGCTAGTGAGCCCCACCAAGCCTTCTATCCTTGTAACTTCGCTGAACCCTATTATATCCCACTTACCCCCGAGAGCTTATGTGGTAGTACAGCTAAGCTTCAGATAACAGACAAGGTTTGCATTGATAGTTAGCAGTGTGAAGTTATAAAGGCAGCCGGTCCAGATCTAGACACTCTTCGTCACCTCAGCTGCATCGCTGTTCTTCCTGCCGCCGTGGGCAGCTTCTCTGCAGCACCTGGGAACTCAGGGCCGATAGGTTTGTGTGTCAGTCATGGGAGAAGGCAGCCGAGTTGGGAAGATCCTTCTCTGGTGAGGGATGCTTGATTATGTCTCTAATAGCCTTACTAGCATGGTTGAAACATTCTAGCTCAGTCTCATAGGTATCCGGGATTATCGTTACTACCGCAGGCAGCAGCCCTCTCCATAGCGGCATGAGTTGGGAACAGAAAGCCGATAAAACGAGCGAGAAAGCGATAAGTTTCCCGTGGGCGGCATTGCCGAGCACTCTTTTTTCAATTTTGTCAGCGTTTGCAATTTTGTCCTCAGCCAGCGTTTGTCACTTTTGCTTTTTAAATGCGCGGTTCTGACAAAGAAGCTGAGACGCTCCCTTACTGACCAGATCCATTGACATCTGGCCATTGGAAAAGTAGGCCACTGCAATGCGCAATTGTGTCATAACAAATACATGTTTCTTTTAAATATCAGCTGGCAGCACAAGGTAGTTGAAATTGTATGAGTCGTTCCTCGCCTTTTAAAATTATTTTAAACAAAATTACTGTTTTTTGTGCGCTTCGGCAACTCCTCTGCATTTTCACGCGGGTGCCCGAATGTTAGGAAACCCCGTGCGCTTTACGGTCTTAAACTTTCACACCAGGAAAAGGATTCCAACACTATATTTCATCATTTTGTAGATAAAAAGCATTTGTATACCTAGGGAACACTTGCCCTTGTGGTTAGAAGCGGTTTATATTTTTTGTGCGCCCAAGGGTTGTCGCCTCATTCCAAATTTTGCGGTTTTTCCTCTATCACCTCGTGTCCTAATATTCCTAGCTGGATGTGGCCCCGACGTTTCTGACATAGCGCTAAAACGTTTTACGGTTTTTAAGCATTCTAAATCAGTGCTCCATGCTACAGATGTTCTTTATCTTTGCTAGTAATAAAAGACTTCGGCCAAGCGATTTTATTTTGTTTTTATATTTAACCCCGCTGGCTCGGTCTGATGGGCTCGCGGTTACTCTGGGTTATTTACATAGCATTTCAACGAGCACTGTTACTATACGGTCATTCGTTGTTCCAAAGTGCCTTTGGGAGCAGCGGAAGTATTATTCATCTAATAAATAGTTTATTGGAACCGCCTATATCTGATTCGACGATTTCGCACAGGCAGCTCTGCCAATTGAGTACTGGTAAATGTATTGTTTACATTCCTGCTTTTGGCTCTCGCGTTGCCTAGTACGAGACACCTAAGCTAATTTACTTGTCACACTATCCCAACATCACCGCCACAGCAACTGTGCGGCCTTTAAGAGGTCAGGTTGTCGCGGAAGTTAGCTATGTTTGTTTTACTTGTTTTGACGTCGGGTGTGACTCAATGGCCCTGCCCCCGCACCAAAAAAAAACGTTCATACCTGTAAAACTATTGGTGCTGGTATATTCAAATTTGGTACGAAGATGCTTTACATTTTTGTGAAAGAGGAGTGTCTTATGGCGGATAACATGAGAATAAATAGCATGGAGAAACAGTAAAAAACAAGCGGAATTGCTGAACAGTTGGCAAGGGCTTCAGTAAAAAGAGCAGTCATCCTTCAAAAATGTTTAATTTTGCACATAACAATAATATTGGCACTAAGAGGCATGTGCTCAACGCGACGCCGTGGCTCGGCTGCTAGTATTGAGCGGCTGAGGCTAGGGACGCAGGTTTTTTCCTCGACCCCAGCGGCTGCTTTTGTAAAGAAGGCGCACGGTAAAGTAATTACGCGCACGTTAAAGATTCCTATGTCGTAAAAATTAATCCGGGGCCTTCCACTGCGGTGTGCCTGATCGCGGTTGTAGCATCGGCGCGTTAATCCTGAATCAATCACTAAGGGATATTTAACTAAACAATAAACATCTACCACTTAAGAGCAAGGTTCCAAAAAGAATTGTGAATAAAAAACACCAATGAAGTGCGTAAAAGTTCTAAAAGATATTATTTATTCCTTGACGAAAAAGCAAGAGGATTGAGAACATTTTTACGAAAAAATTTTTGTAGCATGATGGGCGATATATTCGGAAAATAAATTACAGGTTATTTCTCTGTAATTCTGTTAGATTGGTTCGCAAAGCTGCAAGAGTCGGTGATAGAAAACACATATAACAAGAAATTTGTTTTGTTTCTTTCTGCGGCTTTGAGAATAGGTTTCACAAGATTTACTTACCCCTTGTGCCTAGAAAAAATATGTAACCTCTGATGAGGCGTAGTGTTGTTTCTTTATAATCAAGCATTCGTGTTTGAACATGAATATTGCAATCTTTGAGCACCCAAACCGTACTCATGGCAGCTCTGATGCTGCTCATGGAAGCTAGGCCAAAATTTGTTACATGCACAACACAAAATGTAGCTTAAAAGTTGGTCTTTGTAGGCAAAAAACGAGAAGAATATTGTTCTTTTCAAGCTGAAACGACAAGTCATAATTTCTGGATTTAGGAATTTTGTCGTACACTTTTATTATTCGTAGCAAGGCTACTGAGCCGCTCTTGTAACGCCATCAGCTTATCAGGGTATGTGCCACATCAAGACAGAGTGCCATGCAAGCATGGCCAATCAATGCACGACGTTATGTGTGCACGCTGGGCCAGCGGATGAAGTACGGCAGAAGGCGCTCGGCGCGCGAGTTCGGCCATCGTCCGTACGCTTGTACCTACGCTCGCCTTGCTTCTGCTTCTGCCAATAAACAACGTTCGGTCTACTACCGGGGGGTCAACTGTATCCCTTACAAAATATATATTTCACGCGGTTCTTTTTACTGAAGTAAAACCCAAAGTAAAACGATTGAGGGGACCTCCTCTCAATATGAACGAAGATATGCTAAATAACCATAAAGGTAGTCAATATTTGGGTTAATCAAACGCAATCAACACAAATAGCCGCAGCGTTAGAACCACATACAGTACTAGATCCAGGTAAAGAAGTTTAAATACTTTACACAGGAGAACAAGGAATCCTAATATTCCGAAAAAGTTCGAAGCAAGCAGCTTAAACTTCCTGATTTCAGCGCTGAAATTAACCCTATTATTTATTCATTGGTGAAGTATTTCATACATTTGCGTACAATGGCATTGTTTCCTGTGAATAGTGCCCACGACATAACATTTATTTCAGGACTCGTTGTTATGAGTCGCACTGTTTGGGCATCCGACATCATTTATTTTTTTACCGACCAATGTACTGAACAATTTAAACTTTGTGAAGCAGCAACCATGGATCTGTATCTGTGTTGGAGCGGTTATCCCTAGTAACCTTTCCAGAAAAGAAAACCTTCATCATTACCGACTTTCAGCAGAAAAGCCATTTTAATCGCCCACGTAATCTAAAGCACTGCAAAGAGCACAGGCGTAACTGTTTCTGGGACGATGTTTAGCCTGCTCGAGGGTTACAATTTGGACGCTATTTTCCCATTCAAATCATGAAAAAGGAACAGAGAGTGTGGTTACGCGATAGGTCTGTTTGCCCTTTCCACAGAATCTGAATTTATTTACAAGTGCGCACTGACACATACAACCCTATACAGCTTCTGTTTTTATGTTTTAGTCAATATGAACGAATTTTTAGGTGTATGCAAAAAAGTATGGGTGCTTAAAAAGGCCTTACAGAATGTGTCTTACAGGCATCAGAAGTTTACCATCCATGCCTCGGTCTCACCTTGCGCGCACCTGACGAGAATTCAGACGTGGTGATTCGATGATGATGATAATTGGGTTTTATTGGCGCAAGCCGACTATATGCAAAACGCGCCAAAAAAGAAGTTACTGAATTGTGATGAGACCGTACATACTAAAACATGCGACTAAAAGTAAAAGGGATGCAAAACAAAAGACAATGGAGATGGCTGGTGTATAGGGCCAGGATGACTACAAGTGATATGACAAGAGCTGCAGAAAGTTCACCTCAGCTAAAAACTTTAAACACGCTGACTAGAAAACATTGGTTCGTCGGCTAAAAAATATGATTGGTGCAAAGGAATGTGTCATCTGTATAATTCAGGGAAATGTTTGTGTCGTTCTGTGTCAAGTGCCTTGCATGTGATTAGTATGAGGACTACGAATAGGCCCTTTCCACACCTGCTACACGTGGGTCCCGAAGTTCCAGTGAGCTGGTGGGAGTGCGTCGCATGTGTGTGGCCTATCCGCAGCCTAGCCAGGGCGACTTCAGTGTATCTGTTGTGTGAGTCAGTTATGTAGCGTCCCAGTTGTGGTTTTATTACGTGTAGTTTGTTGTCTGTTTGTTGACTCCAGTGTAAATGCCATGTGTTACGAAGCTGTCGTCTGATGTGTGTCTTTAGGTCGGTGTAAGGACTGTTGTAATGTCAACTGTAGTCATGAGAGCAGCATCACCAGCCATTTGGTCGGCGGCCTCATTGCCAGGGATTCCACAATGCCCCCCAGCATATAGTTATTTCAAGATTTGAGGCATATGCAGACATTAGTACCTTGAAAAGAGCAATTATCACATAGTTTTTAGATGACCTTCCTAATGACAGTGCCTGTACAACGCTTTGAGAGTCTGTGTACACAATGGACTTGGGAATTTTATGTTTAATGATGTGGTTTCAAACGAGTAAAATGCCATAGGCTTCTGCCGTGTAAATACTGTTATGAAAATTCATTGTTTTGCTTACTTTAAAATTTGGTCCGTGCGCTGCCCAAGATACTGTAGAACCAGTTTTCGACGCGCCGCTTTAGAATTCTGCGCACCTGTACTTGTCCTGCAGGAACAGGAAGTGCTGCAGAATTGCATTCCTGGGTACCCTATTTTTTTCTACAAGAGTGAATGACAGGTCGCATGATACAGAACGAAGATGCCATGGAGCGATGATTATGAATGGGTGTCTTGTGCGTGTCTGAAACGGGGACATTGAGTGCAGAAGCCTTTTCCCTAACTCTGAAAGAGAACGGTAAGGAAATAGATTGCCTGTTTAAAAAGAGTTGTAAATTTCATGTATCGTTCATGGTGGGATTAAAAGGATGGTTGGTCAGAGACATGATCTTGGATGCATACAACAGGTCAACATACTCCCGCTGCTGCCCTAGGCACCATTTGTCGCACTCGACATAAAGACTTTCAACAGGGCTAGTGCGGAATGCGCCACATGAGAGGCGAAGGCCAAGATGCAGCACTGGGTCGAGCATTTTCAGTGCTGTTTTTGTAGCAGACCCATACCCAACACAGCCATAGTCGAGCCGAGACTCGCCAAGGCCGTGTAAAGGCGCAGCAGGAGTTGTTTGTCGGCCCCATAAGATTGATGTGAGAGGACCTTAAGAATATTCATTGTTTTTAAGCATTTGCATTTGAGCTGTCTGATATGCGGGATGAATGTAAGTTTTTCATCAAATAAAATACCTAAAAACTTGTGCTCCTTGTTCACAGGAATTGGCACATTCGCAAGAGTGATGTCTGGGTCCGGATGGACGCCACGCCTCCTGGAGAACAGAACACAAGAGCTCTTCGCGGGATTAAGAATAAAGCCATTCTTGTCAGCCCAGCCGGCAAGTTTATTGACGCCGAGCTGGACTTGACGTTCGCAGATGGACAGGTTTCAAGATTTAAAGGATATCTGCACGTCATCTACATACATAGAATAAAAGATTGTAGGTGGCAGTGCCTTTCTAAGAGAGTTCATTTTTACTATGAAGAGGGTGCAGCTCAACACTCCATCTTGCGGCACGCCATTTTCTTGCACGTGAACAGTTGAAAGTGCACGACCAACTCTGACGCGAAAGGTTCTCTCCGACATATAACTACAAAGAATCTTCAACATGTTGCCCGCAACACCAATTGACTTTAGGTCACTCAGGATGCCGTACCGCCAAGCGGTGTCATAGGCTTTCTCTATGTCGAAAAACACCGTAAGACAAAATTGTTTATGCACAATGACATCCTTTATATATGTTTCAAGAGCTACGAGTTGATCGTTCGTTGATGGCCCCGCCCTGAATCCTGCCTGGCAGCTCTCGAGAAGACCGTTGTACTCAAGGAAGTACACGAGCCTGCGATTTATCATCTTCTCGAGAAGCTTGCACCGGCAGCTGGTCAGGGCAATGGGTCGATAGCTAGCAGGATAGAAAGGGTCCTTCCCTTCTTTCAGGAATGCTACAACTATGGCCTCCCTCCAAGACTTTGGAATGTGCCCCGAAAGAAATATATTGTTGTAAAGGTGAAGGAGTGTCATAAGAGTGTCTGTGTGTAAGTGCTGTATCATTGTATATGTAATGTTGTCTGGGCCTGGAGCTGGAGGTTTAGACGTGCTTAGAGCAGTCCTCAGCTCATGTAGTGAAAACAGGGAGTTGTAGGAAGTCTGTGATTTGTTGTTGTCACGTAGGGACTTCTTTTCACAAAAGGCTTTATGTTTCAGGAAAGTGTTTCTGTAGTGTGCAGAGCTTGACACGTGTTGAAAGTGTTGTGCAAGTGTGTTAGCCTGATCTTCTAGTGTGTCCTCAGTCGTGCTGACCAAAGGCACGCTATGTGTATGTTGTCCTTTAAGTTTACGTATTCGTGTCCATACCTTGCGTGTGTCTGTGTATGAATTTACGGATGTTATGAAGGAGCGCCAACTATCCCATTTTGCCTCACGGCGCACGCGCTTTCCCAAGGCCTTTGCTCTTTTAAAAAAAATTCAGTTAGCCGATTTGGGGTACCGGCGAAGGACACCCCACGCCCTGTTCTGGGCCACTCGCGCTCGCCGGCAGTCCTCGTTCCACCAGGGCCTCCTTGGGTTGCGTGGGGCACTGGAGGCCTGGGGAATGGACTTTTCGGCAGCGTGGAGGATGTGCGCCGTGAGCAGTTGGGTCGCCTCTTCTACGTGTAGGTGTTTTATGGGTGTGTAGTGCAGTTTAGATGTTTCTGTGAATGTACTCCAGTTTGCTCTTCTCTCATTGAACCTTTTATGAGAGGGGGAAGTGTTTGCCTATGTGTGTCAATTTGGTGGGGAAGTGGTCACTACTATATAGGTTTGTGTCCACATGCCACTCAAGAAATGGGAAAAGAACTGCAGAGCCAAGAGCCTAGTCAAGACGTGAATAACTGTTTTGTCCTATGTTATAATATGTAGCTTGGTTTTTGTTAAAAAGGCATGCTCCCGATGATTTTAGAAAATTTTCATTTAGGCTACCTCGGGCATCTGTGCGGGAAGAGCCCCAGATTGAATTATGTGCATTGAGGTCGCCTAAAACTAAGTACGGTTCAGGTAGTTGATCTATCAGGGCCTCAAAATCAGTGTTCGATAGTTGGTAATCGGGAGGGATGTAGAGGGAGCATACCGTAATCAACCTATCATAAATAATTGTTCTAATTGCGACAGCTTCAAGTATGGTGTTTAGGTGGATGGTGGGACACGCTTAAGATTTTCGGGCTACTATGGCCACACCACCTGAAGAATAAGTGCAAGTGTGCCTGTCTTTTCGAAAAACCAAGTAGCTATTCAAGAAGTTAGTATGTTTACTATTTAGGTGTGTTTCCTGAAGACACATGAGACTTGGGTGATGTGAATGAAGTATCTCGTACACATCATCTAGATTGATGACAAGGCCTGTACAGTTCGATTGAATGATGTTGTCTGTTCCCATTATTTACATTTAAGAATGACTGGAGTGTGTGTGTGTGTTCGTGTGTTCATGTGTCGTCTTTCGGGGCTGATACTCTGGGATTGGGCTTTTTGGGCCTGTCTGTAGGCTTGGAAGTTGGTGGCCGCTCCTTGCGCTGCGTTGCAGGCAGGAACGGCCCGACATCCACTTCTTCGTCGGATGTCCGAGGAGTGCCCGACGGACCGGGCCCCCCGGACGTGGCCCCCCCTCGGGAGCCCTTCGTTAGAGCCGCCACCGCCGAGGGCGTCCGGGGCGCCAGAGGCGGCACGGGCGGTGCGGTGTAGCCGGTGCGGGGCCCGTGGTGGCCATCACCTCGGTATCCTCCAACGCACTGGAGTATGGGGAGACAGAGGCGGGAGCGGCACCGGTCCCGATGGAAGACGTTGCGACCACAACCGCTGCTGCCTCAGCAAGCGGCGTGGTGGCGGGTTGGTCTGCCAGAGGCAACCCGGGGGGGGGGGGGGGGGGGGGCAGCCCGCAGCCCGCCCACCGGCGAGCTGCGTCGGCGTGCGTCCCCAGGGGGAAAGAGGCGAACCTCTTTCGCGCCTCTGGGAAGGTGATGTTCTCAGTTACCTTCGAATTAATGATCGCCTTCTCCTGCTTAAACTTCTCGCACGTTCGAACGTAGGCAGCATGGGGTCCCTGGCAGTTGGCGCAGGTGAGGGTTGACGATGGACAATTATCAGATGGATGATCATGCTAAGCGCACTTTGCGCCGGTCAGACGACAACGGCAGGAGTTGGTTCCGTGCCCGAACCGCTGGCACTTAAAGCAGCGACGCGGATTTGGAATGTAAGGACGAATGGGGCATCGGATGAACCCTGCGTTGATATGGTCAGGAAGTGAGGAGCAGTTGAAGGTAAGGATAATATGTTTCGTGGGGATTATCTTATCATCTCTACGCATCGTGATGCGGCGCACGGCTGTGAAACCCTGATCCTTTAGACCTTCAAGAATGTCGGCATCTGTCTCGTTAAGAAGATGTGCCTCAAAGATCACACCCTGCGAGCTATTCAAGCTGCGGTGGGGTGTGACCCTGATGTCCAGATCGACCATTTTCGTCAGACCAAGAAATGTGGTTGCCTGCTGCTGGTTTTTTACCTCGACGAGCACTTCGCCTGTGCGTTGTTTTTTGGCATTGTAGGTTTTCCCAATTATTCCATCAAGGTATTTTGTAATCAAAAATACTGATTGTGAACCAAGAGGGCGGGCTGTGTCAAGAGATTCGATAACAAGGAATCGAGAATATTTGTCTGGCTTTGGGAAGCTCATGCTTAGAAGTGGAGGGAAGGATACTTCGGTCCGGCCGTTTTTCAGGGACCAATCACGTTTGGAGGGGGGTTTTGAATTTTCCATACAGCATAGAAAAAAAGCAGGGGACGAGGGTACTTTCTTCTCAAACCTTACCCTGATAGCCTGAGAGGTCCCGGAGCTCCCTGCCTGGTAAACCGACAGGGAGCCCATCCGCTGGAGCTTGACCTGGGCTCCGACGGCCCCCGTTTGAGGCTTCTACCCTTCACATATAAACACATCACCACGGTAGGTTACAGTGTATGTTGGGGCTCGGGGTCCGCGGTGTCGCCAACACCGTCACCATGAATACTCAAGGTGCCCCGTGCGGGGCGTGGTGGATCGACCTGGTATACATACATACACACACAAATACATTTTATTTTATATTCAAGACAAAGAGATACAGGTGCCAGCCCACGTAAACAAATTGTGTTTTTATGCGGGACAGCGCAGCTTGTTCCAAAATAAAGAAGTTAAGAAAGGCACAATGCGTTCGGCTGTCGATTTGAAATATAGCCAAACTAGTGTCCACACACACAACCAAAGATGTACTGTAGCAGTAAAAATAGTTTGTATGAACGAGCCTATTCCTGATTATGCGGCGCCTGTTCTAGCAAAACAGGAACAGGCAATGTGTAGGTAACAATTTCCATGCTATATTATATATATATATATATCATTTTTACGTGGATTCGGATCCCACCTGGCGGGCATTTGTTCTCCCCTTTCTTATTTCTAAATTCGTCATCTCTTTCAACTACATCCTCCCCTTTGCTTTCCGAGGTTTTCATGACTGCCAATTCTTATATATATATATATATATATATATATATATATATATATATATATATATATATATATATATATATATATATATATATATATATATATATATATATATATATATATATATATATATATATATATATATATATATATATATATATATATATATATATATATATATATATATATATATATATATATATATATTTATATATATATATATATATATATATATATATATATATATATATATTATATATATATATATATATATATATATATATATATATATATATATATATATATATATATATATAGAAAGTAAGGGTTGGCAGTCAACAAAACCTCTGGAAGCAAAGGGGAGGTTCTGAAGTCGTGGGTCCGGATCCCACCCGGCGGTCATTTTTTCACCACGTTCTTTTCGACTAAAAAAATTCTTCATCTCTTTCTATGACCCACCACAACCTCCCCTTTGCTTTCCGAGGTTTTCTGGACTGCCAACCATTATTTTCTGTCTTATTTCACGGAGCCCCTCATTTTTCATTTTCTGATTCCCTATATATATATATAATATATATATATATATATATATATATATATATATATATATATATATATATATATATATATATATATATATATATATATATATATATATATATATGTATATATGTATACATATATATATATATATATATACATATATATATATGTATATTGAAGTGGTATTTATTGGGACGATAGATAGGGTGCGAGCGACGATGAGCGGTGCCAAACCAAGTGGTCGTTTTAGCTGGTCGGAACAGGGTGAGCACGAGACAAGCAGGTGAGACAGGGCGTGACCAAAACTGGACCATGATAGTCTCCTGAACCTGGTGTATGCCCATACACGGAAGATTGTCCGTTGCAATGTCTCCGCACTAACGCATACCCCAAACAGGAGATGGTCCGTTGCAATAACTCGGTGACTATCTTCTCTACAATCACTCCCCCACTGAAGAGCAGCCAGCCTGGCTGCCTAGGGGCACGATAAACCGAGGGGTCGTAGTAAGGCTTCAGGCGTTGCACCAGAACGGTCTCTTTTCCACGTTTGCGTTGGTCGGGTGAAGGCTGTACTGGCTCGACAAGGTAAATAACGGGCGAGGTACGCTCCAGGACGCGGTATGTGCCGTGGTAGTTAGAGAGAAATTTTCTGCATTGTCCAGAAGGTGTGGATGGTACCCACAGCCACACCAGCGATCCGGGAGAGAAAGACACGTCTGGGACGTCCTTGTCAGGGTGATACTTTTGCGTGAATCGATCGTCGTATGTGAATGAGCGGGCAAGTTGACGGCATTCTTCGGCATACGAGGATACTTGAGACACAGTCGAATACTCAGGGGCGCCATCTCTCTACGGGAGATTGGTGTCAAGGGGGCGAGTCGGTTCACGGCCGTAAAGAAGAAAAAATGGCGAGAAGCCGGTAGTAGACTGCGTCGCGGTATTGTATGCGTACGTGACAAATGGGAGGACTGAGTCCCAGTTAGTATGGTCTGAAGAAACGTACATGGCGAGCATATCACCAAGAGTGCGATTAAATCTCTCAGTGAGACCATTGGTCGGCGGGTGATATGCCGTGCAGGTCCGATAAACAATGCGGCATTCGTTTTAGCTGGTCGGAACAGGGCGAGCACGAGACAAGCGAGTGCGACAGGGCGTGACGAAAACTCGGCCATGATAGTGTCCTGAACCTGGTGTCGGCCCATAGACGGAATATTGTCCATTGCAATAACTCGGTGACTATCTTCATATATAAATATAAATATATATATATATAAATATATATATATATATATATATATATATATATATATATATATATATATATATATATATATATATATATATATATATATATATGGGCCTTTCGCCACCAGTGAACTCGTCGCATTTCCTGTGTTCCCCACCACTCGCGGTCATGCAGTGTGTTCCTCCTTGCGTGTTTCTCCAGTGTGTTCCTCCGTGTGTTCCACTTGAGGTTGCGGCGCCGTTGGAAAAAGCTTCCGAAGCTCCTCCCTGACCACTGCTCGGATGGTCTCTCGCAATGTATCGGAGCTTCCATTTGCGGCACCGATGGTCTCCGAGAACAGCGCGTTGACAGGGCGGTCGTACTGCCTCGTTCGAATTTCTAGCGTCTTCTCCATCGCGGCCGCCTCAGACGCGAATTCCGCCATGTCTTCTGAGGGTTACGGACTAGACAAGCAAAAAGCTCTTGCTTCACTCCTCACATTAGAAACCTGAGCTTCTTTTCCTCGGTCATTTCAGGGTCCGCACGACGAAAAAGTCGCTTCATCTCCTCAACGAAAATAACGACTCCTTCGTTGGGGTGCTGCGTTCGAGTTTCAAACAAAAGCGCAGCTCGCTCTTTTCTCACCACGGTAGTGAAGGTCTTAAGGAACTCCCTCTTGAATTGAATCCAGTTGGTCAAAGAGCTCTCATGGTTCTCGAACCGAGTTCGAGCAGCATCTTCTAAGTAAAAGAAGACATGTCGGAAAGTTTCTTCGTCGTCCCACCTGTTGAAGATGCGGACGCGCTCCACATTCTCCAACCATTCTTCTGGGTCTTCAGCGGGGGCTCCCAGGAACGATGGCGGTTCTCGGGGCTGCTGCAGGATGATTGGCGACGATGTTTCGTGCACCATGGTGTTGGTTGCAGCGTTCCTTCTCTTGGGCCCTTCTGGCAGAAGACCAAACTCGGGTAGCAATCCTTGCAGTTCGGGGCTTTCTCTGGTTGGACTGGCTTGGCGGCTTCGAGATGTCGTAGAGAGCATAAAGGCTTAGTACCCAGCACCTCCACCAGATGTCGCGAAGACGAGGACGATGCAGTTGTCTTGAAAGAGAAACACGATTATTGGAGCGAACTTTTGCTCCCCTAACAACTCAAAAGAATACAGAGGCGGCGAAGCAGCGGTCAACAAAGTGACTTGCACAGGCGAGTGTCGTCGAATCGAATGCTCCGGCGTCCGCACTGCAGGCTTTTTATCTTTCGGCGCGCGTGGTTCTCGAAACGTCGATTCACATCGAGAACATAGTAGATCCAAGAAGATTATTCAGGGCTGTTCACGTTAGATCGGAATCCTCTCCCTATCACGACAGATAACACATGCGGCACAGAAAGAAAGAATGGTGCACGCGCTCCCCTTGGCGCAGAGATAACACAGACCGGCGCAGCCGGGCGGTAAAAGCAAAACACAAATAGACAAACCCAATGTATGGTTCGCGGCAATATATATATATATATATATATATATACATATATATATATATATATATATATATATATATATATATATATATATATTGTTTGTTATTGTTCTTGCTGTGTATCCGGCTCTTATACTATTTCTGCGCGCTTTGTGGGTTTATCTTTCTCTAGATTTGTTTCTACCATGAGCGCTGACAGGACCACAGCGAAGAGCATCATCTGGAAATTTCCGCAGACCAAAACCACAACAGTTGTGATCGGGGACTCCCACACCAATTATCTATATCATCACTTCGATCCCTTCTGCCCTGAAACCGCCGCTTTTGTTTCTCAGCCTGGAGCATGCATTGCTGACGCACGCTCACTGATCGACTTTATCCCTGCCTCTGCAACTACAGTTTTTCTGCATGTTGGTACTAATGATATCAGCTCTACTTCCGCTGAACATGCTTTCCCTGACTACCGCTCACTGAGTGACCTCATTCTGGAATCTCGGCAAAACATTTCCACTATTAACGCCAGTCTCATAGTCTCATTCTTCCCCGCTCCGCTAACCGTCGCCGCGACTACCGCATCTCTCGCTTCCATCGCTGCTGCAACGAAAAGGCACGCCGTTTCAACTCGCTTCTCCGCGAATTTTGCCGCCACTCACGCTTTGTCCGCTTCGTCGATCATGGCTTTGAGAACCTTCCAGCTTGCTGAGTACTTGCTGCGGATGGCTTACACCCGAGCTTCGAGGGTGTGGCCTTGCTGGCCGGACACATTCGTGCACTCTGCTTCATGCAACAGCGCTGCAATCCTCTGGGCTGTTGCGACTTCGCATGCACCACCGACCCAGTTGCAGCCCCGGCTATATTGCCAAATGACTGCGACTTTCACCATTGCCTCCAATTCTATCCAGTGTAAGGACCCCGGAGCAGTGTCGTGCCAGCAGCCCACCGCCACCGCCCCCCAGATCCACCGCAACCACGGTGCACTGGGAGAGCGCCAGCGCCCCAACCCCGAAGTCCACGGACGAGCGTCGCGCCGGCGACATGCCAACCCCTACTGGCAAACTTGCAGCGGCCACAACGCCCCGAGGGAACGCTCGCGGCGACGCTAAGAAGCTCCCTGACCGGCGCCGCACCAACAGCATGCCACGCCCAACCTTTGCATCTTCAGCGACCGCCGAGCCCACGAAAACCCACAGCAGCGCGTCCGCCGGACATTCCGAGGTCCAAAATTCAGCCCTCCGCGCAACGTGATCTCACAACCTTCGAAAGAATCGGCATAGCAGCAACTGACTACAACACAAAAAAAAAACAGGTAACGCGGCCTCCTTCCCCGTTTCAAGACAGTTTTTAAAGCCAAGAAAAATCACCGAAAAGCTAATACGTTCCGAATTGCACGTTTCCGCTCTTGCACAGTACTTGACTGCCGCGGTCGCTCCCAGGGGTCTTAGGATTAGAATAAAACCTGCTACTACCGAACTCTCCCCGTCGAACATGAATAAGTGGAATCAGGTACTCGATAAAGCATCTTTACAATTAACTGAAATAATCCTCAATCACTACGAAACTACGGCCAATTCTAAACGAAAGAAAGAGGAACTACTTAGTCAGGAACAAAGCAAAAAAGAGTTGAACCTTTTAAGCAACTACGAATCTAAGACGGCCTCCGCCATATCCCGAACAAAAGACCGAAAGTTTAACCGAGATAAGATTTCTAACACTGGCCACTTGCGTAAGAACCTAACAAGCTCCGGCACTAGTAAGTGCCCAAAATCTGACAATACGGCCGATAATGTCACTACGACTGTAATAAATGCTTCGACTACTGCACCCCAAACAGTTAAGTTAAACTCCTGTACTAATATTTTTCCATTGCCTGCCGTCACAAAAGAAAACCTTACCGGGAATGTAATGAACCTTTCAAGTATAACCCTCTCCCCAGCTCAGATTAACGTCTTGTCAAAGGGCCTAAACTTTTGCCCGGCTACTGGTGGTTATGATGAATTTAAGCTTTTTAAGGGCTTAGATAACTTCGCCAGAAACATGAGTCTGCGAGAATACTTCTACGATCACCCCGCGACAGGAAAAGCCCGCAGAACCCTACCTAGCTATAAGCACTGGACCCCTCCCACACAGCGTGATAGTTGCCTCAACATGTACATCAAAGCTGTCCAACGCGATGTGCGAAAAGCATACCAAACGCAAATTTCTTTCCACCACAACATGACTACCAACGAAAAGAAAGCCCTAGAGGAACTCGCAAGCTGTCTCGACATATTTTTCAAACCTGCCGACAAGGGAGGCGCAATCGTTATCCTTGACAAAACCGACTATGTAACGAGGCCAATAAGCCACTATCAGTAACGACGTTCTATAAAGCACTACCCAATGATCCCATTCAAGATTATAAGCAAATTGTCAAAAATAAACTTGCTGAGCTTGTTAAAAATAAAACAATAAATGAAACCACGGCTCGTTCCCTGATCCCCTTAAGCCCAGTAGCCGGTAAAATCTATCTTCTCCTAAAGATTCACAAGGTGAACAACCCAGGGCGCCCGATTGTTTCTGGCATTGGCACTGTTACCGAAAACCTCTCGCGCTATGTGGGTAATCTCTTTTGCGACATTCCGCCCAGCTTTCCCTCCTTCATTAGGGATACCAATGACTTCGTCTCAGACATCTCAAAAATTGAAATTTCTGATAACCGCCTTCTGGTAACCCTTGATGTTGCGTCACTGTATACTTACATCCCCCATGAAGATGGCATCGCCGATGTATCCCTTGCGTATGAACAGTCATCGTGCGACAAACCTATCGATTCTTCTGCTCTCCAAACATTCTTTAGGCTTATTCTTGAAGTTAACAATTTTGAGTTCGACGGAGTTCATTGCGTGCAAGTCAGCGGAACGTCAATGAGAACTCGAATCGGACCTAACTACGCTAATATCTTTATGGCTCACCTCGAATCAAACTTTCTTAACACCCAAAATTTAAAGCCAATGTACTATAAAAGGTATATGGACGAAATATTCATAATCTGGCCACACGGTGAGGCAGAGCTCCTCACCTACATTAAGGCATTTAACCTAGCCCATCCTAGTATTTCCCTTGCTCATTCCTTTTCGGAACACAGTGTAAACTTTCTGGACGTGGCCGTTACTACCTTCCAAGGTCGGCTTCAAACTAAACTGTATAGAAAACCGACAGACACGCGGCAGTATTTGCACTTCCGAAGTAGCCATATCAGACACTGCAAGACAGCAATATTTTACAACCAAGCCCACCGATTTAGGAGAATTTGCTCAAACCAAGCCGACTTTGACTCAAACTGTCGAGAACTCAAGACCGCCCTCCTGAATAAAAAATACCCGGAAAAAGTTATCGACGACGCTATTGTGCGAGCCAACCAATTAGACCGTAACGAAATCTGCAAGAAAAAAGCCCGAATGGGAACCCGCAAACTAACTGAGTTTTAACCCACTCGTCCTCCGCTCCAAGAGTGTCAACCGTGCTAAAAAACATCACAATATCCTAATGCAAAGTGACCGCTTAAAAAGCATATTCCCCGAACCACCACGCGTTGTCTACCGGCGTAATAAGAATTTAGGTGACTTACTAACTCTCGTATCAACCGACAGGCAACTACTGGCTGCATGCCCTGCAATAAACCCCCATGTAAAGTATGCCCACACATGACCACTACATAGCGCGCCACCAGCACGGCTTCAGACTACTGCGTAAATATAAAAGGTAACTTTAACTGTGACTCTGCTAATGTCGTATATCTTCTAGAGTGCACTGTTTGTAGGCAACAATATATCGGCCAAACTGAAACGCCCTTCCGAATACGGTTCAATAATCACCGCTCTCATGCAAAAAGCTGCCCTTATTTGCCCCTGTCAATACATGTCAACAGTCCTGGGCATGCATTTGAACATATTAAAGCAAGGATTTTAGAATCCGCCTTCAAAACGCACCACGACCGCGAGGTTCGGGAATCTTATCTCATTTATAAGTTTGGGTCAGCTACACTTGGAATTATTGAAAGTTACGGAAAACTAACGTGCTTATCCCTCGATTAAAATTAGCGGCTTCATAATTTTTATAACTATGTTCATTATTCCTACCCTCAAGTTTGCCATCAGAATTCGCAGAAACTCTCCTAATACAGCAGCTTTATTAGCCTAATGCGGCTCAACAATGCCATTTGTCCTGGGGAAGGAGGTCTCCTTCCCAACACCACTTAAGAGTGTTTAACTCTTTGTGATCTATTCATGTTTAACCTTTTGTGACCCTACCTATTTCCTGTTCAGTTGCTAGCTTCTGTGAAATGCTCTTTTGTGCCCCCTATCTATTCTCTTCATCCGCGGGGGGCACACCCATCTTCGCTTCTGCCAGAACCAGGCTCCCCAGCCACTGAATACCTTACTGTATACTCTTTCCTTTCTTTTCAAACCGGGGTTGTCCAGTTTCCCCATTGTCTGAACTTGCAGCCCGCGCGGCATACGTTGACCCGTCATGGTCAACCTATGGTCAACCCGTCATGGTCAACGTTGAACACTGCATTGTTAACACCACCCCTTTTCTCTCTCTCGCTCGCCCCCCCTTTTTTTTGTTGTTGTAACATAGGCGTAGCCTGACTGTATGCACACTCTCCATTTCCGAAACATTTTCCGCTCCTTCTCACAGTTTTATGCAAACCTATATAAGAAATGTGTTCGAAATGTTTGCGACAGCAAAATCATGTAACTTTACTCTGATGAAGGCAAGTCCCGTTGCCGCTACGTAAGTAAACATTGTTTGTTATTGTTCTTGCTGTGTATCCGACTCTTTACTTATACTATATATATATATATATATATATATATATATATATATATATATATATATATATATATATATATATATATATATATATATATATATATAGATTGCGAGAAGGGGTGTCTTTGGTTGCCGTAGCAAATGGTAAAAAATGGGTATAGCTTCTAACAAAACTGTTTATTAATCGACGTTTCGATCGGCATCCGATCGAAACGTCGACCAATAAACAGTTTTGTTAGAAGCTATACCCATTTTTACTATATGTATATATATATATATATATATATATATATATATATATATATATATATATATATATATATATATATATATATATATATATATATATATATATATATATATAGACAGAAAATAACGGTTGGCAGTCAAGAAAACCTCGGAAAGCAAAGGGGAGGTTGTGGTGGGTCATAGAAACAGATGAAGAATCTTTTGAGGAAGAAAGAGGTTGATGAAAAAATACCCGCTGGTTGGGATCCGAACGCATGACCTCAAGAACACCAGTCTGGGGCGATGACCACTACGCTACCGGCGGGGCTGTTTCCCCACCAATTTCTCGGATATTTGGGTTAAGGTATTTTTTGTTTCCTGTACGGGGGGGTGGTAGCCAGCGCCACTCGGACTACACGGGGTGAAGGGGACCTTCTTTTAAGCCCCCGGGCCGTGACTTGAGTGCCTACGACATGTCGAGAGGGGTCGACAAGCGTTGAACATTCTTCATCTACCTTTGGCACCAAGACGGCCAGAACAGAGCCGTCGCAAAGCATGTAGCGAGTCAGAAATTGGGAAATGAGGGGCTCCGTGAAATACCACCGAAAATAACTGTTGGCAGTGAAGAAAACCTCGGAAAGCAAAGCGAAGGTTGTGGTGGGTCATAGAAACAGATGAAGAATTTTTTGAGTCAGAAATTGTTGAAAAAATTCCCGCCGGGTGGGATCCGAACCCACAACCTCCAGAAGGATGCAGCCCCGCCGGTAGCGTAGTGGTTACAGCACCAGACCGGTATTCTAGATGTACTGGGTTCGGATCACACCCGGCGGGCACATTTTCACCAATTTCACCGGTTATGCGGAGATGTGGGTTCGACTCCGACTCTAGGAAAGAAACGTCGGATTTTTTTCGACTAATATTTTCGCCTATTTATCACTGTGTCAAAGAAACATGACAAACACCCGTCATTAGGCCCTATTATATATTTCGGAAAAAAGCCGAATAGCACTGGCAATGACGACGGCAACCTTGATATGTATCCTTACCGAGTTCCTCGTCCTGTATCTTTCTTTTCTGCTACCTGCATTGTGAGGGCACTGGCTCCAGCAGTTCGAATAGGCCAGTTGCTAACCCTGACCTCCGAACACGTCTCACGTGGCGGCTGCTGGAAAAAAGAGGTTCTCTGTCTCCCGCGTGGTTGCTGGGCGGCGCTAGTTGTCCGGCCTCAGAGCACTTGTAAATATAAACCCCCGCGCTAAAGTCGAGAGAGGAGCCTCCCACAGATCGGCTTAGCAGAGGTCCATCCGGGCGAGGTACCAGGAATGAAGAAGTCGGCCAGGCATATTCTGTGGTTTTGTCTGCACTACCTAAGGGGCGATTGTTTTAAGTAGTTTTATTACATGCTGATGTGAAGGGGCGGCCCTACAGGGATGAAGATTTCAGGGATACCCTGGTGCAACAAGGCTTGTTTGGCGACGTGATAGTTCTCGGCGCTTATCAAATGAACCACATTTGGGCAGTCGCAATTGCATGCGCCAAACCTACAAAAAACATAGTTGGGGTGGTGGAGATGACTGTAAAGGGGCGGCGGTGCCTGGTTATTGACCCGGGCAACAGAGACCTGTGCATCAAGCTACACTGGATCCTGCACAACGTTCCCAACGAAAAAGTAAAGGTAGGGTTTGCACCTTTTAAACGAGTTACCGAAGTAACGAAGGAAAAGTGGAGGGTGGACGGTTGCAGCAAGCAGTCCACGATGACGCGTGTGGTGCTTCTGAAGCTGAATGTGGGGGTTAAGCCTGACGACATCCCGCATCAGCTGCGTATTGCCGGGGACTTGGCACTCGTCGTTATTCCAGGGAGACCTCCGAAGTGCCAGCGGTGCCAACGCGAAGGGCACGTCCCAAGGGAGTGTCGGGTACCTCGGTGCAACACTTTTCGGCTGTTTGGGCACGAATCTACCGACTGTGTGAAGACGTATGGGGCAGTGGTCACGAATGTTGCCAAGGAGGACGGCTTAGAGCTATTTATGGATGTGGAATACTCCAAGGAAGCCGCCGAAGCTAAAGGCAAGAGCACGGTGGAGCCACCACCCGAAAAAGATGGAGAAGACAGAAATCCAGGACGTGTCAAGTCGTAGAGTCGTTTGGACCACAGCCCTGGGTAGGGCACGTCTATCAAGGAAGGTGCAGCAGCAACTGGTGTGACAATTTCAACTGCAGCGCCAAAGTTGGAAGGGCAACGTGCGACGAGGAAATGGCTAAGGCCCCTAGTGGTGTGAGAAAGCACAGTAGTGGTGAGTCGCACAGCCAAAGTGAAAGCCTGAAAGGGCCCCCGCTGAAAGCAACGTAACTACAAAGGGGGCCGCTCAAGCCGAAGCCGAAAGTTCCGCTTGAACGTGTTCTGAAATCGACGAAAACTTGAAAGTTTTGTGTGAAGGGGGTGTGAGGACAACGTTTCAGGCACGGCAGGCCAACTCGCACGTACTGGGCGACCACGTAAGCTCTTCATTGAAACGTGGAGTGCTTCAGAGTAAGCGATGCATTTTCGAAACTACGCTTTCTCACTTCGAGAAAAATGGCTTTTAAAACCACTCCGTATAGGCACGCTAAGCATCAGGGGGCTAGGAGAGAGGGGCAAGCAATGCCAACTTAAACGGTTGCTGAAAGACAAAGAAATCAACGTGCTAGCAATGCAAAAAAATTCCCCGCATTTACCCGAGGGGGAGATTGTGAAAGTGCGAATGCACGAGTTGAATTTGCGCGGTTCGGTAATGTTCGCGAAAGACAGATCACACACACACACACACAACTACAAAGAAATAAAGATGCATTTATTCACAGACACCTATTTCTGTTGTCGTTGTACTTGATTGCTAGAGCGTATCTCAGCTTTGAAATTTCGTGTCAGTACTCCTTTAAGCGGGTGCATTAGCCCTTCTCACGCCCGATTCCTGGCCAATCCCCCACGTGGGTATGTGCCATGCACATACACCTATTTGTGTTGTCGTTGTACTTCATTGCTAGAGCGGATCTCAGCTTTGAAATTTCGTGTCAGTACTCCTTTAAGCGGGTGCATTAGCCCTTCTCACGCCCAATTCCTGGCCAATCCCCCACGTGGGTATGTGCCATGTCAGCGGCCAGGCAGCGCGCGCCCATCTCCCCCCGTTGCCAAGGAAGACGAGGAGATTCCTGGCCATTCCCCCACGTGGGTATGTGCCATGTCAGCGGCCAGGCAGCGCGCGCCCATCTCCCCCCGTTGCCAAGGAAGACGAGGAGCGTGCGCACCCGCAGCTGTTGCTATGCGGACGGCGGCGGAATGCGGACGGCGGCGGACGCTTCAGGCTCGCTTAAGAAGTGCATTCGCACTTAAAAACAAAAAGTGAAAGTGAGAGCCGTACTGACAGCTTGGTTAAACAGTTCGAAAATATTTTCCAGTGTCTGCGTCAGCCATCTAGTAGGGGTTTCTCCGCGGTGTTGTGTTTCGTGGAGAAATTCAACGGATATGAGTCTAGAAAATGTCATTTCCTGTGCGTCAGGAAGGTTTCTCTTGTGTGATTTTATGTTTGTAGATGTAGCGTTTCGTTTATTATGCGTTTATGCCCCAAATGGAGTACGGGACAGACTTGAATTTTTCCAATCAATCAGGGGGTACATTGGCTCTGATAAAAACGTGTTGCTAATAGAAGATTTTCACTGCGTCTGCGCAAGTCAAGATAAAAGTGGTGGCACACCGTTTATGGACGAAAGTACGAAAGTTTTGGTTGAGCTCATTGAGGAATACGAGCTTATAGAGGTCGCTCAGTTCTCTCCCACTACTAAAGGTCTGCGTATCACGCACTTTCAGGGATGAAGTCATGTGCGCCTCGACCGGGCATATGTGTCGTAGGAAGTGGCCGGGGAATGTAACTCGTATTCGGTAGAAAATGTTTCTTTCAGTGATCATTGCTTGGTTTCGTTTACGATCGGGTAGCGAAAAGAGAAAGCGAACAAGTTAAACTAGAATATTGGAAAATAAAGGCAAGACTAGTAAATGGCCCTGTATTTGGCGAGAAAGTGGATGGTAGTTTGAATAAACGTTTGGAGGATTACGACACTGACTGGGGTACTAAGTGAAAGCTTTTTAAGCCAGAAGTAAAATAGAAGCAGTAGAAAGAGCAAGCGTGCAAAAAAGTTAGAAAGAAGAACAGTGGAAAAACTGCGCTGTAACTTGACAAAGTTGCTGAAACTGGAAAGCGACATACCAGGTTTGTTTAAGGATGACATCGCAGAGATAAAAATGAAGCTGGAAGCAATAAACAAGATCAGGTATGGAGGGGCAATTGTACGCGCACGCGAAGAAAGGTTTCTGCCTGGAGAGCAGCCAACAAGTCGGGCGCTTTGCGCCGAAAAGCAGTATGCCAGAAAGAGTGATATTGAGAGCATAATATATCGGGGTCGATTGACTGAGGACAAAACATGCATAGAAAATGCGTTTGTCGAACATTACACCCAGCTGTTTGGTCCCAGCTCGCTTAGAATGAACGAGTTGCTTCCAGTTGCTTTCACTGCTCGATTCAGAAGTTACACGCACTTAGATGAGCCGGTGTCACTTGCTGAAATAGAGAACGCAATAGCTGAATTACAAACTAGCCAAACACCGTGGCCAGATGAGCTAATAGCTGCATTTTACAAAAACATTGCAGCACAGTTTGCCCGTTTCTATAAGATCCATTTAAAGAGGTCTATGAGGGGCAATCCCTTCTGCCGTCATTTTCAAGGACACATACGGTGTTAGTACCGAAATCTGAGGGCAGCGTAAAGCTGCAGTCAGTATCAGGTTACAGGCCAATAACACTGGCTAATGTTGATTATAAATTTTTAATGAAAGTTCTTGCGAAACGTTTGCAAACAGTAATCACGTCCATAGTGGGACCGCATCAGACGTGTGGTATCCGCGGGAGGAGCATTGTGACCAATGCTCACGTGGCGCGGAGCATTTTACATTGTTCCAAAACGTTATACAGAAAAGTAGCAGTATTGCTACTTGCTATCGGGTTTGTCACAAGGTTCTATTCTGTTCTCCTAAACATGTAAACCTAGGCGGTGTGTTGATAAACGGAGTTTCCATGGCCTGCAGCAACTGCTTTACGCAGGTTATTATTAACAAAAGCGTCACTGAGCGAATTGCTGTTTTGTTTTCTATTAGGCAGGGCTTCCCATTCACCCACTTCTTTTTTCTATATTGTTTGAACCTTTCCGTTTGAAGATTTTGTAAGGTCAGGATATTCATGGCCTTCAGTTGCACTCAAGTGAAGTGCGTCTTCTTGCCTAGGCGGATGATATTGCTTTGTTTTGTGTTGGCAATAAAAGTGTGAGCAGTGCAGTAGCAGTTATCAAAGGATTTTGCTCCGTCACTGCAGCTCCATCAACTGGGAAAAATGCACAGGTTTATTGCACGGGGAATCGAGCTCGATGCCGGACGTATTTGAAAACGTATCGTAGAAGGTCATACCAACGCGCTATCTCGGTGTGCGGCTGGACTGCTATCAGGACACCAATGCGTACTGGCAGAAGAAGACCAAAAATGGAAGAAAAGCTAATGGAATGGGGAAGCCGGGCTTCGTCAATTTTTGCACTGGCAACTGTATGCAATCTGTTCTTTCTCGCGAAACTCTGGTACGTGGTGCAAGCACTGCACTGTTCACGATTGCACGTGCAGGAGATACATCGAGTGTGCGCTGTATTTGTGTGGGGATCCACTTGGCCGCGAATGAGCAAGATCTATCGGTTTCGTACAGTTAAAGAAGGAGGGTTAGGCCTTTTCTACATTTTGTAAATTGATTTTTTTTGCCTACAAGTGGCACTGGTGAAAAAGCTTCAAGAATTCATTGTATCATCAAGTGATGATGTTATGTTGTGTGGTAAAACCGTATCTGAAAGAAGTGGTGCTAGCGGTCAGATTTCTGGGTGCTCGCTTTTCGTTCGAATATCTGCCAACTGTTGAAAGGACACCTTTAAACATGCACCCTAAAGAGAATCTTTTCGCTGTACTGTTGTATCTGGCGTTGTATAATCTGGGCCTTGGCCAGGGTGTTCTTTGCCGTGTTAAGAAAATGGTTGTCCCAGCCTCAGTGAAGACATTCTTTTTTAAGTTACATACAAAATCCTTCTCAGTGAAAACATGGGTGGAACGAAAAGGATTGTACCTTGGCCAACTCTGTCAGAAACCAGAGACAATAAAGCACGTCTTCCTTGAGTGCTTCTTATGGAACGTCCTGCAGAGGGAGTAAAGGCAGACTTTCCACTCACAGCGCATGGTATCCAGTTTTTTTCAGTTTAAGCCCTAAATGGCTTACCGTGTGACCTTGTCATGCTCTAAGTCGAAGGCTGTAGGGCATTCTGACGTGGATGCGAAAACTATGTCTGAGAATTTTGCAGAGAACGTTATGTTGCTCCACCAAGTGTACGAGATGCATTCTATTGAAACCCAGTGGCTACATGATATTGGGAACCTTGCAAGTGTTGGCGTTTGTAGCAGTTTTCCCCAGCCAAAGTCTGGCCGGTGGGTTTTAAACCGACAATAGTGTGTACACGCCAAAAATGCAGGAAATACAGGAAAAAACAGAGCGAGAGGAGCCGCTACTGTAGAGCATGATGGTCAGTGAACTGCACCGGTTCTGCGGAGATGTGGGTTCGACTCGCGCTCCTGGAAAAAACAGCGGATTTTTTCTCGATCTAAATTTTCGCCTATTCATCACTGTATCAAAGAAACATAACAAACACAGGTCATTCGGCCCTAATTAATATTTCGTAAAAAGCCGATTAGCACTGGCAAACATGACTGCAACCTTGATATGTATCCTTGCCGAGTCCCTAGTTCCGTATCTTTCTCTTCTGCTATATATACATATATATATATATATATATATATATATATATATATATATATATATAGCAAATCAGAAGAGCAAATGAGGGGCTCGTAGAAATAACATAAATACGGGTTGGCAGTCAAGAAAACCTCGGAAAGCAAACGGGAGGTTGTGGTAGGTCATTGAAACAGATAAAGAATTTGGAAAAAAAGAAAGTGGAGAAAAAATGCCCGCAACCTGGGATCCGAACCCACGACCTCCAGAATACCGGTCTGGTGCCATAACTACTACTCTACCGGCGGGGATATTTTCTCCTCCGTTTTCTGGGGTATTTAGGTCAATGTAATTTTTTTCTCTGCTTGGGGGTGGTACCCAGCGCCACTCTGACTTCTCGGGGTGAAGGGGACCTTCTTTTTAATCACCGCGCCGTGACTCGAGTGTCTACGACATGTCGAGAGTGGTCAACCAGCTTTGAACCCTCTTAAGCTCCCTTTGGCAACAAGGCTGCCAGAACAGAGGCCCTCCCTATGCATAGAGCGAATCACAATAGGAATGGAGGGGCGCGGGGAAATAACACAGAAATAGGGGTTGGCAGTCCAGAAAACCTCGGAAAGCAAAGGGGAGATTGTGCTATGTCATTGAAACAGATAAAGAATTTGGAAAGAAGGAAACAAAACGGAGAAAAAATGCCCGCCAGGTGGGGTCGGAAGCCACGACCTCCAGAATACCGGTCTGGTGCGATAACCGCTACGTTATCGGCAGGGCGATTTTACCCCCTCCACCCCCTCCCCGCTTTTGTGGTATTTATGTCAATGTTATTTTTTTCTGTGCTTGGCGGTGAAAAAAAAACTGCAAGAAGGTCCCCTTCACCCCGAGAAGTCAGAGTGGCCCTAGCTACCACCCCAAAGTACAGGAAAAATTACATTGACATAAATACCATAGAAAGCGGGGGGGGGGGTAGGATCCCACCTGGCGGGAATTTTTTCTCCGCTTTCTTTCTTTCTTTCCCAATGCTTTATCTGTTTCAATGACCTACCACAACTTCCCCTTTGCTTTCCGAGGTTTTCTTTACTGCCAAACCTTCATTATATTGTGAGACACCCTGACAACGACTCTGTGCTCTTCAACACGTTACGGACATTTCCTCGTAATCGGTACATTATCATCAGTGCTAGCTCTCGTGGCCCCGGCATCATCATCACCTGTACATAATCATCATCAGCACTAAATTGGGCTTTTCGTCCGAGTGTCCGAATAGACCGGTCACGCTTTCCATCGTCTCTCAAGTGGTGGAGGGTGCGTTTCGATCTCGCAGTCTACCTCTGCAGCGCCACTCCTGGAGCTCCGTTCGGGCCGCCGTCTGACTCAGGAGACCGTGCCCATGACGCTCGATCCAGCCAGCGCCACGGCTACGCCTCCCCCGCAATGTTTTATCAGCCGCCAGTGAGATCCGCCCGACTTCGCTGGCCTTCGTGGGGATGATGTAGAAGAGTGGTTGGAGAACTTCGAAAGGGTCAGCACATATAACGGGTGGGACAACAAGCTAAAACGGCTGACTGTCGGCTTTTCCCTCACTGAGATCGCGAAGACGTGGTACCGCAATAACGCGGGACGCCTACCCGATTGGACGACCTTTACAACCGAGATCCGCAAGATTTTTGGGACATCCGCAGCTCGCTCTGAGGATGCGAAAAAGAAACTGGAAGCGCGCGTGCAACACCCGTGCGAAAGCTACACGTCTTATATCGAAGATGTTCTCGCACTGTGCCGGAAGGTCAATAAGGATATGTCAGAGTCGGACCCCGTACGCCTGATACTGAAAGGTATTAACCAGTTCGCTTTTACTGCGCTCGCCCTTCAGAACCCAAGAACCGTCTCGGATGTCACCACTACTTGCCAACGTCTTGACGATCTGCAGTCAATCCGCATTCAGCAGGATACATCGGCCACGCGCTTAGGCTCATTACGTCCCTCATTACGTGGTGGTCCCTCATTACGTGGTCCCTCATTACGTGGTGCAAATGAAGCACGCATCGATCCTTCTGCATATTGTACAGTGCGTGTCTCCATTGAAGGAATTTGCCATCATATCCAGTGTGCCGTATTCTCCATGTGTCCATACGACCTAATTCTTGGCTGGGACTTTCTGTCATCGACGTCTGCTCTTATTTGTTGTCGAACTCCTGCTATTAGCATCACAGATACTAATCATTCAACTGTTTCCCCGACAGAGCCAATTTCTTTGGTGCTGACGACCGATCACGTCGTACCCTCCCGTTGTGAGCACATCCTTTCAGTTTCTGCTAGCGCTATACTTGACGGTGATGTCCTGGCCGTTCTCTGCAGCCGCCTCCTTTCGCGTGGTCTTGCTGTTGCGACGTGTCTCGTTCGTTTTTCCGAGAAGAAGGTTTTATACCTGTGCAAAACACCACTCCAGAAGACGTTCTACATCTGCAAGGTTCCACAATTGAATCTGTATCTGATGTCGAAGCGACCATTCTGCCTTCGCGTTCCCGTCCCCTTACATGCCTGGCTTCAGTGACTACTTCCTCGAAGCCTTCCCTTGCAGTCACCGTCAGCCCGGACCTGACAGAATCACAGAAATTATCAGTCCTGGAGCTTTTAAATAAGCACTGTGCATCGTTCGACTCCTACTCAACCGTTCTTCCACACACAACCACGGCCACGCATCGCATCGAAACCGAAGGGTCGTCTATTATTCGCCGTCGCCCGTATCGCGTCTCCTCATCAGAAAGGCAAGTCATCGAGGAAAATGTGGCTGACATGCTGAAACGCAATGTTATCCGGCCTTCATGTAGTCCTTGGTCGTCCCCGGTCGTGCTAGTGGAGAAGAAAGATGGCACCGTACGCTTTTGCGTTGACTATCGTGCCCTCAACAAGATTACCAGAAAGGATGTATATCCAATGCCAAGCATAGACGACGCCCTGGACTGCCTTCAAGGAGCCGAATACTTTTCGAGCCTTGACTTGCGTTCTGGCTATTGGCAGATCCCCATGTAAGGGTCCGACAAAGAAAAGACCGCGTTTGCAACTCCCGATGGCCTATACGAATTTAATGTCATGCCATTCGGGTTGTGCAACGCTCCAGCGACATTTGAACGCATGATGGATTCGGTGCTCAGAGGACTGAAATGGAAGACCTGTTTCTGCTACCTGGACGACGTCGTTGTCTTCTCGTCGACGTTTACAAAACATCTTAAGCGTCTGGACGAGGTACTCACATGCATTTCTAACGCCGGACTTCAACTCAACTAAAAAAAATGCCGCTTTGCTACCAAAACCATCAAGGTGCTTGGCCATGTCGTTAGTAAAGATGGCATCAGACCCGATCCTGAGAAAATTGCTGCCGTTGTCAGCTTTCCTCGTCCCCGCCAACAAAAAGACCTGCGTAGTTTTCTCGGGTTGGCTTCGTATTTTCGCCGCTTTGTACGGAATTTTGCCACCATTGCGTCCCCACTGAACCATCTCCTACAGTCTGGCGCCCAGTACGTTTGGTCCGATGACTGTCAACGCGCTTTTGACGATCTGAAAGCCGCTCTAACGTCTGTTCCGGTTCTCTGCCGCTTTGACGAAACAAAGCCCACTATACTCCACACGGATGCTAGTGGCCATGGCATTGGCGGTGTTCTCCTACAAAGTGATGATAAACTTCGGGAGAGGGTCGTCGCCTACGCAAGCCGTTCGTTGACACCTGCAGAGAACAATTACACAATCACTGAACAGGAATGCCTTGCCATCGTTTGGGCTGTTCAGAAATTTCGCCCTTACCTTCATTGCCGTCATTTTACAGTGGTGACCGACCATCATGCGCTGTGCTGGTTGTCCACCATGAAAAACCTCTCTGGACGCCTTGGCCGCTGGGTTCTCCGCCTCCAGCAGTACGATTTTTCCGTGGCGTATAAATCAGGGAAGAAGCACATGGACGCCGACGCTCTCTCTCGTTGCCCATTGTCCTCTTCCTCTTCCGATGCGCAGGAGCCCGCCGACAACACACTTTGTTTGGCCCCCGTTATCTCCTCAAACATTGAGGGACGCGTCGATTTGCCGTCTCTGCAACGCGCAGACGCATATTTCGGTCCCATCATTGACTATCTCGACGGTCGTTTAACACCTCCAAACAGCCGTGCGCATCGCCAACTCAGTAAGTTCAAACTATTTCATGGCGTTCTTTACCGGCAAAATTACCATCCAAATGGCAGAAAATGGGTCCCCGTTGTGCCTCGTACACTCCGGCGCCCTATTCTCGAAGCCTACCACGATGCAGCTACCGCTGGGCACCTTGGTTTTGCAAAAACGTACGAGCGCATACGTAGTCTCTACTTTTGGCCTGGCCTGTACACTTCTGTTGCCAAATACGTTCGCTCGTGCGCCTCCTGCCAGCACCGCAAGCGCTCAACTACGCCTCCTGCCGGACTACTTCAACCTCTCCCTTGTCCGTCAGAGCCTTTTGGGACCGTCGGCATCGATTTGTTTAGACCACTACCTCCAACGCCGTCTGGATACCGTTGGATAGTTACGGTTGTCGACCATCTGACACGATACGCTGAAACAGCACCAATTCGCTCTGGAACGGCATCTGAAGTCGCTGACTTAATACTACACAAATTATTTTGCACCATGGCGCGCCACGCATCCTCCTCAGCGATCGCGGCAGGGCTTTTCTGTCCGCTGTAGTCGAAGAGCTTCTGCGTGCCTCCAAGATCGTGCACAAGACAACGTCCAGCTACCATCCCCAGACGAATGCATTAACAGAGAGATTCCATCGAACCCTCGCGGACATGCTCTCGATGTACATCAGCCCTGATCATCGCAACTGGAATACCATGCTGCCATTTGTGACTTTTGCGTACAATACTGCAACGCAAAAAACGACTGGATACTCACCATTCTTCCTAGTCTTTGGCCGCTCTCCCTCTATTACCTTCGAGTCAACTTTCTTCTATGCTCCTGTCCCCTCTGAAATGTCATCTCGGGAGCAGTACGTTTCACGGCTCGCCCACTGCCGCGAACTCGCACGCAGTCGAACCGAAAGTCAACAACAAGAACGCAAAGCTCGCTACGACGTCGCACATCGCTCTGTTCAATTTCGGCCGGGTGATGAAGTATTGGTATGGACCCCTGTTCGTGTACCCGGTCTGTGCGAAAAATTCCTTCATCGCTTTCTTGGTCCATACAAAATCACAGACCAGACTTCGCCAGTTAATTACCGTGTGACGCGAGTAGAACAGTCGTCAGATCGGCGCCGCCGTGGTACTGAAATCGTGCACGTATCTCGCCTCAAGCCGTTCAACCGCAGGACAGAAGAATAAGTCGCGGCCAGGTGGCCGCTTCCGGCCGCGGAGGGGTAATTATGTGAGACACCCTGACCACAACTCTGTGCTCTTCAACACGTTACGGACATTTCCTCGTAATCGGTACATTATCATCAGTGCTAGCTCTCGTGGCCCCGGCATCATCATCACCTGTACATAATCATCATCAGCACTAAATTGGGCTTTTCGTCCGAGTGTCCGAATAGACAGGTCACGCTTCACGCTTTCCATCGTCTCTCAATATATATATAACTATTGTATATATATATATATCTAAAGAAAGATACATCAGACATCTACAATGCCAAAGGAGGCATGGGGGTGTTGTTAGGGTCTTTTTTTACTACGGTTAAAGTCGTTAACGTTTTTTTTAATGAGCGAAAGAAAGAATGAAAGAAAAACATGCGCCCTGAGTGGGGACCGAACCCACGCCTTTCGATTAGATCTCGAATGCCCTACCAATTGGGCCATCTGAGCGACTGTGTTCTCTTTCACTTTCAGGGGTATTTATATATTTATATTTACTAGAACCGTATCTGACGCTTGAGGGTGGTAGCCAGCGCTATTCTGACCCATGAAAAATCATGTAACTTTACTCTGATGAAGGCAAGTCCCGTTGCCGCTACGTAAGTAAACCTTGTTTGTTATAGTTCTTGCTGGGTATCCGACTCTGTACATATATATATATATATATATATATATATATATATATATATATATATATATATATATATATATATATATATATATATATATATATATATATATATATATATATATATATATATATATACATATATATATATATATATATATATTTATATATATATATGGTTATCGCACCAGATCGGTATTCTGAAGGTCGTGGGTTCGGATCCCACCCGGCGGGCATTTTTCACCACTTTCTTTTCGACTCGAAAAATTCATCTCTTTCTATGACCCTCCAAAACCTCCCCTTTGCTTTCCGAGGCTTTCTTGACTGCAAACCCTTATTTTCTGTCTTATTTAATGGAGCCCCTCATTTCCCATTTTCTGATTTGCTGATTTGCTCTCTCTCTCTCTCTCTCTCTCTCTCTCTATATATATATATATATATATCTCTATATAGAGACATATATCTCTCTCTATACATATCTATATACATAAATATAAATATATATATATATATATATATCAATATATATTTATATATATATTTATATTTATGTGTATACATATATACGACTGGTTTAACGAGCATGTGCCTTTCATCGACCTATCAGCTTAGACTGGTTATTTACTAATTAAACTGTTGGCCCGAAAAGCCAGTGCTGCTAAAACGAGCTGGAAGTTGACCACGGAATTCACGCCAGAGATAGCAAAATCAATGGCGACACGCCGAGGGCACAACATCCAACATTCGATATATATGAAATACAGAAATAACCCGAAATATCTTTCCTCATTTTTGTATGCAAATCCTGCGAACAGCGTGCAATAAGAACCGACCGGTACGCGCCGTAGCCTGGATGCATTATCTTGCGCGTGCGATTTACGTACGTATAAGGTGCACCTACCCGCAGATTCACGTTCACGCTAATCTTCCCTGTCTAAGATGACACCACTCCCCACAAGATATATCATGGGGAAGACGTGTTTTTACCCCTTGAAGCCCCTCACCTATTGCCTCGCCACTGTGTAAAACTAGTCCTTCAATACAGGAGTTTGGTAAAAGCCACTTTGAACATTACAGTAATGTTTGAAACTTAATAATAATGGGCTATTGTAACTTAAACACTGTATTTATGTTCAGATTTATTAAGTTACCTGTCCATGTTACTTTAGGCATTTTAATAGCACGTAACTGTGTACGTTGCTTCAACGTTATTCCTGCAACATTGTAATAATCCTCCCGGCTATGAGTACCAGATTAAAGACGAACTTTGCGCACACACACAGGGAGAGGGTGGAAGCCTTCGGGGATATGTGCGGTTTATGAACTTCGCTGACGAACACAGAAAGAGAGGGAAAGCCTTCGGGGATAGGTGCCTTCTATAAGAGACTTGTGCGAGAGAGCACAACCGGCGGCCCCCGAGACCAAAACGGCTTGCCGGGTCGTCCGACAGTGCCACCCGAGGTTCAAGCTATACTTGCGGTACCGGCGCGACTGCCACTAATGAATTTCCAGAGGCCACAGCCTTACAAGCTTTGCTGATGGCCACGGAATCTCCCAGTCACCTTCCTGGCGAGACTAACTGAGGTCCCACGGGAAGCGAGCAACACAGCTAGACACGAAGACAGCGCTGCTCGTAGGCGCGAGGTCTCACAACCGGCAGTAACGGGGGATTACCAGAGACAAACAGCAGACAGAAGAAACGGTGGAGTTGGTTGCAGCGCTCACTCACAGCATGGATACGGCGCCACCCTGGGAGATGGTTGCAGCGCTGACTCAAGCCAGCGGTGTGGTGCAACCATGGGAAGCTGTTGCAGTGCAGACTTATCCCAGTGGTGCGGTAACCATGGGATGCTTTTGGGCACTGACTCGCCCCAGCGGTGATGCGCCACCGTGGGAAGCTGTTGGAGCGCGGAATCACCCGAGCGGTGCGGCGCTGCCGTGGGAATCTGCTGCAGCGCCGACTCACCCAAGCAGTGCGGTGCTCCGTGGGATGTGGTTTCCAAGCACGGACACCCCGTGCGGTCACGTACACCAGGCGAGAGCACCTTGTCCGGGCTGACCAGAGGCATGTGATGCCAGGAGAAGATGTCTTGCTTCATCATCGCCCCTTAATCCCTACAAGCATCGGCAACGAGTTCGTGAGCCGATTACCCGAGGCTCTGCACCCCAAGTGGAGAACTGGGACAGTACAGAAGTCCTGGAAGTCGCGCACAGCCAGCTCGGTGAGTCAAAAAACCCACTTTAGTAACGTCACAAAGCAGAGGAAGAGGGCAAACGATAGTGCACTAGTCTTCTGGTCTTCTCGCTATCCAGGGGCACGTAGGGCTAAGAGCCTTGCCAACACTAGGGGAAGACGTTGCTTCATATTGCAGTAGCGCACGAATCCGCTGGCGCAGCATTGCACGGACCCGTTCCCCCGAAGGCTGCCAAAACCCCTATGGAAACCTCCGTGAAGACAGCAGAGACAGAAGCACCGCCAACGCTTCACACCAACTACCTTGGACCAGGCTACACCATACATGGACGTCGTAGAAGGACACGGCAAGGTGCTGGAGGCACACCAGTGTCCAGCAGCAAACAACAATCAGCGCATGGTGAGCTGTTGGCTGTTGGCTCCTCGAGAGCATTGGGGAAGCCTAGACAATGCACCGTTTATTACCATAAAGGCATCCGGCCTGACGATCTCAGCTTTTCTGAACACTGGCTCGACCGTTTCTGTGTTTGGAGACCTTGTTGGACGATACTGCTCTGCAAAAAAAGGTCAAGTTCTGGCATGTCAGCACCAGTATCAAAACAGCTTCATATCAGGTAGGGCCGCGAACATCAGTAGCGAGGCTGACTGCAATGGCGGATGGCCGCAAAATAGGCAGCGTTTTTTACACCTTCCTCGTCTTTCCTGTCCGGGAATGCTGCGCCGCGATTTGATAGCCAAGATAGCGCTAGTGCTTCTCGTAAAGGCCAGCAACTACCCCTGCGGCCCTGGAACACCACCAAACAGCTTCGCAGCAAGACTATCTGAATCACCCTCAGCGTTGCTCAAAGAAGAAATCCGCGGCGACAAGTGTGAAAATGGTTCACAAACTATCTTGCACCCGTTCAGAGGACCCGCGGACCAAACATAATGGCTGGCAGCTGTACTAGAACCCTTTGAAGATGTGTTCACTGAGACCCCTGACACGATGAACATTTGGAACACCACATTGAGACAGGAGATGCACGTCCACTACGTTCAACCCGATGCCTTTGAGCGCCTACAAACAACCACAGCTGTATAGAGCACTGCAGGAGATGATTAATGCGGGAAAGTTGAGACCAAGAAAAAGCGTTTGGGTATTTCGGATTGTGTTGGTGGATAAGATGATAGTGTCCGCACGTGCGTAGACTACAGCCGCCTAAACGCGATAACCACAAGAACCTCGTACTCCTTTCCATCCATCCATGTGGTTATGTACGCGCTAGGCTTTGCAAATGTGTACACCACACTCGATTCATGTAGAGGTTTCCTAGAGATCCCTGTAGCAGAAGGGGATATCGAGAAAACAGCGTTCACTTGTACCAGAGGGCTGTTTGAATTTCTCAGGCTGTCGTTCGGTTTGTCGAATTCTCCGGCAACCTTCCAGCGCATGATGGACACTGTGCTGGGGGACGCAAACTTCAAAACGTGAGAGCGTACATGGACGATGTGGTTGTATTTTCATACAACTTTGAGGATCAGGGTGTACATATACAGACTGTGTTGGAGCGCATGCAAAACGCTGGCCTAACTGTAAACCCTCGCAAGGTAGAACTGGCGGAGAGCTGGATCGAGCTCCTGGGCTTCGTTGTAGACCAAGGTGCAATCCGGCGAAACGAGGAGAAGCTCAAGGCAATGTTGAGTTTCCCGAATCCGGAGAACGTCAAAAGTCTGCATTGCTTCCTGGGCACAGTCGGCTTCTAGAGACAGTTCATTTCGAACTCTCCGAACTTGGCACGGCCCCTTCATGAGTTGTGAAGGAAGAGCGCCAGGTGACCATGGTCGGCTTCAGAAGAACAGGCGTTTCAGGCACTATCGTCAGCCATCGCCAGCACCACAAGCCTGCAGTTGCCAGATCTCAACCGCCCCTTCGTTGTCCAAAACGATGCATGTGAGTACGGCATAGGGGCGGGTTTGCTACAGGAGCATAGCGGTGAACGGCACCCTCTGACGTTCGCCAGCCGCACTCTCTCAGCGGCTGAACAAAACTATTCATTCACAAAAAAATTGTCTTGCCATAGTGTTTGCTCCTAAAAAGTTCAACATGCACGATACACCCTGACCACCAAGCACAATCACGGTTTTTATGACTTCAAAACCGTGCAGGTCGGCTGGCACGCTGGAAGTTCAACCTCCGGATGTCTCACTACAAAGTAGTATACAAGGGCACTAGTAAGAAAGGCGCGCACGCCCTGTCTCGCTTTCCCCTACCAGCTCAACAGCGACCAGAACCACAATGCTTCGTCGTTACAACGCCTACTGAACCCTGCGGAACCCTGAGAAGTCGCCAGAAGATGCTTGAAGCGCAGCAGGCCGTCGAGCAGTGCAAGTCATAGTGACGGGTAGAACACGTACCAAAATCTATGCCGCATTGTTACACTGAATTGGATGAGAAAGGGGGTTATTGAATACGTCCAGACATGCCAAGGTTGCCATTTTTTAAAGCCAAGAGAAAATAAACCAAGTGGCCTCATCAAGTCAGTCGAAAGCCGCTTCCCTTGGCAAATCAAGGCGTGCGACGTGATGGGTCCACACCTAAGTTTGGTAATGGGCATCCGCTGCCTCCTGGTCGTCACATATCATTGGGTCGAGCTGTACGCATTTCGTAAACTGGATTCAGAGTTCTTCTGACAAATTCATCTGACAAGTTCTTCGATACGTTTTGCCGCTTTGGATGTCCAGAACAACTCATCACAAAAAATGCGACGTAGATCACAAGCAAGAGCTTCATGCACACTTGTTCGGTTCTTGTCGTAGTACATAACCAGACTACTTCATACCAACCACAAGCCAAGATAACGAAACGTTTCAAGAGGAACTTGAAGAATATGTGGTGGAACGCAACAAGGACAGGGTTGGACGTGCTGGACTGGCTTTACGATGGACTGGCTGGACTGGCTTCACACCAGCAGCCGTGCGGTTTTGCCGCGACTAGTGTTTTGCTATTGAACACTCATTCGGTGATCAGGTCGAGGTGTGCCTTCGCACTTATGTTAAATAGGCGCCGTGTCTTCGGAGCAGCCTGATTGAGACCCTCCAAAAAAGCCAGGCAACAGCTGGACGTTGGAACTATTGAACACCACCAGCAGTACGACAAGGGACGGTGCTAAGTTCAGTGTTCCATCGTGGACCTGGTACTGCGTCGCACACATCCGTTGATCGATGCAGCAAAAGGGTTTGCTGCTTCTCTGGCTGACCGATGGGGAGTCCCTTATGAGGAAGCAAAGCGCACATCTCGGCTTACACATCGCCTGCAAAACCTGCACGCTTCACGGGATACGGCTCCAGTAGGCATTGACGACATCAAGGGTTATTATGGACGGCTCTCTGAAGAAATCTAATCTTCATCTTGTTCTTCACGGATACTATACCCACTCAACGCTACAGCAACAGGGCTCGAGCAAGAAGACCATATCAACCGGCATTCATCTCTAACCCGCTGGAGAAACACTTCATCAGTGGCGGCCCCGTAGCCCTTCTCTGGTAACTCGGGAGGTGTCCGGTCTTGCGGGAGGGCAAGTGTAGGGACGCAGCCCCTACGTGCGCCGGCGTAGGGTGCTTACGGTGCAGTGATCGCGCGTCGTATGCCGATAGTGACGTCAGTGCGACGTTCTTGCGTGTGCGACGAACAGGGAGCTGCAACAAACACGTGCAGTGCACTTAAAACGAGGAACATCCGCACGCCCAATCTAGGGGCTAAAAGCGCCCCTCACAAGAGCAGTGATCGGGGGGGGGGGCAGTGACGACAGAACGCGGCCGCAGCTGATCGCCGGGATGTGAGCGCAAGTAGGCCGAGAACTGCAACCATGACCCTTGGCCATCCGGGACTAAGCAGCGCATCTGGTGAGCGTGCACGGTGGGGCTTCGGAGAATGGACTGGGAACATTTGTGAGTGTTGGAGGAGCACCGTCTTATATTTTGCACAGTGGAGGCAGCTGGCAATGTTATGCCAGGATGCTTCCCGGACTATTGTTCCTATGCGGATATTTTTCTCATGTGTTTTTTTTTGCGCGGAACAAACTCGTAAATTCTGTTCCTTGTGTGCCGGCATGGCATCGTCAGGCGTGGTCAAGCTCACGAACCCTTCACAATGAAATGAGGTTCCTGCAATACACGAAGTGCAACACAATTGCTATTAACAAAAAAGCTTACGTTCATTTGCCCGGTCTACGATCGTATAGCTGAGGCTGCTATATTCTACGATAAACAATACTTCAGGGATGACCACTGCCGTTTCTTCATTGTAGCTAGACAGGCCTTTTCAAGCTCGGGAATGTTCTTGTTTTGCTGTGTAACACTTGGAGCATGAATAACAAGTAAGATGATTTATCTGCTTTAATAGATCCATATGAGACGGATGTCGCTGTGTTGACCAAAATTTGGCTATCCAGGAAAATTGAAAATCACGAGATATTTATTTGTGCAAAAAGTTTGCATTCTACTGTGGCGACCTTGGTACGAAGTTAGGAAGTGGCGTACTGATTGCTTTTAGTAACGGCTTTAGGTCATTCAGTGTGCCTGTTGTTTCGATGTTTGAGCTTGTTGCCGTCTGTGATCATATAAACCACACAGAAATTTGTAGCGTCTATTGTCGCCTAATCTTACCACCGGCATTTCGAATATTTTACACGATGTTCTAAATATGTTGTGCGTATGATTTCTGGCTGCTACTTTACTACTTCTTGGTGATTTCAATTTCGCTAATTTGTCTTGGTCCCTTCCTTTTCGAACAATAACACCAGCACACCCGAGAGCACGTCCTTTCCTAACATGTGTTTAGATTTCTGCCTTATTCAGCTAGGGACAAGAATCCGCACTACGTTAGCGTCTTACACTCTTTCAGACCTGGTACAAACCAGGCAACCTGAGGTAATTAAATCCCTTCCCGTTATACCGGACGTAAGCGAACATTTCGCTGTTCGCTTAAACATCTCGAAAACAGTCAAAAAGACTGAACCCACAAAAATGTTTAAGGACGACAAAAGGGCTGACTATGCATCAAATATTACCTAACATTAGAGTTTTCTGAGCAATTACCCATCACATTTCGCTGAAAGGTCTGCGAAAAAAACTGGGATTTGTTCATATGCAAGGTACAAGAGCTTGCTTACCGCTACATCCCGCTCCGCAGAGTTAGGCAAAATACAAAATCACCATTTTACACGCCAACAAAAAACGACTGCTCAATAAGAAGAAAAACAAATCTTTCGACAAGCAAAACAAACAGTGCTGAAAGTTGGTATGCTTTTCGTCATGTAGCTGCCAAATACGCACGCGCTCTATCTTCCAATAAATAAAAAATACCAAACACCCTTATTTTACTCTCCGCAACTAACCCGTGGAAATTTTGTCAAACCTTTAGAGGAAATGAAAAAAACAACGCTAGAGGTAACCAAATATAATACGCCTGTACCCAAAGTAAAGTGTTGTGCCATTTAAGTTCTGTGTTTTAATCATCGTTTGTAAAAACAGCATCCCTTTCATTTCCCGATACACCAGCCACAAATTTTTCCCATGGAACCTATGATATTTGGCTGTGCCGGCATACAAATATAATTCGAAAACATGCAATTTTTCACATGTCCAGGTGAGGACATCATCTAGGCAAAGCTTTTATATAATAGCTGTGTATGTTCATCAGTTATTCTGTGTATGCTTTTTACGCAGTCCGTGGAAACTCATTGCCTACCGGGTGACTGGAAAGTGGGAATGGTGGTTTCTCGTTTGAAATCAGGTAACGCTCATGAGGCCATCAACTACAGGCCCATTTTATTGAACAGTCTACCTTGTAAGCTCATGGAACATGTCATTTATTTCCATATCGTCAATTGTCAAGAAAATAATTGCTTTTTTAGCAATCATCAGCATGAAGTGCGCAAAAACTACTCATATAAAACCCGGCTTCTCTGCTTTACTAACGACCTATTCCTTGATTTTGACGCTTCTACTATTGTTGACTGTATTTTTCTTGACATTGTCAAAGCGTTTGATACCGTATGCTACAAACTGCGTCGGTTCAAATTAACTAAACCTAATCTTGATGCTAAGAATATAAAATTGATCGAATGTTTTCTCACAGATAACTCCCAATTTGGAACTGCTGACGAACGCAACTCCACTTCGTCACCCATAACTTCTAGCGTCCCCAATAACTTGTTCTTGGGCTGTTACCGTTGTTAATGTACAATATTGATTTTCCTAATGACTATTTCTCTTACATAAAGTTGTTTGCTGATGGCTGTGTGATTTACAGTAAAATTGAACACCCTTCTGACAAGCTTACCCAGCAGTTTCACAAATATAACGTTTCTTCTTGGCGTAATACTTGGCCGATGAACCTTAGCACATTTAAATGCATGATTACGGGAGTTTATGTTCAACCTGCTTAATTTAGTACGACTATCTACTGAATAATGTTTCCCTCCGCAAAGTTACCTCTAAAAATATCTTGGTGTTACAATTTCTGACGACTTTTTCTGGAATACTCACATTGGCTATAATAAAATATTCCTAGCCGTACACTTGGCCATTTACGGCATAACTGCTCTTTTGCACCGATGGAGTTTAAACTTATTTTTTCTAAAACCTTAGTAAGGTCTAAGCTTGAATATTCATCTTTATAAAACCCACCTGGTAAAAGTTATATTATAAGCTTAGAATCCATTCAAAATCGCTGCGCATGCTTCATTTTCTCAACACACTCCAGTATGGCACAAATAATTAAAATAAAATAACTTTTAATGTACCCAGCTTACCACTTTGCCGCATAATTTTGCGTCTGTGCCTGTTCCACAATATTTGTCATTCTAAGGCTTCGTTAAGTAACTCGCTTTTTTACAGCCTTCCTAAATTTCATCCCGCAGCGATGATCACAAAAAAAGTTGGAATTCTAAGCAGCCCGACATATCTTCATTTCAACACACAACAAGCTCGGATTTGAACCACCTACCTGGTTGTATCGAAACAATAATCGACACGACTAACATCAAGATGTTCTTACACGTGCACCTGTTTTGATGTCGCTCCATTTTGTTTCTTGTTTGTAACACGTATTTCACCTTTCCTCTCTGCAATGCATTGCTTTTACAGTAAATAAATAAATAAATAAAGTAAACAGTTTGAAACCAAATTATCTACCACTCCAGGAGCAAACGTAGAAACGTACTCGTAGTATCAACCGGACGTCTAATAGCACCCAATGTAAAGCTAACGCTTGGTGCGTTTCAACGGTGAAAAATCATGTTACCGCTTCTTTGCCTGAAGCTAATACATTCGAACAGGATAGACAGCAAGAAGTCGAACACCTTTGTTGGGAGAAACATGGTAATATCGAAACTGTCATTCAAGCAACATGATTTGAGGCCAAACCCGAAATTTATTCTCCAAAGACAAAAAACCAAACTGTCAAAGTCCCACGCTGAGATCTACGTTTCTCAGCCGAGGTGGAAGACAGTGCGCTAACCCACGTTACAAAACTCCGAAAGGTAAGTCTGACCTAGCCTTGCGATTGTGTCGCATCATATTCATCACCAATTGTGTGTACTGCCAAAGTGGGGTAAGAATATTGCGAGATGTTTGATAGTTGTTTACAAGCATCGCGCTGTTAGGTTGTGTTCTGTAAGGCTAATGTAGACATTGCGAAACCCAATGTGCAAAATTGACCTCCGTGAGGTGTGTTTAGGTTAATATTTCATCTGTGGGTTTTGCTCGAAATTTGATGTCCTAAACTTGTTGCGTAAAGTTTGCTTTTCAGCAGTGTGCAAATTTTACTTTTCTGGCTGTGCTGTGCCCTGACGTCCACACCATGTGTGAATTATGTAAAGAATAAGTCTAAAAGATTAGGGGCACGTTCCCTCACTAAATACACAGGACGCTGCCTGTGTCAAACTTTATTGAGTCTCAGCGTTTTGTTTTTATATATTGTTTAGGTAAAGCTTGAGGCCATTCATGCACTTGTGTTTTTTGTGAATCACACACCAGATGTGCAACCTATCAGACACTGAAATGTACTACGAAAGTGGAAGGGCAGAAGAAGAAATATGAACAGCAGCAGAAATGTTGAAACGTACGGTGTAGCACATGTTTTCTGCTTCAGAAAAAACAGCATTTGAAACGCAATGAGGCCCATTCACCTAAAGTGCGATACATTGGCACCAACAACCTGCGAGAACACCACTCCAGAGCAAACGATTCTCTCATCGACGTCCAACTGCTTTTCATGCGCCACTCAGTTTATTCTTTTTCTTGAATACCCCTATTTTGTAACTGCATCGAGTAATATGCCTTCCCCTCCTTGTTCACAGGTTTCTCTGCATCCCCTTTTTAACCTGTTAGGCAAACGGTTGTCACGACGCCTAGCGGTGAGCTGAGCTCAAGTTTATTTTTTTGAACAATAATAAATTTCACTGTTGTTTGTTCTGTCATCTGGAAGGTCGTTTCCTATCGATTGGTAACCCGGTCGCCATTATTTCATTTGCCCGCTCAGCCAACCTAAGCTTGCTTAGAACTTGTTCCGTCAGTGCCATGTTTCCGCTTCATTAGACATGAGCGGAGGGACGGCTGAGTTCCAGATAATTTTCGGCGATAGAGTCACCTTACTTTACATTGTTTTTGATTGTTACACACCATTCCGCTGCTAGTACTTGTTCTGTGCCGGACTTTTTCTCGCTGTTGAAATTAAGACAGACGACCTGAGCGAGGTAGTCAGGCACTTGGAATTGTTTGAGTGCTTTGTTAAACATGTTGAACAGGCGCTTTTGCCATGTATTTTGATATTGTATTAAAATTTATTTATATTGTGAAGCCTTAGAGAGGAGACAACCACACCGTGGATTCGTATCTCCCTTATTCGGAGGCGAGCCGAAGAGAACCCAAGATGGTGATCAAGTCCAAGCACTGATGATCTCCGAAGAAGCGGGATGGTCGATGATGATGCGTATGCACAAAAAATGAAGAAGTGATCACGTGAAGCCGGTGGTTATGCTAGTGAGCAATTGCTACTTCCGGTGACACACAATTTGTAGCCTCAAACACAGCTCTCAATATTTATTTTTAGCGCCATGGCCTAGAGTTCTCAATTCAGTTCGTCAACCCGCCTTTGCAGATGTTCTGCCGAATCGCTGAACCCGACTGTGCGGTCTGCATACCTAATTGGCTCTCGTATTCTCCGATTTTCAACAATTTTTTGTTTCTTCACTTCTTTTTCGAGATGAGCTGTTCACCGTTTGGTCGAAATGATATCAGCCTGACGTACGCCGTTGCTGATAGAAAATTAGTGTTGGCTTGTAAAGGATGATTCTGCCATTACATCCTTTCTATATGTATGTCGTCTAGGAGGGCTATGAATGAGATTCAAAGATTCAAAGATTCAAAGATTTTATTTCCTCAGAAGTACGAGGAGGCAGGCTGGGACTAAAGGCTACAAAGCTTGACAGAGGCCCCAGCGCCCTTCGGTTCAGTATAATGATGAGGCAAAATCAAACAAGCTAGAAATTCTAATGTGAGTTGCAAAAATAAAGGCAACATGTAGAGCACAAGACATTAAAGAACAATTATTGGTAAGGTACAGTAACGTACATTAGAGTACAAAAGAGTAAAGTAAAACAAAATACAAGTGGACAATCAGAGTAGAACTATGATTGAGTTTTAAAGATAAACACACTTACAATGTCTCCTCTATCCCACAGTCTTCAAATGCTTACAGCACTGTGGAGTTTCTTGCAAATAAAAAGCTTTTTGTGAAGTCAACAAACGCCATGCAAATGGGTTTGTTATACTATGCGTACTTTCTCACACTGTACTGGAAAGGTGCGTATAATCTATGGTAAAACACGCTATTCTAAACCCAGCATCCTACTATTATGTTCGGAATCGAGACTGTGTTCAATTACCTATTTCTTTGTTAAACAGCTTGTATATAACTTAGAGTAGGTTGATTACTTCTAGTTCTTGAAAGTACAAGTGTCCCCCTTCTGTTATCACATTTATTTTGGCATTTGTTTCGGGTTAAAAGCACTTTTATAGTCCTTAGGCATTGAAGTGCAGCAAGCATTTCCGTTACGATATCTCCTCCCCCCTTTAAAAAAATCATGTTTACGCTTTCGTCCTATCCTGATTTTTCTCTTTTGCAACTCTTAGGACCCTCTTAAACCTCGTTTTTTGGTTTTTGTGGGGCTCCGGGAATTACGCCTGTGGGCTGGCGTGTTCTGATATTTTGCAGTTATATTCATATTTTTTTTGTGTTTGCTTCTCTGGTTCCTTCCTACAGCTCCTTGTCCCAGAGATGATACCGATTTCTGAATTTCCATTTTAGCTTGTCATTTAGCGCACGCAATCCTCGTTCTCAACGTTTACAATAGCCTATATGTATTCAAGGGCTATTTTAAAGTGCGGCGTCCTTGTTCGGACTTGCTGCATGTACGGATTCTTACCTTTCGCAAGTGTCGTGCTTTACATTGTGAGATTCAAATTTTCATCAAAATATAAGTCCCATGATTGCTACCTCGAATCTCGCTTAGAATATGCAGAGCCTAGACAATACTTCGGTTGTCGCTTAAAATGTAGTTCATTTTGTGTTTCTTTTCCCTTTGGGACTTGTGTATGTTGATTTGCTATTCCTTTCTTTAAAGTTTTAACGTTTTTAGGCTTATGAGGTTGTTTCTATCTGTAATTTTTATCACCATATACTCACGACTGTTGCGGGTAATTGCTCAAAAGTTTCAAACTAACCTTTCTCCAATTCTTTCACACCTATATTTGTGGCAAATTCTCCAATAGCCATTGTGTAAAGTGTTGTTCTGTTCATGTCTGCTTCTACGTGTTCCGAGAAGCTGACTACAGGCTCATGGACATCGCTCGCTGTTCGGCCTGTGGCGTGTTCTACTCTTAGCATATGCTGTGCTTGTTTACGAAGATTACCCATCTCGAAGTTATTGGTTATTACGTAATAATTCCCCCGTGTTGCCGGTTATTTCCCTGTGGAATAATAACTCCAAACCCTGCTTTCTTTTTCTTCGTATCCTTGTTAGCAAATACTGTCTAATATTCAGCCGTATGAGACTGTCTCCTATTCGTCTAAGTTCGCCTAAAGCCTATAACGTCCTACCTAAAGCGTATTCATTGTATAATACATTACCCATATATGCTTCTGCCACAGAAGTTGGATTTGCCGTGAAGTCGGGTTAATGCACGTGGCAAAATTCAACATAGGCGATCCTAAAAAGGACTCTAAACATGTCCCACACAGGGCAACACTGGTATTTTTAGACCTCCCTCCTTCAGATCCCACCGGCATAAAGTATAAGCCATTAAAACACACTAAGCCAAATCCGGGAACATAATCCTTTATACATGGGCTGTGAAAAATAAATGGCGAGAGTATTTCACCAAGCTGTCTTTGTTTTTCCCAGTTAGTTTTCTTTTAAATAAAGGCTTTTTGAGATTGACTGTGGCACAAAAGCAGGTCAGATAATGCGGTTTTTTATTACCAATATTCGACGGAACAATATTTCATGGTTTTCATAACGTTTACTCTGTAAGCCAAACTTACAGTTGCCATCTGCGTGAAAAATAAGTTTAATTTGTTAATGTTAGTTCCGTGCGGCCACACTGACAACAAGCGCAGTTACACATTGTTTTTCCTGCTGCTTCTCCGCACCATACTATAATGTTCAAGATAAAACTCTTTTGCTCAAAGGTGGACGCTAATAAGTTATTTAGTATAAATACATCAAATATGTAACATAAAATGTTTTTTTTCGCAATCATAAAAACAAACTATATCAACTGTAAGGCGAAGGCCGCTCCCAAGGTTCTCCAATCGCTCGAATACCCCACCGCTCGGGTTCGATCTTTGCCTCGGAAATTCTTTTAATTGTCACTCCATCGAGTAACAAACCTCCCTATTTTTCTGAAACCGTCTCTCAGAGTGCACTTTGTACCACTGGTTGTCCACCTGTTGTCCTTTCGCCGAACAAAGTGGTCAGACCAAGACTTTTTTTTTAACTTTGATATTTCTATTTAAATTGTTCACGTATACAGGTACCTCTTTTCCCGTCTCAAAGTGTTACTAAGATCATTATTCCTCAATAGTTCGTTGTCCGGATATATGTTTGCTTTCAAGTTTTATGTTTAATAAAGTTGCCAATTTGCGCCTGATTATGTGATCTTCATCAAGACGCACGGATTGTATATGCTTGTTACCACCGCAAGAGTTTTCATATTCTGTATGTGTTTTGCGAATGCTACCCAGCCCATATTATTTCTGCACCTGATATCTTTCGGCTGGTTGCGTTCAGCACAGACGACCTGAAAAAGGTAGTAATGCTATTCTACTCATTTCAGTGTTTCGTCACATATTCTGAACAGGGAATATTCGACATTTTTATTACACATTATTAGGATTTATTCATATTTATTTTGATTTGCACAGCCATGTTTTTTACCTATTACTTTATGCATTTTTTCTGGTGTTCTGCGACCTCCGTTAGCAAGACTATGTCGTCTTCATAGCTGAAATGGCTGAATATATTCTCCGTTTATCTGTTATCCCGTGTTGTCCATTCACGTTTCCTCAATACCTCCTCCACACAAGCTGAGAACAGTTCTGGAGTGGTGTTATCACCGTGTCATTCTTTGCAACTGGTCAAGAAGTATTCCGGTTGGATTCATAAAGATTACATTGGCCGTTCTTCCATTATAGACATGGTCTAGGAGTCATCAGTAGGTCTCATCTATGCTCTTGACAATCAATGCTTCCGGCACTGCACTGTTCTCTCGAAATAGATAACTTTCTCGAAGTTTATATATGCAACAATAAAGGTTCAAAACTGCATATTTTATGTCACCTGATTTAGAACTTCGATGTGACCGAGCTTTCACTGTCATTTCCTAAGCCAAACTTGTTCTTCGATTTGATGAGAATTTATGCTTTTATTTGTTCGTGACATATTACTTTAGTAAGTATCTTCTTTATAACCCAGACTAGCCAGATGTATGTAGTACTTGAGGTCCCCGTAGTGTCCCCCTTCTTCCAAATTAGGAATTTTGCAAACAAAGGCAGTATGATTACAAGGGGAAGTAGACGTGTGTATTTTTTTCCTGAAAATCACTTTGATTATTCAAGATATATAAAACACAATGCAAGTAGCGTTCAAGGTTTATATACAAATGTTTGTTTTCCGGCAGGGATGTCCAGCGGTACATAAAAGCAGCCTGTTGTTTTGGAAGAGGCCTAGTGTTCTGCTGGACACACGTTCGTTTGGCTACAAACGACTTTTTCGCAAACTCCTAGAATGAAATCTACAGGCTTGTAAAACGCCATAATTTGTCAGCCTACACGTCACATAAGAACACACTTGTCTGCCCTGAAGGTTGTGAGGTTGGAGGACGCCGGGGTCATTTTAGGAGGATCGTAGTCTTCTGCCTGTTATTGGCGTTTTCAGCAATGGCGATAAATTTGCTTCAGCGAAAAAGCCCAATGTTAGTGAAGGTACGCTATGCAAACAAAAATGTAACAGAAAAGACATGCGACTTCACTGCCCTGAGGTCGTGTTCGTATACTGCACACTTACGTATTTTATGCTATTACCATTCGAAATTACGCAGGCGCTGTCGCAACTTTAGTAGGTATATTCTTTCACACCGAACTGAGATGCGGGAACCATCCAGCAGTGATTGTTCCGGAAACTGTGTCATTTGTATCAGCTCAGCCACACATTATGAAAATAAGGAACATCAATTTCGGAGTACCGCCCGCTCTATTTTACATACTCAGCCTATCTTGAAAGCTGGCTTCGGAAGCGCAGCTTTCTTATACAATGTATTGAGCGCTCCATTTTCGGCAAAACACTCGCAAAACAATACCCTCAAAGCCAGCACACGCGTCACAACCAAACCATAAGCAGTTCATCCCATCCGGTTAAACGTGGTTTCCTGCTTCCAATGTAAACCTCCATGTACCTTATAAAACGTGGTAGCAACAAAAGCGATGACGGGTGCCACCAAGGCTTCAAACATTTTTACTATGGCAACATGCACGTTACCTGCGGCTGCCATGCCACGGTATAGTAGCGGCGAGACAGCCTTTATCCCGGAAGCATCCAAACGCCTCGTAAAGCTCTCGCTCGACTTTCTCTCAGCAATATATTGTCACGCAGTTCAAAGACGACGCATTTGCGTTCGAGGAAAACAAGTTTATTGGAGCGAACTTGTGCTCCCCTAACAACTCAAAAGTACACTGGCGGCGCAGCTGCAGTCAACGAAGTGACGTGCGTCGGCGAAGGTCGCAGAATCGAATACCCCGGCGTCTGCTCTGCAGGCTTTTTATCTTTCGGCACACGTGATTCTCGAACCGTCGATTCATATCTAGAACATTGTGCATCCAAGAAGATTATTCTAGGTTGTTCACGTTATATTGGAATGCTCTCGCGATCAGAAGAGATATCCCATGCGGCACAGAAAGAAGAAATGGAACACGCACTTCCCTTCGCAATAACACAGACCGGTGCAGCCGGGCGACAAAATCAAAAAATAAACAAACCAACCCAATGCATGTTTCGGGGCAATATCATATATTACCGTGCATTGCCTTTCAGCCGTGCATTGACATAACGACTGATACACCTTCAGGAATCACCAATTACCCTTTTGGATCTATTTTATGAGCCCCACCGAAACAACATACGTCCAGGCAGGCGATGGACACTCAGCCATCTCCTGAGCGTCACTTGAAATTACCCAAACTTCACAAGCTGCAGAGAAATTTGGAATTAGCCGCAAAGCTTATGACGTTTGCATTCAGGACGCCCCCTTTATTACAACGAAACCCACATGCCTTGTACAATCTTCACAAGGCCATCGGGATCATTATACTGGAGAATTTTATAATGCAGTTACTAGACCTTACAATGCAGTGCCATATGAATCTTTAGGACGTCATCGCATCGATACAAGAAACCAATTTCTACAACTGACGATTCATTCAAAAGCCTCTCTGCTATGCGACCGCAGTGCTGCTAGCAAGCAAACATACATTCTTTGCGCGGACCATGTTTTTACATTACAGCTCAGTTTTTGATAGCGCTAATTATATTTATCGACCTTGATGCCTCGCTTAGCCGAAAAAATACGCTGGACACACCCACCACTTTCTGCGCACCATCTAGGCGTCTTAACGCTATCTAGGCGTCTTAAGAGTGGTCTTAATGCCATATCGAGGTCTAACAAGGTACACGTCTACGCTGCCACAGTTTCTGGGGCAAGGGGAGTCAGGAAACCGATCCTAGTAAGGTTATAACACCGAGTGATCAACGTTTTACGGGCACACCTTCTAGCCACCAAATAAATGCTTGCAGCAAATATTTTCTTTTCATGAGAATAAACATTGCCCACAAGAACTATTACTAGAGATATATCACCAAGATGACTTAGGCTAAAATAAACGCTTTATATGAAACACCCTGGTTATCGATATTCTCGTGTTACCAAGTCAAGCTTCATGAATACCTCCTGCAGAGCGGCTGTGAACAGTTGTGTGTGCGCTTCGTGTCATTAAACCACTATTACATGATAATACACTGGCAAAATAAGTAGAAGTAACAAATTGACTTGAAAAGTAAATCAAACATTGAAACTTTAAATGTGTGCGTCAGAACTTGCAGCAAACGTAATTATTCAATATAGTTTGGTTGTAGTTTGTAAATGAAAATGCTTGGTTAGACATGGCAATATAAAGCAACACTCATATTTGTGGCAAATAAATATTTAACAATAGGATGTTATTTAAAACTTGCGTAAGCTTGCTGCAACAAAGGGAGACAGAGGAGCAATGAATTTATTTTTTGAATTTCAAGGAATATTATCTTGCTACTTTTACTTTTGTGATGTACCTGAGGAGAATGTTTCGAGTACTTATCTGCGGTAGCAAGCGTAAGCATAGACCACCACTTCGTATGGGCACCCACATTTACTTCAAGCTATCAGATTAATGCGTAAGTTACAAAATTGTCACAAAGACAAGTACACGTATATTAAAATATGGCCAACTTCGCAAGTGCCATGCAGACTAAAAAAATAGGAGAACTAGGACCCTGCAGTAGATTTACAACAAATTTTTAGTACTGCCCTTGTCTGAAAAATATGGTTAAAAGCGAACTGTTGTTGGTAGTAATTCAGTAAATATGAAGAACCGTATTCACCCCTTTGGGTTCCCGATGGAGGCCGAAGTCCGAAGACGGAGTCAACCAAGGAAACAACTAACACCTCTGCGACGTTTCAAAAAGATCTGAACGTCTATGTCCCAGCAGCATCTGTATTAGACATCCATACAACGTGCCTTATTTTATGAAAAATTTTGAATGGTAAGATAACGTTGCTGGTACCTTAAAGTCGGCCGTTCTTTCAATTATGCTAAAGGCGTACTCTCGATATTGCTGCTAATTCATTTGTGGACGACATTTAAACCTATTTTGCTGACGTTGTTCAGATGTTGCTGGTATGTGAGTTTTTTCACTTAGTACTTGTCTATCGCAGTTACATTTATTTTAACTATACCTGCTATAATTTATTTTCACACTCTCCGCAGGCGTACTGCTTTGAAGTTGCCGAAGCGTTTTGCATGGGTTTTGTATCTAGGGGGTTTGTGCGAGCATTGTAATCCACCGATACTGCTTTTACATTAACGTAAAAGCGGTGGACATAATAAATAAATTACACTCGACATATGCCTGGGGAAAATTTGATGTTGCTAAGGGTTCTTCTTCAGTGAAAGCCCCATTTTACTTGGTCGTTGTGCCTGCGTAATGAAAATACAAATGCTGATCTGACAAATCACTGGCGACACTGTTCAGCCACATATGTTCACAAAAAATTCCCCAGCTTGTACAGGGGCAGAAAGGCTGGAGGAAAAGGAGAGTTGGCGGGCTCTACCCCGGTCACATTCCTCACCGTATGGACATCTTACACTCGCAAAGGAGGAAAAAGCGTCAATAGCACTGCCCCCCACCATCAGCCTGCAACCACACATTATAATAACTCATTCGAAGACGTATGTTCAAAACTTCATTCGTGGTAGCGTTTCGGCTACAGCACTCAAGATTCTCCGAACTCCCTCTATTCAATCAGTCGACATCGTCGGGACTCCGGCCGTCACTGGGGTGGGAGCAAAACAAGTCGGCCTACAAAGAAGCACGAGAACTCAACAGTCGTGCTAGGCTCAATATTTCTTTCTTACACAGTGTTTGTTCGGCCCGCCATTGTCTGCTCCCGTACCAAGAAGCCACGGTGCATTGGCGCCTCTCCCGCCACCGTTACCCCACTGGTCACACGTCCCTCACCAACGCTCAGAAGACCCTATGGCGGCTCCTTCAGACAAACTCGCTTGATGGTCGATCCCTCCTCCACAATACTTATTCCTCCGAGTTCCCTTCACCCAACTGCACCCTCTGTGACTCCCTGGAGGCACTCAGCCACACCATGTAGGCCTGTCCTCTTAACTCATTCCACCCCATTTGTAGCACCGAACAGTGGAAGGACGCGCTTGTTGGCACGCAACCAGGGTCGCAGCTACTTCTGGTTTACAGGGGCCGCCACTGCCACCGCCAGACTTCAGCTGGCAGCCACCATGCGTGCCTACCCAACTTGCTTGGAAAATAAAGCCATTTCTTTCTCTTTATCTCTCCCATTTTCGGAGACCCGGCTGTTGCACCTGACATAGATTTCCTAAGTTGCTCCTCAAAGCTAATTATGAGCTCCCAGTCGGGATCGTTTCGTCCGTTGGCCTAAACATAATTAATAAGGTGCACCGTGTTAGCACTTGCTCGAGACTGCGGTTACAGGGCTCGCGAACTCGGCGTGAGCAGCGCGAGCTGTACGCATGCTGCCCACTTGGGGCGCGAGTGTACGTGAACTGGCGAGTAGAACAGCACACGTGAGATCACGTCACAAACGCTGCGCAGTGTCCTAGACGGGCAAGTTGGATGATGCCGGGTACTCGTTCCGAGCGCACGCTCTCTTGGACTCGGTAATTTCTTTTCTTCTTTGTGTGCCCCTTACGTGACGAAAGCCCACGCGTAAGCCTAGATGATGCCGGGCGCTCCTCACGTGATTCACTCACGCATGGGCTTGTAATTTCTGCGCAAGGTATTTTCTTTTTTTTGGGCCCCTCCTACGGCGGAAGCCATTAAAAGCCTGTATGATGCCGTGCACTCCTTAAGAAATGCACGTTTACATGCGCGCGGCATTTTGTTGGCATTTTTTCTCTTCGCTGGGGCCGCAACCTACACCCTGATATACTGCCCGGCCGTGAAAAAATCCTAAATTTTAGTAAAACATATCGAAAGGCATTTTCATTGTCCATCAATGTTTTTCTGTAAAGAAAGCGCTTTGCCATTTTTTGAAAGTAATTGTAGCAACACCCAGCAGGACAAACGGGATCGAAGGCAGGTGAAATACCCTGTTTGAAAAGGGCATGCCTGAGTTTAAAAATTAACAGTCCTTTAACGTTGGCCATTACTTTAGGATTTTGTAACTTCAGCGCATTTAAGATTCGTCGGAGTTAATTTACGCCCTCAGCATTTTTATCCAACTTCTGGAGCATCACAACTGTTACCACAACTTTGGAAAGCTCATTGTCCGTGAAGTTGTTCCGTGTGAGTGTTAGTTTTATAACCGTGCACCACTGTTCTTCTTGGTCCCAACATTAAAGTATGTTGCGACACAAACTGGAGCGAATTTTTATTAAGAAGGTGACGCAAACATTTTATGGTAAGTGATGTCAAGACATCATGCACTCCCTATATTAGGCTAAGCTAGACCACAATTTCAGCTATTTCTGTAAAAGTCTATGCTACCACAAAAAAAAACTGTCCAAGTGTAATTCGCTGAAATCTGACGCGTTTTGTTCTTTTGCGCCTAATAGTCAGTAGAAAAATACTACAATCTTAAGCATCATACACGTGTGTTTCACGAACTCAAAAAGCAAAAGGACCCGATTATGACGCGAGCGCACTTCCCTGAAAATAAAAACCTTCAGCTGCAGTCGGGATCGTTCGCGGGGCCTAATAAGCTGCTGGGATAGGAAATGCACGCGTCTAGCATTGGTTTATGAAGCAAGACTTAGTTTTACACGTTATATTTTTATTTAAACTGATACGCACATATTATGCTAATATAAGAAGCATACAATCTGCGCGATTCGAATTCTGTTAGAATTTCGCGCTATTTGCGTATGTTGGGCTACTGAATTTTGCAATGAAAGGTTGAGGCAGATAAATATTCTTGATTTTATTTTATTGAGCAAGATTCTTTATAAAAACAAATTTTATTTATGGCTGGAGGTTGGTGCCCAACAATTTTCTTTTATTTGTATTAGAGCCATGCGTGCCGTCTGCTTCATTAAACCAGTAATGGCCGAAGTGGGACATGAATTCCTTCTCTTGTTAAGATAAAAACTACATAAGTACACAAAATGTGTACTAACGCGAAAGATTGCACCGTTGAAAGGTTCAACATTTGATATGTTGTTTGATACCACAAATAACGACCAGAGCTACGGGATATATACAGTTGCGAAACCCCCCTTAAGCCCCATGTATCAAAAGTCCGTCTTCGTTTGCCCCCCTGCGCCGGGGCAAGCACGGGGAAAGTTTACTAGACTGTCGTCTGTCGGCAGGACGTGCAAGTAGTACTCCAGTGCTTGCGGCTGCTGCAGCAAGTTACACAAAAATCGCAAAAACGCACGTAATTTCATGTGTTTATTTTGTTTGAATATAAAAAAATCATTATTTTACCAAACAAGTTTAAATAATATTTGTCTCACGAAGTTTCGTTGTTAACTCTATGGTGCTGTGCGTGTCGACTTGCCCCTCAGCTTCCAGGGAGCAGGAGGGCTAGCGCCGCCCAGTTTCGCAACTGTCGGTGCTATTAATCGAGATGATATGAGCCAATCCAACCCACTGGTCATGACCTTCGGAGTAACGAGAAACGTTTAAGCTTGTTCTGCGCAGTTCATTTTGCGCGCATAGCTGGGTGGGAGCCTCACGTTTTATTGAAATGCCCACTGCTACAACTGTGAATGAAAGAAGAGTGTGTGCAACCGTGTGAATTGTGTTGTGAACTCAATCAGTCTGCAAGAGCTCAGCCAGTCGACAGCGCGACTACAGTTGTCCCCAAAGCAACGCTATTTAAACCGTTACCGTTGCGACCTTGTTCATCGCTTTCCCCTCTTGAGTATTGTGCATCTCAACGTCACTGCTACTGACATATCATGCTTTGTTAATTTTGCCAGCATAACTTTGAAAAGGCATATAGTTTGTACGCTGTGTGAAACGTGCCTTCGAAAAAAGCGGTGGCGTTAAAGACGGGACGGCGCGATAAATAGATAAACAGTTGCGCTTTGTTTCTTTTGTTTCCGCCCCGCCCGCTCTTTTGGCTTCCGCCTTCTCGCGAAGTTACGTACCAGCCAGCCGATGTTCAAACTCTTTTGAAGCATGCCTCAACAAAAACGGTTGTTGGCGACGCGATCATCAATAAAATACAGTGCACGTAGACGAGGACAGAAGAAAAATTCCCGCGCCTTCCCGCGAGGGGAACACGAGCAAATGCAGAGCATTGGGGCCTCAGTACTGATTGAAGGCAGTGTTGCTTCCATTTCTTCTTCCGTGATGCTGGAGTAGCAGATACGAATAAACGTGGGCACGAGCGTCAACCAAGGAAGGAAGGAGCAACGCAGTGACTGAAACACGAGCGACCGCTAGCCGCTATAGTTGCAGCACGCGCAGTAGAGGGAGTGCAGTACGGGGGGGGAGAGCGCGCATGCGCAAGCAGCGCGCGCCCTTCCATCACCAACCGCGCTGCTATAACGCACCTGTTAGGCCGAGACCGCGACGGAGCGAACGGGCTGACTACGACGCATGCGCGCGCCAGCTGCTGCTGAGAGAGAGGAGGGAAGGAGAGGCGCACCTGCTGCGGCCGCGAAACTGTTGACACCGTCCGACGCAGGAGCAGGCGAGGATAAGAAATGATCTGCATTTAAAAGAGAAGTGAGGACAAAGAGCTGCAATGTAAGTGAGCTTTATTTAGATAAGAAAGACATAAACCGGGCAACATTTGATAGGAATGTCAACACCACCTGACGTAAACATCATCTCGCGCACTGCTAGCTACACCCGTCGCTGCTACTTGCGACGCAATGGTGATTTTCCAGAGTGCCCGAGCTATGTGGTTGTTTCGCCGATAATATTAAGCACAGTCTCGTTTCCCTCTCGCTCGTAAAGGCACAACGCCTTACAAGGGTCGTCGGGATTTGTTTGTCCACGGCATAGAAGGCGTTTTTTGTAGTTCATTAACAAAACAGAACGGGAGAGTGTTTACCACAACGAGGAAACTCTGACGCGCGGCATTGATGTATTGAACACGAGGGGCAGGCATTTCCATTTTTACATCCTGTGTGTATATATTTTTGCTTTTTGGGTGGAGAAACTGTAGAATGGCAAAATGTGTGCGATGATACTCAGCTCGCAGTGGAACGGAAGCCCGTACAGACTCGGCGCGCAATGGAACAAAAGATAATAGGTGTAACATTAGGCAACAAAAAGAGAGCAGAGTGGGTCATGGAACAAACTCGTCCTAAGGACATATTCGTAGATATTAAGAAGACGAAACGGACGGGGACCGGGCATGAAATGCGAAGGCAAGATAACCGTTGGTCAGTAAGTATAACAAAGTGGATCCCTATAGGAGGCAAACGTGACAAAGGGCGGCCGAAATAAAGTTAGATGGGCAGCTGAGATGAAGAAGTTTGCGGGGAGAAATTGGGTGCACTTAACGGAAAACCGGGTTCATTGACGGTCACTGGTAGAGGCCTTTGCCTTTCAGTGGCCGTATATTGACTGCTGATGATGATGACTCACTTTCAGTCCTTAAGCTTGAGCAGCTTGAAAGAATGCAATTGTGGCATTTCTATTTTTAACACACCGTTCTGCTGTAAATAGCAACCTTGTTTTCGCACAAGTTGCTGTCACTTCTACGTTTAGCGCTAGAGAGAACATGACAAACCAAAGTCATAACAAGACGCTGCCAACTTTTACTTATGGGCGTCCTACCCCGAATATCATGCTTAACAGTGAAGTTATCCCACCTATGCCACAAACAACGCCAAAGGTATGCTGTACAAATTACCCATTTTTAATTGAGGATTGCGTGTATCACGTTTTATTTCACGTGCATCTTCTTTGCTTCCTAATTATTTCATCTGCCAGTCATGTTTGTTGCCTGAATGCCACCCAAGTCCTTATATTTTGCATGTGCTGCATTACTAAGACAAAGATTTGTTACCTTGTTATCCCCATGTACCTCATGGTGCAAGCCAATCCCGTGTCACGCGCCTCCCTGCAGTGCAATGTAGGAATTGTGCCCTAGATATTCTTATGTGGCCTCAATAACTGTGCATTGATGCAAAGTTGAATTTCAAAAATATTCAGCTTGCATAAGGTCAGGCATTAGTAGGTGCAGCATCAACCAAAGTGAGTGGGGGAATCTATTATTTTGGTTTCATTTCCACCCGGTTTTTAAGCAATGCCACACCCACCACCGTCGCATGGCCATTATTTGCTTGAACACGTAAAGGCCACTGAAAGAACATACGCAAAATGGACTTATTTAATAACAGCCTGCCTAACCAACTGACTACAATGGAATTTTGTCCTCGGCAATTCAAGCACAGAGGTCACTGGGAATTTGACATAAAGTTTAAATTAGGGGAAGACTATGATTGAATGTGATTGTGCAGTAAACATTTCTTGCACTACTTTGATGCTTACTGCTGTACAACGTATACTTCTACTAAAAATGCACGCCTAACAGGAAAAGCAAACAGGGCAACAGGAGTAGTTTTTAAATGTTGGGCTGTTTGAAGGTTTACTATGCATATATACCAGCTATCCCAGCTCGCCATTCAGAGCAAGACGTACTATTATGAGCAATATGAAACGAAACAAAGGAGCGCGCAGAAAACACCCGCACACCCAGCTTCGAGTGATACGCAGCGGCCGCCGTTGGAAAAAAGTGGAAAGGGCGACGCTGTTCTAACAACTGTTCCCATTTTGGCCGTGCGTCTTATCGGCTGTCGAACGATGCCTTGTTATCAGCGAAATGACGTGAACGGCTGCTTTATAGAATTGCCAGCGTCATGGGAGTGTCAACAGTCATTGGAAGAGCGCCCTTCTTTCCTCATTTGTTTTTTACAGCGCCATCCGCGTATCGCTCCGAGTCTGGTTCGAGGCTGTTTTCCATGCGTTCCTGTGTTCTCTTTCATTTTGCTTCTAATAGCACAAGTACGTCCATGGCAGTGACCCTGTCCGTGTTTGTGCATATTTCCTTTTGCGACATTTTGCGGACATGGTTCATGCGTGTATATATTGTCACTTGAATCAACCAAATGATTAGGATAGACACAGAAACAAAATTTCGCAAATTCAGATGGGACCTGTAGCTAGGCGAAAATGTCCAGAGGGTCACCGTTTACAAAATATAGTTCTTATCAACAGTGGTACCTCACAATAGTAGTCGTGGTTAGTTTTAAGGTTGCTTTAGAAGTTCCAAAGCTGACATTATTCATTAGGATATATCTTTGTTTTAGCGAGCAGAGCCGTCGCCACCAGAAGTCAGGGGCCATATAGCCAGGGCCACATAGTGCGTTCCAGAACAGCCGTACGTTGAAAACCAAAGACGCCGTGCCCAGACCGCCAGCGAGTTCTCGTTCGAAAGTCTGAAGCTCACGGAGCGTTGCCAGGAGGTCTCACTCCGAGATCGCAGCGTGAGGCGACGTCAGACCCTGGCAAGGGTGAAAGGAAGCTGGGGTTTGTTCCAAGAGCAAAGCCCGCCCTTTTTTTGGTCCTTTTTTCTTTCGTTTTCACATGAGCCATCGTATTACGATTCCTTCAAAGTGTCCCTTTCTGATTCGGGTGCTTTTTGTGTTATTCATTAGTGTCTTTGATGACGCTGCTTTTTTGGGGTTTGCTTATGGCGTATGTCCAAACTGAAAATTCAAATTCAAAATTTAAGGATAAAAGGAACCCTTAAACGTCTGTGCTGCATCAGGCTTCATATTTTATGCCTGTGGCGTACTTAGGGGACTAGTCATGCATCGCAGTTTTCAATTGCTGTGTTGTGGCTCAACAAACGTTGCCTAATGCTTGCAACCTAGCTCCAATGCACACTCACTGCTCTGAGGGAGGAGGGGAGGGAGAAGTTATTCTTTTCTTGGCATCACAATTTGACTGTTGAGTGCCAAAGTGTCCAAAAATGTGGGCAGTACAGGGCGACACGCAGCACAGGAGCCGGGATACGCTGGCGGCTTTTCATAGGTAAAGGTGCCACCGTGTTAGTTTTTTCCCCTGTTATGGTGATTAGTAGGGCGTTGTTTTAGAAATACTCGTGTATTTGGTCTCCTTTGAAATACTGTGCATTGTGGCACATTACCATGCACCTAATGTGTTAACAAAACTGAAACATTATTTCGAATAAATGCAAAATTCAAATTTAACACATTGGTTTCTTCATGTCAACACCCATCATACTTTCCCAGTGAAGATTTCTGATGTTTAAAGCGCAGAGCGAATGATCGATTACAGAGTGTGTACCACCATTTCGTATACTGATTTGTTAAGGGGATAGGGGCTCCACTTGCGCTATAGCAGCAGCTACACAGGAGAAAGGAACTGGTTTACAAAAATACAAAAGCGTATAAGAATAGAGCATAAATATTTGTTTGTGACCTATGGGCTGCAGTTTTCGATCATATTTGACCGACTTTCTGGCTTGTTACAAAACATAAGAAATAAAACTTGTTTTCACGTATGCTTCAGTGATTCAGGCTTCTGTACTGAGAATGTGCCACAAAGTGTCACTGCGTTTACGCTATGTGTACACTACTTTTAACTAAAAAAATCTTGAAAACAGCTTCCATGCAGCTTGAAAGCCCCCCTGGTCGGTGCTGCCATTATAACATTCAAATTTATCGCGACTGCACTAGTAAGCATTACCAATAGGCAGAAGTTGACTCATGCAGGAAGTTTGTGAGCGGGTAAGAGAGGGAAAAGGGAACATTTCTACCAAAATCCTAGAAAAGTCTTTCTGAATAGCTGAGTATATTGCGGTATCTTCGAGTATGAATGTTTTAGTGATGCCTCGGCAAAACTTTATGCTGCAGAGTGTTGCAGACTGGTATCTCATAACCATGGGAATATTGAGAAATGCACAAAAGCAGAAAAACCTGTCCTGTATATTTTGAAGCTATCTCTCATTTAGTGTCACCTAATGAAGTTTTTACGTTGTCGAACATCTGCATGTACCTGACAGAGTATTTATAAGCAAATTTTTCTTTATGTGTTCTTACTTTCTATTTGTTGCGCTTTTAATAAACCTTTTTATAGCCTAATTTCCACTTAAGTCTCTTACAAAAAGATGGAACAAAGCTTAATCAGCCGTGCATGGATGCCTAAAACTACCTGAAGGGCAAGTTTGCTATCAAACGTTGTTGCTCCCTTTGGAGCTTACTTAGTTCCCACTGCTTGTTGTCCTCCATATGATACTGTATAGAGCAATGGCAGTGTCATGCTGCTGGAGACACCAGCTCTGATAACTTCAAGTATCTGTAAGTACGGCATACACCTTCAAGACTTTTAATATTGTGCTCATTGAAAGCAATGTTTTCAATTGCACTCCCTCTGACCACTTTATGCGCTGGATAACGTTCATGAATAGTGACCACATAAACAAGCTGTCAGCGAAATGTTAAGCCTATTGAAGGAGCACGTCACAAGAACAAGTAAACGGGTTTCGATGCTGCAAATGTCCATCTTCATATATCAGAGTGCACCCAGATACTTTAAAACCTAAATTATCAGGCAATTTCTTTTCCGTCCTTGGAACATAATGAAATCTTGAAGTTTGTACGTGGCGACGTTGTGTGCATCGTATATTATGGGAGATCGTTGAGAGTAGTCCTGACAAACCTAACTTCTTAGCGCTTAGTGCAACCCCGGCAACACTTAGTCAAACATCCTCCAGAAGGCACCGTTCAGTGTGCCGCCACATGTTGTTTTTTGATCTGGCTGGCCTCAACTTCGAGGTTGGCAAAAAGCCTCAAGTTGCTATCCATAGTGAGCCAAGAGCACCGCAACCTACTTTAAAGACATATTGCAATATTTGCCTGCTTTATGAAAATGCTGTTACGCGAATTGAACATAAATCTGAACTGTCAAATTTGGTTGTAGTTCACTTTAATATTCTGGCCTCATATTCGGTCGGATCTATTGGCAGTACATTAAAAATGAGGTCCGGCCTCGCAGCCTGAGCATTGTGTGTTTGCCCCATTGGGCTTTGTTTATACTTGGTAGAGAGGGGCCCCGTCTTACTATCACCTTGGCGGAACTGCTTCTTTCTTTTCTTTCTTGCCCTACGTGAGCAGGTGCTCCTCCATTCTTTAGGAGTATTGGCCGAGCCTTCTACGTAGACCTCACTACATATACATGTTGTCGATTGTTGAGAACTGATGCGGAGATGAAAATTGGTCAAGCTGGAGGAGGGGCTGTGTGCATCAATTGGAGAGGAACACGACTGTGCCAAACTGTCTTTATGTCCAAACAATCAAGCCACCAACTCCCCAGTGGTGCCATTGAATACAATCCGCTAGGTGTTGTGGCACAACTTTCGGACTGTCGGTAATTTGTTATTTTTACAATCTTCATGCACATCACACCGAAAGAAGACAAAAAAGAGGTTGCCTAAGCGCTGTGTCGGTGGTGTCCCTTTTTTGTGTCTTGTAACTGTGTTCTGTGCAAGAATAATTCCTCAAAAGGGCATGCATTGGTACAAGTGCTGCACCTACAAGACTGGTATGTATGATAAACCTACATAATCTAGTTTACCTTACGTAGTGTCGACATAAGGAATGGTGCAAATGAGCTGGCTAGAATAAAAACAAAGATGGCAACAACAAAATATTTACGTTAGGACGGCCTCTAATATGCCAATTCAAGAGCACCACACCTGTTAAAAAGGGGCCGCCGCCCAACTATCATAACTGATTAGTTTCTATCTGGTCTGTGCCCATCCTGGTGCCGTTGCTGCTCTCTTCATCCTGTGTGTCGGTTCTTGTCCAATCGCGATCAGGCAAGTTATACATCCAAAGGATGCTTGCAGCATTGCTGCCTATTTATTGGTTCTCGAAGTTGTATTTCCAAAAATGCAGAAGCATAAAGGGCGTCCCACGTTTGATGAAGAGAGAAAATTAAAGAAAGACCGCAAAATATAATGTAGAACTCAAAAGTATTAGGACGCAATTGGAACTGAAAAGATTTGAGCTGAACTTGAGAATTTGTTTTTCAAATGAAACGTTAGGTGGAATCTTCAGAACGTCTAGTTAACTGAAACTAAGTGAGTAAATTGAAGCACTTTCCTATTGTTCTCCACAATTATTATTATTGTGTGCAAACTGCGTTCGTACTGTTAGACTTTTTTGAAAGACCCTTTAAAAGTCCTTGACAATTTAGGGGCGAAGCTCCTCTTGCTCGGGCCCTGTCCCGGCCATACACGGCACATAATGATGATTGTTGCTGGATTCCCCTAGGTATCGGCAAACCAAAGATTGGCCGAATAGATCAAAACGTTCAATACGTGCGTTGCTACCCAACAAGGAGGAGAGTAAGAAGAGGTGGTCGTTCGTCGACTGCGAGGTCAAGACTCTTGCTCGGGCCCTGTCCCGTTCCTTGTTGCTGCCTTACACGGCGGAATGATGATGATATGGTTAAGAGCCCCCCAGGGATTGGCCAACAAAGATTGGCCGAAGAGGTCGAAACGTTCAGCGCGTCCGCTTCTCCCCAAAAATAGGAAAGGAAGAAGGAGATGTTGTTGTTCATCGCCTGGGAGTTGAAGACACATACCAGGGGTACGCGACAACAGATGCTTTGCAGAAGGTGAGGGCGAAGGTGGATAAAATGTCACACACCGAATTCGCCATCTTACCCATGGAGATTCTCATCGTCTCAAACCAGCCCTACATAATCACCACAAACATCGACGTCGTGGACGGCCTTGTCAACGCAGCGCTGGTAAGCTTGACGAGTAGAGTCTTTATATGATGTATGGGTGAATGTTTGACGGTTTACCGATAAGCAATTTAGCTTCGCCCCTCCCATCATCATTCACTTCGTAGAGATGGCGCGATTTTTTGAATACAAACTGCACGTAAGAGTACCCTGCTTCTTATGCTAGATTTCAGAAAATATAAATAGTGACATGCACTAATTTATATTGTCCCTACAGTCTGAAACTTACGGTTGGCCTTTTACTTTCTAGATTTTTTATTTGTTGAATTGCTCCTCTCTTCTTCTAGCTAGCGCCCATATCTTGCCTTCACTTTTGTATCAGGTGGGGTCGCTTCTGCCACTTCCCAAGTTCTATGGACGGCCATGCTCACCCTACTACACCGGCTGTTTCCAGGTGTGCATTATACATCATTTCTCAGTTCCCGAAGAGATGCCTTGGGGTATTACAAGATAGCTGGCTATATAATTTCTGGTAGCCAAAATCAGTCTTTTTGGGATGTCTAAAGCGTTTTGTTGCTAAAGGATATATCCACACAATTTTCGATATATATATCCACAGGATATATCCTGATATATAGGATATATAAGGATATACACAGGATATATAAGGATATATCCACACAAGTGTCAGGATATATCCTGACACTTTTCGTTTTGAATTTTGCTGTGTGCGTTTTTTTTGAAGAAAGCAACCATGTGCTTCTACACACCCTAGTGCAATGATATGTACCTTTTTTCAATTTTTAACCTATTTTTCTAATATTAACTTTTCAAAAATAATTTATATGGTTACAAGTGACGTGACAAGACATAATATACAAAGGCATGACAGCATGGCCAATGGTGACTACATTACACATTCACACATGAAAATTCTCGTCCATATATATAGGGTAAAAATAATTTCGATTGCACAAGAAAACTAGAAAACTTGTAGCATGCGGACATGTCTCGCAGTGCGTCTTGGAAAGACAGGCAAGTAACAAGTGGCAGATCCTGAGATATTCAAATTCCAGAAAACAACCTGACGAAGGTATTAAATATTAACGTAAAAGCAAAAAATAAGATATGGCGATTGTAGAGATTACGTGAAGCTGAATTTGACGTGTACTCCTTGAACGCCTATGGCTTTCGTATAGGATGGTGGTATCGGCACATAGCCTCTTTTCCCTTGAAAGAGATAACCGCCTGCCAACCCTTCTTCAATGCCTCATGCAATTCTTCGTCCGATTCCCCTCCCTCTAGTGTACAAGTCGTCCAGATGAGTTTATTAACATGGCGACGCAAGGCAGGTTTTAAGCTCACAGGGAACTCCACAACGTCGACTTGGGCCCTCCTGAGGGAGTGAAGCTGCGTGACGAGAACACAGGCAAAAAGGACTGTTCATTCCACCTACGCACTTAGGTATCTGGGGCTGGGCCAGGGTATTCGCCATCTTGTGCCAAATAAGGGCTGTAATTCATTCCAAAATAATTGGGCAGTGTAGAATGGCTGCAATACGTGCTCAGGGGTCAGAGTTTTAATGCACGGGATGCATTTCAAGCGGTAGGGCATACAGGAGCTCCACGACACCTGCCATGCCATAACTGGCAGCACTTTTGCCTGAAAAGCACCAAAAAAGTATTTGTAACCGGTGGCCAGAGGCAGGCCTCACACAGGCCTCAATACATTCGGACCAGGAGTGCACTCGGAAGGATGCCGATGCAGAGGCAGTGGAAAGACCTTTGCCAAGAAGTCCCGTGAAGCTTTTGTGGGTTGGCGGTGAGAAGGTAATCCCTTCAAAACTGCTCCTTCAATTTTACGAGAGCAGTCAAAGCCTCTTTGTAGAAACCAGTGGGACTCAGATTGTGGTTAGAGCACTCTCACGTCATGAGCTAGCTGCATAGGGGTGTGGAGCCAAGGCAGTCTAAAGCCGCGCAAACAAAAGAGCCCGGCTAGTCGCAGAAGTGCAGGAAGCGCTGTATTATCAGCTTGAGCTCTACATCCACCAGGCCCACTCATCCCTTCTCTATAGACTCCAAAAATAGTTTGTTGCGAGATATGGGTTTGTACGTTGAATGCAAGAGGTAGGCAGCCCATAACTGGTAAAGTTTGTTTATTAAGCTGGCTTCAATCGTAGGGATGCGTGCTCTATGACCACAGCTCCCCAGTAGCGTCGCTCCACCTCTTCCCTTAATCCTGGTTTTCCGAATTGAGATCTCCTTCTAAAATTCTCCTGTTTTCTCCTCTTCGACCTCGAAGCGCCCCCAAAGGGCTTTTAAAAGGTAGCGCACCTTGCTCTATCTTTAGAAGCCTCTATTCTGCCGGTGTGTATTGTTTCATGTTTGAACTTTTCATTACGCTGTTCCGAGGCAGTGGTTTCTTGAACACCTAATTTCAGATTTTCTATTTTTATGGTAATGTTTCACTCGTAAACGTATTTTCAGCAAGATTTCACTCATTATCCAACGCGCATCTGGCTTTGGAGCAGCCAAAGTAAGGCCGAGTTCGACGTCAGACGTAACGAGATGATGATGATGATGGTTGGATGTTTATGGCGCAAGGCCAACGGGGGCAAAGAGCGCCAAAACAATAGTCATATATGAGGGGTGAAACCTTAAAAACTAAGTAAAGTCAGCAAAAACAAAAGTGAAATTACAAAACGACAATGAGCATGGCTGGTGTATAGGGCCAGATTTCATGATGCGTGATAGGAAATGAGGTTTAAAAATTTGACGTCTAACAAATACTCAAACACACGTTTCACAGAAACAATGGCATCGTCACCTAGAAAAAACGATGGATGTAGGGGAATATGTTGTCTGTAGAGTTCTCTGAAGTGTTTGCGTCGTGTTGTGTGAAGTGCCTTGCATGTGATTAGTATGTGCAGTACGGATAGGGCCTCTCCGCACCTGCTGCACTGGGGTCTAGAAGATCCCGTCAGCAGATACGAGTGCGTCGCATGGGTGTGCCCTATCCGCAGCCTACCCAAGGCGACTTCCGTGTGTCTGTTGTGTGAGTCAGATGTGTACCGTCCCAAGTGTGGCTTTATTACATGTAGTTTGTTGTCTGTCTGTTCGTTCCAGTGTGTTTGCCATGTTCTGCGGAGGTGTTGTCTTATGTGTGGCTTGAGGTCTGTGTAGGGTATCGCTGTAATGTCTACCGTGTTCCTGAGTGCAGCAGCAGCGGCCCTCTCGTCTGCCAACTCATTCCCAGCGATCCCATGCGTGTCCTGGGACCCAGCAGAGGACCAGCTTATGCTTTTGTGCATACACGGACATGATAGTGTTAAATACAAGATTAACGATGTGGTTTTTGGGGGGTGTATGCGATGAAAGTGCGCGAACAACACTCAAAGAATCTGTATAGATGATGGAATTGGGAATTTGATTTTCAAGAATGTGTCGTACAATCAGTAAAATTCCATACGCTTCTGCTGAAAAAACTGTTGTGTGCACGCTCATGGTTCTGGCTGCATTAAAATTTGGACCATGAGCAGCGCACGACACCATAGTGGAGGTTTTAGAAGCGTCACTATAAAATTCCGCACATGTGTATTTAAACTGCAAAGACAGAAAGTGCTGCAGTATTGCAGCTCATGGTACACAATTTTTATCAAGTCTCATAAAAGAAAGGTCGCACGACACAGGGCGTACTTGCCAAGGCGGTAAACTGTTAGAAAAGGATGACCTGTACACGTCTAAAAACGAAGCACTGAGATCCGAGGCTCGCTCTCTCACTCTAAGTGAAAAGGGCAGAGGAACGGATGGGCGATTTACAAAGAGCAGAGATGTTGATGTTTCATTAAAGACAGGATAAAAAGGATTATTATTCAGCGATGAAATTTTAAAAGCATAAAGCAAGTCCATGTATGTTCGTTGGTTCTCAAGACTCCACTTATTACATTCGACATAAAGACTCTCAGCAGGGCTAGTGCGAAAAGCACCCGACGAAAGACGAAGGCCCAAGTGTAGCACTGGGTCAAGAATTCGCAAGGCTGTCTTAGTCGCCGACCCATATACCACACTGCCATAGTCCAAACGAGACCCAACCAAAGCAGTATACAAGCGAAGCAAGAGTTCTTTGTCGGAACCATAGGATTGGTGGGAGAGAACCTTAAGTATATTCATTGTTTTGAGATATTTATTTTTAAGTTCCTTGATGTGGGGAATGAATGTGAGTTTGTGATCAAACACCACACCCAAGAACTTGTGCTCCTTGTTCACAGGAAGCGACACGCCATTAAGAGTAATGTCTGGGTCCGGATGGACCCCACGCTTCCTGGTGAACACAACGCAGGAGCTTTTTGCAGGATTCAATTTAAACCCATTCTTGTCTGCCCAGCCGGCAAGTTTCTTGACCCCAAGCTGGACTTGACGTTCGCAGATTGACATATTACATGATTTATAGGATATCTGGACGTCATCTACATACATGGAATAAGAGATTGTGGGTGGCAGTGCCTTACCAAGAGAGTTCATTTTTACTATGAAGAGAGTGCAGCTCAACACGCCACCCTGTGGCACGCCATTTTCTTGCACGTGAACCCTTGAGAGTGCACCACTGACTCTCACTCGAAACGTTCTTTCTGACAGGTAACTGACAAGAGTGTTTAACATGTTACCCGAGACACCGAATGACTTCAGGTCACTGAGGATCCCGTAGCGCCAAGCGGTGTCGTAGGCCTTCTCGAGGTCGAAAAAGACAGTTAAACAGTACTGCTTATGCGCGAAGGCATCCTTGATGTACGAATCAAGAGCAACTAGTTGATCGTTCGTCGATCGCCCCACCCTAAAGCCTGCCTGGCAGCCCTCGAGAAGACCGTTGTACTCGAGGAAGTACACGAGCCTGCGATTTACCATCTTCTCGAAGAGCTTGCACAGGCAGCTCGTCAGGGCTATAGGACGGTAGCTTGAGGGGGACGACGGGTCCTTTCCCTCTTTCAGAAAAGCAACAACTATAGCCTTCTTCCAAGAGTTTGGAATGTGCCCCGAAAGCCACATCTTGTTATATAGGTGTAAGAGTGTTAGAAGAGTGTCTGCGTGCAGGTGTTGTATCATGGTGTATGTGATGTTGTCTGGGCCTGGAGCTGAGGGTTTACACGTGCTCAAAGCAGCCCTCAGCTCATGCAGTGAAAACTCTGAGTTATAAGAAGATGTTGACCGATTGTTATCTAGTATAGGTTTCTTTTCGGCCGTTTGTTTGTGTTTCATGAAAGTGTTTGTGTAGTGTGCTGAACTGGAAACGTGTTGGAAGTGTTGCGCTAGGGTGTCAGCCTGGTCTTCGAGTGTGTCCCCTGTTGTGCTGACCAGAGGCAGGCTGTGTGTTTGTTGTCCTTTGAGTTTCCGTATTCTTGTCCATACTTTCCGTATGTCTGTGTAGGAGTTTATTGATGTTATGAAGGAACGCCAACTCTCTCGTTTTGCCTCACGGAGCACACGTTTTCCTAACGCCTTGGCCCGTTTGAACAAAATGAGGTTACCCGACGTGGGGTACCGACGAAGGACACCCCACGCCTTGTTCTGGGCCTCTCGCGCCCGCCTACAGTCCTCATTCCACCACGGCCTCCGCTGGTTGCGCGGGGCACCAGAGGCGTGGGGAATGGACTTTTCGGCGGCGTCGAAGATGTGCGCCGTGAGGAGTTGGGTAGCTTCTTCGACGTGTAGGTGTCCTATGGATGTGTGGTGTAGTTTGGATGTCTCTGTAAATGTATTCCAGTTAGCTCGTGCTTCATTGAACCTATTATGGGAAGATGGACTGCATGGGCCTTTACCTATGTATGTGAGAGAGGTGGGGAAGTGGTCACTACCGTATGGGTCAGTGCCCACACCCCACTCGAGGAGAGGAAAGAGAACTGCTGAGCCAATCGCCAAGTCAAGACATGAGTATGTGTTGTGTCCTATGTTATGGTATGTAGGCTGTTTACTGTTGAAAAGGCATGCTCCAGAAGATGTAAGGAATTTCTCTATCAGGCGACCTCGGGCATCCGTTCTGGAAGAGCCCCAAAGAGAGTTGTGAGCATTAAGGTCGCCTGTAAGGATGTATGGTTCGGGCAGCTGGTCTACCAGCGCCTCGAAGTCAGAGCTTAAAAGTGAAACATCAGGAGGAATGTATATGGAGCATACCGTTATCAACCTATTAAATATTATTAAGCGTATTGCTACAGCCTCAAGGATGGTGTTCAAAGTGACAGGGTGGTATGCTAAAGATTTCCGGGCAATTATGGCCACACCCCCAGAAGAGTGTGTGCAGCCATGCCTGTCTTTTCTGTATACCAGGTAACTATTCAAGACATTTGTGTGTTTAGAATTCAAATGTGTTTCCTGAACACACATTACACTTGGCTGATTAGCATGCAATATTTCGTATACATCGTCAAGATTTTTAAGAAGGCCTCTACAGTGCCATTGAATTATGTTTTCTCTTCCCATTATTTAGTGTTAGAGCTACTGGAGTGTGTGTGTTTGTTTATGTGTCGTCTTTCGGGGCTGTGACTCTCGCCTTTCTTGGCTTGTCGGGAGGCTTTGGCGTCGGGACGCGTTCCTTGCGCTGCACCGCAGGCAAGAACGGCCCGACGTCCATCTCATCGTCCAATGTCCTGGGTGTGCCCGTCGAACCGAGCCCCCCGGACTTGGACCCCCTTCGGGGGCCCTTCGTTTGAACCGCCACCGCCGTAAGTGTCGGGGGCACCAGAAGTGGTACGGGCGGTGCGGTGGTGGTGGGAGCCGGTGCGGGGCCCGTGGTGTCCATGGCACCCTGCAACGCACTGGAGGACGGGGAGGCAGGGACGGGAGCGGCACCGGTCCCGACGGAAGAGGTTGCCACCATAACCGCTGCTGGCTCAGCGAGCGGTGCGGAGGCGGGTCGGGCTGCCAGAGGCAACACAGGGGGGGCGGGGGCGGGACCAAGTCCGACTCGCGGTACTGGGTCCCCGCCGAAACCAGACGCCGCTCCGCCCCCCGGCGAGCTGCGTCGGCGTACCTGCAACTGGACGCACCAACGAGTATAGTGCTCTGTATTCCATTCCTGCTTTAGGGCAACATCCACCAAGATGCAGGTTTCTAGTGCGAATTCAAAAATTCTTCCTGACAGGCCCGCCCTGCCTCTCCTCTCTCAGCGGTCAGCTGCATTTAGGATGCATTGAAAGTCACCCCCAAGAAACATGTTTGCCGGAGATTGCAGGAGAGAGCACAGTACAAGGAGGAGCTCAGCCAGCTGGAGGGGGGGGTAATGTGGGGACGAAAGTACACAGGAAATGGTTGAGCTTCCTCTCCATGATCCAAGCGACCCTGCAAATGCAGTCATCTCTCTCCAGTTTGCAGTCGACAATTTTGACAACTTCTGGATTCTTTACGCCAATAGCTGAAGCCCCCTCCCACTCAGACATCCACCACGCTACAAAAACACCAATATTTGTTTCCAAAGAACTGGTCGAAGTTTTTTGTGTGTGGCAGATTTGGGATTTTGGTTTCCTGTAAAAAGGCCACGTCGATATTATGGTCTTCAAGTAAGTTGATTGTCCAACATCTGCGCTTTGCGGAGATGTGATTGACAACAGTACTCGTGGCAAGCTTAAGTGAATTCCAGAGAGAGGCAATCGTGGTTTAGGGAGAGTGGGAGATAGGGCTCACCTGACCATTTTACTATTGGCGTTTGGAATTGCAGGCATACGCTACTTTTCCTTACGGTTTTTCGTGGGCGTTTGCTGCGACGCCCTGCTGGCCTAGCACTGCGTGCACTTTTCCTGGTCGTGCCCGTAGTGACTACAGGCATGACACTATGGTTTATTGTACCTTTTCCGATAGTGTCCAATGTGGTACCACCAGGGGCACTGTTGTGGATAACCAGGAACTTTATTTCGAATGGGGTTGCCATTTATAGTGGCCCGGTGGATGACCGCTTCAAGGGTTTTTAGAGTCGATGGGATCACATAAAAAGCTCTCATGATTCTGGTTATGTACGCGAGTTTAGGCTTTCGCCATCTTTCGTGAACCACCTTCTGCACCTGGCCGGAACGTTCTAACTGGTGGAAAAGGAGCTTGTCAGGGATTTCCGGTATTACCTAGTAAACCTTCACCGCCATTTCGCAGCGTTTGGGGCTAGGCACTAGACACCTCTCTCTTTCACCATGATCTATAAGTGCACCGCCAACATGTTTTCTTCTGACGTAAATGCGGCCATCTAAAGGTGGTTGAATAAAAACGTTCAGAGGCACTCGATCTTGTAGATGTGTGTAATGTGGGCGAGCGCTCAGGCGAAATATTTCACTCTTTTCTGCCATGTGGCTGGGTCACGGTGGAGAAGAATTGATTGTTATACATCTTTCCAGTAGAAAGCGGTGTAGGGTGGGGTCGGTAGACAGCTGGGGCAGGAAGTTCGGGCGGGTCTTGGGAAAACTGCTTCGACGCTACCATCTATCATGCTTGTGTAGAGCCCACACTTGACTTCACGTGCCCTGACGAGAGCTATGAGGCTATTCGCTAGCACCACAGCTGAAACACTATAACAAATTTTGCGGGTTTTTTATGACTATATACTTAAAAACCAATGGGAACGAATTTTGCCAGAACATAAAAACTTCGCTTCAACATTTTTGTAAACACTGCAGAGGATTTCATTTATCCATCTGTTTTGATAAGCTGGCAGCTTTTTCAAAGAAAAGCGAGGCTGAAATAACGTAAAGTTTCTCTTCATCGCAAACACTTGCTGTGAGAGCATTCTGTTAGCAAAGTACAGAAAACAAAAAAATGCTGCGGGGCCACTCAGTTTGTTTATATGCAAATTTTATTCTTTCTTTGCCCATAATCTTGTGCAGTTTATGGAAAATGAGCTATTACTTACTATTACTACAACTGCTCAGTGTCAGTTGTATTGTATGCGTAAGCTCAAAGGTTATTTTATTTTGTTATTTATTTCTTTAGAGGATACTGAAAGCGGCACTTAAGCAGCACTAGGCAAGGGTGGGCACCCATAATCTACACATGAAAAGGCAACAGGTGTAGCTGTAGATGGAAGATAAGGCGCATATAACAAGAAAACAATGACAGTTTGTTCACATGATGAAAAAATACAGCAATATATAATGCATAAGCAGGGAACCTCAAAGGCAACAATTCGTTCTCTGAGTGTAATATCAAATCAACATTCATGGTGCACTGAGAAGAAACAAACGGAAGAAGCAAAGCTAAATATAATAGAATAAACTGTAAACCACTGGACAAATAAAGAACTCAACAGGTAAAACCAAGGACTACACACATACATTGGTAATGTGGGACTGTTTTGTTATCTTGATTGAGAAAATAAATAATTGCACATTATGGTGCTCTTCAGCAGCCAGTTTATTCCATTCGCGTGTGGTACGGTGTACAACCAATGTTTAAAAGGATCAGATCGACGTGAGTATTCCTTCACTTTTTAGAATGTTGCTCACGCGTGAATCGTGAAGTTAAAATAAACCGAAAAGAAAAATGCTTAATGGGTGCATAGGGTAAGTGGAAACACATACAGATTTCTAGTGGAAGTCACCGAGGCATTATGCTGTGCAAAGTAAAACTAAGCAATGTGCTTTACTTCAACGCCATCATTTTTAGCTGAAAGAAAGGTAAAGGCATAGAAAATGGGGCACATTACCTTAGGGGTAACTAAGTTGTGGACCGATCAAATCTCTTCTCAGACACTTCAGGAAATGTGTCGTGCTCAGAAGCACTTAAGCTGTAAAGCTGTTATAAATGACAATTTGAATGTTTAGAAAAAAAAAGGATTATGTTTGGTCAAAATTTCTCAGGCTGCAATGACTGTACCCTGGGCAGCAGCAATCGACATCGCGCCGGTGTCATCCATAGTGCCCGCAGATGCTGATCAGTTGCTTGGATAAAACACAGTGAAGGCAAACATCCTTCACGCTGCCGCACAGGAGGTGATCATTACCTGGCCCACCGGTAGTGTTGTATTCTGCTGCTTTTTACCTTTCGCTCTCCTATTGGATGGGCCTACTGTGGCTGGGAAAAAGCTGTTGTGAAGGTGATGCGACGCTCCGTAATGTACTGTTTAGAGATGCAAAGCTTGTCAATATGGTTGGGCTGTCCTGGAAAGGTGGAGTCTCACGTTTTGTAGGCAACAGCAATTGTGGGAACCAACCTCAGTAGTTGTGCAGGTCTACCTGTCTCTTTCTTATTTCCAGTTATGTGTTCATGTAGTGAGAACCCATCATTTACTCTCGATTTGTTGGTTATCATCAACGTGCCTAAGATGTCTTTAACATGCCATGACAGCACAGTGGGTAAGGTGTGTAAGGTGAGTAAAGTAAGTAAAGGCTCGATTGAAATAAAAGTGAGTTTTTGAAGGGTTGGGACACTAATAGTTTGGAAGAACAGGGCTCATTGTACTAGAAAGAAGGCTATTCAGTGCAGAAATTTTGGATAGTTGGTGATACGACTTCGATGTGGTAAAAAGCGCACTAAAAGAGGACACAAGAAAAGACGGTGACACGGGACGAGCGCTAAAGATGAACTGAGGCTTCATTCACAAGAAAGGCTATGTACATACACACAAATGCGCAGAAAAACTAAAAAGATACATACGACGCCGCTTTCACAGAACGTCTGACTGACGCTGTATATAGGCTTTTTCTTTTGTGTGCAAAGCCGGCGATGAAGTGCTCACACAGTCGTCTTTTTCCTTGATAATGCAGAACGCCTCGAAGATTGCTCTTTTTAGTTGCGCCCTAAGGCTGTGCAAGACACGCGTTTCATGAAAGTCAGTCGTGCAAGTGCACTGCCGGCAGCGATCTGCCAAATGTCCTCCCTCCGCCAATTACTTTACGGCTGCGCGGCGCTCACTCAGTCTTTCATTATAGCAGCGTCCGGTCTGTCCGACGTAGCAGCTTCCACAATCTAGTGGGATCCTGTACACCACACCTACTTTATATTCAACGAAGCGTGTGGCGTGGTTAGTTGTGCAGCCAGCCTTCCCAGCTTCGTTGCTCAGAGCTTTGCAAATACGTGCAAGCTTGCCTGGCGCCGAAAATACAACCTGGGTGCCGCACCTTCCCGCCACTTTTTTCAGCCGGTGAGACAGGCTGTGCACGTACCGCACAATGACGGGCCGCATCTTCTGGCGTTCAGGTTGATTCCCTCAAGCCTTGTTCCCTGAATTTGCTTCTTTGATCAAGCTTCCAGCTATGGAAGCCAGCAATTCTGCAGGAAAACCGGCATTCCGCAGGCGTCGATCCTGATGCTGAAGGCTGCATGCCACTTGGTGGCAACAGGACTTTTTACAAGCAACGCGCGTGCGTTTTTTGGCAATACCCCTTTTCACAATCTTGGAATAGGCCAAATCGTAGAAAAGGAATGGTTTTTTGGACAGGGGTTGGTATTTCCAGAACAACTGACTGTCATGGAAAAGGATGCTTAAATCGAGGAACCGAAGGCACCCCACAAAGTGAACTTTTTTATGCGGTTCATGAAACCTTCGAGGACTTTTGCCCTGTTGCCTTTCAGAATTCTATTGGTTTTAATATTGACAATTTTATAGTATAATAATATTTTACCTGTCCTCTACAACCGTCGCTTTTAACCCTATCTTCAAAAGGAGGGGATTTGTATTAGTTCTTGTTGATTAGGACGGGAGATTGCTAAGCTTGTTTTGATCTTTTGGATTGAAACTAACAGGATATGGTCCTGTTGTCAGCGATACGTGAATAAATTGATATTCCTTCTGGGTATTGAAGCTCCAGTCAAAAGATTTGCGTGTACATCATAAACTGAGCAACGTCGCCCTTTTTTCGGTCAAGAGAAGAATTTACTTTTCAAAATATTGCAGGGCTTTTAGCATTGATTTCACTTCGTGCTCTCATAATAGGGTTGGCATTTTGGCGATATATTTTAGGAGTTAGGCGTTTTATATTGATACTTCCCCTGAGACAACGACTTCAAAATAATTTTATATCTTGCGAGAAAACACTGATTTCAACCTAATATTTATAGCGAATGAAGGTATCGCTGATGGTGCTCCTCCTAAGAGCTTTTTGGCTCTGCTTCTGTCGTTTAGAACACCACAACATCGTCTATGTATACTCGTATGCTGGGGATTCTCTAATGGTTCGCAGATTTCTCATTGAAATATTTTGGCAGCAGAACTTCGACAAAATGGTAGTTTGAGGAATCAGAATAGTCTATACGCCGTAATGAACATGCAAAGTGTTGATGATGGGTTTCTATTGCTATTTCATACAACCTCTGACTTTCGTGAAATTCAATTAGGGCTTCTGCTAACCTCGCTCCTACTAATTGCGCCCCGATATAGCCTCTTCTCAGAAGCTACTAATGTTTTTGTTTGATCTTTTTTGTTACTGAGCCACTTACTCTTACTTATGGGCCATTCTTTTTACACAAATAGAACAATGAACTCACATTTCTGCTTGTCCATTAATGCTCCGATGATGCCCTCGGCTCAATTCACTCCAGTTATACGCACAACTCGGGCCTGCCCAGCGTGTGGTTTTTTTTATTGCGCTTGCCACAGCCAGGTACTTTGAAGAAACAGGAGGCTAGTGCTGTTACCTGCTCATCAATTCTTCACTGGCTTGAAAATGTGGGGGAGTGTGTCATCAGGCCTAAACACTCGCACGTAGAAAGTCTCAGCAATGGTTCAGTAGTTTTATTCACTATCTTGAAAGAGCCAAGCTGCGCCTTGTTACCCAGCGTAGTGACAATGACGCGATGTCAAAATGCCCGATCAAAAATTTTTCCTAGCGTCTTAGCATTGTCTTGTTTAGGTACACTTTTCAAGCTATGATTTTCCTAGAAAAAAAGTTTGTGATACTGCACGTGTACCTGCACACTTGTGTCGCTCTTCAATATCACAGCTTGCGTGACCAATATTGCATAAATTCTGCAGTCCCCACCCACCTTGAATTCAATACCGCTAATTGGCACAGGCAGAGTTGGTGTGTCAAGCTTGGTGTCATATTGACGTTAAACTTCATTGCCTTTTTTCTCTCTGCAGCACAGTGTAACATGGTTTTGCTTACCCATGGTTGCCCACGTCTTTTTGTCACGCAGGACACTTGCTAATTGGGCGGAATCTGTTGAATATGTTCTTCTATGATCGACTTTTTCTATCCTTCGTCTCGAGCACGTTCATTTTTGGCAGAGGCTTCTGGTATTTGTTATTTTTTGTGCACACTTGGTTTTGCTTCGATACCAGCACGGACGCTTCGCAATAGCCTTTACCATTTCAACAGCTTGAATATTGTTACCTCAAGAGAGTTAATAGGAGTTCAGTATGTTTGTATTGTCACGGGACATGGCAGACAATGCGTGAAGGAGTCATAGCTAACCTTCCACCCTTCCACGACGAGGGGCATGACGACGACAATGAAGGACTGGCTGTTATGTAGCATGTGCACGCTCTCTCATCACCGCTTGTAATTAGTGTAAATAGATTGTTCGCCTTCCTTATCTTCCATGGTTCGTCTCATCTCTGTCCGGCCTACGCGTAACATTATTACATTCGAGTTGTTCGTGCAATATTGAAGGTGTAACTTCTCCAAAGTTGGACTTCTGCGCTACTATTTTTAGGTCTCTCAGGCATTGTACAAACGTTTTTTTATATAGCTTTGTACCTTTTACTGTGCTGAGGCGTGCAGTACCCTTAAAGTATAGGGCGGTGATCTCGTAGCAACCTTTTTCACTTCAGCGTGCTCAACTGTGCTTTAAACGTCAATGTCCTGACCACCAACGTGCAGAAATAAAGCAGTTTTTTGAACTCGCTTGGGGGTCTTTGCCCGTAGCCTTTAATGAGGGTTTTAGCTTCTTGTTTAAGATCTTCTGTTTTCGGCTGCATTATCCGAGCGAACCAGTCTGTCGGGGCGGAAGTTTTTCATCTCGGCTTCCCTGGACAAAGCAGAAATGCAAATACTCTACACATGCGCTCTTTGTCGATGGCAAGTCACTTGTCCGGAAGCCTGATAAGGGACAGTTTGTTACCTTACGAATAGTTTCGTTAGGCATGATATGTATCTGCTTGGATGGACAAATACCCTATTTTCATGTAGGTACCTATTTCAAGGCTTTTTGGGTGTGTGACGTCCCGGGAAGGTGTTTTCATGCCACCGCTTGCTGGCGTAACTGTGGGTGAGCCACCACAAATTGGGCCACTAAACTGCTTTTCACTCCACGGGCCGCATACAAGGGAAGTAGATAATATGAGTTCCGGTCGTCACTTTGGTAGTGTTGCCCTTGACCGTCTGCTTACTCACGACGCGCCGCATCCAATGCAACGTGATACGAAACATCACGGCTAGGAAGGAATTGACACCGCAACCTTCATCACTATGTACGCTATGGCAAATCACCAACTACTGCAGATGTTAGCAACGTTTTAAAAAGTATTTTCCTTACAGGTGATACCCCTGGAGGAAAGTTTAGTTAGAACCGGCAGGATTGTCACCATTGTTAGATTTCCCTATTGCCACACTGGACCCAATTGCCTGCGATTCCCACGACATCACTGGGCCGCATTGTAAAGAATGTTGGGCCGGGCAGCACAGAAAGTCACGAGACTTGACTACTGTGTTCTCGCACACGCACACACAACATTATATTAGCTGGATAATGGAGAAAGCCGGAACAGACACTGAAGCACACGAGCGAACTAGATGCGGGAACATTCAAGTGCGGACGACAGTAAACAAAGTAATGAAGAAAGTCACGCGCTCACAGACGCCGATCGCGCGACGAGACGATCGCTGATGCGACGACGCGGAGACGTACTTTTCTGGATGGCGACGGGGCAGACTAGTGAAGTCGATGAGGAGTTGCCCTCTTGCTGGCAGCGACTTGATAGTGGCCGATTGCTAGCGGCGGGACGGAAGTTCGTAGGCCTGCGCCATGGCAGGCCTCGCTGCCCGCGCTCCATGCCACCGGAACACCGCTAACGCTGACTGGCGCAATACCTTCTTGTGGTCTCTTCGGCCGTCATCTCGTTGACAGCCCGGGCGGTGGCTCAGACGGCAGAGCCGGCGACGGTCCTCGGGCCTACACCACGAGGGTGGCTGTCTTGCTGCCTCCGAAACGAACAGCTTCCGACGTCCTTCCTCTTCTTCCCTGCTTCCTCAATGCTGCTTCCTCTAGCGCCCCCATTACGCCACCGGTACCGGTGGATTGGCCCCCACTCTGCACGGCGTCTTCACTACACTACCCCCCTCTTCAGAAAGTTAGAAAGTTCTTAGGAGAACTATTCTGGAGACGCTGATGAGGGTGGAGGCCAGTCATTATCGAAAAGGTGGTCAAAAAAGCTATTCCATCTAGCAAAGACATATAGCACAGTCACCGTGTCCGAGTTCATAGAAAAGAAACAGTTCACACCCCAAAATTCAACCCCGGTACCAGAAACAGAAAAGTGTACGGCCTCGTCTCCTTAAGTGCCCCACAAGACCAAGAAGACGGGCACAAAGCTATGTACAGCCGGAAACTGCCATTGAGAGTCATTTCCAGATCCATGCATGCGTCTACACCAGAAAAGCCTACGGTTGCCTATATCACTCGGCGCCTCTTCCGCGTCGGGCAGCACGACCCTCTGCTATGGAAGACACCGTGATTCCCATTCCTGCGCCTCTTAGTAGAGTGTGTATGTATAGTTAATCCGCTAGGAACAGGGCTGTATTGCCATGTGGTGAGCATGTCACGTTTCATGCGGAATCGTGGCTTTTTCCTCCGCTTGCGTATGATCTTAATCCGTTTGCGCGGATGCTTGAGTCAAGTTGTTTTACGAGGCGTACCACTTCGCTGGGTGATCCGGAAGGCGGTAAGTCGTCCTGCGTAACAACTGCTCAAGACTCCATTCTTACGGAGTAGCAAGCCTCTTAAAACTCTTTTAGCTTGACGCATAACATGACTATTTTTACGGCTCAACATCGGCAAACGTCGACTATCGAAGTGATTAAAACTCAAAAGGCACTGTCGTTTCCGGGATCTCCGACAGCACGACGTAAGGACCGATGTTTTTATGGCGGGATGCATCGCAGTCTTTCGGTGGAGCTTTCGTTTCCGCGGTCTCTTTTGGGAGCACGAAACCGTCTCACTGGCGGCTGCGAGTTCTTTGGGAATATTGACTTCCGGGCCGTTATTTGAATACGCTTCGAGAATAATCGAACCCGGTGCCTTGTCTTCCTCAGGACATTCCGCCTTGTCGTCATGAGTCTCTGGTGCTTGCAAACCCAGCTCTCTTTGAGTAGGCACTGAACAATTAGCAATGTGGCTAGGTGCGGAGCCTGGCACATGTACGGGGGTACGCGATATGTCGGCCGGACGAGCGATACGTATGCGCGATTCGAGATCGGCGATTTGCTTCTTGAGGGTGGCTATCCTTCGTTCATCCTCGTCCTTCCTCTTCTCATACTCCTTGAGTGCCTTCCTTTCCTCTTCATCCTTCTTTTGCTCATATAGCCTCGCGACCTCTTCTTTGGGCAAACTACTTTGTCTTAATACAGCAACATCGACACTAAGTCGCCTGCCCTCTCGGTTCAGAGCTAACTCCACTTTAAGTTTCTCGCGCTCGCTGTCGAAGTAGTTCCGAAGCTCTTCGCCGGTCAGTCCTAGCTCTTGTCCCTGCTTCATTATCTTTTCCAATCCGGCTATATACATTTTGATGTGCCGGCGAAATGCGAAGAACATTAGTAAGGCTCCTCTCTAAACTGCGGATCCTGGCAGGCTCGCCACTTTTGTAAAGAATGTTGGGCCGGGCCGCATAGAAAGTCACGAGACTTGACTACAGTGTTCTCGCACACGCACACACAACATTATATTAGCTGGATAATGGAGAAAGCCGGAGCAGACACTGAAGCACACGAGCGAACTAGATGCGGGAACATTCAAGTGCGGAAGACAGTAAACAAAGTCATGAAGAAAGTCACGCGCTCACAGACGCCGATCGCGCGACGAGACGATCGCTGATGCGACGACGCGGAGACGTACTTTTCTGGGTGGCGACGGGGCAGACTAGTGAAGTCGATGAGGAGTTGCCCTCTTGCTGGCAGGGACTTGACGGTGGCCGATGGCTAGCGGCGGGACGGAAGTGCTTAGGCCTGCGCCATGGCGAGGCCTCGCTGCCGGCGCTCCATGCCACCGGAACACCGCTCACGCTGACTGGCGCAACACCTTCTTGTGGTCCCGTCGGCCGTCGTCTCGTTGACAGCCCGGGCGGTGGCTCAGACGGGAGAGCCGGCGACGGTCCTCGGGCCTACACCGCGAGGGTGGCCGTCTTGCTGCCTCCGAAACGAACAGCTTCCGACGTCCTTCCTCTTCTTCCCTGCTTCCTCGATGCTGCTTCCTCTAGCGCACCCGTTACGCCACCGGTACCGGCGGATTGGCCCCCACTCTGCACGGCCCCTTCACTACACGCATTTCATCGTGTATATCGATAACAAAAGCGTTTGACAGTGCCGATACTGCTGACACTGCTATTAGTTTCAGTTAGGTGACCGACTGATGATTAGAGAACGCATTCATCAGACTCTTGATGAACATCCGCAAAACATGCAGGGGTCAGCCAATCACTTTCACGAACAGCGTAATATTTCCAAAAACATGTAGCACAAAGTACGTTCCGCCAAAACGTTTCAACTCTGGTAACGGTACTCAAACCTTGAGATACCATGTAACAAAACATGTTTGAGCCAGCTCTTTACATACTAGCAGACACCACATCATATTTAACTCAACATTACAAACGCGTAATAGTTGTTTCAAAAGCTGTACTAAGAAAGCTGGTCTTAAGGTTTGAAGACACAGCATAAATATTACAAAAGAAACCGGAACCAAAATTCAAAAAAAAAAAAAACAGATGTAACGGCGTGACGTTGTGTGACAGATTGCCGGCTTCGAGGCAGTCTGTCATACCGCTGTGTTTTGTGGCGCGTTTAAAATACGAAAATAGCGCGGTCATCGCTGAGCGACCGTCACGACCCATGCACGATGACAGCCGAGAACTGCCACCGCTGACATAGCAACAGTTGATACTGGTCCCCCGTTTTCACAGACGTTTACTACGTCGTGTTCTTTAACGCAGTTACCATGGTCCTCGTGAAGATTTTTCCACCTGCAGTGTGCCTCAAAGTAGTGAGGGTGACCTAGCTACTCCTTATAATCTGGCTTTTTTTAACTCGCATTTTTCCCATGCGGCATATGAAGAAAAGATAAGACATTAGGTAGAAAAAAGAGAAGGTGTACAAAAGCACACGTAGTGAGAAAATTGGTGGCCCTATACAAGTGTAAAGGTAGGCATGCAGTCCGGTCTCTTGTGAAACATTCAGCAGCGACCTGCAGTTGCGGTCTTCGTGCACCCAGTGGGTGAAGTCCCCCGGTTTATCCCACTGACGACCAACCACTCTTAGCGCACTTTCCCTGTAGTTCTGGTTTCTGTACACGTCCACAAGAGATGATTGGCATCTGCGTGAGCCGCCCGAGCCAGAAACTTGAGCCATGTTTCTGGGTCTTCTGGTGTGGGTCCCCACGTCCAGGTGCCTGAAGGTTTGAGGGCCACCCCAGGCCGAAGCCTCCTGAGAGAAACTTCCACCACCTGGGAAAGATTAGGGGAGAGGGAGCAAACACACCGGGGAATTAAGGCATCTGTGTCCGTTCTTAGGAGAGATTTCATGGCTGAAAGACGGAAACATGGATCACTTGGAACGGGGCTAGGGGCGGCTTGGTTGAAAAATTGTGACCGTTCCTCGGTACTGAATGTACGCGTACCATTAGCTGTGCTGTCATGTGGAGGCTGTGAATGTGCTGGTAGATCAGACGAGTCTTTTTCATTTGCCTCAACTGCTTCACACCACTGAATCAGTCTGCGTAAATATGCGCCTCTTTGACGTTAGGGAGTGCACTTGCAGCTTTGACTGCGTCATATACAGCCTGGACCTTCAGTAGAAGCGTATCTGTCGTGTCGGTGGAATAACATCACGAGCCTTTCAGTTCTGAGTGTGCTGAATTGCCGAAAGTGGTCCTTGCTCCGCGCGAAGAAGGGCTGCGTCTGTGTACCATAGAGAGTAACTTTCAGGATATGTAGTATCTGAGGTTGCGCTTGCCGTTCACGGTGAGAAAGCTCTGTTGTCTTATTAGTTGTTATTGCTGTATAGCGCCATGTTGGAAGGTCCTCTATGGTTGAATTCATGAGAGGATCTTTACAGAAACAGGATTGCAGCGCTCCTAACATAGGTATATAAAAACGCTTGAGCTTTCCTGCTTCTTCACGCTCACGTACAAGCTCCTTGATAGTATTGAGCTGGGCGTGATCCTGTGAGATAAGAATCGGAGTGAGACGGGGAAATGCCATGATAGTGCACATAGCCTATCTGTTGACAGCTTCAAGCCTCGCTCATTAGTTGTGCTGTCAGTCTGTGAAGCTGTGCCTGCTAGAGTATGCGTGGCTGTAGAACAGCGCGTACAAGTCGGCCAGCCACCTCCGTGCGGTCTCCTCCACCCCGAGTTATAATCCTTCGGATCAATTGAAAGGTCACCAAACAGTCTTTTCGTGTCTTTCAGAGACACTGGATACACGGACCCAACTTGTGAATTTGAAGTCCGAATACCCGCAGCTTCTTCGCTGGTATTGCGGCTGAACCAATGTTACGTTGACAGTTAGCCTTGTAGGCTAAGTTCCTTCCCGCCTTATTACCCACATGTACATAGCCAGACTTCTGCGCTGAAATTTCTAGGCCGGGTGATTGAGCAAAGCCTTGGATAACATCAAGGGCTTGCTGTAGTTGAAGACACTGCAAGCTGAGGTCTTAGTTTGTAGACCACAGCGTGACATCATCCGCGTAGATGAGAAATGTCATACAAGGAATGTCTTGCAACTTCCATGCCAGTGGTGCAAACGCGATGTTGAATAGAGGCGCTACAACCGAACCTTGTGGTACCCCAGGGTTCGATTAGAACAGGCCAACAGGCTTTCCATCCATTCGTATTAAAAACTTCCTTGAGCACATGATAGAGCATACAACTTTGGTGACATGAAGTGGAACCCCCAAAACTCCATGTTTATAAGTATTCTTTGTGTTCCACGTTGTCATAAGCCTTGGAAATGTCTGTAGCCACCACAGTCCGCATAAGGTGGCTCTTGTCTGAGACATGGAAAACATGGTGAGCAGAACAGATAGGCCATCCTCAATACCTAGGTGCTGTCTGATGTCGACCTGAGGGGGTGGTATTTTCTATTGTGCTCCAGCCAACAGGATAATCGAGTGGCCACAATTCGTTCAAATATCTTGCCTATTCTAGGGGTCAAGGAAATCGGTCGAAAAGCAAGTACACCCGTGGGAGGTTTTTCTGGCTTGGGGATTGGCACTATCACTGAGTGTTTCTACTCGAAAGAAATGACCCTATTAGCCCTTGCGTCATTCAATGCGAAGAGTAGCGCTTCCAAGGCCTCCCCCTCCAAGTTCTTGAATAGCTCATACGGAACTTCACAACCTGGAGAAGAGTGCCCCTTACCATTTTCAATGGCCTTGATGAGCTCGGGCATCGTAAATGGGTCGGTGCTTCCTGAGACGTCCGATGCGTAAACACACGGAGGGGCTGCTTGAGGTTGCGTTAGTTTGGAAAGAAACTCACAGCCGCTCTCTCCGCAATCTCTTCTGGGCTGATGTTGAGAGCCAGACGAATGCTAGCTGATTGGTCAATCACGCTGCAACCCCGCTTCATGGTGTCGAAGGTTCGCCATAAGGCCATGTTTCCAGTACAAGAACCAAAACCAGCGCACCAGTTGTGCCCCCGGCGTCGTGACAACTGCTTGTTGTAGCGTCGTGCTTGTGCTGCGACACGGTTTGCCGCGGCACGAGCGTAGAGTTCTGCTCACATCGGGTGGCGATCAGCATGGAGTTTCGCTCGCGGCGCTCTGCCAAGAATTTTGGAGGTGCTTATCTGGCGTCGGCTGATCCTCATTCACAGTTGTGGGTGTAGTGAAATCTGTGAGCACGGACTGCAGCGTTGAAACGATGTTCTCCGCAGTTAGTGATAGAGTACATTCATCCGAGCGGACTTTGTCTCATGAACAATTCTCACCTGGCGACGAAGCTTTCGCAACGTTTTCGCGTGCAGGCCAATCAAAATTGGCGAATGATCGCTTGCCCAAGCACCAGGCTCCGGATTCCAGGAAGCGTACCGGGACCAAGGCACCTAATAAGGTCCCCTGCATGAGTAGCAGGGATTGTAGAAACGGTAGCGTTAAGTAGGGTAAAGGGGATGTCCTTGATGGGGTCATACACATGTACCTCTCTTTTAGTATCGTGCACAGATCTAGACAAAGTGTGTGGGGCGTTATAGTACCCTACTGCAAGTAAGGGAGTGCCTGGGTACGTTGCCCTATGGTGGTGGAGCTAACCTAGTTTAAGGCGTGCTCTAGTTTAAGGCGTGGTCTACCTGGCCATCCATAAAAGGACCCAAGGAGGAGAGGCGGTTTGGCTGGGCGTGTTCTTTTTGTTACACCACTTATGAAGGTTGCTTGGTGCTAAATGAACACTACTAACAATGTATTCTGGCGCTTTCTCATGTGCCTCACTACTGCTGTTGTCCGGGAAGGTAGAAGTATGATAACCGATGTAGTGGGGGAGAGGGCATACTTTTGTTTGACTCCCGTGAAAGCCGTGGCTAACCTTGAAGTAGACCAGTGTGAATTTTGGTTTTAAGTTCCCCTAATTTGTTTGAAGGACCTCTACAGCTCTATGGTAGGATGATCGGTGGACGGCTGGATGGACACTTAGTAGCCGCAGAAGCTAGCTTGTATCAGGTGGGTCAGCTTGGGTAGGGCTGTAAGTATAACGTTGCAGATAGCTGGTTTGCAGGGGGTTGTCTTTTGAGAGTTGACCCGCGTCCGTAAAGGCACATGTTACGCTCCTTGCACTGAAAGCGCTTCAGTGCGCTCTTTGCGGAGAGCTGCTACGCATGCCTTCCATTGCCGCATTGCTTTAAGCTGTTTTGATAGGTATGCTATTTTGGTATGCATGTCTTTGTCAACTAAAACCGCTTCTTTCGACTCTTAGGTATATTTTTGCGTGTTTTGGAGGTATGTGCTTTTTTAGAACCAGACCCTTTCAGAACGTCCGAATGCAAACCACGTGTTGAGTCTGGTTCCCCAGGCTCTTCTATCTGTATGAGTGGCTAGTACAACTTCCGGACGCTTCAAGATAATGTTTGAGGTGGTATTTTGCAATTCAACCCACTCCAACATACTCGTATAAGTCAACTTGCTTTGCACATTCGCAACCCTCAAACGTCGCAACGAGTATTCCATGTTACATCCGTCCCCAAACTCGGTTGAAGTGATTGCGTCTTCAACGATATTTAGGTCTTTTTTTTGCAGAATTGTGTGATTCTTATCGGTCCCTCTCTATACACAGTGAATCAAGCGGATTTTTTATAGCCTTTATTAGTTGCGGAATTACGTTGCAGTAGAACAGGTTTTTTTTTAGAAATCGTAGACCAGAGGTGGATGAAAGTTTCTGCAATACATTTTTTATCGTACTAGCTAGTTTAGCTCCACACGTTGTCATTTTTGTAAAATGAACAATTACGCCAGATACAGGGAATCTTTTGGAGTCATTGTGCGCAAACACAATGATTGGTACATGATGATTTTTTTAGTTTGCTTAGCGGAGGGTACGTAATGCAGTAATATTTTTGTGAAAAATGCAAGCACAAGGTATGAAGGTATCTGGCGGAGTGCTTTGCTGCTTGAGTAGTTCGCCTTTGGTAGATAGTAGCAGTTTCTTTTGTGTGACTGTTGCAGTGTAAAGCAAAGACGGGCAGTGTAGTAGTAGCATTTAAGACCAATTTTAGCAGTGTGTCTTGCTGCTTTGCGTCAACAGCAGCTCATATCTCGGCGAATACACCCCTCCTTGGGAGAGACGTACTAAAGCGAAAATCGTGGCAAGTTTGGAATGAATAAATGAGATTTATGATCCAGTGTTGAGCGAATTGTGCTTCAGTTTGTCAGCAAATATCGGGGCCTAACACGGGGAAGAAATTTTGTTCAGTTCTCTAAATTGCACTTTTGATAACGTTTGCCTATTCAACACATTGCCTATTCAAAGTGTGACTTTGGGGGCGCATGACCTATTTATGGGTGTCACAAACCCCTCCCCTGGATAATTGCGTCCGCTAGCAAAAACCAATAAGGAAGGGCGCGAGGCAACAGTTATTTATATTTTAGCAGGGTGGCCGGCCCGTGAGTTTTCATGTGTGCCAAGATTTCTAGGGTTAATGATATCATAACAGAGATGCTCGACTGCGCTTTTACTATACAAGTTTACTACACGAACAAAAGATTACAGGGCAACGCCCGACACAAGAAAAAGAAGCCTTCAAACTGCCATCGGTCTTGTGCGCGCAGGCACTAATCTGCCGTACACTAAGCGCACGCGCGCGCTGGGAGACTAGCGCACGGCGCTAACTAGATAGTAAAACAACAAACAAAAACCTAATCCACAAGGTGGCCACTCCGGCGACACTCGATCCGCTGAGGCCTATGCCCTAACCTTCGACCTCGAACACATAACTCAGACAGCTGTACGCGACACGCGAAACACGTTAGAAGCAAACACTTGTTTAATCCTCGACAACGAAACTACAACAAAAGTACTAACAAGTACGCAACACGCAAAACAATCTAGGAGACAAACATCGTTAACCCCCGAAAACAGCACTTACTATAAAAAAAATCCAGCTGCTCTGCAAGCTGTACACGACACGTGAAATGCACCGCAACACCTTTGCCCTCCGACAACACTACTACAAACAAGACGCACAAAAACGGAACTCTCAACTTGATAACTACAAGCGACACCAGAAAAAACCCGAAGGGGGAGGAGGAGGAGTGAAACTTTATTTTTGATCAGAATAAAAGAGAGTTACGGCATGTGGCCCTCCGCACAGGTGCAGTCCTCATTCCGGGACCCCATTGGTCAAGGCCGCCACTCTCGCCCGTCGAACTAGAGCTCTTTGAGACTCCAGCCCCGAGCAATTGAGCAGGGCTGCCTCCCATGCCTCTCTGGTAGGGGAAGGGTTGGTGGATAACGCAGGGTTGCGCTGGCATGCCCACACCATGTGGAAGGTGTCGGACACCTCCCCACAGTGCAGACACCGCCCATCGGTTTTAGGGTCGAAATGCTTTGCTACTGCAGGGCACATAAATGTGTTCGTCTGCAGGCGCCGCAGTATTCGCTCATCGGCCTTGCTCAGACCCCTTGCAGGGGCTGGGTAAAGCCGGCGGTTATCGCAGTAATGTTTTACGATTTCTCTAAACCGCAGAAGTGGTTTGCTAATCTCCGAGCCGGGAGAGCATGGGTGAGGCGCCCGGTGTGTAAGCGCTCGGGCAGCCGCGCGCGCGGCCTCGTTACCTCTCAGACCCTGATGCCCCGGAGACCACACAATTTCTTTAGGTGCGGGGTCTACGAACCGCACCACTCGTTTTAAAATTCTCTAGGCCAAGGGTGGTACCGTGCCCGCTAAATAGCTTTCACAGGCTCGGCGAGAGTCCGTGATTATTGTCCTTGACTTCGGGTCCGAGGCGGCGAGCGCTATGGCAATAGCCTCGGCTTGCGTGGAGTTAGGAGCCTGGTAGGAGAGCCCATCGACTTGCTGGTCCCTGTGAATTACAGCGGCAGTAAAGAACCCTAGAGGCGACGGTCCTGCCACATCAACGTAGAACACACCTCGCCCATTTCCGTATTTCCTTTCCAGGGTCTTAGCGCGTGCTTCCCTCCTGAATTCGTGAGTGTGCTTTTCCATGTTACGCGGAAGTGGATGCACCCAGAGCCTGTGCCGCCACAACTCTGAAAGTTTGCACGTCTCCTCTGGGATGCACTCATGTTTGATTTGTAGGCGATTAAGCAAGTGGCGCCCGGACGCCGTTTGTGCGAGTCTAGTGTACTGATTTGAGAGATGAGCCTCTTTCAGCTCTTGATACGAATTGAGCACTCCTAGCGCCGATAACCTGGTGTTGGAGGTAGCCACCGGGAGGTCAAGGGCTTATTTTGTGGCCTTCCTAATGATGACGTCAATGCTGTTCTCGTGTTGTTTGTTCGTACAGAGGTAGGGTACGGAGAAGAGGATCCTACTGGTTAAAAAGGCATGGGCGAGCCGGAGTGCGTCCCTGCCCCGTAACCCGCCGCGCTTGTTGGATACGCGTTGTATCATCCGTCCGACCTGTTCCCCTGTTCGCTTCAGTTTGGCAATGGTGGTCTCTGGACTAAGTTTGTTGTGAATAAGCAGGCCCAGGATCCTAATTTCTTCCACTTCTCTGATAGAACCACCTGGTAAAGAGATGCAAAGCCTTGTGTTCTCTTTAGGATTGGGTTTAATGTGCAAAGTTCCGATTTTGTTGGGGCACATTGGAGGCCGCAGTCATTAGCATAGCTTTCGACAATGCTGGCAGCCCTTTGAAGGCGGTCCTCCATTTCCCCAAGGCTGCCTTCTGTGCTCCAGATTGTTATGTCATCGGCGTAAAGGGCATGTTGTATACCCTCTACACAAGCTAATTTGTGCGGCAGCTGCATCATAGCGATGTTAAAGAGTAGCGGCGATAGGACCGCTCCTTGTGGAGTACCCCTTGTACCCATGTAATATGGACCGTGCTCCTCATCCTCGATCCTCAGGAATGCTTGACGTTTGGAGAGAAAATCTCTGATGTACGTGAAGGCTTTCTGACCACAATCCGTTCTACTTAAGTTTTCTAGTATGCTGCTGTGCCGGACGTTGTCAAATGCCCCCTTGAGATCTGGGGCAAGGATGGCTTTATCGTTTTGTCGCATTGTAGTTGGCCGAATTACGTCGCGGTGTAGCTGGAGAAGGACGTCCTGTGCTGACATATGTGGGCGGAACCCGAACATAGTGTCAGCAAAGAGGCCCGTGGACTCAATGTGTGGAGACAGACGATCCCGGACCATCGCCTCCATGAGCTTACCCGCGGATGAGGTGAGCGAAATTGGCCTCAGATTATCAATATTAACAATTTTTCCTGCTTTGGGTATAAACGTGACCAAGGAGGTCTTCCATTCTGGGGGGAGTGGACGGCCGTCCAAGATTTGATTTATGTAATCTAACAGTTGCAAGTAGCCCGAGTCCGAGAGGTTCGCCAATAGTTGGACTGTTATACGGTCTCTTCCTGGGGCCGTACCTCGGCGCATCTTAGCTACAGCTGCCCGAAGATCTTGTAGTGTAAAGGGGGCATCCATGTCTGGGTTCTGCTTGCCAGCGTATTGATAGTCAGTTCCATTGGGGTCTTCCTTGCGGCAGAGATATCTGTCACATACAGTATCCGCGAGTTGGGTCGTCGTACCTTGGTACCCGTGTAGGGCTCTTCGGAGTTGACGTTGTGTTTCCCCTCTCGTCTGAGTTGGGTCAATAAGACTGCGAAAAAGGCGATCGACGGTCGCCAGCTCCCCTTCCGGGGACATGCCAAAGCCACAGGTGACGTCTGCAAAGGGGTCATCACCATCGATCCCAATGACACGTCGGCCTCTCTGAAACCCAAGCTGCGATGGAAAAACGGCGAAAATCTTTCCGTGAGAAGACTTGGCAGCAGCAACGTCGCTGTGGTCATCTTCGAGGGGAAATTTGTTCCCCGCCAAATCTACTACAACGACCAGGGCATCCCGGTGAGATTGTACAAGAAAACGATCCCCGCCTGTCATCGTTGCGACACGGTGGGACACAGGGCGGATATCTGCCCGAGACCCAAGCCGGGACGCTGCGACCAATGCGGCTGCGAGGTGGCTACCACTCCCGAGGGCCCTGTCGAACACAAATGCACTCCCCGTTGTCTCATCTGCGGGGGCGAACATCTCACCGGCACCTCTGGATGTAACGGCAATACCGGAAACCGATCAAGCCGGGAACCTCACCAACCACCGACAAACGGAAAGACGACGTCAAGAAAATTCAAGCAAGCAAGGGAAGCCACAAGACTTCGACCCCAGTGTCGGGCAGACCTGCTCCGGTCAAGAACAACACCAGATCGGGGACCGTGGCAAGAACGCAGATTTTCAGCGCCGAGGATTTCCCAACCCTGCCAAACGCCCCAAACGAGGTGAGCGATTGGGTTAGGGCTGCCTCCCGGCCTCTCTGTTCCCCTTCCCTCCTCACAACCCCAACCGAAGTAGCCCTACAGCGACAAAATGCGGAGCTAAGGCGCCAGAGCGAAATTCTTGCGAACAAAATTCAAGACTTAGAAACGATGCTAGCTGGGCTCACGGAGTCCCAAACAACAGCTGGGACTTCGGAGCCAATGCAGCAGTCCGAGCCATCAGAGCGGGATGAGAGCGCCTCGGCCGCGTCTGGGGTGTCTAGCGCTTCCCGATGCTCAGACTGCACATTTGTACAACGTGTGCCACAAGTGGAACAGCGGCTTACAAAACTGGAACGCACCATAGAGGAACTTCCAAAGAAAATTCTAGAAGGAGTCAGGGCATCCTTTGCAGAGCTCTGGCAGCAGGAACTTTCGCAAATAATTCTAGCGGTAACTGACTCAGTCATGGACACAGTTCAGGATTGGGTCAGCACACAACTCAGAGACAGTCGCTCCCGCTCACGATCCCTGCGATCGGATTCGCATAGGCGTAAGGTGGTGCCTCGCCCGGCCACAGGCTTGCAGGAATTCAGTTCGGCCACTACCCCCATTGAACCACTGGTGCCTCCGTTAGAGACACCGTTAATCCAGGGAGGAGACCATGTTTCTTAAATCTCAATAATCTTCAATCATGGCTAACCCACCGCAGCGGAAAGCCCGAAGCAAAATTCCAGATGAGAAATTCGTGATCATACAATGGAACTGTAGAGGATTTCGGAATAGGAAAAAAGGTCGCATCTCCAATTATATCTCCAGTCCATCGGCCCCGCACCAGCTATTGTGGCTCTTCAAGAGCCTGGAGCAGATGCTAAACTTGCAGGGTATAGGTCATTCCAGGGGGCCCTACGACTTGCATCTTGGTCAACAAGGCGTATACGGCGCTCCAAGTCGATCTATGTCTGGAAACCGAACAGGAATACAGCATGGTAAAGGTCCTTCCACTTAGACGTCGTGATCCTCCAATACATATACTGAACATTTACAGCCCTCCGCACAAGCCCCGCATAACTTTTAACGAAGTTTTCTATCGAGCACTTAAATCGGCCGACAAAGCACCCCTCGTGAGAGTTGGGGATTTTAACGCCCCGAGCCTTCATTGGGGGTACCACTTCGAGCAGGCCAGGGGACGCAAGTTAGCGGAGTTAATCTCCACGCTTCGACTTACGCTGCTCACGGACCCGGCATGTCCCACGCGTATGGGAAACTCGGTAACTCGCGACACGTGTCCTGACCTTAAAAATAGTAGAGACGCTACTTGGGAAAACCTGGAGGAGACACTCGGTAGCGATCACTGCCTCCTTAGGATAACCCTCTTGGCGAAGGCTGCTAGAAGAAAGTGGGGCCAGGCCAAACTAACCAACTGGCATGAATTTAGGCAGCAAGAAGTTCCACCTGTTCTCCTCACAGGCAGCTATACGGAGTGGGCGAAACAGATCACCGCCTTACAACAGCAACACGTTGCAACAATTCAGACCACCGAAAAGAACCCAACTGTGGACAACCATCTGATGCATATATTGGAGGCACGCCGGAGCCTTACTAAAAGATGGAACAAACAGAAACTTAATCGCAAGCTTCGAGCCCGCATCAGTGAACTGACTAAAAAAGCGGCAGAATACGCTGTCCAACTTAGCGACGCAAATTGGATAGAGAAATGCAATTCAGCTGCGCGTCAAATGGGATCCAGGGGGACATGGCGCCCGAAGGGGGCGGATACCTTAATCCGATGCAACAAACAATTATGAAGGGTGGGTGCGGGAAAAGAAAGTCTCTAACGACGGAAAGTCACAACAAGGTGGAGCCGGCCTCGCCTGGCAGCCGCTTACGTGTTCGGGACTCCCAGATGCGGAAGGTGCTCGGCCTTGGGACTCGCGGCGACGGGAGAACACGAGCGTTGGGCCGTGGTCGTTCTGTCGCGAGCCTACCGACGGACTACTGCTAAAGCGCGTCACCCCCGGACCCTTCCGGGGGTGACGCGCTTTAGAATCTCCAGCCGTTCAAGAATCTCCAGCCGACTGCCCCAAGCGACAGCGTGCGCTTTCTTAAATAACTTGCAGCGGCCGTGAAACTCCTGCTCTGACGTCATTCCCATCGTTCCTCTCTGAGCCCCCCCTCCTGGGGCCCAACGGCCAATCGCCATTGTCACCCGCCACCGTCCGAGCTAGCGATCGTAACGTCGCCCCCCGCACCTGCACATCCGCTGGAATGCGGCCGCCCGCTTTTGTCCTCGCAGCAGGTCCCCGGAAGAAAGGACACGAGTACAAAGCCGAAGGGGGACCCCGGATTCCACAGGGCGACGCAAAAATGGCCGACCCTTGTCAGGGAGGCCGTCATTCGAATGGGAAAATGGAGGGCTTGGCCTGCCGTTTGTGACACAAGCTCCCTTCTAATGAATATTCTTTTAGAATAGTTTAACCTACACAAACAATAGGCCACCACATATACACACTGCTCTAGACACGCAATAAGGAAAAGCAACAAAAAAGTTCGCGACGAGTTGGTGTCTCTCTTGGTCGCACAGCTCAGAGGAATCTTTTCAACGCGCACTCCCGGATCAGAGCACGCTCACACCCTCAGAGCCCTTTCGGTCAACTGCACTCCGCACGTTCATGCGCCACCAAATCGCGGACACAACTGTTCAAATTTTTCGCGCATCCTGGGGGCTCACCACTGCCGCAGTCTAGGTCCCAGTACGCGGAAATACGCAAAATGACAAACATTGCACACTTTGTTCTCGCAAAAATCGCCAAAAACAAACGCATCCTCCACTAAAACACATTTCACGTGCTTCGAAGGCACGCCTGCGCTCAACGACTTACGAACATAATGGGCGCGCACAACACTCAAAAAGTCACCCTACGCCAAAACTCTATTCGCGTGCTTTGGGGGCACAAGCAGCCTCACGCTGACAACAAAAACACAAAATCAAAAAACCTACAGCATAACCCACTATGAAACACGTCTGTAACCATCCAAAACACTGAAGCTACGACAAGCTGCCCCAACACGACTAGGCAGCAGATTACACAACGTCCGGGCGGCTCATGTAATCCGCCCCCATTTTACCGAGGTGGGCGGTCCCTTACCCATTAGATCAAAACGGGGGATGGCCGCGTTGGAGTAGTTTATTACGAACTCCCTGTAGTACCCTGGAAAATCGGATAATATTTGTCTGAACTCCAGCAGTAAGTCCCGTGTCCCCTCCGGCTGCCGCTCAGTAAGGCCGGTTCCAACCTCCACGTCCCGAACAGACTGCGATTGGCGTGGTGGCGGGAGCTTCATATCACATGAGTTTCCATCTTCCCAATCTAGTGACCGTTCCTGCCCCTTCCATGCTGGCCTCCGCTTCTCTCGCTTGCTGCTGCTGACTTGACCGACATGCTCATAGCTGTTCCTCAAGGTTGGGTCGCCCTTCTGTTCTTGCACGAGCTCGCTGCGACTAACCCTCGGAATGTAGCCCGTCATCTTAGGTTTCCGGAGCGGCACCACATCTCGACTTTGGGCGCGGGTTACCACGTGGTTTTTCGTCGCGTCGCAGACTCGAGCGTGTAGGCGGTTCCCCTCTCCTGTGGCCGCGGCCCCTTGTCCTGTTTTCTATGGTGCCTCTCAAGCTCGTTGCCTGGTGCCGATGCTTGGAATCTGGACTCCTTGTCCCATTGTGGATCCGTACAATTTACGGATCGGGCTCCCTCAACGTTCCCCAAAACCAGGTCGTACATCGAGTTTTCTAGGCACTTAGCCTTCAGGCGACCGGAAAAGCAGGCGGTGGCAACTGTTATAGAGGCCTCAGGCAGCATTAACCCAGAGCGTTCTAAAAGGCGGACAGGCCATTTCACCGCGGTTAGGTCCTTGTCCGAAACCAGGCCCCGCTTCACGATGACCGTATTGCCGCCCATATGCCTAGGAACGCGGACTTTCCTCTCGCTTACGAACCCCTCCAGGACGTGCAGCAGTTGGTTTTCCGCCGGAGACTCCCCAACAAAATCCGCGCCGACGATTGGGGGCTCCCATCCGTTCTTGAACTCGTCCAACGCCTCCTCCACACAAGCTGAAGTGGATTCCTTTAGAGGTGCCAACTGTTTCTGCGACGCCTCCAGCATCCACCTCCAGCCATGGTGGCCCATTTTGCCACACTTGAAACATTTCGTCTGATCCGCCCCCCGACTGGGATTACCGCGGCGGCAGTCCCACGCGGCAGCACAGGTAGCACTGCCTCGCCTCCGAACCCTTGCTCGTGAGAGGCGCAGGGGCAGGGCCCATTTTTCCCTCTGCTCCGATCGCATCCCCAGCGGCCTTGTGCTTCGGTGCGGCGCGTCTTGCAAAATTGCTCCATCCGCGAGGCTCGACGTATTGCTCCGCCCTCGCCAACAGGTCCGCTAACCCGGCATCATTTCGCTCCTTCAAAAACAGTTCCAGACTCGAGGCGCACACAGACGAAAACTGCTCCCTCAGGAACAACTCGAAAAGGGCCTCATAGGTGTTCGCTGCTCCCGCGAGCTCTACCCACCGATCTAGGAAGTTAAGCCGCCGAGTCACAAACTGAGAGCACGTTTTCTTGTTTAGGGCGTGCTCCTCCAAAAAGTTTCGCAGAACCCTCCTCGGTCATCTGGAATCTCACCATTACGGCGTGCCGCAACTTATCATAATCCGCCCACTCCGCGGTGGACATGCGGCTGAACACACTCAATGGCTCGACACTCAGACAGAGGCTCAGGGCAGCCGCCCTTTGATCCTTAGGCCATTTCTGGAATTTGGCCACGCCTTCTGAACCGTAGGAGGTACGCATTTAAATCGTCGCGTTGCTCATTAAAGGCCTTCATGAATTTATGCGGGCTTATTCTGCTCGTTCCCGAAACGGCAGAGCCCTCTGGCGCGGCGCCGGAAGTTGGGCTCTTACGTTCGCGACGCTGCAACGCGAGCTCATGCTCCCTTTCCATCTCTTGTATTTGTAATTGGGACTCCTCACTTTCTTCCGGAGCTCCCGTTTGAACTCCTTTTGCCTTCTCTGCCGCTCACTTTCCTCCTCGTCTTTCTTTTGCCACTCCCTGTCTTCTTCCCCTCTGCGCCACGCGCGTTCCGCATTCCGCTCGTCCCGGCGTCGTGCCGTCCCCTCCTTTACATACTCTGGCAAATCCTTTCCCTCAAAGCCGACGGCTCGTCCCAGTTCAGTTAGTTTTTCTGTCTCCGCCGTTATTCCCGCTAGATTCAGGCAACAGTACCCTCAAATGACAAAAGCGCACGCCAGCGGCTAGCTTTACTACAAGTGAGCGTCTCCTATTCCAGCAACCTCAACACGTGGCCGACCTGTCCTGCGTGGACGCCACTCATTGTCTCAAACCATTCCCCTGGGTAATTGCGTCCGCTATCAAAAACCAATAAGGAATGGCGCGAGGCAACAGTTATTTATATTTTAGCAGGGTGGCCAGCCCGTGAGATTTCATGTGTGCCGAGATTGCTGGGGTAGATGAAATCACAACGGGGTTGCTCGACAGCATTTTTACTATACAAGTTTACTACACGAACAAAAGATTACAGGGCAACGCCCGACACCAGAAAAAGAAGCCTTCACACTGCAATCGGTAGTGTGCGTGCTGGCACTAATCTTCCGTACACTAAGCGCACGCGCGTGCTGGGAGGGTATCGCATGGCACTAATTAGATAGTAACACAACAAAGGAAAACCAAATAAACAAGGCGGCCACTCCGGCGAAACCCGATCCGCCATGGCCTACTCGCTAACCTTCTACCTCGAACACATAACTCAGGCGTCTGTACGCGACACGTGATACATTTCAGAAGCAAACACTTCTTTAAACCTCGACAACGCAACTACTACAAACCAGACACACAAAAAAAGAATTCTCAACCCGTTACTACAAGCGATGCCAGAAAAAAACAGGAGGAGGTGGATACCTTAATCCGATGCAACAAACAAATATGAAGGGTAGGCGCGGGAAAAGAAAGTCTCTAACGGCGGAAAGTCACGACGAGGTGCCCTCGCCGGGCAGCCGCATTCGTGTTCGGGGCTCCGGGGTGTGGAAGCTGGTCGGCCATGGGACTCGTGGCGATGGGCGAACTCGGGCGTTGGGCCGTGCTCGTTCTGTCACGAGCCTACCGACGGACTTCCGCTAAACCGTGTCACCCCCAGACCCTTCCCCACGTCACAAGTTCAAGAATCTCCAGCCGACTGCACCAAGAGACAGCGTGCGCCCTCTCAAATACCTTTCAGCGGCCGCAAAAGTCTGGCTCTGACGTCATTTTCGATGTTCCTCTTTTCGCCTCCCTCCTCGCGCCCTCCGGCCACTCGCCTTCGTCACCCGCAAGCGTCCGAGTTAGCGATCGTAACGTCACCTCTCGTACCTGCACGTCCGCTGGAATGTGGCAGCCCGCTGTTGTCCTTGCAGCAGGTCCCGTGAAAGAAAGGACTCGATTACAAAGCCGAAGGGGGACCCAGGATTCCAAAGCGCGACGCAAAAATGGCCGACCCTCCTCAGGGAGGGCGTCTTGTCGGCCCCCCGAATGCAAAACTGAAGGGCCTGGCCTGCAGTTCCTGACAATGGAACAAGGTGCAGTTAAACCAGTGCGTTTACATGAAATTTTTTTAGCTATGCACGTAGGTTGGTTCCAAATTCCATGCATTCCCGTTTTTACTTACAAGCACGTTTATATTCCTAAATTCTCTTGTAACGGTACGAAGTTAAATGGACGTTTTCAAGTATGTTTGGCAAGGTATCCCGGTTTGAGTACCGCCACTTAGAACTTTCTATTTATGGCGTGCTCTAAAGGAGTGATAACACCTTATGCCCCTTGATGACCTCGTAATAATTTAGCAAAGGTTTTTTAAAAAAATCTATGGTGTCCTGGCCCTGCAATAGGCACTGAAGAGTTGCTATGCCCTCGGTTGCATCAGAGTAACGATAGTGGAAGTGCCGTGTGACACAAGTGCAATTTAAAAGTGAGGTCATAGTACAGTTGATTTCGTTTGAATTCTTTTTGACTGTGATTGTACGTCTCGTTTTCGTTGGTATGTGGATAGTTTCAGAAATACCTCTAGAACAAACTTATCTGTTTGGCAGAAGTTCGAAATCACCATTCGTAACAAACAAGTACATTTTATTTTAGATTTTCATTTTTTAGTGAGCTGCTCAGTGCACCAGAGTAAGTTGGCGCATAAAGAGTGCCATAAAAGGTAGACCTAAAATCACCAGACGTCTGGTAAACATAGTATGGGGCAGAACTCCTAAATGCAACTGTATTGTATTTATGCTGCTAAAAGTGCTTCACTTTTCCCACTTTATGGTCACAAAGACAAGGACGATGCACTTGTCTTGAATGAGAAACACGTTTATTGGAGCGAACTTGTGCTCCCCTAACAACTCAAAAGAATACAGAGGCGGGGAAGCAGCGGTCAACAAAGTGACTTGCACAGGCGAGTGTCGTCGAATCGAATGCCCCGGCGCCCGCACTGCAGGCGTTTTATCTTTCGGCGCGCATGGTTCTCGAAACATCGATTCGCATCGAGAACATAGTAGATCCAAGAAGATTATTCTGGGATGTTCACGTTAGATCGAAATGCTCTCTCTATCACAACAGAAAACACATGCGGCACAGAAAGAAATAATGGAACACGCGCTTCCCTTGGCGCAGAGATAACACAGAACGGCGCAACCGTGCGGTAAAACTAAAACACAAATAAACAAACCCAATGTATGGTTCGCGGCAATACCCCCCTCTAAGAGTGCATCGACCCGATGCTAACTTAAGCGACAGTCCGAACAAATGAAAATAAAAGTTCGTCATCGTCCGTAGAAAGGTTTTAGGCGAACCACGTGGCCAGCCCAAGTCCATTTATTTTTCTTAACTTGAGCCATGATATCGTCTACTCGATTTTGCTCCCTAATCCAGGCTACTCGTTTTCTGTCCCTAAGTGTTACTCATAACATTATTCGCTCCATGGCACGTTGGGTGGACTTTACCTTTCGTTCTATTTGTTCAGTAAGGCGCGAAATTTCCGCTCCGTATTTCAACACCGGCAGGATGCATTGGTTGAATACCTTTCTTTTTAAGGATAGCGGTAGCTTACTTTTCATTACGGGCCAGTGCTTGCCGAATGCCCCCTCGAAAAGTTGGAAGTCCTAACTTGAGTTCCTCCCTCGCTAACAGAACTAAACCCTGCTTTGGTCATGTTAACAAATATATCCGCACAAAGATCGGCCGTCGTCGTCACGAAGTGCAAAACTATCGAAACTGCTCCCATGCAAAATGATAAATTGCTATACTTATTATTAGAGAAATAGGGTACTTACTTTTGTAGAGTTCTAAATTTAGTTCACTAAAAACTAAAATGTTATCAACTGCACTTCTACCTAGTGAACCCAGTGGACCACAAACGTCCATCGAACATCCGCTGGACATCCGTTGTCGGACATTTGGACGTCCGTCAGACATCCGCAGAAAGCCAGCGGACGTTTTACAGACGTCCGTGGGATGGTCCAATGCAAAGGAATTGGTCATCCTACGAACGTCCGACAGACGTCCCAGCCGGATGTTCCGACATCCGGCGGATGTTTAAAATAGCACATTTCCAAACCGAAATGTACAGGGGACGTCCAGGGGATAACAAAATGCGGATATTGGATGTCCACCGGATGTCCGCTTCTAGTCCTAAATTTTTCGAATCGGGGAGAACCTGCACTCGCTGTAAACCTCGGTGCTTTGTTGATAACATGCCTTGAAGCAACACTCCAGCTTTACGAATACTTGATACAAAAGCCTCTTCTGTAGCTTGTTTTGGCACAGCCCTAATTATACGTGCTTGCCCCATGCACTCTGTGGTCAGACAACTCCACAACCTATTCATATTTCTCTTGCCAAGAGTGCGAACAGTGATGTTACAGAAGCATAATACAGTGGAATGTTGCAAGCTTATTGTCATGACTTTTCAATAAGGACTATGCATACACTGCGGGCTGTTGTGTCAACATATATAAATATGAATAAGTTCTAGTAGGCAGTTACCACCTCGGTGAACAGGATGCTTCAACATGACAGCCCGCACTGTACACATGCTTCTGTATTGAAAAGCGGTTACGACAATAGGCTAACAACTTTTCACGCTAATATGCTACTGCAAGCATCCCTGCTCCCACTCTTGCCAAGAAAAATATGAATAGGGTGTGGATTTTGGAGTCCATATATTGTGTGGTACAAGCATTTATAATTACAGTTTTGCCAAACCAAGCTACAGAAGGGGCTTTTGAATTTAGTATTCTTAAAGCTGGAGTAGTACTTCAAGGCATGTTATCAACAAAGCACTGAAATTTACAGCAAGTACAGGTTCTCAAGTTTACTAGAAAACTGAAACCTACACTATTAAGCTTTATGAATCTATACCGAGTATGTTTGGGATATTTCCATTAAACTGCTAAAGACAGAACTTCCAGCAATGCACGCTAAAGAACAACAAGTTAGCTTGAAAAAGTGAAGTATTGAACAGTTAAGCAGGCTGCTGAAAACAACTATACTGAATGAAATAGATTACATATTTATATGTTGCAAAATATGGCATGCAAAACAGATGAGACAATGTCGCAAAGCTTGAAATTTTTTTATTTAATGCTTTATAACCTCCAATTTAAGTACAACCTTTCATGTGCTCATCACGCTTCATGCCAGGAACATCTAGGCTCAAAATTTCCCCAACTCTTCAGTCAGCACCTGCAAAAGCAAAAGCAACAATTACAGGTTTCTTCTTGGAGCCACCCGACAGAAGAAGTCAAATACATGTAAATTCAAACTTCATGGTTTATTTATTCCTATATAAGGGTACACAAAAAGAATTTTAGCCTGTTTTTGAACTATTTTGGTTGGCGCTAATCTACCGCTAATGCAGATCCGAGCAATTTTCGTCACAGCAACAAGAAAACAAATCAGCACCACTTTTGTTGCTCCTGTCGCAAGTGTGAATGGGCCTTTATACACAATACATTCACACGGTGACTGGAAGCTGCGGAGGGACGTAAATTTGAGCACCGAAACCCTGATTGGCCAGGCTAAATTCTCCCCTGCCCCCACCCCTCATATTTCAATATTTTTAATCACCAAGTAGCCCAACTCCAAGCTTCGCGGTTGAGCATGCCCGAACACGGGCATGATCAACGGCTTTCTTTCGACGAGAGTACGTGCACGTACTGCTGATAGCTTTAAGCGCCTATGTTTGCGAAGAAAAGGTGATTCCCTGAGCGCGTTTTTACACTGTCATTCAAAACGCTTTAATCCAGACATGACTAACTTCGGCACAACGTACGGCTGGTACGGCGTTTGCAGTACACGGAAAGCTAAAGACGATTTCCTCGCCCTCTCCCCACTCACCGGCACTTATAAAAATGTCTTACCTTTCTTTGAGGACGCAAAAAGATGTCTAGAATAAAGCAGCAGGATTTCTTTCTCTAAGATAATCGAAGTTTGTCGGCCCTTCGCAACTCGCACACGACACAGAACACACACGATGGGTTGTCGCCATGGAGGAAAGAATACTCAGGAGAGGCCCTAGCACCCCGATGCATGGCGAAAAGTGTGGAGGAAGTCACGTGAATTTTCTTGAGCCCATGGACAATGTTGCTTACTTGTTTACAACTGCGGCGGCGAAATTTGGGCAAATAGAATGGACAAACTTTTAAGGCGTTTGGTATGTGGCTGCCTCACTACGCTTGCAAACCAACGCAGTCGCTACGACAAAACTCTGCCACAAAACTCTGCTACAAAAAACTCTGCCATCGGAGGCGTCTGCGTTCGCCATCCCGCGAGCCTGTTGCTATGACGACGACCAACGCTACTTTACCAGGCTTAAGAGCTGAAAAATCGTCCTTCTATCTCAAAAACGAAGGCCATTTTTCGATTGAAACTTTATGTGAGAGTTAGAATGGGCAAATTGAAAGCGAAATCAGCAGCTTAGAAGATGACATCGCACCGAGGAATTACCGACGAAGCTGTTTTCGCTTCGAAGCGGGAGGGCAGGGTGACGCCATGTTAGTCAAATCAAACCGGAGACAGCAAAGGATGATGGGATAGAGTGCTGGGCTCCGTGGGCTCAAGTCATGGCGGGACTCGGCTTCATAAATGTGACGTCAAGGCCTCTCCTAACCTTTTCTTTCCTCCATGGTTGTCGCTGTCGCACACAAAAGCGAATGGCTATGGCTGTACGGCTTGACGTGTCTTGACCAGTGTTGGCTTTGCATCGCAAAAAAAAAAACTTTAGTCACACACAAAAAAAATACTTTTAAGCCTAATTAGCAGCAAATCAAACAATACAACATTGTACATCCACCCAACTGTTTTTATAAAACTTTACGAGATCTGCTGTCGTTCTTTTTTTGAATTCGTTCAGCCCGCAACGAGTTACTTTTGCGCGAGCCAGAAAGGCGCGAGGGTTACAGTTATTGCAATTGTTTCTGAGCTTACGAATTGTTTGCCTCCCGCTGCAGGCAGCAAGAATATAGATAACATAATTAACGCGATGCTCATTACGATAAGTTACAAACAAGACCAAGGAATATTGCTTCAACCATACAGACGTACGATGGGCGTCCAGCGGACGTTATTGATGGGACCATAGTAAACGTCCATGCACAAACGTAGCTCGGACGTCCGTCGGACCAAATTGAACGGATATTCACGTTTCCCAGAAAAATACATCCGAAGTACGTCCACCAGACGTCGAGCGCGGGACTTGGACGTTCGGCTGTAAAACGGACGTCCTACGGATATCTGTGGTCCAATGGGAAAGTACCCAACTGCTGTACGAAGGTAACTTTTTCGCGCTTCAGTGCCTCATCTAGCTTTAAAACCTGCCATACGATACGCTTGCAATCCGATCCTCGGGGTGTGGTGAGGTGAAAGTTACTGAACAAATATTCTCAAAGCTGTCTGCACGTAAATACGCAGAAAAAAAAACAGTTTATTATTGATCGCCACACGTGCGCGGTTCGTTCCCGCCAAAAAGAAAAAACCCGGCTGATAGCCAAGGCGCTGGCTTACCAAAGCTGATTTTCGATATCATACAAGTAAACAGCCGTTCCACTCACTGTGAAAGCTGTCGGAAGTGCAGAGCATTGATTCGCAATAATAGGCTGTGGCGCCGCCGCCGTTGTCCGCTCACTCTTACCACCAATCACGCTCTTCGCCGCCCTGTCTCCTTCCACTCCTACGTCGCGAACCATACATTGGGTTTGTTTATCTGTGTTTTGCTTTTACCGACCGGCTGCGCCGGTCTTTGTTATCTCTGCGCCAGGGGAAGCGCGTGTTCCACTCTTTCTTTCTGTGCAGCATGTGTTATCTGTTGTGATAAAGAGAGCATTCCGATCTAACGTGAACAGCCCAGAATAATCTTCTTGGATCTACTATGTTCTCGATGCGAATCGACGTTTCGAGAACCACGCGCCCCGAAAGATAAAAAGCCTGCAGTGTGGGCGCGGGGGCATTTGATTCGACGACACTCGCCTGTGCAAGTCACTTTGTTGATCGCTGCTTCGCCGCCTCTGTATTCTTTTGAGTTGTTGGGGGAGCGCAAGTTCGCTCCAATAAACGTGTTTCTCATTCAAGACAACTGCATCGTCCTTGTCTTCGTGACATCTGGTTAAGTGCTGGGTACACACCCTTCATGCCCACTACAACCTCGGGAAGCCGCCAAGCCAGTCCAACAAGAGCCAGCCTCCACCTGCAAGATTTACCATCCGAGTGCGGTCTACTACCGGAGAAGACGAAGAAGGAAGACGTCGCAACCAGCACTATGCTCAACCAAGCCAATCCGCCTGTCGTTCTGCAGCAGCCACGGGAACCGCCATCATTCGGAGGAGCCCCGCAGAAGAAACTGGAGCGCGTCCGGAAATTCAACAGGTGGGACGACGCAGAAACGTTCCGGCACGTTTTCTTTTACTTGGAAGATTCGGCTCGCACTTGGTTAGAGAACCACGAGAGCTCCTTGACAAACTGGGCTCAGTTCAAAAGCGAGTTCACTAAGACCTTCACTACCGTGGTCAGAAAAGAACGCGCAGAGGTTTTACTTGAAACTCGAACGCAGCACCCACACGAAGGGGTAGTGATCTTTGTTGAGGAGATGAAGAGGTTGTTTCGACGTGCGGATCCGGAGATGACAGAAGAAATACACTAAGGTTTCTCGTGCGAGGGGTAAAGCAGAAGCTTTTTGCTTGCCTTGTCCGCAATCCTCCCAAGACGGTGGCCGAATTTTCGTCTGAGGCGGCCGCTGTGGAGAAGACGCTCCAAGTTCGAACGAGGCAGTACGATCGCCCGGTCAACGTGCTGGTTTCCGAGACGATCGGTGCCGGGGCTCCAAGCTCCGACACACTGCGTGAGACCATCCGAGCAGTGGTCAGGGAGGAGCTCCGGAAGCTTTTTCCGACGACACCGCAACCTCAAGTGGTTTCCCTGACTGACGTCACCCGCGAAGAGGTCCAACACGCTTTGGGCACTTCTATGCCATCCGACGCACCCCCCGAGGCACAGGCGATGACCTACTCCGCGGCTGTACGTCGACCCCGCCCTGATCCAACCCGTCTACAAGAAGCTCCAGCGTACCGCCGTCCACTGTCGCCGCCGTCCCCACTGTCGCCGCCGTCGGCCGTACCGCCGTACACAGCCCAAACCCAGACGCCGTGGAAGACTGACGTTTGGGGAACGCCAGATCATCGTCCGCTGTGCTATCATTGCGGAGAGGCCGATCACATCTATCGTCGCTGCCCGTACAGGAGACTCGGACTGCGTGGTTTCTCCGTCGACGCCCCACGCCCCCGACCCGGCCAGCGCCCTACCAAGATCGATTAATACCTGTCCAACACCAACCGAGGACCACCCCGCTCACACCGATCGCCGTCGCCCTACCCATACCAGCCGCCTAACCGCCGTAGCAATGCTGATTTCGCACGTGGAAGGTCCCCCAGCCCACGCGGGGGAAAGTAAAACCAGCAACTTCTGGAGGTGAAGTTTCTCTGTGGCGAAAAACTGGAAACCCTCCAACGACGCAAGGACGCGCTGAAGACAGTGATTCACGACATGCCCTCATCCCGACGACCCGGCCTAACCATGACGAGACTCCCGAACACGACGACAGCTACACGGCGCGACGCGTACCCGACCTGACCGAGATGTCCGTTGAGACGACGACGACAACGACGATGCACAGTGCCCTACCGTCAACACGTAAAAGCAGAGATACGACGCCCCGACGAACCCGGAACTCGAGGAAGACTGCATCTGACGTCAAGGTGTCCATCGACGGCTTTGACGTAGTCGCCCTCATAGACACGAGAGCTGACTACTCGGTAATGAGCGGACCTTTTGCGTCTAAACTGAAAAAAGTTAGGACCAGATGGGACGGTCCGCAAATACGCACAGCAGGAGGCCACCTCGTGACGCCAAGTGGAAAGTGCACATCGCGCGTCACCATAGACGGCATAACGCACCCTGCGGCGTTCGTCGTTCTGCCTAACTGCTCCCGCGACGTAATTTTTGGAATGTACTTTTTGATGGACAACGGTGCAATAATCGATCTGCAGACTAAGTCAATAACTTTTTCCCCCCATCACTCCATGACGCCGGAACATAACCCCGAACGACGTGCTGCTGTAAGGATTGCCGATGATCATGTCACCGTGCCACCCCGCGCAAGCTTGATGGTCGCAGTCTACTGTGAAGATGCTGCTCCTGACGTCGACGCTATCGTAGACACTGATCAAAGGGTGCTTCTCGACCGTGGTGTGTCTGTCGCAAGAGGCAATGCGCGCTTCAAGGAACACCAATCCCACATTTTGGTTAGTAATTTGTGCGAGGAGTACCAGCAGTTAAACAAGGGCGCGGCAATTGCATTCCTCAAAGAAACGCAAAAAGCAAGTGACGTGATAGCGGTCACCGACTTTGAACGCACACCCGTAGAAACCTTCAAGCTCCGGCAGCCTTTCGACGTTAATCTGGCGCTACCGCAAGAACAACGGTACAAATTATTGGCTTTGCTGCGTCGCTATAGCGAATGTTTTTCGTCGAGCGCAAAACTACGTCATACCCCTCTAGCGAAGCACGGAATAATAACCGAAGATGGAGCCCGACCTACCCGACAGTCACCGTACCGCGTCTCTTCACACGAACGGGAAACCATCCGGACTCAAGTCGACAACACGCTCAGCGACGACATTATATAGCCATCGAAAAGCCCCTGGGCTGCGCCCGTCGTACTCGTAAAGAAAAAAGACGGCACATTAAGGTTTTGCGTTGACTACCGGCGACTGAACAAAACACAAATAAACAAACCCAATGTATGGTTCGCGGCAATATCTTGTCTACAATACATGATAAAGCTAATATTTGGGTTATGATTTCTGCTGCATTTATCAGGCAGTTCCTGATGGTGCACACCAACGTCGTGTGGAGACTGTACTAAAGTTTCGCTTTTCACGTATGTAAAAAAATGGTGTCTCTTCTTTTTGTTTAGTGCTGATAAGTTTTCAAATCGAGATTCAGAAATGCTTGATGCCCGGGACAGATCAGCGGTGGTGGCTCTCAGCTTGCTACAGTAGAGGAGGCCGTCCACAGTTCTTTATTTTTATTTGCCTCAAGTAAATGTATCTACCACAACCGTACTGCCGGCGAACGAACTGTCTCAATATTACGTTGTCATGCTCATAAACTCAAACCAACAATTACTCAAACTGATGGTTTCTTCTTAGTTTTATAATCATCTTATAGCCTTCTTGTTTGGTTCGGTTGCTCGACGCATGATAAAAGCGGCTATTGATTACTCAAACTTGGCAGTGACTGGTGTGTGCATTTTATTCTGTCAGCAGGCGTCGCACAAATTTGAAACAAGTTATATTTCACTCCAGCGTCATGCCTAAAATGGTGGTGCCGATCATCTTAGAAGCCACAGCAATGTGTGTATACCAACATGACAAACCTAAACTCTGTCAAGGAAAGTGGTTTCATATCGGTAAGTATTTCCGTATTTTCACTTCGCGTCCCGACATTACAGCTGCCCTAAGTACAAAAGGCTCCAGTAAGCCTGAAAGGCGAATTGGGGTAACGGCAACATAATGCAAGTACCGCAGCACTTGGTCTTCTTCAAGTACTCTTAACTCTTATTGATCAGCCGTTTGTTATATAAATACGAACTGAGATCAAAGAGCTTAGACATACCTTTATTATTTTATTCTAAAGCATTGCGAGTAACAATAAAAACGCGAATCACTGGCTAAAAACAAAACGGATAAAGGAATTGTTTTCGTTTCGTTACGGAAAGTAAGACTTCTGGCGTAAAGTCTAAAACGTCTAGTATTTTCTTGCTTTTAAAAGTTATTTGGCCGGCGCCTCTTTTTTAATGTAATATTTCATTCCAACAAGAAACATCACGCCACGCGAGTACAAGGCCTTGGTAAGGTAAAGTACTCCTGCTCGCAATACACCAAAATTCTACAATTCTCTCCTGGGGTCATTTTAAATCCTTACTCTAAAGCCTTGGCGAACAAGGTTCCTTTATCATATCTTTTATTCTCAGGAGTGGTTGCTCAAACTCCTTTTTAATATTTATGACGTCAGCGACCACCTGTGCCTAATCAATGGTGTCTTGCTGCCGTAGGCCTATTCTTTGTGTTTAAATACGTAGGTTAAGGGTAATTCCATGCGAAACGTCCAAGCCCATAAATCGAACATGTGTTATTTTATGGCAGTTGCCGCATAAGTGTAGGAGGTATGCACAGAGTATTTTAGCCAAACAAAGGTTTTCTGTTTTGTGAGCACTCCTTCAAAATTCTGCAAACACACAAAATGTTACTAGAGATTCTAAACTTTATATAAAAAGTTAAAATATGTAGAATAGGTTTTGAATATTGCCTATCGCTTCTACTAATCGCTTCGGCATATCGCTTCTGCTTGTGTACCTATCGCTTTTTATGGGCAAACCAACTCCTCAACTTATGTCAGACAACATGGAGATTCCTAGTTCATGAAGGGGTCACATTAAATGCAGGAAATAACTTTGGACAAGCCGCCTCCTGCCTGGGCGGAGTGACCTCGATGTACGGCTGGAGCAAATAATGAATGGTGGCACTGATGACATCAACAACGTTTATTCCGCAGTTGTGTGCAACCCATCTTCTGGAAGAACTGCCCGAATCATGTCCGAGGTGCAATGCAGCATGGGATGGTAATATACCTAATAAGCTTAGGCTTCTCCGCTGGTGCCCAATGCCAGGAGCGGAATATCCAACGAGGGGCCTAAGGATTCCCTCGTTAGAATAACAACGACAAAATTTATAGCCAACTTTAGACCGACCGATGTTTCCTCGCTAAACGTCCCAGCCCAAAAATTGACCATTGCCAATTTTATTGGGAAAATTTGGTCCTGTGGCACATAAAGTTAGAAGGTCTCCGCGTAGTGTTTTTGTAGAAAAAAAATGTTCGTGTGAGCGCTCCTTTAAATTTCTGCAAATATGCTAAATATCATTCGAACTGAATTTTAAAAAAAGAGTAAAAATATTTTGAATGGCATATAATTTTTTATAACATTCCAATTGCATTATTCTATAATGTGAGACATAAACCAAGCCATGCGTGCATTTGTCGTTCTGCATTAGCTTAGTAAAATTGCAAGAAAGGGCGCGTTTTCATAACTTTTTCGCAAGGGCACTGTAATACCTTCAGCGTTAATATTCCCGTCGTGTGTTTATATGGTCATTCAGGGTCCACTAAAAATAATTAAGGTCGAATACAGTGTGCACTTTTTAAATAAAGTGATTACAAACTTACCAAAAATGCGTTTTTGCCAAACTTCAGGCAGAGAAAGAACGAAGGCTTTTGTGTAAACTTACCTGCGACTGCTCAATATTTGCCTCTGGAGTTGTGCTTTCAATTTAAAAAGTTTATTTGAAGCAAATATATTTAGGTGAGAAACAAAAATTTCTGAAGCTCACAATCAGACTTACTTGGTTCCAGTATACGTATACGGAACTGTCCCCCAACTCAGAACGCGTATGTGCAGTAGAGGTATGCACGGGCTCGGGCCTACCCGACAGTCCGGGCCCGGTCCGGTCAGCGGGCCGGGCTCGGGCCGCCTGAGTTACTCTACTCCCAAGCCCTGGTCGGACTCGGGCGCAAATGTAAATATGTCGGATGGGCGGGATGTCCTTACGGCCCGGGCTGGGCCAGCACAGTGAAGCAATACTTAGGTTTTCTATGATATCACAGTACGAACATGTTGCTGACGCTGTAAAAGCACGGGTAAGGTTTCTTTTTACGTTCCACGAGACATATCGCTAGGCCCTAAGGTACATTTGGGCGTATGGCAAGCCGGTAATTATGAGAGATCCGCAACTGCTTGCCTTGGGATGAACTGAGCAACACATGGGGCTCAGCGACACACCGCCTAGGGATGTGCAACGAATGGCAGTTCAGTGTGACTAGTTTCCACCTCTAAGTTCTGGCGCAAACAAATTTTCAAGATGGAACATTGAACTGCAAGCACTGCTAGAGGAACCTGCGTCTCCATCTGTTTTCTGTAGCAGTGCCCTCTTCAGAGTCGCATTTTCTTTGAGCCAACAAAAGTGAAGCTGTCAAAGACAGAGGTGACATTTCAACTTTATCTTTGCTCTTTGTTACGGCGGGAAAACATCGTGGCGAGCATAGCTGCTGCAACGAGGTGGGCTGTGCCCTTGGGCGTAGTGGCCGGTAGACGAGGACGAACGAAAAAGCGCAACAGGGGAGTAGGGTGGTTTATATGCGCCAACAGCCGCCTAAACTGTAAAATTTATATGATGGAAACTTTATAGATAAGTGATATCAGTCGGTATAGAACACAGTAAAGCGGCAACGATAAAATGTGCATAAATGCACGCCTGGACATTCGGTCTCGATACAAAGAGGGGGCCGAGTCGGACAGCCCTATATGCTCTTGAGAAAAGGAAAACAACAAACCAAGTACACACCCTATTTAAACCAACACGAACAAGCTGGTCTCATGGCAGCCAAGTTCTATTTCTGTGTAGCAATCGCAAGAATCCTGTTCAAATGTCCAAGGTGCCATTCTATTTTTATTTCCTTGTTTTATTTCATCTATGGCACATTATAAAATTTTACACAAAATGCTGGGTAGTTTTTTTTTCTCTCAAGGTAAGCTCTGGCTCTTTTTTTACTTTTCAGTGGTTTGGCACATTTTGGTTTCGGCTACTTTTCTTGAATATTTCTCGATATTACCTTAAAATATCCATGGCAAGGGAGTTTACGGTTCATCTTTTTTTTAGATTGGGCCGTACGGTCACATTTATGTCGGTTTCAATTCTTTCTCATGTAGCTGAGCGAAGGACAGCTGCGGTAGGGATATGTGCATGTTTTTTATGTTTATTGTGGTGGTTTTGCCCGTTTAATTTTGATTTTGCTAGTTATTATTTACCGTACGATGCAATTTACCACCTTTAGGTAGTTTTTGCTTCCAAACATGCCTCAATCAGACGTGGGGCCCTAGGGTATTTGGGTTGGAAACACGATGGAGGGCCGAGCCGGGCCGGCCCGTCGGCCTTCTTCGTCGTGTCGGGCTAGGCCTACTGCGGTAAGCACAGTGCCCGGGTAGGGCTCGGGACATAATTTTCAACCCGTGCACAAGTTTAATGCGCAGCCGGCCTTTTCGTGGCTGGCATGTGCACACCTGGCTCTCTGATAAACGAACATTGTTTGTGTCGCTTGGAATACAAAAATGCACCTCAAACGACAGTACTGTCAACCACTTCTTATTTTTTAGGTCTTTGCTGAACCAGTTAGGGAAACACAGCGAGCATTGTGTAGCGGCCGTTATCAGCGATGTTCACATTGCTGTGGCGGATGAAGAAGGATGACAAATTTATTCATCCCAGCACACCGCGCTTAATCTGGCCCACAGAAGATCACTGCGTGATAAACTTTCACTGCAAACATAAAAATTCTTAGCACTTATTTTTTCATCTTTCTGTTATTTATACAAAGATGTTCTACGCCTCACCAGTTGAATAGACATGGCCAAAGAAGGCTGCCTATTTATTCATTTTTGTTTTTTTATGGTAATTGGTGAGAAGCTTGAGTGGGAGTCATTAGAAACACGAATTTTCAAAGGTATAGGTTGTCTGATGTGATAGAATTGTTGCACTCTTTCGACTGGGATTGCGGTGGTGTATCTTAAACCACATTGTTTCCTTGTTTGTTGTATTTTGGAACTTGGAACCCAGGCGCACAGGTTCTTTCGGTTGTGAATATGATCTTGAAAAGGCATTTAGAGACTAGCTATTTATGGCAGTGTGTCGCCCATGCCATCTCATGCGCTTTGCCGTGTGAAGTTTGAAAGAAATTTTATTCTGCCCGCAGTGTATGGTCCTCCCCCTAGGAGAGAGACACGATGTTTTTATTTTGTTGTATTACGAAGAAGCTCCGCCAGATAGTAGATACATTTCAATTAGTTGAGGTAGGTCTCGTTTCTGTATTCCGAGTACTGCACTGTCACGTATGTCAACTGCTACTGTGGGAAGTGACTGTGCGAAGACGTAAAAATATGAAGTGGCGGACTGGAGTGTGCCATTTGCGATGCAGTTTTTGTGGTGTCAAGCGAAACAAGCAATCTTTGTTTAGCAGGGGGACAGGTGTGCACATACCTGCATTAAATAGGCCGGTGGCAAGTAAAAATAAACATGTTTTTCTCTCCTCAAAAACATTTATCCAAACATATTTTACAAAACAAAAGCTGAAGTGCTCCTTCGTATAATTAGTCGTCTCATGTTGCAGTACCTCGAGGGCCTTGGTGGTTTTATTGGGTATGAATTTTGGCAAAAAAGCATTTTCTGTGTCTTTCTAAGTATTCTGCCTAAAAAGTACGTCTGTAATTGACTTAAAATGTTTTTTTATAAACACTCAAAGGCCATATCAACACACGATGAAAATATTACTACTGAACAGTTCGCGGTGCCTTTGTTTAAAAGTTTTGAAAATGCACCATTTTTTGCACTTTTACTTAGCTAATAGCAACATAAAATCCTGCCTCGACTTCCATCTTTATCCAGCATAAATTGACAATGCAGAACTTATATTATGAAATAATTTATGTCATTTATTTAGTTTCACTCTTTGTTTGAAATTTATCTCCAACCACATTTTGCGAGTTTGCACACATTTGAAGGAGCGCTCGCACAAATTTTTTTAGCGAAAATGCTCCGTGAAGGCATTTTACCTTTAATAGGCAAAAAAAAAACAAATTTTTGAAATGAAATTTGCCATGGACAATTTGTGGTTGAAGATATTAGCGTAGAAAATCCCCTATGGTAATGACGTCTGTCTTAAATGAGTCGGTGTTATTCTAACGAGGCAATCTTTAGGACCCTTCTAAGAAACAAGGCTCCTGACATTAGGCCCCTGTGGAGAAACAAAAGCTAATTAGTTCAATGATTACCCCATATTACACTGCATATCAGACATATTTTGGGCAGTTCTTCCTTAAAGCTGGGTTGTATACATCTATGGTATAAACGTTGTTTATGTCGCCAGTGCCATGTTCTATTTCCTTCACCAACCGTAGACCCGGGCCACACCGCAAAGGCCGGAGGCCGCTTGTCCTGTGTAAGTAATCCTTCTTTTCGTGCCGTGGGGATCGATACTCTACCAACAATCTCCATGGTCTGTGAGACAAGTCGAGGTATTGCTTTCCCCATGGAAAGAAATATGTAGCGCGTTTTCACTGAAAAAAAGCGGAAGTAAACGAGAGCAATAGAATGGCTCTATTACTGGTATTCAAAAGAAAATAGCCAGACACTTATACCCGTGTTTCAGTTATCACAATTGAGACTTCTGATTGAAATTTGTGTAACAGTAGATCGAAAAGTGAAAATGAATCTTAATGTTACAGATTCTTTGCTCCAGCTTAGGCAGCCCTTCATCAACGTCAGTATTTTTTGCTTCCAAAGTACCGCTCATAAGCGATCTGTACCTAGAGGGGGACAGTACATTTTACAAGATTCAAGCGCTACATACAGGTGTAGAACTACTGGATCTGGCCGGCGCAGGTTTTCTTTTGGCGCATATATAGCGAGCTGGGTAACTGGTCGGCTACAAAATTTATATGCATGTATGGCAGAGTGGTTTTTAAACAAATAAAACAAGAAATCTCAAATTGAGTTACGTTTAAAAAGGGTATTAGATCCAAGGACAAAAAACAAAGGTGACATCAAGTCCGCAGCCTGTTTGGGAACACCGACTACGGTTCTGTGTTTAGCACGGGACTAAAACAGCGCGAGGAACTGTAAAATAAATACTGAATTTCCGAACATTAGGGAATTTATATTATATGAAGGAAACTAATGTTAAAAAAATCGTATTTGCAAACAATTACCTCAGAGCGTTCAATTTTATTCGCTTTCCGCGGAAGCGTGCCTCATCACACATCAGATGCTTGTTCTAAAATGGTCAGTCGTGCAGTGTAGTTTTATGGAGAAGAGCATCCCTCGCACCTTTTCTAGACGAAGCCGCTTTCGCTGCAGCGAAAGATACTTTTAACTTATTGAACTTCAATTTTCTTCGTCGTGTTCTACAAAAGAAACAAGAAGACTCTTTTCAACTTGTATGAAACTTGCTGCAACTTTCCTGCGCGTTTCGTCTCTCAGTAGGCAGCACAGGTTGCATCATGCGAGGAACCTCACATGAAACCGACAAAACGCTGTCAACAACGCCGACACTCGATCGCCAGCTCACAGCTCGCCATATGATATTCACTAATATTCAAATTAAAGCTGTTGTTTTAATGTGTATGCTCGCTTTTCAAAATTTGACTAAACTGTGCATGGTTAATAAATTGTGCGAAGGTTTTTTGTAAAACTGCCTCATTTAGGGGCTTTAATCGCGCAAGCAAAGATAATTTTCGATTTCTCTCGATCCCAGCATTGGCGGGCGCATCATTTCTCAAGTCGCAACAGGACGTCCTTTACCAGTTAATCTAGGATGTGTGAAAAACGCTAAGGTTTGCTTCAGCCCAGTCAAGGTTCCTGCTATATTTAGGCCACCTGTCTGAAGGCATCTCGCTGCCTAATTGAATGATAATGTATGAATTCGGTGTAAAAAGCAGAAAATAGGGTCACTCATTTTTATTATGTAAGTACCGAAGCAGCACAAGCCTGTACGGCTTATAATCAGCCTAAGAACTTCAGCCGGGTAATTTCTGCCCGGCCTTTCTCCAGTCAAAGTGTAAAGCGCGCACTCAAAGGTGGGCCTCTGCCACGTGTTTAAAGTTAACTGCTGTACACCCAATGGCCACTCTCCTTTTACCAATTCATTGCAGAGGGGTCCACAACAGCCTCCGGCCGTAAAGCTTTGCCGCAGATCAGCCATTAACTTTGGCCGGTGGCTGGCTGATGAACCTTTGCCGAGACCGGCTGTTTAACTTTTGCAGGAGGTCAGCTGTTGACCTTATGCCGATGGTAGGCCGTTGAAACGTGTCTAATCAATGGCCCATGAGCTTTTGCCGAAGCACGGCCAGTCAGCTTTTCCTGGTGAGCGGATCTTGAACACATTCTGGTGCCTGGCTGTTCAACTTTAGGTATATACTAGCCGTTCAACCATAGTATACATTCTGCCATTTACATCCTGGCTGTCCAATCCCAGCAGCTTTCAGTTCGAATTGCGCACATGGGTTCCTAAAAACGGGACATGCTGTAAGTTCGTACTGCATGCATGATCATTTGTGCCTTTTTAAAGAGCACTGTTTGCCCTTTTCAGGGACAAATGTAGTGATTTACAAAGCCTGTGGTGATTAGGTTTTTTGACTTAATTTATTTTGCTCAGTTCATACTGTCCAGTGTCTTCCGCTTCGTGGGGCCGCCATCCCGGTCACCGGCGGAGTATAGTCATTTCTTAATAACAGCTGCCACAGATACCTTGTTTGCGTCGGGGTACCTGGGCTGTATTGACACTGAACGAAAATTGAAAACAGACAAATAGGTAATATACTACACTGTAAAAACATCCACAGGCTTAGCAATGCCCTTCCTGAAAAAAAATTCAATTGATTGATTATGAGGTTTAACGCGCTGAAACTACGGAGGTTATGAGGTGCGCCGTAGCGGAGGGCTCCGGAATAATTTCGACAACCTGGGGATCTTTCACGTGTGCCGAAATCTCAACACATGGGCGTCTTTGTTTTTCGCCTCCTTCAGAAAAACGGCCGCCACGGCTGGGATCGAGCCCGTGACCTTCAGCACAGCAGCACAACGCCTTAGCCACTAAGCCACCGCGGCGGGGAAAAAAAAAGTATTACAAGCTTGCTTAATGCAATGGTATGACGTTAGCAATGACATCATCGTTCCGCGCAAAACTTTCGCGAGGCTGTTTGCGACAGCAAAGCCACGCCTTTTCTCGCCTTCAGATCGTTTTCGCGGGTCTACACCAAGTTTCCCGCAGCAGACTACTTTGATGGCGAGTCTGCAGGGATGCAAAACCCCGGGACATTCGTTTCCGTCTCGGAACGCGCTTCTTCGGGCCACGCTCATGTTAAACTTGCTCGTCGCAGTTCCGGGCAAATACTACGGCGTCATCGAGGTAAACTAGGAAGGTGTGGCATTTTCTGAGGCTTCCCCTCAGCTCCACTGGTCACTGCTGTTTGCAATAGCAAAGCCACGCCTCAGTTTTTTTCATAATGTTTGTAAGTCCACATTCTATGAAAAAAATTCTACATGCGCAAAAACAATGATCAAAGCGGCGCAGATATAAGAAAATTATTCTATTTTTTAGTCTAAAAATACAAGCACTTGCAGTACTGGCAACATCACACTTGAGGCCTCCGGATATGACGACAAAGAGCGGCGGCCCTACAGTTGGCTCAGCTTGAAAGTGTATATGCCATTATTTTGACCAAACGAACCTAAATGTTGCCTTACTGCTTCTTTTTTTTTAAGTAAGCATAAAAGCTTAACCGTGGGCTCAAAGAATACAAAAATCTATAGAGACAGTAACACAGAGCCTACGGCTCCGCTTCGAGCACATGTGTGCCTTTCCATGGCGTGTTACGATGCACCACGGTTGACATCGCCTGGCGTCAGCGCGGGTGGCCGAAATACACGCGAACTCAGTCATTTGAGCGCCATATGCTGATGTCTATTCACGGCAGATATTGCCATCGATGGTAGAGGAGGCGTGGTCAGGGAGCATAGCAAAAGTGAATGGCAGCTTCCAGGTTATCAGTCCGTCTCTAAGTCTGGAGACATGTTTTAGCACTGGGAAATGCTGTTCCGTTCGCTGAAAAACAGCAACACTTTTTTTTCTCTAGCAGTGATTGGCTGCCTTGAGACAAATCGAACCAAATTATTTTTGTTGGCAAGCTATTATCCCTTGGAGACAGATATAAATCTAGTGGCACATTCTGTACTTGGCTACCTTTGCTTGCGTCGGAGAGATTGCGATCGCGTGATGCTTGTCATGAGGTAAATATGGAAGCTCTAGCTACATTGCTTCTAGTATTAGCAAGATGTGGGTTGTCTGCAAGATTGGTGCGTGAACACAAGCATTCTCACTGCCCGAATTTCTCAAACACGACAAGAAACAGACACACCTGGCAGACACACCTGGCAACTATATAGCTCTGTGGTCAATTTTTGCAAGCCTCACAGCTTGTGTATATGGTCGAGAGGTAAGAAGCTGGAGTACTGTTTTGCAAGTCAGTGGTTCTAATCCCGCGCATTTTTTTTTGCTGTGAGCGTTCAATATGGTTTCTTTTACCAGAATATGCAGCTGTTTCTTTACCCTTTCTTTTAACCCACAAGTGACGTTCACATGAAACCTCAATAGCAAGGCAGCGCTGAACATGGATTCACATTAAATTAAAGAGAGGTAAAGATGGTACAGAGTTCAGACAAAGAAGCATAGCAACACCCATCGACGCAGCGGCAGGAACGTCACTTTGCTGGTCTCGTGTGGCTGCTTGTCCTCTCCTACTTGCCGGCGCGGTACCACCGAACGACAGCGTCAAGAAGCGCGAAAAGGAGCATCCCAGGTCAGGCCACCATGGGCTTAAAACTTCCAGGACGTTTTTTTTGCCGCTCTCATTTGTCCCGCCATATGACATCGGGGTCAGTGAGAAAGTGAGCAGCGGCTTTCCGGTTTTTGAGAAGAGGGCAGTGCTCTATTTTCTTGTATTTTTAAATTTAAAATTAAACAACTTTTTTATTTCTACACGGGTCTTGGCAATTTTTTTGCATCTATCTCTGCACGACACGAAGAACAGGTGTAGTGCCCAAAAAGTACCTGAAAGAAATGTGCTAGAGAAATTTCAATCATCAGTGATAGAAAGATTCCACTTTCCTGTAAAATGTCTTATATAGGCAATTGGGGCGTTGCCTTAATTAAAGGTTTAAAGAGCACCCTGCGCAATGAGTTAAGAGGGAATGATTATATGCGATCTTGCATCGCACGTACCTTCCATCATAGCGAACATAATTTCACGATTCTCGTGGGAGGTGATTGCTGGGACGATAGACTTTACCCCAAAATACATTACGAGAAGTCGAGGGAAAGTGCTGCGGGTCCCTTCGATATGCAAGGGTGCGAGAAAAAGCCAACCAATGCCTACGCAAGATGCTGTGTAGGGACATTGCTGATGAGATACCTCTTTCATGTGGAAAGGTTATTGGGCACACTGGAAGGTGTGTGAACGTGCGATTGCGTGAACATAAAAACCTCTCAGTTGAGAACTGCACAAGTGGGCATAACCCCATCCATAGCTCTGCAAGTGCATACATGACGCTCTTAAAAAGCAAGTGAAAATTGTCCAGGTGCAGTGATCAATGATGAAGGGCGTTACAGGAAGCTTACCACATAGGAAAGAACGGATGTGATTGTGTCAGTGACATTTCAACGGGTCTTTATATGAAAGAGCGTATTTTTTAGGATGCGAACTTTCTTATCACAATTTTTTTTTGCAAGCAAGTGGAGCCACGTAACTTTGGCATGCAATTATGTGTTCTTACGCTGCCTAAATGTTTCTTACGCTGCCTAAAAGTTAGTTGCTAGTCATTGCCTGTTCTCACCAGCTACTTCCTGTGAACGTCAATATTTCGCGCCAAGTTCAAGTATCGTTAAGATGCACCAACTCGCCAAACAGGTCTAAGCTTGAAAGAAGGGATGAAATACCCTAAAACACAAAGCAATCACACTGTGCTTAATGGCTATGCTAAAGAACCTACCAGTACCTATTAGCAGCAGGTATTATCTAAAGCCTAATAAACTGCATGTGAATTTCCTCGATTTTAAGATGCAGAAATCCCACAAACCTTGTGAGATTAGCAGCAGTGACGCGCAGATTTTGCCCACTCTCATCCACAGCGTTTGTGCAGGATCAGTAGTAAGGAGCTCAAGCCAGGCACTGCGAAAAAAAACAAGACCACACATATTCTACGGTACTTTGAAAATGAAAAATGAACAAGCAAGCAAAACGAACAGAAAACCGGGTAAGCATTTTGAATGCTTGAGCGGGGTTACAAACTGTCACAAAATTGTAAAAACAATTCTTTCTTAAGATCTTTGCAGCAGCCATAAAATTTTTGGAATTGGGTAGCACCAGGAAACTAGACTGTAAACAGGTACTCTGACACAGGGGTTCCCTCTGACAAGTGTTGCAACGTAATGAGAGCATGCTTGTCAATCCTCCCACGATAACCTGCCTTGAGTTTTTCGCAACACCCAGAAAGTTTCCATAGATGCCACTCATCCCTGTCACAAATGAAGGCATCTAGAACATACAACCTTAGGTTCTCCAGTGCTTCATGTTCAGACGATACACGAAAATGCTATAAATCAGGGGTTGGCAACCCGCAGCCCATGGGGCAGTATTATGTGGCTCCGGCACAATGGCAGACCCCTTCTCCTCTGTCACTTTCTACCTGAAGGCCGACATTGCAGTTTTGATCTCAACTGGCATGAAAGCTCGTGACATTCGTGCTGGAAATAAACATGATAAGGATTGCTATCCTAGTTTGGTACACTGTTTTCAATTTCCTCCCCAAAATGTATTTCCCGGCAAAGCCCCCCTCCCCGCCCAACCAATGTGCCCTCCGGTACCCTGCGTGTCCATTGCATTAAACCCGGCTCTCCGCCTTAAAAGCTTGCTGACCCCCGATATTCAGCAAAAGTTGCAAATTTTTCACCTGTCACTGCTTGTTCAATTCGAAGTGAATGAAAACAAGTAAGATCTCTCCTTTGTATGCATCACGCAAGCATACAAACCCATTTAACCCTTCGTAATTTCAATGAAGCGCCCATAAAGTCTTGCTAGGGTTGAGGCTAGGCCAAGTTGATTCTAAGTTGAAAAAGACGAGGCTGCAAAATGGGCGAGATACATCAGACAAAGAAATGAGAAAAAACACAAGTTCTCCTGTTTCTACTTATTTATTTGTCTTTTGTGTTGCCTGTTTTGGGCATTTCTTTCCTTTTAACCCAAGACGACAGCATACATTTTTTTTAAGACTGGGCTGTAGCTTATGGCTCTAGACAATTGTGTTCAATAGAAAACACTGCCACCATCACTGAAGGATCTGCGTTTTCTCAGAAGGATCAGGCAGAGTAGGCCACCTTGAATACGCCATGGGAGCCCTGACATAGGCCGTTTAGGGAGAGGCATACATGGCATCACACTGATCTCGATGTCGAAAGGAAATCCATCCTTAACTTTTTCGAGCATGCAAATATAAAATTTACTTGAAATATGTTCTTCCGAACACTTACAGGTTAAACTTCCTGAGGGGTATCTCTATTCAAAAAGAAAGCTTTTTATGTAGTCCTCTGTGCTTTGAAATTTTCTGCCAGCACTCCTTTAGGGGATGATTGAAGTTTTCACTATTCCCCACTCTATAATGTGGCAACGGCCCTGTGACACACTGGAAGGCAGCAGCAAAAAAAATGGGCAGTCAGCAAACTAGATTCCTCACCATTGTGATGAAACCAAATCTTTGGAATCGCTGATCAAACAACCTTGCGGAGCTTATCAGTGTTTTAGGTGCAAAATGATATAGTCATGGTGTTCGTTCTTGCTTTAGGTGCTCACTCTGAGTAGAAGCAGGCAACTGAAGCTCACCTGAACCCTGAGGCAGTTCCAAGGGAATGCCAGGCATGATTTACATGATTTGCTGAAAATTCTTTCAACTTTACAAGCTGCCATGCAGTTGAAGAGCCATCCAAAGAATGGTGCAAAATCCTACCATTTGCAAAACAGCTTTCTTCCATTTTATGCTGCTCTCCTTATGCAACTGCATTGCAGTTGTTTGTCCTTCATGTTATCATTAGCAAATATTGTTAATTTTGACATGGATCCCTAGAAGTTCTGGCAAAAAGTCAACACAACTGTTTTAATATTCAAATATTTTGGTTGTCCCCACACCATCCCTCAATTGAGATTAATACCCTAGTTACATGGCGGAAGTAACTGTAGTTACGTTTAACGGTGGTTACTAAATTTTAACTGCGGTTATCGCAAACTGCGGTTTCCGCTGTTACATGGGAAATTCCAAGTGTGTCGACAGCTGTCACTTTGTTGGGAGCGTAACAAAAATAAAGTAACCAACTTTTAACCTCACGATAAAAACCAAAGGCGAAGCAGTGTAGACAAAAAATATCGTTAAACAGTTGCTTCAGACCCAAACGCGACCCACTCGAGCACGGCGAAAAAGGGGCTTCCCCATAAGCTCGCGACCGGCTTGCTCTCGGGTCGGTTTGGTGTTGGGAATTTAGGATCGCGGTCGATATTTGACCGGAGCTATCTCTGCAACTGCGAATTACAATACATAACACAATTTTTAACCTTTATAATATCCGCTTTGTCGCATGCGGAACTTCTTTTCCGCGATCAGCTAGATTTCGAAGAGGGGCGACATGCTGTTGCTGCCGTGGTCTGGGCTGGTTCGAGCCGCTTTCAGTGCCGTGCGGACAGACACGCCGGCATGTTTGCAGGAACGGCCGACGTGCGCACGGATCGTTTCTGAGCGCTGAAAACGCTTCATGATTGCCTGATTTGTCTATTTGTTTTTTTGGAAAACGATCAGCAGAATTTACAAATTTAGGCTTTTCTCGTAATTGATCGGGTGGACCGGGAAACGAGCTGCTGCTCACGCGCGGTCGTGCCGACTGCGAGAGCGACGCAAAGAGCACAAGCTCCTTTTGGGGGCAGCTTCAGGGGCTCCCGCTATTTGAGGCCTTTGTCTTCTGCGAACGCCAGGTGATTTTTTTCGCCTACGCTGATGCGCCGCCACTTGCGTGCAAACTGACTTGTGCGATTTTTGAACACTGTGGCAGCGGCAACTGTGGTTAGCGTAACCGAACTGAGGTGGCCAAGCTGAGATTGCGTTAACCATGGTTAGCGGGGGAACTGTGCCCGAGTAACTAGGGTATAAGTGTCCCAGTCCACTGTGGGAAACTAGCAGGCGAGTTTTACTCATTACATAGGTGTGTGTTAAAATAGGCCATTTCAATCTCTCATTTCCAAAAACAGAGCCCATGAAATGTGTATTTTGAGAACACTTACTGATAGAGTTCTGTCATTATTAAGCATCATACTACATTTCCCCCACGTGTACCTTTATCAAATTAAAGCAGTGCATCTCAGCCGTGCTGCAGTACATTAGCATTTATTCGAATAATCACTAAGATCAAAAAGCCTCATAGCAGCCACTGAGTAAAAATGTTTGTGCGTATGACGGGAAAGGAATGCTTCTATCATGAAAATACAAAACCTGGACCTCGTACTTATATTATTGCACTTTTTACAGCCTACATACCGTTGGCTTTATTTCAGTTGTCTCAATTACGGCATAGTACCGCATTTCCTTTTTAGTCTTGCGTAATAAAGCGAGGATATTGCAAGAAGCACACAGCGCGAAATTCTGCGAATAGGTGTCCTCGCAGTGTTGAACCACAAAAAAGAAAAACACACGCAATAAGAAACAAACAGGCCCAATTTTTTTGCACTACGGCTATGAATGGTCAGTTGCCTAAATTGTAAAACTCTGCTGCCCCAATATTGTTGAGGCCACGAAAATGGCAGGGAATAAACTCAGTACGCTCGCACGAGCTTTGCAGCCACAGAAATTGCAGCGCGCAGTCGTAGTTGACAAAGAAAAATGCCAAAAAAGGTGCGTATGCGTGTCTAGGGGGGGGGGGGGGGTCAGGAAGGGGCATCAGTAGTTGCTCACTAAAGCCACCAGCGGTTGTCTTGCAGCTAAAAGTAGAAAAACTATTTTCTTCCCCAAAAAAATGCGTGAATGCATTTGACTACTCACTGTTTAGCCGTACAGCACTTTCCATACTCACTGACGACTCATTTATAAGAGGTTCACAGCACTGTAGAAAGCCACGGCTTCTTTCTTAATAACTACGACTGCTCTAAAATTACAGCCAGGCTGCATTCTGAACTTTTATACCAGAAATACTGTTTTGCAAAAAACAAACTATTTGCCGCATTGTTTCACTCAGCCTCACCTTTACTGCTTTCAAAACAGCGGTTTATTTGTACTGCAGAAACGACTTCCTCGAATGTTTCTTTTTTTATGTAAGCTTTCTAAGGAAGGTTTGCAACCTCCATTTAGAGGTTAGCAGTGTACTGTCTTCGCAATGGAAAAAAAAACAGTCGGCAATATTCACGTCTCTGCTGCGGTGCTCACAGCATAGCGGTGGCGCATGCACTAGCACAAAGCTGGGAAGCACGCACGCACCACCGTGTGCAAGCAAAATGCCTACAAGCTCCTAGAGCAAAATCTTCTGAGAAATGTCATCACATCTAAAAATACTTTTTTCCTTTCGTGCAAGAAAATGCACTACAATTTCCTACTATCTTAACTGGACTTTTACAAACCGATACCTACCTCGACATCTTAGAAGACCTTGATTGAGGTCTGTATTGTGATAATTGCTTAACGTTATCTACCTGAGCACTGATTCATTACTTCAGGCACCCCTGTCTCCAGGGACCTGCCAGGAGAAATGCACACATGGCTTTTTCCACATCCGTATAGTGAATGGGAAAAAAGCCGCTGCCTCTTGAGCTAGTGCCGCAGCACTGACAGCAACATCGTCAGCTTGTTCTATTCCACGGTTATTAACACAGTAAGCTTCTAGCCAACATCAGAGGTTAGAAACTTGCACAGGATACTAAAACAACTGAGCAAGCCTTGTCTATACAGTACAAGAACTTCTGAACTTGTGCTTGGTTGCTGCAGTGAAGTTTCTGAGGAAGCATAAATAAATGCTGCTTAAAAGACAATAAAGAAGAATTTATATTGAATTTACATTGGCAATATTTATTTCTTTGTATGATTATAATTTATGTTTCATCCAGCTGCCCCCAAGTAAAGGAAGTTTTTAAGCGCAGACTCGGTTTCAGAGCACCCATCGTGAGCTTGTGCGAGAAGCTGCATCTTTTACGGTTTTCGATAATGCTGTGAACTTTCTAAAAATAAAGCACCGATGAGGTTAGATAGTGCCATTACCGTCAAACAGTGCTTACTCAATTGCATTCCAGACGATTTGTCTGAGCACCAAGGTTTTGGCAAGTACAATTTTATTCAACGAGTCAGCACCCTACAGTTTAACACTGCACTAGAGAGCACACTCTTGGTGAGCGAGAACTAACTGCACGGCGGGTTTGCCCATGCTGTGCACAGGCTGTAAATGCACCGTGTCGCATGTTGTCTTATCAGATTCATGGCATCTGATTGGTATATTTTGTCATGGCAGTCCTCTTGAATATAACAGCTGTACCCACATTTTTCACTTTTTTTCCATCCAGCATGCAGGTCGGCATGCCTTGAGCGAAAATGTGCAAAGGCTGCTTGTTTGAGCTTCACTGCACAGTTGTTGAGTACATAAAAAAATAACAAACACAAGATCGTTTTGCATTAAAACCCATAACTAAGATTTTGGGGGTCCCTGAGTGCTTCCGCCAATAGATTATCACGCCCAATTGAACATATTTGAATGTAGCACCTTTGCAACAATACGCGCTGTCGTACGCTGTTTTTAGAGCCCAGTTATTGATTCCAATCCCATTATCTATCGCTAATTTTTGTTCCCTACATGTTAGCAGTGTTCATTTTATAGACGAGAAACCAACAAAAATCAGCCCTTTTCCAGTGCTACGGCTCAGCTCTGTGGGGACGGTGACACGCACAGCTAATCAGTAGGGTATAGGAGTCGGGTGCAGCAACTGACTGAAAAAAGTGTGGCACAGAGAAATATAGCTCCACAAACCACGATTACGGTGAGACCCTCGCACAGCATGGTTCATTTTGCAGCCTGTGTACAGCATACGCAATCCTCGCATGCAACTAGCTTTCACTCGCCTTTAACCCAATTTCTACTGCACTGTTAAACTGTGGGTTGCAAACTGTTGAATATGAACTTACCAATTTTCAAATCACATTAGGTGTCCGAATCAACCATACGATATGCAGTCCCATGCGGCTGGTGACATGTGGCTGGGGCCGTGGCTGCTCCCGCTGTCCCCTGCGAAATGCCTGCACAGCTCCACACCAATCCCGGGCAAATGGAGCCACCCTGAGAAGGTTGGAAAATTGGGGTCTATAGTCAGGGCGCCTACTAAACTGATGCGTCAAAATTTTCCTAGTTTTTCAAAATTCAATCAGTGCTTCAGCAAATTTCCATGAGCAACATGAGTTCATTCATCTCTAGGCAGTCTGAAACATCACATGATGCTGTCATGATCAAGTATGCTGAACAATCAAACAATAGACGAGGTGAACAAATATCATACAATTCTTAAATTGAATTTAAATAGTTAAATACAAATACGAATGTTACTGTATTTAGTCGATTATAACACGTTTTCTTTTTGCAACCTGAAGTGAACCCTCGCGTTACAATCTAATACCGCAACTGAAGTTGCCTAAAATTGCAATGATGCACCCATTTGTCATCAATGGCTACAGTTTTGACCATTTCGCAATCTATGTCAGCAAGATGTGCCAGAGTTGTTCGGGTCTACTACAAGCTAAGACCGACTTTTTCCGTTTCTTTGCTTTTTTCTGGGGTGGTTGACAGCGTGCGCAACGTTTTTCCTTTGTTTTTGCGCCGCGCTTTTGTATTGAGGCATATTTAACTTTCATTGCCCTCAAGTGTGCCAACACTTCTTCAGCTCCCCTTGTTACGGCAACGTGTTGCACTCAGTATCACCCATGCTATTTTAATGGCTCAGGAAATCGGGAATTCGGCTGCTCCCCGAAGAGTCAACATCGACCGTCTGTAGATGGCAGCTGCTGCGGGAGCGGCTTTTTACATGCGACCCCTGCCCAAAAAGTTTCCGAGGGCCTTGCTACAGCTACCACGACGAAGTACAAAAGGGTGTTGCTGATTTCGTCACCAAACAGTGTAACCGCCTTTTGGCGGTCAGTGTTGAGCTGATACAGCTCAAAACAAGTGATATCGCTCGACAGATGGGCTTCCTGCGAAGTTATAAGTGTCAAAGATGGGCGTCTAGCCCAAGTGTCTGAAAAATAAATGTGCTTTTTCATTATTCCACTGGGCTCACGTGAGTACTTTGGCGGCTCTTCTCTTTTTTTTTGGCACGACAGAAAGTTACCTCTTGAGTTACTTTAGTGGTTTTATTGTTCTTTCTGGATGCGATGAAGTCACCCCTCACGCTACAATCGTGGTCACATTACAATTCAGTAAACACGGTACGTGGTTGTATTCGGCATTAATATTGGAAGGGCAAAATTCAAAATTAGCATACACTATGTACTCGGTGCTTTTTTAGACCGATCTTGATCAGAAGAGGTAGACTATAAGCAACAACAAAATGAAATCTTATTTGTACCCGATCATCAATAGGAGAAGCTTTTGAGGTTAAAAAATGATGAAGGACTGTTTCAGGTACCCCTGCTTGGTACACAGGGGGGTTGCGGCCAAATCATTAGGGAGCACTGCCTTGCTGCCCCAATATCTACCTATAGTAGACCATGCAGGAGCACCAGCAAGCATGGGCTACTTTAGGTAAACCTACCCATCCGTACCTGCCGCTGTGGCTAAGGCATTGCGCTGCTGAGCACCAGGTTGCGGGCTTGATTCCCGGCTGCTGCGGCCGCTTTTCTGATGGAGGCGAAAAGCAAAAACGCGCGCGTGTACGAGATTTCGGCGCACGTTAAAGATCCCCAGGTGGTCAAAATTAATCCGGAGCCCTTCACTACGGCGCGCCTTATCGCCGGCGTTGCGTCAACGCGTTAAACCCCACAATCAATCAATCAATCAATCAATCAACCAATCATCATCATCATCATCTACCCATCCGTACAATTGATGCATTTCATTTGCCATGGCTATCAACATTTGCAAAAAGCTCTGATAAAAATCACGTGATTACGTTACGCCGTCGGATTGACTGATTGCAGGGTTTAACAGGCTCAAGCTGCACATGGGCTATGAGGCGTGCAGTAGTGGAGGGCTCAAGATTAACTTGGGCACCTGGGAAACTTTCACTTATGCTGAATCTCGAGACAAGGGTGTTTTCGCTTTTCGCCTCCATCAGAAAAGGCGCCACCGCGGCCAAGATCAAACCTCCATATATGGGCTCAGCACCACACCTTAGCCACTAAGCCTAGCTTCGGGTGCATTATGCTGTCAGTGTCTCAAGCTTGCGAATACAGTAAATGCTGCTTAGGTACTCACATTACCCTATAGTGGAAAGACGCAAACTTTTGACTGCACCTAATTTACATTGTTTTGGTGCAATTTGTTTTTTTTTTCACATCCTTCGCACACTATCTAGCCAAATATATGTTCAATATGATAACCAGGCGGTTGATGCCTCGCCAGAATTATCACCCCATTAACATGTGCGGTCACTTTACTGGCCCGAAAGAATCTAAATCGTCAATTCTTATGAATTGAGAAAGCGAACTCATGATCTTGAGTACCACGTGGCTATGCCTCATTTAAAAACAGAACCCAGCATGTAAACTTTTGTCTGCACACATTTAGAGGCACTGAAGCCATTTTATATAGATGAAAAAAATATTTTTAATTAATGAGCAAGAATAAACAAAATATGGCAAAGAAAGCACAACGGTTCGTTTTGCTTCGACAAAAATCAATTTGGTTGAAATGATTGATTGATTTATTGATTGTATGGTTTAACGCGCCGACGCAACGCAGGCGATGAGGCGCGCCGTAGTGGAGGGGTCCGGATTAATTTCGACAACCTGAAGATCTTTAACGTGCGCTGAAATCTCATACACACGGACATTTTTGCTTGTCGCCTTCATCAGAAAAGTGGCCGCCGCAGCCAGGAATCGAACCCGCGACCTCGTGCACAACAGCGCAACGCCTTGCCACTGAGCCAACGCGGCAGGTTATTTGGTTGAAATGAATTTGAACTCACACAACAACTGAGCCTGTGCGCATAATGTAAGCACTGTGCTTACAGCATTTTGAGCAGTCACAGTATGCAGTCGCCATAAACAAATGAAGCATAAAGATGCCTCACTCCAGGTGCCACCAACAGTGCAGCTCAGTAGCATAGACATTATGTTACTTCAGAGAAAGGGGTGGGTGAGCTTGAATGCAAAAAAAGGGAAAGAAACTCAATCGACATATCAACTTACAAATCAAGTTCACAAATAACTTCGGGACCTTGCACGCACACCCAGCATAATTTCCCCACTGTTTTTTTATTTTTCTTAACCCATCGCAAAACAGCCGGCTGATTAACTGACCACTGACAAGGAAGCCATGTAAATTCAGTACATAGATAGCGCCAAAGGATGTCAGGAGTCTGTATTCAAAGAAAAGAACAGTGGGTTCCTGTATCTGCAAGAGATTCAGCTTGACTAGCTCACATTCACAGGAAGCATGCAGGCTACGCTGCCAGAAGTGCCTGCTGAGAGCACCATCACTCCACTGGCGCGGCATCCAAAATCCAATGCATAATGCTCAGTGACACGGTAATACAGAAGGGTCCATATGTATACAGGGGATATTGTGGCCGATATGCATGTATATATGATATGCTGCTGTCAGTTACCGCTGGTGCAGCTACACAGACCCGAGTTTGGCCACAGCTCCAGCATTCCAATTACTTCTTGCGGCACTGGGACTGCACCTGCAAGACCTTGTGCTTACACACATTACAAGCAATATGACATAACAGTTGCCCAGCCTCAAGCAGATGTTGAACGACTCTTCACCTAGAAAACCTGGTTTGCACAGGCACTACATCGTGTGCAAAAGAAATAAAAAACATGAATTCACTTTCTGCTTGTATAAAAAGCTACATCCAACATAATTCAAATGTCCTAAACATGCAGAGCACCCTACCGCTGAAAGGGCTACCTACTACTATTATTCCTGTGGTAATGCAAGAATAAACAACTCCCACAAGTTAGCTGGCCATACTTCCTGCGGTAAAGGCCCCACATCCCTCAAAGGTATACTTATAGGTCCAGTTTCGATTTCTGGGTTCCAATATCGGTCACATAAATGCCGTACGTACCTGCTATTGCTTTGAATCTTGCCAGACAGCCCCCGTCCTGAAGCTCCAGCCACTTTTAAATGAAAAGGTTGCAAAGAAAAGTTACATAAGCACAAACGTCGTAACCTGCAAAAGTTAAAAGCCCACAGTACCATACACATTCCGAGAAGCAAGAACACTCACTCAATGATTGTTTTATTATCAAGACCGTTATGTCCAAAGACCTAACCACAGAATTAATGAAAGGTGCTAAAAATCAATGCTATGTAAGCATAGATAGCGTTTACAGCAATGTGAAATATACTCCGTCTAGGTGCTCCTGAACTACAAACTGTTTGAAGAAAACAAATAGTTTCCAAAGAAAGAGAAGGCGAAAAAGGGTCAGGAAAGGTTTTCAGCCAGTAACAAGACGATAAAATAAATATCAAAACACTTTTATTGCCAATTTAAGATTTTCAAACTATTTCCGGTTTTCATTTTTCTCGAGGGAAGTTTTACGTCCGATAAGTTAAGCAGTCGCACATTGTATTTTGCTTTGTTCAAAGTGGCACAGCTATCGAAATAAAACAAAAGCGCGGTGAAACCGCCCGGCCGCATATAGAAATAGACCTAATGCGATAAAAACCGCATACGAAACAAAACACATCGATTACTCACGATGTTATCAAGACCACCGGCAATTATTTCACGCTTCCTAAGGCCCTCCGCTGCGCCCACCACCTGTCCGTCAGCAACACTAGACATATCGAGCAGCGCCAGCAAATTGCATTTAGCTTGCACGAACCACAGCGTGAGACTGACGCGGAAACGAGAAATCAAGCCAATAACACGTTTCTGGCACCGAACCTTACTCGCGCTAGAAAAGGTCCAGCAAAAAAGCACTTACCGAACTTCTTTGTCCGGGCACAGGAAAACGCCGCCGTTCTTCGATCGTTTGCCGCTGTATTTCAGCTTATCCTTAACCTCACGTGTTTCCAACGTGGCAAGCAGGCTTTATCCACAAAGGGCGGACACATTTTACGACGGTAGATCGCACAAAAAACATGAATAACAACACGGACAACGCGCAACCACGGTCGACCTCGCCGCCAGCACTCGATGGAAAAATTACATTGCAAACGACCGCAGCGCCGAAACGGCCAAATACATGAGCAGAGTTACTACCTTATATTGTAATTCAAAGTGATTATACAACATTTCCAAATTTTTCCATCTTCAAAGAGTCATTTATTCAAAATTGTCATTGCTTTCGGTGTTCACAAGCATTCCGGTTTAAATAGCATCCTGATCGGAAGCGATTGCACCGCAGAACACAAGAGCAGAGCTCAGTCTTTGTAGTTTCATGCAAAGTGATCACACAACATTGCAAAATTTGTCAATCTTTAAGGAATCAGTCATTCAAAATTATTATTTCTTTTTGTGTTCACAAGTATTTCAGTTTTAACAGGCTCCTGATTGCAACTTTCCTGATCGCTGCCTTCTTGCTCCCGGTCTTTCCCGATTGGCTGCCAGTTTTGGCTAGAAGATCTAAGCAAATCAGGCTGTATTTTTGGCGCATGGCAGCGCCCTGAAAAAACCTGGAACGGGGATGATGATGGCGAGTAAAAGTCTTTGAATCGGGGTGACGGCATTGTCCATTTTACCTGCCGCTATCTCTGGCTCTGATTCCCTGCGCCGTACGCGGTCTCGTGGACTTGTCTCGGTCATAACCAGACAAATGAAAATTCACGTGTGCCTTACAATGCTTTTCAGCTCGTATAAAATTTGGCTTTCGGCCTGCTTCAGCGCAGGCTTGCACGGGAGTCCTGAATCTTTCGGCTCGCGCGGTTGCAGTTCGTGATGTTGCCTCAATCATTTGAAGGTGTGATCTGAGACTTCAGGGTGCGTAATCATTACCGAGGGAAATCTTTGTCGCAGGTGTCGCTCGCCTTACGCTTTTTCAACCACTTGGTTGGTAAATCTATACCTTCTCGTGAAAGGTACAGCCTTTATGTGAGTCTTTACTGTACTCGCACAGGACTATTCACTAGCATTTCTTTTTTTGTCGGGTGTCTTCTTCGTAACTTCTGCGAGGAAAGCTGGGAGGGAGGAATACCTTTATGATACGGAGAAGTCAGCCTGGAAACAAGATGGCTTGATGAATGAAAATGACGACAAGGAATGCATACACCAGCACAAAAAAAACGCACATACACTATCAGTACTCTAGAAACGCAAATCTGAAAGACGCACAAACGCGCACACAGTGCAAACGTTCACAGAATTTCCTCGAAGCGCGGTCACGGAGAAAGGAAAGGCCTTCGCAGCCCTTGTCGCAGACGCAGTCGAGTTGGGAGCCTATGCTAACGCTGAGTTTCAGCACACGGGGCCGGTTCATCGTCCTAACGAACACTACAAGAGTGACAGAGAGGTGATACTCGTCTCGTCTTAGGCATGCTGGTAGTCGTTGGCGAAAGCGATGTTGATGCTTCCTCACGTTTCTGTAGGTCATGCTGAAGTAACTGGAACTGGTCCATGCAGCATTCGGGAAGCCCAGACGTGGTCATTTCTGTAGTGGTCGGTTGGCAGTTGTAGCTGCAGCGGCGGCTAGCTGCGAAGTTATATGTTGTCAATAAAAAGTATTAGAAATAAAATATAAAGAGCTAGCTCTTCTGAAACGTACTGCATTGCTGACGCCGTCATACAACTATACTTCTGATGGAGGCCAAAAACGAAAACGCCCGTGTGTTCGAGATTTCGGCGCACGTCGAAAATCCCCAGGAGACCGAAATTCATCCGGAGCCCTCCACTATAGCGCGCCTCGTCGCTTGCGTATCTATAGCGTCGGTGCGTTAAGCCACATAATCAATAATAAATCAACCAATCAGAAATTTACGTACCAGTTTATTTTTTTTCCGGGCTATAACAAAATACGCTCACATTATGCACCGTTCTTACTGGTCACGAATGAGGGGTTGTAAAGATAAGATTGGGACCACTTCGCCTTCCACAGAAACAATGAGGGAACTAAAATTTAAGATGCCCACGTGGTGTAATTATGAATCGTAGCCTTCATATTTAGACTGCTATCATGGCTTCGGTGGGTGAAATCCTCGTTTTCTTGACACGTGAAAAAAAAGAAAAAAAAAGACGTTATCTCTAACTTGAATTTGGGCAATTTTTTTAGTGGTAGGTCCTATCGGTGCATAGATCTTCTGTCATGTTTAGCCGGTTTAGCGTCAGCCAAGCGGCACATTTGTTTGCACATAGCTGCTGGACTTTTCTCAGTCCAGGAAGCGACGAGCTTTCGCTGCTGTTCGGGCCCATCTTAGTGCATTTCTTGACTGCTACTTAGGTGCTAAAGCCTGGAGATCATTCAATAGCACATACGATTTTTGCTTCTTTCCATCAACACAGAAGGCGAATGAAAAGGGTTGCTTGATGGCACGACATGGGCCAGTTGCATGTAATTACTGCTATTTCGATGACTGCTCCAAAATACAGATTCTATAGAATACAAATTTCCGCATAGTAGTATTAGGTCACTTGTACGAGTAAGGAAACTTGCTGACAAACGTTCTGCGTACAGTGATTTTGACGTCCCAAGAAAAAAAAAATGCCAAGAGACCGCTAAAAGGGCGGTCTTTTTTCCTCTAGGTAATATGCGTTGTGCGTCCGGAGCATTGATCCTTAACCTCCTCGGCGTCGCGGTTCGTCACAAAGCTTAGGTTTAAACTTGTATCGAAAATTGCAATACCAATTAGGTCAGCGTCTGTACCAATGCGGTAAGTGTATTTGCAGGCTCGCAAAGCACGAGTTGTTTTACGCGCACTTCTTCTTTATTCCAAAAAAGTGGCAATTATTTTTGGTTTCAAGTTTAAAGAATGGCCTAAAACGTATAATGGACAAATGAAACGCGATCACGAAAATATGAACGGGAACGCACAAATAGCGCGATTTCTTTCCATGCAAGTGAAATAATCGCGCCGCTATATAACAGTAACAACGATTGTAACTGTGTCTTTCCAAATATAGCCCTAGCGAGCCATTATTTTGCATTCACTATCCATATTCTTTCCTCTAGAGCATTCCGTTTAATATGCTCGTGTTTTCATTCATTTGTCCATGAGTGTACATGTATAGACAGCACACTGTGTTCGGTGGCTAAGCGCTAGCCCACGCATGACCTTCAGAATTCCGGTGATTGGGCAGGGGCGGTGCTAGACCTGTGACAGAGATCAGCCGTTCCCCTTTCGAAGAGCAGGAGCGTGAATAATATATTTGGATCCGAATGAAATAATGCGATCGGGAGCCAGACGTTTTCTTGTCGACTTTTGAACATTAACTGCCATAGGAAAAACGAGTACTCGGCTACGGCTTCATAGTTGTTCATCTTTTATACTCCGGCAGGCGGAAAAAGGTTGGCCGCTCGGAAGACGGGTACGTGCTGCTCATCTTTTGATGACCGGCTTTCAAAGAAAAAAAGAGTACTCGGCAGCTGCAAGCTTGCCGCACGTCTTGTGATCAATGTTGCGGGAGCAAGCGCCGTTTTTCGGCGGCGGGTGACTCACCAGAGAATTTATAAGCAACCCGCGCCGGGGAGAAACCGTGGTTACGGCAAACCAGTGAAAGGCGACCAACATATGAGCATTGGCTGCCGAAAACGTTCCGAGGTGAAGGCAGCCGGATTAGTACCGTCCATTTTATTATTAACGGCAGCCAATTTGTTGCCTCTTGCCGAGCATTCCGGAGAACAGCCATAGCTTGGCCGGTCAAGAAACGGACTTTCCGTGCTGCCTGGGTAGTGCGTGGGATTCAATTAAAGAAACCCTAATCTGCCGTGGGCATCAATTATTGATGTCGACTTTGAATGCTGTGCGTAGAATATTGATGATGATCATGAGGATATTAAAGCTTCCGAATGATAAGCAAAGACGAATAATTAGTGCGAGAGCAATTTGAACAGACAGCACACAGCAAAGTGCGTCCGATAAACGAACTTACAGCATATACCTGCAATGAATATAGTGTATTTCGATCATTTCTGATTAGAAAATAATTTCTAGAGAGCTCTTCTCTCAAGCTCGTCTTGAAAAGCACACATTCAAGACACTGACACAACCACACGGATTGAAAGAGGCTGAACGTTCATACTTTGTGAGGTTTATGATACCGCCCCCTGAGGAAAAAACTACTTCATACCTTACGACAAGATTTTGTCAACGCATTAGAAAGCAGACCACATATCCAATTCGTACTAAGATACACTGGGTGTAACTAGGCCTGATATTCTTCTTAAAATCTAATGACGCTCACGATCACAGAAGTTTAACCACTTGGGACCTTTATTATTTTAACCATCTTGAAGAAAAACCAAAAAATCGGTGTTTTCCCTTTCACAAGATGCAAAATACCTCATCAAGGCACCGGTGATCATGTAAATTTAGGTTGAAGTAATAGGAAAAACTTACTGACGTTAGGTTGCTACTGAAATTGAATGACCATTGGTGCAGCACATTCCACCATGGTTGTCAAAGGTGGCGTGGGGGGGGGGAGGGGTAAAAGCTCATGCAGGTACCCAAACGTCCATCTCTTCGGCGCGCCCAGGTGAACTGAAGGCTGGGGAAGTAGAGGGTGAAGAAGCGGCACCAGTTTCTGCAGTGGTTGTTTCCAACACAATTGCTTTTGTGTTGCCCTGCTGTGCGGTGACACATGGGGCTTTCCAATGCAGCGTAGGGGTGTGCTGGGGTGGGTGAGAGTCAAATTGAGGCATACTGTGCCAGCAAATCTAGGTACCCTTCTACACACCTTTGCCGACCACTGCCGACATATGTTCCAGAGGAGAAGAGTATAAAACTCTTTCGGGTAATGCCAATCTAATGTTTTATTGAAAACTACTTTCTTTGTTTTTTTGGCAATGTGAAATTATTGCACGATCGTGCATACGCCGTAGAGGTGCCTTAATATCAGGGCAAGCTAAGTTGTTACTTCCACGATTCTTTGGGAAGAATGTGATCACGATGCCCAGTCGATTGTCAGTTGACATGTAGACAATGTCGCATCAGATAAAAAGGAAATGATCTGAGGTGATGTGTAATACCAGAGACTTTAACCTTGTTGCAGGCGAGTTATCGGATTCATTGTTCGTATGTCAAAATCTGTCCACAACTAGGCGTCCTTATACACGCACCCCAAGATAACAAAGACAAAGATTAGAGTTTAAGGCAATGACGCTTATACTGCGCACTCCTGAATCAGGTCCTTGAGAGAAAGAGTAAAGTTGTTCGAGGAACTCATGAATCCTAGATACAGTCGTGTCATCAAAATGACGCTTGTTCCTAAAAACCAAGACGATAGCGTTTTAATACGGCTGAATTACTCCGCACAGCAGCTAGTGTGATTTAGGGCTCTCTTAACGTGTTAAAGTTCTTCGCAGACTCTTCTAGACAACCAGGTTGTGACAGATGTGGTTGCATTTATGTAGCCGAACATAACTTCAATGCTCTTGTAAGAGGCTGGCCTTGAGTGGATATAACGAATTTGCGGTTTTCTATGAAAACAAAGTGTTTTTTCGAGACTACATCCTGACGGTGAACGATCATCAAACAGATCTAAAAATAAACCTTACAAAACCCCGTGCCAGGAAACGGTGCGGCTGGCACAGAAATGACGTTGTGAAAAGCTCATTGTGGCCTTTTCTTCCTCTAGAAAACGGCGGATATACACGTCGACGGAGAGGAGACCGATACAATCAAATAACTCCCACTGAATTCACAATTTCAGTTGTAAACAATGAGGCTATTCTGTAGAAGTATTCAAAAACAATCCACAGAGCGCGCCGGTGCTCAGACTACAACTGGCGAAGACAATGTTTGCGATTCAGCCAAAAGTAGAAAATTGTGCAACAGCACCACATAGGCTCATCTTTATTGCAGAAACGAAAAGGCATTTCGCTGAACTAGAAACGTTTATTGGGTGCAATTTTGGGATGAATTTTTCATAGTTCGTTTGACTTATACTACTGGTACGCTTTTGGATATCAGGATACCTGGTAATTGTGCACGTGCTAAGGGTACTGTCGAATTATCTCTTAGTGGTTATCAGGTAATATAGGGTGCCTTAGCCGCGTTGAAATAGTGGTAATCACCGAAAGTTTAAATTTTCTTGACTTCTTTGAAGCATTATTTAAAAGTTTGGGTCGGTGAATAAAATATCGGCGGAGATATTCGAACTCGCCCTTGCAGTGATTTTGTAGCAGACCAATATTAAGCGACCAAGGTAGCCTCGGGCACTGCATGTCATGCGTATATTGGCCGTTGGTCATATCTGGTGAACAATGTGATGCATCACACAAGTTCTTTAGAGTACAGGTAACTTCAGCGTAAACAAGCAGGGACGCAGCCATTCCCGGTAGCCTAAATTGAGACCCGAAAAAGCTGAAAAGTGAACAGGTTCAAGGAGGGGTATTCGTAGGTTACAGTGGAGAGACGTGGCTGTTGAATCTCCCACATGGTCCTCATCATAGTTGATCCCCATTATCGCTGATTGAATGATTGATACATTTAACGCCCCGACGCTACACAGGAGCTAAGGCGCGCTGTAGTGGATGGTTCCCAAATACTTGCAATGGTTAAGTCATGGGGAGTTGGTGCATAATAACAAAAAGGGGGACAGCGAAACACAGACGAAACATAAGAAACGAACAACAACAAGCAGAAACTTACAACTGACTTTATTTTCGGTAATGTCACATATATACGCTGGCAGTCAAAAAACAAGAAAAGCAGAAAGAACACCAAGGCTGGAGATAACGAAACCGGCCGTTTCACTGCACCAACTCCACGTCCTAGAAACACGTGCTGATCGGCCTGTGGGACACGTAATAATCTCGTTTTGCGAAAGAGATAACGAGGGTCCGCTTTCACGTTGGTTTTTTGTTCTTTTCTGCACTTTGTTTCTGTGGGGTCAATAATTTTTTCAGTTATATTATCTCTGTGTCTTGCAATGACGTGTGTTTTGGGAAAGATTGGGGAGCAGCCGCGGAAATCTCGACCGTGGACACGTTAGCTGCCACTAATTTCCTTATGTACGTCATAGTTACGTTCTTTCAATCTTGCAATAAGGCATAGTCTCGTCTGGCCTACGTACGTTTTCCCACAGGACTGCTGACCTAGTTAAACGACACCTTAGGAACTCTAGAAAACAGGTTTTGTCCTTCACAGAGCAAGAATGCATCGTCCTTTCAGTTCTGTACCTAAACATTGCACCTGAACTGCACCTTCACTGTGTACCTAAACTAAGGTTTCACAACCTCGGATGTCATGCTTTATATTCAGTCCAGCGGCTTTTGTATTGGATCTTGCATAGCAATAATGTGATGTGAACTCTTTTTAGCGCACCTTGATTGCATCGGTGATGACCAATTGAAGATCAAACAAGTAACCAAAATTTTTCGTTAGTTTGGTGATTCTTAGTGGTTTTTACATAAACAAAACGTGTCTGGAATCGGTACTTTTTAAGGAACTAGGTCACTTCCGTCCACGTTTTAAGACCTTCGTTTTATCGTTTGAGCTTCCTGTAGACAGACTCATCCGGATTTTAGTTGTGAAGCTGTATTTTTCGGGCAATCACATCTTTCGGGCGTACAAGCCACGTACCAGCATACTGCTTCTACCTTCTGATTCATACTATTCTAAAATCGTGAAAAAGTCTATCACAACAACGTGTTTTCAAAATGCGCTGAACAAGTCTTGTTTTCACTTTCTACAATATAGCTTTGGTAAACAGGCTGACCGGCTTCTTATAGCCGCGTACCTCAAGCACTTTTTAGCAGCCGTAGGAGAATCATTATTGCAGAAAAAATAAAGAGGGGACCTGGACAGCCAAGCAGCCATTGAACGCAACAAAGGTGATAAACTAAAAGCTATTGCTTTCTTGCACCGGATAGCGCACAACCTGCAGAAGACAGTAGAACAAGATAGTGGAAGAGTTGCATTTTCTCTACCAAGAAAAGCTTTCTGTAACGTGTTCGATAGTCAACAAAACCAAAAGAACGATGTACTGTTGCTTTGTTAAGTACAGAAACCGTTTTGTAGAGTGCGTTGAAGACGTCGTGTATTCAGTTCCGCTATCATGTCGATAAACTTACGTAGGCCGAAAGGGACGATGCATTAATAAAAATTAAAGGGACATACCCATAACGCACATAAGCCAATTAGTGACCATTTGAGTGTCCATGCCGGGTCCATTCTTTGCCGCGGCTGCGCCACAATCTTTAACAAAAAACACGTCATTACAAAAAACAAAGATAAGATAACTAGAACAATTACTCAAGCTGCCCAAATAGAGCGCCAAAAAAGCAGGGTGATTATACCATCTCTGTCCCTCTCGCTAAAAAAGACAATAAATTTATGTCCCACAGATATTTCAGCACGTGTTTGGGGAAAATTGTGTCGGTGCTGTGTGACGACAAGTTGCGGTATCTCCAGCCTTCGTATTATTTCTGTCTTTCTTGTTTTTTTTTACTGTCAGCTTTTTTATGTGACACAGAAAAAATATAGTCAATTTGTCAGCGCTCACGGTTATCACTTCCTGCTTGTGTTTCGTCTGTTTTGCGCTGCTCCGTGGTTTGTTACTGCTGGAATAATTTTGACCACCTGATGATCTTTACATTCAGCGAAATGTAGAACAAACAGGTGTGTTCGCTTTTCACATTCGTCACAAAAACGGACTCCGTGGCCGGGAGTAGAGTCTGCGTTTTTTGATTGGGCAGAACACTTTGGCAACTGAGCCATTGTGGAGTGTTTCTCATCAATGTGAACTCGCTCTCTCATAAACGTTATCCCCTAATTTGGGCAGCCATGGGACCTTCTCGCTTATATCGCTCAGCGGCCACAATTTGGTGACAAAACCCGGGAGGGTGACTTCGTGTTATAAAGCAGAAACCGACGTCCGGACAGGAGGTTCGTAGAACGACCTGATTTTCAGCGCTATTGACCAGCGTACATTCTCTAGGCTCGCCCTAAGCCACAGGCCGTAACGGCTTCCACCTGAGTGCTACCATACGCCCCACAAAAAGCTCCAACTGGACGCAGAGGCGCAACGTTAAGTAAAGAGTACCCCATGTGGGACCCAGTGCACGTCTCCCGAGTACGAAGCTAGTGATCATCTGGGCTCTCTATGTTTGTTATAAAAAGTTATTAGCGCTACCATTACAAGGACGCTAAGGGAACCTACTGGGTTTTGTCACGCTCCTTCACCATATACCTTCGACTTGTTCAGGAAATCAACGAGTTCTTACTGAAAGCCACCAAATTGTAATTTTGGTGTCGCATTTAATGATCTCCAATTGTATGTTTGAGCTTGTTATTAGCTCAAACATGCAATAGCTGAGATCATCGGAGACAAGTTTCAACATAATTATTACGACGTCAAGCAATGCAAAGAACGGATTTGCGGGGCTCTTAGTCGGCTGCAATCGACATTGAGCTGTCTGTGGGCACTCGGCTTGAAATTTATGGCAACGGCAGTGCATCCCCTCTGATGATTCCTATCACGTCGGCTTCTGCAGGTGGCCCTCGACAGTTTTCCCTGCCCAGTCTGAGAACCAGCTAATCTTTTCCGGCATTGTCAACGTGAGCAGCAAAATAGCCCTTCGGAGCCCACGGTGGTTTCAGCCGTAGTAGAAGACAAAAATGGAATGGGTAAGAATTTGTCCGATAACGTCACAGAAATCCCTAACCAGAAACGTCGTCGTCAAAACACTGGGTTTACCATTCCGAAAGGCCGAAAACGCGATTGAGCGCAAATATTTACACGAGGTACTGTCGAGCGTTGAGACGAACGGCAAGCGTAATTACCACGAGGCTGCGCCGGTCGCAATCACGGACAGTTGAGCGGCAGAAATCCAAGCAGACAATAAAAACATGATGTCGAGCATGTGAAACAAGAATTTCAGACTCGAGTGTAGGGTTCGAAGTGCGGGTTTTTTTACGACAGTACACGGTAATGATTCACATGCAACGGAAATCATTACATACGCTCCTAAATACGCTCTTAAATATCGTAGAATTTGGGTGGCGGGTTGCACCCAGGGCGCAGTCCTAATTGTATGTCCTCACTGCATTTGGGAATGCTGACAAACCTTTGCTCATCACTTCTGCCCAATGTATTCTGACAGCGAGGCGGCCTGGTCGTAAACCGCGAGAACCATCGCGTGAGCACCCGAGCATAAAAACGGGCTCGTCACGAGCGAACGCTAGAACATTCGAACGCCACACAGGCACATCAATTATCTCGAAACACAGCTACACATGAAGCATGAGGCCTACCTTCATTATGTTCAAGGCATTGACAGTTGGCCGACCTTATCTGCCGGACCAAACTTCAACCCTGAAGGAAGAAAAATCTCCAGAGAAGCAAGGCACACAGCTCGTTTGTGTGCTTTTCCTGGGTGACGTCAGGTATTTTTGCAAGACGTGCGACAGTACATGAACCGCTGTAAACGCAAGAGACAAAGCTTGCTGACCGCATTACAAGCACCTCCGAGAACACCAATACTTAAGGTTTTCGTACGTATTCTTTTCCCACCAACTATCTTGGGGCCCCGTAAGAACGTCGAATTCCCAGCGGGGTATGCACAATACACATTGCAGTGGTTGGATACGGATGGGGTCGGGCATAGTTGGTGTGGGGATAACATCATCACCATCGTCAACATCGTAATCATCATCACCGCCACAAGCATCATCATCAATATTGTGCCCAGGTCCGCCCCAGCACAAACGCCTCCCCCATTGTCCTCAAACGTCTCCTGTCCTGCTCTGCTCATGTCCCATTTTTACCAGCGAATTTCCGCAGTTCATCCCGCCATCGTGTTTGCCGTCCCCTTCTTCCAGAGAGATATCTCGGTATCCGCTCTGTTTCCCTACTTGTCCCGCTGTTAGTTTTGCCTCACTGGGCGGCCCATGAAAGCACACCATTTTTGTTTATTTCAGTTGCGATATTTTTTACGCCAGTTTTTTATATGATCAAGGTTGCTGGTGTCCTCTCTTTTTGAGTTATTCCTAACAATATTCGTTCCAAGGACCGTTGAGCCACCCTAAGAAGTTTCGAGTTGTTTTGTGAATCGCCAAGTTTCCTCTCTATACGTCATTAGCCATATAATGCACTCGTTGCACTTTTTTGAGTGGCCGGGGTAGCTTACATTTCATTATCTTGGAGAGTTTGCAAGTGCTTCTCAAGCCAAACCTATACTGTGGCAAAAATCTCTTGCGTGTTTGGGGTCAGGACCGCGGTTTTAGATAGGTGGCGAGGCAATGAATGTGGTAAGCGAATATATATGATTAGGCCAAGTAGTGATATCTGACGCCAACCATGAAGCAAAAATAAGTAGAAGGATAAGAATATGGTGGAGTGCATTCGGCAGACATTCTCGGATAATTAATTGCAGCCTACAAACAAATGTCCATGAAAAAGAAAGTGTATGACAGCTGCAGCTTACCGCACTCGCCTACGGGGCGAAAACTGGCAGGCTGACTAAGAGGGTTGAACTTAAATTGAGAATGACACAACGGGCAATGGAGTGAAAGATGATAGGTGTAACATTAAGGGACCAGAAGAGAGCGGAGTGGGCAAGGGAGCAAACACGTGTTAAGGACATATTAATAGAAATTAAGAAGAAATGGACGTGGTCAGGGGATGTAAGGCGAAGGCAAGATAAGCGTTGGTCACTAAGGGTAGCAGAGTGGATCCCTAGAGTAGGCAAGCATTGATGAGGGCGGCAGAAAGTTAGGTGGGCAGATGAGACGAAGAAGTTTGCGGGGATATATTTGTCGCCGTTACCACAGGACCGGGGTAATGGTAGATAAATGTAAAGGCATTTAACCTGCAGTTGGCGTAGATAGGATAATGATTTTGGTGATGGTGATGATGCGTATGTGATATAAATGTGAGTAATGAATGCACTTGGGGCGCGGTTTTGCACTGATCCTAATTCATTAATCAAATATACCTGGTGCAGACTCCATACGGGAGCCGCATGTTCTAGCTTAGTTCGGATGAAAGATTTATAGGCGAGAAGTTTGATGTCCAGTGGCGTATGACGCAAAAGACGCTATAAAAACGAAGAGATTGGTTTGCTGATAATCTGACATTCGTGATATGCGCCCGCCATGAAAGTTCACTGGACAAGGTGACTCCTAGGTATTTTTAGATTTTAACTAGTTGGAGAGTAGAGCTAGCCATTACGTAAGAAAAAGTACAAAGGGTTACGCCAGCGGTGATAACAAACGAGTTTGCAATTAGTGGGATTGAGCTTCATTACCACGTGTGGCACTTTTGCTGTAAACGGTTAAGGTCATTTTAAAGAGCAGTTTGATCAGAAGGGTAAGTAATTTCATGGTATAGAACACAATCGCTGGCAAACATGCGGATATGAGAAGATATATGCATGGGTATGTCGTTATTATATGTTACAAACAGAAGTGGTTCGAGGACAGACACTTGGGGACTCCCGATGTTACCGAGACGCAGCTAGAAGGGTTATTTTAATTTTGGCGAACTGGGAACGGTTAACAAGAAATTCTGAAATCCATGCCAGAGGTTTGGGGTGAAGATTCATCTGGGGACGTTTTAGTAACAGGCGTTAGCAAGGTACTCTAACAAATGCTTTAGCAATGTCTAGAAAGATTGCATCAGTCTTGAGGTTACCGTCAATATTAGCCTGCAAATCATAAATAAATATCGCTGGTTGTGTTTAATGAGATAAAGATTCACGAAAGGCATGCTGGGAAGAATGCAAGAATTTGTTAGCGTCCAGGAAATATATTATGTGAGTGTATATGATGTGTTTCACAATTTTGCATGAGACGCTTGTTAGTGAAATGGGACAGTAGTTTAGGGGTGATTGTTACCTGATTTGCGGACCGGAATGCCCTTTCTGACTTTCCAGTAGTCTGGTAACAATCCTCTTTTAAGCTAAAATGAGAACACCATCGACAAATACACTGCAATAATTTGTTTTCTGTTTTTAACCGTTTGGAGTTAATGTTGTAACGCCAGCCGACAACGAAAGTTTAAGTCTGTTGGTACGAAATAAAACGCCAGCAACCGAAAATTCTACTGGAGCCACTAACGATAATGTCGTAGTAGTTGGCGGGTGAAATGGCGAATCGGCTTCGTTAGCGAAAACACCAGAATGCGATATAAAACCATCGGCACAAACAGCGTCGCTACCTTCCTCACCATCATGGTCAGTAGGCGTTATTTCGCGTGTCGGTTGTGGGTTTATAACTTCGCAGAAATCTATAGGGTGCTCTATTAGAATTTTAGGTCAGTCATTGCGATAAAACGTCGGTTTTCCACTTCAAATTGCGGCGTAATATGTGTCTTCTGCAGCATAGTACTTGTGCTATCTGCACGGAGTACCATAAAGGTTCACAGTACGACAGAGACGTTTCTTTTTATTTTTTCGCCTTGTTAAACGTTTTGATGACCATGGTTTATTTGGAGTAGCAGGGAAGTTTACTTTGGGGATATATTAGGTAACTCGATTAATTTGTCCCTAAAGATTAGCCAGTTATGGGTAAGAAATCGGGAATTGAAATTGCATTCAAACGAAAGCTGGAAATCTCGACGTTCGTTATTATTGCTTCATAATTATCGTTATTGTACATATAAATTGTTTTGCTGGAAATGTGGCGTGTTTGGGGGGTGAAGGTTAATGTAATATGAAGAACATTGTGATCAATGATTTCACGTGTGTACAAAGTAGATTCTAAGCTCTCGTGGCTGTTAATATCATATCTTTAATGTTCGAAGTCTCACTAGTTACACGTGCTGATTCGGTCAATAGCTGCGTAAGGTTAAATTTCAGACAAACGTCGACAAGTTCTCCTGCTTCGGTGTTTCCTTTAATTAGTTATATTTGGCTCAGCCTGTCTATTTTCGGAAAAGGAGAATATGTTCGGTGAGGTGTTTATTACTAAGCGTAGATACCTTTTCATTCAGTTAATAGGTGAAATTTGCATCGGTGCGAGGAGGCGTGCAGCCTACGCCAGTTATTACTGTTTAGGTTGGGGCATGGCATATTCGGTTAATCTGTGTCGAGATCAAGGTAGTTAAATCTAATTGGTTGTACTCAACACTATTTGTTGTTAATTTTCGCAAATAGTCCTTTATTTTCAATGTATTTTTCCACTTTGTTTTCCAGATGTTGCCATCCTGCAGCTGGTGCTGATGTACTGTGTTTTGATGTTAGGTTTTCCTTTGCCCAGTTTTTACTGAGCTCGTTCTGCTCGTTCAGATGCGGGAATTTTTAAATGTTATTTTTACCTCACGCGATCTGGCTCTGCAGAGTGCATGCGGTGTTTCTTAATTTCAGAAGTTACTTTGTTTCTGTGTTGGGATATACGCTTAGCTTGCGTCTAACCATCCTTTGATCGCTGTTCTTAACCTGACATAATAGCTCTACGTCCGGCCCGATACTAGGGTTGCGACTTGAACTTAAGTAAATTTCTTTTTTTATTTTTAGATTGGAGCGCTTTCATATCTATTTCTTGTTCTTTCGTTTGTAGATAATGTGTTTGTTGACCTCAGAGTATTTCTCTGTGGAAATCTCATCAGTGTATCTCCTCGACTGTTGTGATTGCATATTCTAAATTTTCTCTATGACGTTTTTCACATGTCATTCTTTGGGACATTCGTGGTAACGTCTCCTATCACAATTGTGAGCTGCGTTGCTGCTTTCTGATTGTGGATTCGATGGCCTCGTTAAAGCTGTCTTCGGGTTCATTATTGTAGCTTGTTGCTCAAACATAGCCCAATACTGCCGCTAACAAGTATCGCCTGTTTAGAATATTGACAACCAGCAGGTCGCTTTTGCTAATGCTGAAATCTACTCAAAATTTCTTGGTGATTCTCAGTGCATTACAAATACCACCCTATGCTCTTTCTTCTCTTGGAGTCCACTGTAGCATAGAATATGCCTGCTATTGAGCTCCACGAAAGCTTCTCCTGTCCTTCTAACGTCGCCTAATACTTTATGATCCCACCTAATGTCCGAGATGTCCTTCAGTTAAATAACTAAGCTTCCCTCAGTAGACAAAGTTTGTGCATTGAACATTGCGAGGGTTAAGTTTCAAAGGTGGCCTGTCCAGACCCAGGAAATCTTATCACCCTCTGCTGAGATTATGTTCTGACTGTCACCCAAAACAGGTGCTCAACAGCTGCGGGTGACAGACCACCGAAAATGGAGTGTGTCGCTGATGGGAAGTCGATGCCAACAACACTAGCATGGCCAGATACGTCTGTGATGTGGCAATGCTGCTTATTTCCCTAAGAACCTTCCTAGCATGGCTGAACCGTTTCAGTGTAACCCCTGAGGTATCCAGGATGATGACTGGTCTTGTAAAAGAAGCCGTTCCCCCTCTATCGTGCTCCAGAGTGATGAGCAGAATTCTCAGGGGGAAAGGAAGCATCAGGGTGGGTCTCAGTGGCTTCTCTTTTGTCAACCTAGTTTTGGCGCCGATTCACCTGGGAAGTCTTCCCTCAGAGAGTCGTCCCCATGGGTTCGCCGATCGACCGCCTTCGCAAGACTCGTTGTGTCGCCAGGAACAGACTCACACGAGCTCACCCAACTGATTTGCCTGCTGCAGCATCCCTCTCCTCACGCCTCGACCCTGAGATCGCACATCTATTATATCTGCAGCAAGATGCTGAGCTTCCTGCCCTCAAAGGGACGATTTCCGAGGCAATAAACAATGACGCGCTGGAGCACGAGCCTAAGGAAGAGGCAGAGTACAACTTCAAGGTTTTGTACACCGTCTCTCGGCGCGGTTTCTGCTTAGAAATGCCCAGGCAAATGCTCCTGTATCCGGCGAAAGCAAGGGGCACATATTTAGGTGCCTGATCCAACGGGTGCATCTCCACGCCTCGCACCTGCATCACGGCATCGGACTGTCGCCCTTTCGAAGCTTCACGTTCTTCCATTCCCGATGAGTCTACATGAGTGGTAAGCTTTCGGGGATGACTACATTGTCACCATTCATGACAACATCGAGCTCGAAAAGTCGAGAAGTTCAAGTACCTGTTTACATACATGATCTGCGGTGCCAGGCGATCCATAACTGGTACGTAGCTGTACGGATATCCAGAGGCTCTGTGAGTTGTACAAGGTACATTTTCGCGTCAGCGCTCTGGCGGCCCTAGGAGTTCCACTAGAACAATACGCCGTGGTTTTCGACCGTCTGCTCTAGCGATGCGTGCCCGATGACATAACCTGGATTTACGGGTGGACGGGTAAGGAATTGGCCTTGGGTAGTTGACTGGATCCGCTTTGGAATCCGCGATAAAGTATTGACAAACTTGCCATGTGAGAGACTTACTGTAATTCTTTAGAATCATAATTGGGATTCGCAATGAAGGGTGGCAGCAGCAGCCATGAACCGCGACTCGTTGATCCATTCAGAATGCCGACCTTGAACCCCGCAAAATAAATCAAAACACCTGTGTCATCAGCATTCACCTTGAGCACAGAGACCAAGTTTTCGGCAACCCCACCGTGTAACTTGTCTGACTGCCGTTTTTATAAGGAGGCGGAGTCTGGGTTGAACCTGTCGCCAATCGACCAGCGGACGCGACCGCGAAAAGCTCGCTGCTGATTCCGGGGCGGCCGACGCAACCACGTGGCTCGTCTGTGCAGAGCGCCGACAAACTTGACCGGCAGTATCTGCAATGGGCGTTACGTCACCAAGCCCATCACAGCATGTATAAAGTCACGCCGCAGGTAGAAGCCAGAGAAGATGCACCCACTGTCTTGACAGATTCGAGCGGACATTCCGGGGAAATGTACGCATTACTGCAGACGGCCGTAGCCTGTGCAGAGGGTGCACGATGACGCCTCATATTTCGAATGCATAATGAAACCGGCAGCCAATGGACGTTCATTCTCTTTGACGTGTCTATGGCCCCGAAATGCACTGTTGTTGCCCAGAAGAGCTGTTTCTGGTAAAATTTCAAAGCACGAAGTCGCGCAAGAATACTTTGTGCAAGGGAGAAAAGATGACGCCACGCGGAGAAGCTCGTGGAGAAGCCATCATATTGGATGCTTTGTGGTCCCTAAAATTTCCTTGGTTACCAGTCCGCAGGCAGACATCGTGATATTCAACATCCTCAGTGAAAAGCGGTGCGACATTGCGGACGCCTTACAGCCGAATACACGAGAAGAGTATAAACCGGCGTACTGGTTGGTTCAGACCCCCACTGGAAGGTGGCCACGGGCAAAATACACCGGATCATTGCAGATCTCACAGCTGCAGAAACATCTCCAAGTTGTAAGACTCGGGGACCACTCGGATCTGTGGCTTGCAGATTTATTAGGGCGATGTGTCTGTCTTCGATGCATCTACTGTGTGCAGGCGGAGAAAACCAGGCCTAGTTCATCACGTGATCCAGAACACCCTAAAGCCCGCCCCAACATTCGTAAGAAGGAATGTGCCAAGAAAAAAGTTAAAGTTGTCATAACCAGCGAAGATGCGCAAGTAATACGTAGGCCTAGCCAGACGACAACCGAACAGGCAGCTGCCACAAACACAGCCATGTGGAACTTCGCATGGTGATAAAGAGAATGCGCGCAGAATTTCGCTGGAAACGCAGTGCGTGGACGTCAACCCTAGCTATATTCATAGGTGGTGTGCAGTTCAACCAAAAAAAAAGCGCCCAAGGAACGTCAGACAGTTACCAAAGCTATAGATGTAACGAATGAATGTCAGCAAAGCCGATCCGTAAAACAGGCCCCAAGAAATATTTAAGCTGAAAATCTTACGCCGAACCAAATCCCGCATCAAAGATACGACCGCAACGGTACAGTCGACTTCGGTTAGTTCTCGAAATGCCTCAAAGGCGAAGGAAGAGAGGGGATGTGCACCCCAAATTTGCACGTGGGCCAGCTATAGTAGAGCGAACACTAAGGAGTACACGTAACCAAGTTCGGACACCACAAGCGAAAAATATGACAGGCTGACCAAGAGGGCCAAATGCAGTGAGCAAGCACCAAGAAAAGCCAAGAGAGCCAAGGAAAGTTTGCACTACTGAAGAAGCGGAAACGTCTGTCCTTCATGTGGCTCAAATGACAGGGGAACACCAATTACGACAGATCAAAAAACAATGATCACAAAGCCTACTCCGTCACCAAGACAAGCAAGAAATAGGTTTAAGTGTAACCCAATAAAAGAAAGGCCCGAGGGCAACTATTTCAAATGGTACGGCCGGGAGTAGTATCTTGCATACCGCACTACCAGAGGGCAGATCCAATCTCAAAAGGAAATCCGGCCAGTCGTCAATGTGATCCCACGTACCAGATTAGAAAGAATTCGGAAATAAAACATCGCTGAGCCCCGAGTTTATCACTCAGGCGAAAATCCAGTCCTCGTATACACCCTGGATGTCAAGAAACATGGGTAAAATCGGCATATGGTCTCTCACAAGCGCAAGACAAGAGATGTCGAACATCGCAGTTGAAGATAGGCGAGGTTGGGATTGTGGTCGACGACACTGATCCGCCATTGAAATGAGGACGTTGACAGGACTTTATGTTGCATTACAAGTCTCAGCTATAAATTGGCCACTGCAAAAATTGTACCTGTTTTGAATTCGCTGCTGCCCATCGTGCCCCAGGGGAAGACGTTGAAAAGGAAGAACACTTTGAAGTGTGCACGGGCACGCGGCGCAATATTATCATCATATTAAGTGGTTCCATCGTAGCGAATAAAGAAGCACGAGTGCGCTGTTTTGGCTCGGGCTTCTTTACTCGCGGTAGCTTCCGGGACAGTTACTTACAAATCCCGCAGGACTGTATACATGCATTAGTTAAGCCCACAGATCCGCAAAAAAAGGACATAGAACGCGGGAGACGTTTCCCGTAGACTACTGTGCCTTGAACGCCTGCAGTGATATGGAGCCATCACTTATTCTTTTGCTTTTTATATCCGCGCTTGTGAGCGATTGAGCTGATTCGCTCACTTACTGATGAGATCTAATAACGTCTCACCATTAGATGGTATGCCAGTGACATGCTCAAGCTACAAAAAATGGCTGCTTTAACACTCAGCTGCCCTTCCTTTGTTTTTATTACCATTCTTAGCCGAAAACTGTTTATTCTGCGCTACGCAAACAAAAATGACTTTTTGGAAGGATTGCGCCAAAGTTAGGCAAAACTGTACTCACTCTAATCCAAAAATATTACAATCATGGCAGGAGTATAGAGGCAATATATCCGCGCTTTCTACATAAAAATCTATTACATTTCTAGGTAGCCTTTGCGCAATAGGTCACGGCCAGTGTTTGTAATTTACTTTGCGTGGAGGGATTGTCGAGGTATTAAAAATTAGCAATGCTACCGGTGTCACCGTATGGTGTGTTCCTATTCCTAGCCCAAAAAGGGCGCGGCGTTCCTGACGGTCGCCCGGCACGTATTTACAGTTTTCGTCTTCGCAAACTGCTACTCGATGCTGCGGAACGTCTTTTTTAGCTTTGCAAACTATCTTTGACCGCTGCCTAGCTAACAATTTCCTTTTCTTTTAAAAAGTAGCCTCTCTCAGCCGGTTAGGCTTGAGGGTACTGCAGGTTCTTCATAACGTGTTTCGACATGCAAGGTTATTACACGGCCATTCCTTGTTCCTAAGGGCCGGCATGATGCCACAGATGGGTATTTCTTTCCCTATGTTATCTTTTAGAGGCCAGATCGAGTGAATTACGTGATTAGTGCGCTATTTTGCACAAGCGGCTTTTGTGCACAGTTTGCACTCTGAATAAGTGGGCCAAACATGTGCCTTGCAATGTCATTTACCTTGTTCCACTATCGGAGCAGCCCCGCAATAACGCGGGTATCGCCTTAAAAGCGTCTTCCTGCGGCGGACATAAGCTAGGTTGGTTTTACTTCCCTTGAAACAACGCGAGACTCAATGCGGCGGCCCCCGAAGCGAAAAAACAAACATTTGTATCTGTAAAGCGATTAGGGCTAGGCGGTTCTTGGGGATCTTTATGAAAGGTCCTGTGCTCTGAAAAGAGGAGAGCGAAATGATGTAAACTTACATGGCAGATTCCCTGCCGAAAATTTTGAAATTCGCCCAGTTTTGTCTTAACACGTCCGCAGTGACGGGTGGCTTCGCAAAAAATGTCGACGATGATAATTTTACTCCAACGTTTCTCAATAATTACGAAGACAGGACAAAAGTCTTACGAACGAGCCACTTACGTAATATACCTGCAAATAAATCAAATCTCTTCATGTTGTTTGTGACTGAAAGAAAGTATACTCTGCAAACCTTTGGCTAAACAAATTTTGCAGATAACCATTCACGACGCGAACATAGTCAATAAGGCTGCAGCGGAGTGACGGCTCTTATTGCTAAAATTCTCTAAATAAAACATAAAGACCGAGCCATGAGAGGTTACGCCAAGATTGTAATATGGAAGCATTGGGTAGCAGATCACAACTCAATGTGTTACTGAAGATCACTCATTGAGGTCAGCCGTACTTCCTATCTCCCCCCACACCAGCGGCGCATATGAGTAGGGTGTTCCACAAACCTATAAGAATAGTACAATAGTATCAATATACCCTTCAAAAAGAAAGCTCTCACTTTTCACAGTTTTACCGATAAAAATTTTAGCTTCGTCCATCTCATCATAATTTAGGTACTGCTTTGAAATGGCGGGATTCTTTTATCGTTTCATCAGGACTCACCTATAGGCGTCACCATGTTAAGGAGTAATTAGGTTCAAGAAAATACCACTGCATGTTGCTTGATACTCGAAGTGAGGCCAGCAACGCTACAAAGTAAAGCTGCATTAATTTTCAAGAGACCGACCTCGCCACCAAAAGTTAGTTTAGACGACTATCATGCAACTAAGATCGTTTATGTTATAGGAGTTAAAAACGGGTATGGCTAGACTGTATTGAACAGATATTAGATTTTAGGCAGCCTTGTCCATCTAAAACAATTCGCGGAATACGTCGAAATGTGTGCGCGGGTAGGGATGGAGCGGCACGTTCACAATATTCAGAGAGAGTGAGAAAAATAATTATTTATTGGAGAGTTTAGCTTCAACCCAAAAAGGACTTGGCTACTCCAGGCATTTGAGTATACAAAAGGTACAATACTTGCCCTATGGAACCACAAGGGGTTAGATTAAGTACATTGAGACAGCAGCGGATGAAAGGTGCGCACTCAGCAACTACTTGCTCTGTGTAGTAAACACGCACAGCCATATACATACACACACACACACATATATATATATATATATATATATGTATATATATATATATATATATATATAGGATATGAGGGGCTCGTTGAAAATAACACAGAAATAAGGGTTGGCAGTCGAGAAAACCTCGGAAAGCAAAGGGGAGGATGTGGTAGATCACTGAAACAGATTAAGAATTTGGAAAGAAAGAAAGAAAGTGAAGAAAAAATGCCCGCCAGGTGGGATCCGAACCCACGACCTCCAGAATACCGGTCTGGTGCGATCAGACCGGTATTCTGGAGGTCGTGGGTTCGGATCCCACCTGGCGGGCATTTTTTCTTCACTTTCTTTCTTTCTTTCCAAATTCTTAATCTGTTTCAGTGATCTACCACATCCTCCCCTTTGCTTTCCGAGGTTTTCTCGACTGCCAACCCTTATTTCTGTGTTATTTTCAACGAGCCCCTCATATCCTATTCTGATTCGCTACATGCATAGCGAGGGCCTCTGTTCTGGCAGTCTTGGTGCCAAAGGGAGCTTAAGAGGGTTCAAAGCTGGTCGACCACTCTGGACATGTCGTAGACACTCGAGTCACGACCCGGGGGTTAAAAAGAAGGTCCCCTTCACCCCGATTAGTCCGAATGGCGCTGGCTACCACCCCCAAGCACAGGAAACAAACATACCTAACATAAATACCCCAGAAAGTGAATGGGAAAATCGCCCCGCCGGTAGCGTAGTGGTTATCGCACCAGACCGGTATTCTGGAGGTCGTGGGTTCGGATCCCACCTGGCGGGCATTTTTTCTTCACTTTCTTTCTTTCTTTCCAAATTCTTAATCTGTTTCAGTGATCTACCACATCCTCCCCTTTGCTTTCCGAGGTTTTCTCGACTGCCAACCCTTATTTCTGTGTTATATATATATATATATATATATATTTATATATATATATATATATATATATATATATATATATATATATATTTATAGGTGGCGAGGCAGTGGAAGTGGTAAGCGAATATATCTACTTAGGCCAAGTTGTGACTCCAGATCCCAACCATGAGGCAGAGATAATTAGACGGATCAGAATGGGGTGGGGTGCATATGGCAGACATTCTCAGATAATGAATAGCAGCCTACCATTGTCGCTGAGAAGAAAGTGTATGACAGCTGCATCTTACCGGTACTCACCTACGGGGCAGAAACTTGGAGGTTCACTAAGAGGGTTCAACTTAAATTGAGAACGACTCAGCGGGCAATGGAACGAAAGATGATAGGTGTAACATTAAGGGACAAGAAGAGAGCGGAGTGGGTCAGGGAGCAAACTGGTGTTAAAGACATATAAGTAGAAATTAAGAAGAAGAAATGGACGTGGGCAGGGCATGTAATGCGAAGGCAAGATAACCGCTGGTCATTAAGGGTAACATAGTAGATTCCTAGAGAAGGCAAGCGCTGCAGGGGGCGGCAGAAAGTTAGATGGGCAGATGAGATCAAGACGTTTGCGGGGATAAATTGGTCACAGTTGGCACAGCACCGTGGTAATTGGAGAATAATGGGAGAGACCTTTGCCCTGCAGTGGGCGTAGACAGGCTGGTGATGATGATAATGATGATATATATATATATATATATATATATATGTATAGATATATGTATATATATATATATATATATATATATATATATATATATATATATATATATATATATATATATATATATATATATAAATATAAATATATATATATATATATATATATATATATATATATATATATATATATATATATATATATATATATTTATACATCATTCTTTACAGCAGTGTAATATATTTTTAAAAAATCCAAGAGAACTATAATCATCTATATACAGACGACATCCCCGACGCGACACAGATAGTTTCGCCAATATACATAACACCCTTGTGTGTTTCAAAACCGATTTCAGAGCGTTTCAGAGGAAAGTACACGCATTTAATAGTGTTCACACATCTTCGTCATTTGAAAAAAATTCCTTAAGACAAGGAAAGCTTTCGTCTGGTTGCGTACATTCTCCCATGGACCCAACAGTTTCAGCAAGTATAGGGGTGTCCGAGATAGCAGGTTAAGCTTATCACTTAGTTTTTCCCCTCTGTTGCATACGGGGGGCACTCAAGCAGGACATGATGCACATCTTCAGTTTGGTGGCCACAAGCACAGCAGGTGTCATCAGCGAATCGAATACGGTAAAGAAATTTCTACGTGTAGGCCACGTCAAGGCGAAGGCGATGTATTAACGTGTCGACCGAACGACCCAGATGAGACGCACACGGGTATGTAAGTTACGAGTCCACTCGGTATAACAGCGATGAACAATATTTATCGGCCAACCTGGTTTCCAAAGTAATGTGTGTCCTTAGTTTTTTCAAATAATTTTAACATTACCTTTAGTAAAAGGCACGGCACTACACGTGGAATTTGAATGAGCTGTTGTGCTAGTAGGTCAGCTCGTGAATTTCCTCTTATTCCATTGTGCCCGGGAATCAACTGAAATGGTATTTTCTGAGTTTTTCCTATTTCAGATGCCATCACATCTCAGATGTGTCTTGCCAAGATATTGTGATGACTGTAAGCCGCAATTGGATTTAGGGCTTGAAGAGCCGCTTTTGAATCTGTGAGAAGTGCCCATTTAGTCGGTGAAGTTATTGTAGCGACAAGGAAGAAAGAATGTAGAAGAAAGGCACGAAAGTTAACCTGGCGAGAGCCTAGTTTGCTATCCTGCACGTGGGAAAGGGGAAATGGGCAAAAAAGAGAGAGGAAAAAAAAGAGGAAAAGTTGGACCAGACACGTATGCCCAGCACTGAGGCACTGAAAGGGATTGAAACTGGAAGCTCTCAGTCTATAGCCAAGTTTTCAAGTTCGTCGCCCGTAGAAAAGGTAATAGTTCCTTAGTCGCCTTCTGAGCGGATGACTGAGAAGGCCAGTGGCACAGAATCTTTCCCTCCGAAAATGGCCGCCGAGAGTCCAGGTTCCTCAGCGCTGACGACAGCTTTTTTCTTTCAGCCGAGGAGCGTGGGCACTCGCATAAAAGGTGGCGTATCGTCTCCGATGTGCCGCACGTTTCGCACTGCGCCCTTGCTGCCATTCCTATTAAGTACGAGTAAGCATTTGTGAATGCCACCCCCAGCCAGAGACGGCAAATAAGAGTTGCGTCAGACCGTGGGAGGCCTAGTGGAAGGGGACGTTGCAGGTGAGGGTCAAAGGCACCAATGCGTGTGCATGTGGAATCTTCTCGAGACCATTGGGAGATAGCTGTTTCCCGGGCAAGAAAGCGGAGGACCCTAGCTGCGTCCGTCCTAGACAATGGGATGAGTACAGTTGTCGCTGTTTGATGCGCCAGCCGTGCGGCAGCATCCGCACTTTCGTTGCTGACTATGCCGCAGTGGCTACGAAGCCACTGTAGGGTGACATCATGACCCGCCTGGTCAGCACGCTCGTATACCATTCTTATTTCTGTCAGGAGCTGTTCGTGAGGTCCCTGGCACAACGCTGACTGGAGTGACTGAAGTGCAGGCTTCGAATCACAGAAGATAGCCCGTCTGCGGCACGAAGTTTGCTCGATGGTGTGAAGAGCGCTACGGATGGCCGTAAGTTCTGTAGCTGTGGATGTCGTAAGATTGGCTACCTTGAATTTACTGCACAGTGACAGTCGTGGTATAACAACAGCTCCGGCAGAACCCGACGATTTCACCGAGCCATCAGTGTATACTTGGGTTCGGTCACTGTATGTCTCGTGAATGTACGTCTCCAAAATTGCTGGACAAATTTGACTGCAAGATATATTATGTAAAGCTCTGCAGCCGTCGGCGATTTAGGGTGTGAGAGCTTGACACCCTGATCGATGTGAAGACTCGGTATTGTGAAAGCTGACGACGACGAGGTGGTCGTCGACGATTTATCCGTATATATAGGCACATAATCAGCATAACGTTCATGCATGTAATTGAGCGTCAGCTGCCGTGCTGCCACTGAGATATAGATTGTTTTTAGGCATCCCGGGGATATCAGCATTGGTGTCAACACAGGGAACAGTCCATGGAGGCGACCCAGTGCTGTGTTGCCATTGAGATACAGCGGGCAGGGCCATGACATCACCAAAGATGGCCTGACGAACCTTTGACGCTGAACGCTGTTGGAGACGGGAAACCAAAGGGTGCGAGTCATGCTGCGTAGTCAGGCGCAGGTAATGAGCGGCGCACCTCTTGCACGCGCAAAGCATTTACGGATGGTTCGCTTGCTTCCGCTAGAACCATGGTTCCAAACGTTGGCTTGGGCACTCCGAAGCAGAGACGGAGGCCTCTGGTTACCAATGCTTGCAGTCGTTGTTCTTGACGATTTGACTGGCCATGCAGAAAAGGTATAGAATAGGCAACGGCCTGACGGACAAGTGCAGCATGCAGTCGAAGCATAGCATCGGACGAACAACCCATCGGGTGCCTGTGAGGTAACGCAAAACGTGGACTACACGTGATGCCATTTCCTGCAGTAAATTCATATGTCGGCAGCATGTGAGCGATGTGTCATTGTATATCCCAAGAAACTTGTGACATTTTTCTCGAGGTATTTCCTGACCACCCATGGTGAGCCTTAATCCACGCAACTTCTTTCGCGTGAAAGCAAGTACGCCGGATTTTGTTGCAGAGACATCCATTCCTCGCGCACGTAGAAACTTCTCAATGCTGTCAATGCCAGCTTGGAGGTCAGCTTGAATCAACAAGTAACAAGCACCGCTGCACCAAATGCAAATGTCATGAGCGTAGATGCTTACGTGCAGCTGTGGGGAAAGCAACGCTGGCAACTTCGCCATTACAACATTAAACATCAGCGGACTTAGCACGCTTCCCTGAGGAGCCCCTTGTTTTGCTGCATGCTGTTGGCTGTCTTCTTGACTGGTGCACATATACACTCTTCTGTTGTTCAAGAAGTTCTCAATCCAACGAAGTATTTTGCCACGAATTCCCATTTCGACAAGGCCTTCAATATAGTGGTAATGACTTGCGGTGTCGAATGTTCGACTAATATCAAGAAAAGAAGCTAATTTGTAGACTAGCGGTGAAAGAACGTGCAGAAACTGCGTTCAGTTTATATGCCTACACTGGAAGCTGCATTTGTGAGTCTGACTATTTGTATTCTTAGGGTCATAGGAACTTACCACAAAGGTAGGATGCCAGTGCTATGTTTTCGGAATGCTCGGAAGAGGCATTTAGTCGTGTAAACTCCGAACAGAAACGAGCCTTGATAAGCCTAATCTCTTGATAATAAGCCTAAGCCTTGATAAGCCTAATTTGTAAAAAATCAAAGCATCAGCAAAAAATTTGTGGACAGTAAGGAGACAAAACGTGACTCCGCACGACCGCCCCGATTTCCATAAATATGATAGGTGTCTTCACAAACTTGTCATTCGAAATAGGACGCAAAAAAATATAGTTACAGGAAAACATATCTTCCTTTTCTGCCAAAAAATACCAAAATCTGCACCGTCACAGGGAAACTTATGGTATATCTAACGCCGGAATGTATAAAAGTAAAAGCGTGGAGACGACAAATAGAGAATGTAAGAAACTCACAATAACTTGAGATGCAATCTGCACGTCCCTTGCAAAAGTCACCTGAAAATCGAAGCAGCAAAACTTACAGTATACGCGAGACTGCCCAACAACGCAATAAAAACATTGCGGCCCTCAGAATGAAATGCGAACGCTGAGGGAACAGCAGAGCTGGTGGTTTTTTGTAGCTGTACCTTGGCTCTTTTTAACTCTACTCCTGCCTTAAAAGTAACGTCATTAAAAGTTTAGGGAATCTTGCCCTCATGCACCATATTTAAATGGCGAAGCTTGGGTAGGTGAGCACTGCAGGACACATAGTTTTAGTATGCTTGTTATTTTGCCTGGATGCGGTTCTTGCAATCGTCTTCATATGCATCGAAGCGGCAGCCGTCTTCCTGCCACCGAGTGGTGGATGGAAAGGCCTCATCAGCATTGCAGATTTCCACCAACTCTTCGTCATCCACTCGAGGCAGCGGTGGCGTTACAGGGAAGATGACTAGTGAATAATTATCACACTGAAGCCATGTCTTTATATATCCATAATGGTTTATCAAGAATACGGCGTCCACGGCAGCCTCTGCCATGGGAGTGGCTTTTAAGGGCGAAGCTCCTCTTGCTCGGGCCATGTCAAAGCCCCTACACGGCACAATAATAAAAATTGTGGCAAGATCCCCCTAGGGATTGGCCAACCAAAGATTGGTCGAAGAGGTCAAAACGTTCAACGCGTTTCTTGCTACCCAACAAGGAGGATAGGAAGCAGAAGAGGTTGTCGTCCATCGCCTGCGGGGCTATGCAAAACAAGACGCTCTGCAGAGGGCGACGGCCAATGTGGCTAAAATGTCACACACCGAATTTGCCAACTCACCCATGGAGATTGTGATCAACGCAAAGAAGCCCTACATAATCACCACAAACATCGACGTCATCAACGGGCTTGTCAACGGAGCGGTGGAAAGCTTGACGTGTCGAGTCTTTATACGATGTGTGGGCGAATGTTTCACGGTTTTACCGATAAGCATTTTGTCGTCGTCCGTCCCATCATCATTCACTTTTTTGAAATGGCGGGATTCTTTTGTTGTTAGCTCTAGGACTTGTGGTTCTTTAATTGCGTCCTAACGCTGGAAGACAGTGCTGAACTTCTGTTTTACTAACGCCACTGCGCGAGCCATGAACTGGGGAGTCTTCGCGAGGCACGCGTTCTGGAGCGCGCCCTATAGCTCGCTCTTCGTGGTTTTCGCCATTTTTCGCTAAAATCACTGCGCGTGCCGAGGACCCTCGGTGGATGGCATGAGTCAGGCTCTCAGGACCAATCGAAATGTTCTTTAATTTTTCTGTCAACGGCGAAAGTACTGCCCGTAACAACCACTCCGGTGTTAAAGAAGAAGTTTCTTCCTTAAAATGAAGCTAATAAAACCTTATAAGCCTCTCCTGATGTTTAAAATTCAATCTGGCAAAGTTCGATATTGCCCTTCAACCTATCTAAAGCCTGAAGCCAATGCAAGGGGTACAGGTCCAATGTAAAATCTACGCGCTCGGACTCCGGTGAGAGCGCAACCGAATCGGCGCCGGTAAAATACCCTGTGAGACGGAGGATCGATTCCGACCGCCAGAAGCATATTTTCTTTAAACCTGGCTGCGGGTGGTATCCCGCTGCTAACCTTTTATGCCTCGAGCCTTTCGTTTGGCCTGTGGTTAGGTTGACGACCTCGTGGCATGTCTGCGAAACAAATACGGGTTCCTCTCTGCCTCCTTTATTTCTTAATGTGAGCACTCCCAACAAATGCTCGTGAACCCTCACCATTCTTGGCATAGCATTTAATTTCTGTCCACTTTTCCAAGCGGAACTTTTGGTTAGGGACCTACCCGTGCATTTGAACAACTCAGTGCATAAATACGGGAATACTCAAGCGTCAAGGAAAAAAACGTAGTTCAAATAGGCAATGTGGGTTTTGTGTCTTACTATGGAAAAGTTAATTGGCGTATTCATGGGCTGTTGTGGCCGTTACTACACCAGAGTGGCCAATCCTGCTCTGGTGAGGAAGTGCGTTACCGGCAGTGGTCGCCGGGGTCAGGCCACATCCCAAGCCCTTTTGTGCTATTCCATCAATACGCGGATTCTACTTTTTTTATTCCGGTGGGAATTATCCGGCACCGGGAATCAAAACACGGTCCTTCTGCACGCGAACCAGATTGCTTACCTCTACGCCACCGCTGCACAATAAACTAAAGGGCACTAAAGGGCTCTAGGGCAAAAGAACTCAAGGGCAATAAATGGTATGACATAGGGCTTAGTGAGGTTAGGAGGACAGGTGAAGCCTTTGCGGTGCTGAAAAATGGAGAACTCCTATGTTACAGAGGTCTAGAGGACAGAAGAGAGTTGGGAGTGGGATTGCTAGTCACTAAAAGCATAGCTGGCAACATAGTATAATACTATAGCATTAACGAAACGGCAGGAGGTCTTCAAATTACGCTCAATAGGAGGTGCAAGCTCAAGGGGGCACAGGGCTACACGCCCACATCCAGCCACGAGGAACAGGTAGTGAAACGCTTCTATGAAGATGTGGAATCGGCAATAGATAATGTAAACAAATTACACCCATCTCCCCGAGGAGAACCATGAGTAGGATACGGAACGTTATGGGGTCTCCGTTCGCGTTGCCGTTATCTTTGTTAGCCAAATTTGTTGGAAATGTAGTGAACACCGTAATGCTCATATACCCTACTCATGGTTCCCTTCGGGGAGATGGGTGTAATTTCCCTATTGCATGCGTATATACGCGAGTTAGACGAGATTGAAGTGGTATCTAAAGGTCTCAATTTAGGTTTGCACGTCTTCTTACTTTGGGTATGACAGCATTATAGTCGCTGAAGTGGACAGTCAGTGGATCTCGTAGGAGCGGTTGTATGCAGTCGAAGCCGTTGCAGTTGGTAAAGACAAGAACCATACGCGTTCCGTGGATTGTAGGTGGGTGTAATTGCTGTTAGTGTTTGCGCTGATGCTCTCAATGAATGGCGTCAGCACACTCACACATCCTGCTTCATCTAAGAATCCCGGAGTCAAGCGCAAGCACAACCGGAGTTGTTGTTGTTGTTTTAAGTGCGAATGCACTTCTTAAGCGAGCCTGAATCGTCCGCCCCCGTAGTCCGCATAGCAACAGCTGTGGGGGCGCGCGCTCCTCGTCTTCCTCCTCGTCTTCCCTAGCAACGGGGGGAGATGGGCGCGCGCTACTCTCCTCCTCCTCTCTCCGCTCAGTGACTGCGGGTGTTGGGCGCCTCCTCTCCACTTCGGGCGGGAGAGCTCTCGCTCGCGTAGCGGGCGCTCCGCATTCCGACGCGTGAGGGCGCTCGTGTAGCCCTCGCCGTAACGGCGGGCGCTACTCTCCTCCTCCTCTCTCCGTTCAGTGACTGCGGGTGTTGGGCGCCTCCTCTCCACTCCAAGATCACGATATCCACCGTAATCGCGCAATCAACAACCGTGCATTCGCACTTACACACTCTCCCCCTCGGGGAAGTGCGAGGGAATTTTGTTGTTGATGTTCCTCTTCTGTGACACTTACCCACGTGGAGGATTGGCCAAGAAATGGTGGTGTGCGGACGCCGGACCACCGCCGACGCCGCGGGACATCCCCCCGAGCATAAGACGATCCGCATCTAAAACACAGTATACTGTAGGTATGAGAGACTTCAATGATAAAGTAGGCAAGAGTCAGGCTGGAGACAAAGCAGTTGGGCACTATGGTCTGGGCTGAAGAAATAGCAGGGGGGATCTACTAGTTGATATTGGGGAACGGAAAACCTACGCATAATGAATACCTTCTAATGTACACAGCAAAGCCGCAAGTAGACGTGCAGGAGCCCGAATGGGGACCATAAAAAAGAAATAGACTTCATAATATGCAATAACCCTGGCGTCGTGAAGGATGTGGAAGTGCTTGGAAGGGTACGGTGTAGTGCCATCAAACACAATGATTTCAGTATTTAAACAATAATTGCCTTTCAATACAGCAGCGAAAGCAATTATGTCCAACTTCCTGTCGACATAAATACAATGGAAATCGCGCGTTGTATAAAGAACTCTCGCAAGTATGCGTTAGACACAGTGCACATTCACACGGGCTCGCAGACCCATTGCCGACAACTTCTCTGCAACCAACAAAATACACAGAAATGCCTCAAAAATACTAAACATGGTCCTCGCTACATTCTAAACGTGCTACAAGAGGACCTGGATTGGGTATTTAGGCCCCACCTAAACCAGGGCGCACACGCACTCTCCCTGGCGTTAAACCATCAGGCGCCTGAGCATGCACAGCAACCGTGAAATGAAAAAGCAGTTGACACCAGACACCTGCTATGGACAACCATTCAAAACTGAGAAGTACCCAGCACTACACAAAACACTCACGTGCCGAGAACCCCTGGGTTTACTAAGGCAGATTCATACAAACTTGATACCCACTGTGCAGCTCACGCACCGATTCAATCCATTACCAGGTCCCCAGGTATTCCGAGCTGCGGTGACAACCCCAGCATTTATCATACTCTCTAACTGGAAGGTCACACCGAACCCCAAACATCACCCATATCCAATGCTACACTTCCTTCAGGCTGGCCGACTCCAGTGCGGAAGCGCAAAGGGCATTGATTGAATGCGGAGATATGGTCCAATTGAATATCTCGAGAGCTCCTCAAAAAGGGTTACTTTTACTTAATATAATAATGTTTCTTCCTTCTTCTTCTTCACTACATCACTCGTGACAAAATGAGAACATAGCGACATCCTTCCCGCAGCGCATTGACCAAAACCAATTAAGCGAGAGATACAAGAATTATATAAGTTAAACAATGAAAAATATAACATTTAAAATTTTATCGTAAACAAGCAGGACAGAAAAAGTAGAATAATGAACGCTTGAATAAACGCAACATTTAAAATGGCATCTTGCGGATTTTGAAACTCCCAAAGTCATTATTGGCCTCATCAAAAGATATTTCTTTCAAGAGGTCCCTTTCTTTTGAGATGATGGATGAGGAATTGAGCTTCATCTGCGCGAGAGTGGATCGCAAGCAGTATTTAATCAAATACAGTTCTCAAAAGGAACGTTAGGAATGGTTAGGTAACCCCTAAGAGCAATGGAGACATTTGGAAAAACGCATACAATGTCTTTTTCCTCTAACATTTTCAGCAGACTGCTCACTCGAGTATCATGGCAGCTGAAACTCTCCAATTATGAAAGAACCCGACTAGTTCAGGTGGAGAAGTCCAGTCGAGATCGCCTTTGGAAGCTTCCACTAATCCACTAGCTTGGTTAATTTGATGGACATCACCAGAAGTTTTCATGAGAAGCGCTAAAAACCGGAATATCTTGTAGCATTTGGTGTACGCAGATTTTCTGGCCTGTAATGCTGTGCTCAGGTTGTCGATAATTACATTGAACGTCTCTATTTTGAAGTTTTTGCTGCCACATGTCCTTTCGTCTTCCGTTGAAATAAATCTAGTGCGTTGACACTAATAACTTTTATTTACACTCAATGTATTTGCCCTTTCCTCAAAAGCTCCAAATCGGGATCGCAGGGACCTTGACAGTTGACTTAGAGATTGTGGGGTTCAACGTGCCGACGCAACGCAGACGATGAGGCGCGCCGTAGTGGAGGGCTCCGCAATAATTTTGAGCACCTGGACATCTTTAACGTGCGCAGAACACACACACACACACACACACACACACACACACACACACACACACACACACACACACACACACACACACACGCAGAACACACACACAAACATTAGTTAAAGTCGGACCGTGATGCTTAGCTCCCGAACTTTTGAAAAAAAAAGTTACAAATAATAAGGTGGGGCCACTTTGGGCTGCTCGCTCGTACACGTGCCGCACTGCCACGGTTTAGTCGGGTTCCCTGGATAAATTGAGGTTAAGGCCATGGTCGTTGGTTTTCGATGCCAACCTGAGTAACACGCACGCTCAGCATTTTTTTTTCAAATGGTCGAGTGGGGCCCCTGAAAGTTGGGGGCCCGGGGCTGCAGCCGCCATAGCCCCCCCACCGCCCCATAATGGGGTCCTGGGTAGAAAGTACTACTCGTGCGGCGGAGCCTTGACCGGGGGGTGACGAAAATCACCTGGGCGTTCCGTGAGACGACTCCAAAGGGTACGCTTCTGTATGCCTCGGCCGAGTAAGGCTACGTAGATGTTGGTGAACATTGTTGGTGCTGGCGTGGGCACTTATTGAGTTTCCAGAACAGTTACCTGTGGCCGGATTGTCCTAGCGGAAAAGGTGTTTTTGATTCGCTTCGACAACTACTGCAACAAGAAGTATTTGATTGTGGTTTGCGGCCCAGATAGACAGTGCAGCAACAACGGTGTATGCGTGTGCCGAGTAAGGCTAGGTAGATAGTTGGGAAAATTCTTGGTGCCTGCGTGGGCACTTTCCAGTTTCTAGAACAGTGACCTGTGGCAGGATTGTCCTAGCGGAGACGGTGTTTCATTGGCTTCGACAACTACTGCAACGAGAAGTCCTTGATTGTGGTCTGGCGGCCCAGATGAACAGGGCAGCAGCAATGGTGTATACCCCTTCCGAGAAAGGCTACGTAGATGGTTGGGAACATTGCTGGTGGCTGCGAGGGCACTTATTAAGTATTTAAAACAGAGACCTGAGGCGGGATTGTCCTAGCAGAGACGGTGTTTTATTGGCTTCGAGAACTACTGCAACGAGAAGTCCTTGATTGTTGCTGGTACCCCAGACGGACAGGGCAGCAACAATGGTGTAGAAAACCACTTGTAGCAGCTGATGCTAGCCACTCATTGCACCTGGGGTAACGTGGTTACCTCGGATGCATGCTTATGTGGAGGAAGGGCTTAAGGCACAGCGTCTTAACTGTGACACTGGTTTAAACATATAGGGGATAGTTTTGAGGGGCTGACTGCTGGAATGGGATAGTGAGCGGGTAATGTGCTTGAGGTGGTACCGGTTGGTACAGCTCAAGGTGGTACAGGGGTACGCACCCACATCCAGCCACGACGACCAGGTAGTGGAACGCTTCTCTGAAGATGTGGAATCAGCAATGACTAAAGTAAAACACTGTAGAACGTAGGTATGGGGTTCTTCAAAACTAAAGTAGGCAAGAATCAGTGTGGAGTCAAGGAAGTTGGGAACTATTGTCTGGGCTGTATAAATAGCAGGGGGGGCCTACTAATTGTGTTTGAAGAACGGAATTATCTATGCATAATGAATACCTTCTTCTGTGAACAGTGAAGTCGGAAGTGGACGTAAACAAGACCGAATGGGGGCCACAAAATTAAATAGACTTCGTAATATGCACTAACCCTGGCGTCGTGAAGGATGCGGAAGTGCTCGGAAGGGTAAAGTGTAGTGACCACCGTTGGGTAAGATCTCGAATTAGCCTGCTTCTAAGGAGGGACCTTAAGAGGCTAGTACGACAGAAGCCGATTAATGAGCTAACAGTAAGACGCAAAGTAGAAGAATTTAGAATCGTACTGCAGAACCCAAAATCAGCTCTTAACAAGGAAGCCCGACTTATGACCCAGGAAGCCAGAAACAACCTTACACGAATTATCACGGAGTGAGCAGTAGAAGTTGGGGGCACGATGGCTAGACAGGATACTGGTAAACTTTCACATGAGACGAAAGATCGAATTAGAAACAGTAAACCTTGACAATCTCTACCCCAGCTGACAGAACAGAAGTACGGGAGCTCTCGAAGTTAATCAATGAGATTAGACAGCTGACATACGGAAGTATAATATGGAGAGGATCGAAAACTCGTTAAAGAATGGAGGTAGCTTAAAAGCAGTGAAGAGGCGTGTTGGCGCGGCGAAAAGTAAGATGTATGCACTTAAAGATAAGCAAAGTAATGTCATCACAAATAGAGATAAAATAGTCACTGTGGCCGAGGAGTTCTATAGGGATCTGTACAGTAGCCACGACATCAAGGATAATGCCGAAGGAGAAAGTAGTTAAGAGGAGATAGGCATCTCACCAGTAACGATCGAAGAAGTAAGGAAGGCATTGATAGAAATAAAAGGGGGCAAAGCACCTGGTGAAGATCAGATAACAGCAGAGCTCTTGAAGGATGGCAGAGAAATTGCACTTGAAAAACTGGCAATCCTGTATACGCAATGACTAAATACCGCACGTGTACCAGAATCTTTGAAGATCGCGAACATAATCCAAATACATAAGAAATGTGAGAGGAAGGACTTGAAAAATAAAGACCGATCAGCTTACTGTCAGTCGTCTACAAGGTTCATACCAAGGTAATCTCTAACACAATTTCAGGAACCTTAGATTTCCGTTAACCTAATGAACTCGCAGGGTTGTGTAAAGGTTATTCAACAATGAACCATATTCACGCGGTCAGTCAGGTGATAGAGAAGTGCGCTGAATACACTGACTCTCACTATATAGACTGCATTGATTACGAGAAAACATCTGACTCGGTCGAAAGTATAGTAGTAATTCAGGCATTACAGAACCCGGGGGTAGATGAGCATTATGTAAGAATGCTAGAGGATATCTACAATGGGTCCACAGCTACCATCATCATCCAAAAGGAGAGCAGTAAAAAAGTAAAAAACCTATAAGGAAGGGCGTCCGACAATGAGACATACACTCTCCAATGTTATTCACAGCATGTTTACAAGAATTATTTAGAAAATTTAATTTCGAACAAATGGGGGTAAGGGTAACGAAGAATACCTCAGTAACTTCAGATTTGCTGATGACGTTGTCTTCCTAAGTAACTAGGGAGACGATTTCCAAAGCATGCTTTCTGCCCTGGACAAAGACAGTTGAACGGTGGGCCTGAAAATATTATGCAGAAAACCAAAGTATTGATCAATTACCCTGGGACAGCACACCCGTTTGGGATAGGGGGCGATGTAGTGGGAGTGGTAAGCGAATATATCTACTTAGGCCAAATTGTGACCCCAGATCCAAACAATGAGGCAGAGATAATTAGAAGATATAAGAATGGGGTGGGGTGCTTACGGCAGACATTCTCAGATAATGAATAGCAGCCTACCATTGACGCTGAAGAAAAAAGTGTATGACAGCTGCATCTTACCGGTACTCACCTACGGGGGAGAAACTTGGAGGCCCACTAAGAGGGTTAAACTTAAATTGAGAACGACTCAGCGGGCAATAGAGCGGGAAATATTTGGTGTTAAATTAGGGACAAGAAAAGAGCGGAGTGCGTCAGAGAAGAAATGCGTGTTAAGGATGTTTTATTAGATATAAAAAGAAGAAATGAACGTGGGCAGAGCATGTAATGCGAAGTCAAGATAACTGTTGGTCATTAAAGGCACCAGAGTTGATCCCTAGAGAAGGCAAGCATTGCAGGTGGCGGCAGAACGTTATATGCGCAGATGAGATTAAGAAGTTTGCGGGGATAAAGTGGCCTCAGTTGGCACGGGACCGAGATAATTGTAGAATAATGGTAGAGGCCTTTGCCTTGCAGTGCGCATAGATAGACTCGTGATGCTGTTGATGATGATGAATTTGCTTGAGCGCTCTCGGCGGCGAGGTTCGCATCACCCCGCATGGTCCTCGTAGCCTTGTCGGCCTCGTCCAGGGATACGGAGGGCGAAGCTTGAGCCACCAAGGGGGGTTGAACTTGAACAGTACAACAATTATTTAGGGTGGCTTAACAACGTGAGGGTTTGAGCTAGTTTGTAATCCATTGTGAAAATTTAAAGCGCAACAAATTTCGACAAATTTTTCCTTGTCTTTGTGTCTTTCGTCTTTTGTCGAAATTTGTTGCGCTTTAAATTTTCACTATTTAGGGTGGCTGTCGGTAGAAATTTGTTGTACCATGGTTGGACATCTTCCGCGATGTTTTTACACTATGTACATGGAGGCAGTGAGATATAACCGGCAATGTATGCACCAACCGCTTTGTTGTGGTCGTGTTCGGTAGTCACTTTCAGCGGAATTGTCCGAATATGCTTTTCTCGTGGCGGTGTATTTTTGCAATATTTGTTGCAAAAATGTTCCGGTTAAAATACTGGCAGTAAAAAATCAATAAGAACTTTTTCTTGGCTTGTGAAAAAAATATATTCACAAAACAGACAACTTTTTATCTTTCGTAGTCTCCTGACAAGCTCTTAATGTTGTGTATTGATGAACAGATATTGCGTAAACTGTTTGGTGAGACATTGGTTGGCACATATCCGTTAAAAACATAATTCATCCTTGACTCGGGTATCTCGATAGCGTATTTAAAAACTTTGAGTAAACCTGACAATTTTTTAGGCCACTTGGACTACCGTTGTGCCACATTAGCAGCCGCTGTAAGAAGTACTGTTTTCTGTACGCCGTGTATGTTCGAGAGTAGAGAGGTGTTGCTTTTGTTTTAAATATGCATTATCCTTGCAAGAGGGCTTTCCTATGAGTGTACCAAAAATGACTTCCCAGTAGTAGGCAACAATTTTGGTCGTGGTAAATTTGCTGGCTGAGAAATATAGCCTAATAAAAATTGTTTTCTAGGTTAGCGTAATTCTCTGTCGAGTTTTGTTGAACAACCATGACGGTTAGAAATTGCTCGTTTTACAATTATGCAAAGCATAAAACACATTTTCTCGCTTTTTTTTGGCCAATATTTGGTTGGTTCATGAACTTGGTCATCAAATATAAACTGAAATTTTTGTCCCTAAGTTTCAACATGGCACTACCGTCAATATTTATTTTGTGACATAAACAAATATTCGTACTTTATAACGCGCACGTCAAACGTGCATTCTTTCTTTATTAAAAATAGGGATACGTTTCAAGAAAGCTTCTGGTACAGTGATAAACTTTATACAGAGGCGCGAAACAGGGTGTTTTGGTTCGAGCGTCTATCAATTCACAAGTTATAATTTTGCCAGCGTGTGCCGAGCATTTACTACATTAGGGGGAAAAACGCAGTAAAATATAACATAGTAATTACGAATGATTCTAGGCAATGCCGAGACAGGGGAGCAAATTGGTTGTGTAATCGCTGCAGAAGATTTGGCCTACGGGCTTCTGGTGGCTAGTTTAGAAAACAGTTTAGGCAGAAACAAAGGACGTTGAGGACATTAGTAGGAGAAGGGCTTTTGGCTCTCCCGGCCTGCTACGCCGACCTAATCCAGGCAGTTCTGCAAATATAAAACTACAGCGCTGGATCACAGAAGTATGGCTCTGAACACCAGCTGATTTGATGTCAGCACTCTTAACGTGCTCAGCCTCGTAGCCTCCTGGAGACAAGCGAAGTGTTAAGTCTCCTGAGGTGGATATTTCGAAGTTGGGATGATCAGGAGGGGAGGGGGGACTACGTTTTCAGCACAGTGTATGTGCAAAAATTGTGGTATGGCCGCACAGCTCTAACAAGAGTAATATCAAAAACCTTCTACAAGGAAGCAATGGGTACCAGGGAACCGGCGGCCAATGGAACGGAAGATGATATGTGTAACATTAAGGGACAAGAAGAGAGCGGATTGGGTCAGGGAGCAAACGCGTGTTAAAAACACATTCGTAGAAATTAAGAAAAAGAAATGGATATGGGCAGGGAATGTAATGCGGAGGCAAGATAACTTGTTTAGTAAGGGTAAAGGAGTGGATCCCTAGAGAAGGCAAGCGTTGAAGGGCGAGGCAGAAAGTAGGATTTGCAGATGAGATCCAGAAGTTAGCGGGGATAAATTGGTGGCAGGTAGCACACGACAGGGGTAATTGGAGAAAATTGAGTGAGGCGTTTACCCTCCAGTAGGCGTAGATAGACTGGTGGTGATGATGATAGTCAGGAAACTGTGCGGCTGGCACGGTAATCAGGTGGTGAAAAGTTTATTATAGGTTTGTGTTTTGCAAGAAGCAAGTGGATTGCAATGGTGACAGAGAGGTGACAGAGAAATTAAAATGAGGCCTTCCGAATCAACAATTTTGGTTGTTTAGAATAAGGCCATTTATTGAAGTCCTACAAAACAATACACAGATGGCGCCGCAGACTGGAATACGCATTGCCACTATGCCGTTTTAGCAAACCATATAGCCACACAATGTTGAGATACTCTGATGCGAGTGTGCAATCCACCAAAGTGGGTATGTGCTATTTTTGTTTTGGCAGCCTAGCCAGCGGGCGAAAACAAAGGCACTCTTGCAGACAAGCGAGTGCACGAGCAGAATAACTTAGCTTCCTGCGTTGATACCTTAACTTAGCTTCCTTATTTATAACTTACCTTTTATTATTACCTAAACTAATAAATTAATAACTTAACTTAGCTTCCTAATGACTTAGCTTCCGCCTCGTGAATTATGTGGAAAAAGAATATTCTTTGTACACAGCTTGTAAATGGGTCTATGTCTAGATCCACAGCAAATAACTGCTGGCGAGATCGTTTGTCGTAATGGAAAACCAGAAACTAGTGCAAGAGGGCCAGCTGTGAAAAGTCTCAGCTTCTTTGCGAAAAAAAAAAACGCATGCGGTTTAACCCGAAAACAAAGGTAGCTGCAATAATGGCGTTTATGTATCATTGTTCTTTTGTACTAAATTATCTTTGACATCACGATTTGTGATAATGGTAGACGCGCTAATTTTATTGGTGAATTATCTTATAGTGGTTTTAAGCAACCTTTGCGAGGTGGTAGCCATTGTAAAGGAGTGGTAACAGCCGCAAGGTACCCAGGTTCGTGTGTTTTTTGAAATGATATATTTACACGCGACGGGTGGGCAATGCCCCAAGGCTGCTTAGTTCGGTGTTAGAGATGACCAGGAAGGCGGCGCGTGCAGACTGAGTTGATCCGGCTATGGCTGCTTGTAAATACTTGAAAAAATTGTTCCTGATTCTTCGCCATGGTTCGTGTCATCTGTCCTGTCCGGCGTTACTGGGGGCGGCAGAAAGTTAGATGGGCAGAGGAGATGAAGAACTATCGGAACAACCCCGCGATAATGCGAGTATGGCTTTTAAGGAGACCGTGTGGCGGAAGTTAGCTAGGTTTTTTTACTGGCATTGACACTCTATGCGACTTTCAATGACACTACGAAACCACGCTCACAGCGAAAAAAGAAAACATTTATATCTGTAAACTATTGGCACCAGTAAATTCAAACTTATAAAAAGGTGTTAAATATTTTATTAAAGATGTGTGCGAGAGGTTTAGATCTTACGTGGGAGATTCCCTGACGCACACTTGAAACATAGCCTAGCTCCGTCTAAACACTTGCGCCATGGCGCGAAGCTTCGAAAAAAATGCCGAAGATGATAAATATACTACAACGCTTCTAAAGGATCACGAAGAAGGAGCAAAATTCTTCAGATGTGCCCACTTACAAAATGTTCCTGCAAAAAATACAACGTTATTCATGAATATGTAGAAATTAGCTGCACAAAAGTTTTCCTCAACTTTTTCAGGTAAACGTCCAGACGTGGACATAGTCGGTAGGACCGCAACTCCGTGACCGTTCCCATTTCCATATTTCTCAAAATAGCACCCTGAAGAAGGCCACGGAATGAGAGTTGATGCCGAAAATGTATCATGGCAGCCTTGGGTAGCAGATCATATCTCAATGTATTATTGAAGATACATTCATTGGCGACAGTTTTTGTAGATACCCGTCCTCTTAAAACCACCGGAATTCACCAGAAGAGGATTCAAGAACCTGTAGCAATATTTTACACAGCATAATTGTACCCTAAAATACAACCCAGTTCACACGTTCAAGATATATACTGCCTCAACAGCGGAGCAGTCTATCTTTTGAAGCATGGTCAGGTACAGGAAAATACCTTGGCCACGTTGTTTGATACTCAAACTGAAACCAGCAGAACTATAAAGTCAGGCATTATTGACACTGAAGAACCCTGCCTAGGTACCGAAATTTTAGACGACTATCAGGAACCCGGGATTGTCTCAATGGTATAGGGTTTGAACAAATGTTGAAGGTTCGAAGTAATTGTACAGACATCGCTGGTTTTACAACCATGGTCATCTAAAACAGCTCGCTCCAACATCAAATTTTCTGTGTTGGTAGGAATCTAGTAGAAAGTTCAAGAGTATTCAGCAATTTATCATGTAGCGGGATGTCAACGTACCAAACCTAGATTACAAGTCGACCGGAGCTTCAATTGTGGGCGGCTTTTTATATTCCTAGGGTGATATGAAATCCGCTCTAACTGAAGTAACACTTCAGGTTGGCTGCGAATGCTGTGATTTCTGAACGCTGGAGAAAAACTTTTATTGTTTATACGAGGAAGTGAAACAATCTCTTATAGGCAAATCTTACTAGGTGAGAGTGACGTAAAAACTACGTGAATTGGTGGGAGAACACATTAATATCAAGGCTTATAAGAAAAATGCTATAGACCTTGACGAAACAGAAATGAACACAGCATTACATTACGATTGTCAATAATGGAGAATCTGTGTTCACAGTTGTGAGAGCAATTCAAAATAACTTTGTTGACGCAAGGGGTATGTCTTTTTTCAGAGATAAACCCCTATTACAAGATTGTAAAAAGCAAACCTAAGGTTCATTTAAGGTCGTAAAGATAATAGTGAAAGTTTGCACGCGACTATTGCACAATGTACAAAATTCCCCAAAACACAAGAAGAACGCACCACGTACCTAGCAAATTTGAAAAAAACACAACAAAACCTAAAATATACGCCCATAGCAAAAAATGCAATATTAAAATGGGCTACCAGCACAATTAGGATCAAAGTTTGAGGAAACAGCTGAGATGGTGGTATTCCGCTGCTTTACTTTTTATTTTCTTGAAAGAAAGATTGTTTGAAAGAAATATTGTTAAAATTCAAGGAAGCCTGCACTCACCCGAAGAGTTGAATGGCGAAGGCCTTCTACGTGAGCATTGCGAAAAACACAATTATGTTTCGATATCCTTGTTTATTTCCAAAGTTGCAGTTGTAGTAATCGTTGTTGTACAGATAGAAGATGCAGACGGCTTCTCCACTGTGAGTGGTAAGTGCGAACAAATCCTTTCAATTGGACACTTCCTCCAGCGCTTCATCATCGACTCGACGATGCGGTGGCCTGATCTGCGATTGGATTCGGATAGGATTGGCACACTCGTAGAGATGGCTCCAGATGTATATATATATATATATATACTATGTTTTAGCGAATATGGCGCGGCTACGATGACTTTGCCCTTGGAGGGTGTCTTTTCTTATCTAACTTTAGCGGAGGAGCTTTAGATGAAACGCATATCTTGCTCGGAGCTATGTCCGGCGCCCTTCCATTTTTCGTTGTCTGCACCTCTCCCCCTTCACTAAAAAAAATAGTTAACGGAGCCTGGTTTCGGTCCAACGACTTTCTTGCCGCAACGGGAGGTACGCGGCGCTTTTCACACTGCGCTACAAAACCGAGACAGGATCAAGTGCTACGAACCCGCCTTATGTCTTTGACTCATTCAAAGTACGTCAAGAAGCTACTGATACAACGAAGGCACGTGAAGCTGAACATCAGAGGTGATGACGAACTGAAAACGTTAGAGGAGGATGTTAGCATCTCTTGCTCGGGGGGATGTCCCGCGTCCGGGCCCCGTCCGCAGCGCCTCTGACGATGATTGTGGCAGGATGCACCTAGGAGCTGTCCAACCACTGATGATGATTGTGGCAGGATGCCCCCAGGGACTGGGCCACCGAAGAATCCACCCCGAGATAGCTTCGCGTTCAACTACCGTCGTCATCTTCTCGTAGGGGAACCGTTGAAGACGAAGAAGGTGAAGACAAAGCTGAGAAGAGGAGGGAGTTTACGTTGCTCTCGCCCCGTCCGCAGCGCTTCCGATGATGATTTTGGCAGGATGCACCTAGAGATTGACCAACCAGATATTCTATCACGAGATAGCTTCGTGTTCAACCACCGTCGTCATCTTCCCTTCCGTTGTCCGCACCGCTCCCCCTCTCCCCACCAGCTGTGTGATAGCGCGCGCGGTGTTCCTCCGCCCCCCTCTCCACGTCAGCTGCGCGATAAGCGCTCATGCGCATGTCCTCTCTCATCTCCTCCTGTCCACTCCATCTGCTCTATATATTAAACCCGGTCCGCGCCGCTTCCTCAGTAGCTGCTTCTGTTGAGACACACTGCGCCATCCGATGAGCTGAATGGATGCCAACAATTATGCTTTGCATCACCACATAGTTTCCTTCGGGGAGATGGTGTAAATTTTTATATGTGCCGTAGCACCAAGCGACAGTGGTTCATTTTTATTTACTAGAGGCGCAGCGCGAGCCGGGGACTCCGCGGTTTCCGGGAGGCACGGGGTCTCGAGCCCTCGGTGTTTACTCGCTTCCTGCAGTTCTCGCTATTCTTTTTGGTAAAGCCACTGCGCTGCCGATAAACTTCGCCCAAATGTCCGTCCCTGACGCCCTTACCCCGTAAAGACAGGGCCTTTTCTGTGACAAGGCACTATGTGTCTTCCTTTCAGAAGCTTGAATTTTTGTTTCAGCCACTTTTACTCCAATTCCATCCCGCGGCACCCACAGAGCTCCATTCTGATGCGAGTGACGGGGTCGTTTGAGCTGTACTTGTTCTGTTACATGAAGGGGCACAACACGTCGTTGCTTATGCCCGCAGCATCCTGTCCAAGGCAGAGCCCAACTGAAGTATACCGGAACTGGAATGGCTCGCTGTTGTGTTTGCCGTTCAAACGTTGCGCCCCTACCGGTATATATGACAAATCACTTTGGCCACTCACCAACATTCGTTATGCTGGCTAGTGGGACTACGCAACCATTTCGGTCTCCTTGATCACAGGGGCTCACCATTCAAAAAATACGACTTCACAGTCTACTACTGGATTGGACGCCGCCGTAGTGACGCGGACTGTTTGTTCTGATTACCTCTACCGTGAACTTCAAGCAGCGATGACACCTTCGACAACTCTCTAGTTTCTGTGTCCCCATACCAAACGCCTCACGCTTTCAGAAAGAATAACGGAACGATACACTGCTCGGCAGGTTTTTGGGACACCGAGGACCCACATTTTACACCCTTTCTCGTCCGTGACGGCATTCTGTTCAAGACAAATTACCCAGCAAATGGCGCGTGTTTATTCCGTTTCGTCCGCACTAAACTTTGAATTCTGAATCTCAGCGAAATGCCTCACCACGTTACATATGGTAAGCTTTCTCCCGATTCCTCCATCGGCTTCGGCAACGCTTTTGTGGCATCGCATGCAGAAAACAGAGCAGCCATAGGCGGCCAGCAGCCCTCAGTGTCGGCATCGCAAGCGTCGAACATTTTCACCAGGCCCTTTCAAATCTGTGAATCATCCTATGTCGCCATTTGACAAATTGGGTGTTGATCTGGTGGGCCCCCCACCGAAGTCCAGGCAGGTCACCATTCCACCATATTCTGCGTGAATTGTTCCACAGTTCTCATTGAGACTGATTCGTTTTGCACTGCAGCGGCTGCGGATGTCACACCTTTGCTTTTGCATTGTAGTCTTCTGGGCCATAGAGCTCATCGAGTGTAATCATTGGCCAGTTCAACCAGTGGGCGGCCGAAGTAGTGGAAGCGCTTCTTCGGCTTTGTGGTTCGCGATATCGATATTCTAACATAACAAAGTATAATGGACTCACTCAAAGCACAAATCGCACTCTAACATGCCGTCCATGTATGCTAGGTCAGAACAAAACCATTGGAAAACTGTTCTTTCCTTTATAACCTACGCTTAGAATACGTCAAACACGTGGTCACCGCCAACTACGCTTTCTTCATTCTATACGTCCGCCTTCCTTAAATATTTCTGAACCCAATGTTTCCATTCTCCTCGCCTAAAGATTTGTCGCTGGCTGAGAATTTCTGCCCTGATGAACACGCCCCACAGCTCACTCGACTGCGCACCCCCAGCTCTCACGGGCGAACCGAAGCACGCTACGATAAGCGCCACTCATCAATCTACTACTTTTTGGGCGAAGTCATTTGGTGATGGAATCCAGATAGCCGATGTGGCTGCAACCAAAGATTTTGGCCTACGTGCTTTAGCCCCTTTGTAGTGCTGCCTCACCTTAGTGCCGTGAACTTTGTTATGGCAAACGTTACTGCTCAGGACCACCGCTCCCGCAAGACCGAAGTCGTGCACGTAGCTCGGCTGGGCCGCTGCTATAGCGGCACCACTTAACTAGGTCGTGCTCGTTGTCAGTTGCAATGGTAAGTAGGAAATCGCCGGCTTAAGGTGTGTGGCCGTGGAAATGGATCGAGGCGGTTTGCTCGCAAGCTGAAGACGAAGAGGAAAACGGTTTTTTTCTCGCTCGCTGCTTACCAGCCTCTATGTTACACGTCTTGCCTTCGGTTTGACACGGCTTGCAACTAAAGCCTACGTCCATCAGTTACGTTCATAGCAATGCAGCTCCAGATAAAAAAGGACCGATTCAAAACTTTGATCCTGTGCACTCAAAGGTTATAAAAATCGGTGTCACTTTGTGGTGCTCGCTATGCAGACTCCATAGGTCCTGTGTTATCAATCTTACGGATAGTTTATTGGCAAAAATTCGGCGGTTGACCACGTCGGAGTTTCTGGAGTGGGTTCTTTGTGGTTCAGCGCACAAGTTGTTCGGCGGATACAAGAATGGGCTACACAAGCACCTAGGGATGGTCAGCCTTGCGAGAAGAGAACGTTTGCTCTAATTTCCTATAAGCACAAACTGTCGCAGTCTCAAGAATGTAGCTAGCCGTTTTGATGAAAGCGTTTTTCAGCTGCACTATTATGGGACAAATTTGTGTTCAGGAAGAAAAAACTTTGGAGCAATCTGAACTCGGAGTAAAAAGAAACGCTGTAGTGTTCAACTCAGGTATTAATTCGCCGAGTGTAAAACAGGGTTTTTTTATCAAATGCCTTTTGATTTTGGACACTTGTACATCGGACAGACCAATCGTTGTGTTATTATTGGCATCTGAGAACTTAAAATTCACTAAAACAGAAAAAGGTATTCAGATATCATTACAAAATGTGAACGCTGGGCGTTTTGCTTTCTCAAGATACCACCATGTCTACGCTTAGCTGCTCACTAGAGAATTCAACGAGGCATTTCGCATTAAAAACGCGCTTTGTGCATTATTGAGCCCCCGATCGTACTGCATGCGAATTTTCGTTGATAGATCAGTCCGTTTCATTTATGGTTAATCGGCTCTGCATCATGACGCACAGCCGATTAACCATAACCATAACTCTGCAGCCTGTAGTACGTGCTTGGTGCTGAGGTTTAAATAAAACTAGTTTCGAGTGCTGCGTTGTGCTATTCTTTCCTTCCTTCGTGTCTGTATATATAGGTTCTTGTTCGAAGATGTTTACTCAGAACCAACTAACCCAAATGTCGATCCTTCTGCTCGAGACAAGCTCCTACTTTCTTGGGCAAAAAAGCAGAGATAATGCACAATTTATTTTGAGAGAAATTGAGTGGCATATATTTGTTTATAAAACGGAATATATTTTGAGATCTGGAATATACTTACAGCAATTTAAAACTCTGTAGGGACAGCAGAACGTTCTTAGGCTTCTTAGACTACCTTTGTGCAGTCATAAGCAGATAATCCCCTAGGTAGGGTTTGCTTCACGGAATATCGGTTCTAGAGGGGAGGCCTTTTTTTCATTAAAATAGACATAATAGGGGGCAACTATTTCGATCGTTGCAAGTATGGTAGCTAAGAAATATTGAATAAGAAGAATTGTCCTCTTGGTGAGGGTAAATTCACTTGCTGATTTTGTTAAAATACAGTTAGGGTGAGTCAGTGGTTGTTTCAGAAATATGCATGGCATGGAAGGTTTTATTTTGTGCATTTTGCACATCTTTCCCTGGTTTACAAGCATGGTTACAAAATAAATTTGAATTTTTTTTCCATGTTTCAACGTGTCTTTCGTACATATCTTATCTTCTGCTATTGTAATCAATACTCTGATGTTACTCACGTACACATTGGACATGCCTTCTCTGAATTATCATAAATATATAAACATTTAGCGAAAACTCCTGTTAGTGAGATTCTAGTCTTTACAGAGTGCAAAAATTTGGGTTTCTTGTTCTAGAGCAAATCAATAAACAAGCACTGCTTTTTCTAGGGTAAAAAGAACGAATCTCATATTCCTGGGTAATATAACGAACAGAAATTTCAGGTAATATTAAAACGCTACGTTGCTTGACTAAATCAAGTGGCTTATATATTCGCTTCTTAAAATTGGAATACCGGTGTCTGGTCGTTATTTCGGAAAACAATCTGTGTACATCTAAACGACGTGGCGGACATTAAACCAGACTACGATTTTTTTTCTTTCCAAGAGTGGGTACATTATGTGAAGTCTGCCAGTAACCTACCTGAGTCTCTACAATGACGTGTGTATAACTAGTGTTCCTCCGGGTATGAGCCAGAGGTACAAGCATTGCGCCCCGATATGCATTATTTATTGTATATATCAGCTGATTGGACCTGAAGCTCATGGGGTCCTGGTTTATTCTTTGTGACCGTGAGTGGCGATAACACCCACCCAAAGGCCACGAACACATGCTTCGAATAACCAGCGTGATATGTTAGGCAGCGGAGAGATACAAGCCTCCAAAAGTGGCTGTCCGAGCATTGTTCGAGGTGCTGGTGACTGGCTCACTCTCTTTTTATTATGTAGAAAGCGGAAGTTCTTTTCTACGCATACGCACCACGAAACCCCTACGAAGCGTTTGATACCAAATAATTTTGTTTTATCTGGTATTTATAAACTCCCGAAGCCTGATCAATATTCTTGTTATTTTTCGATATTGAAATCTTTTCTGTGAATTTTTAAGAGTGTACTGAGAATTCGTAGAAAGCGAAAAGACTGGGAACAGGTTAAGCGTCGTTGGAAGTAAACAGCTAAAGCCTGCCACAACCCACCCAATTAAAACTGCTATTGGTGATTTGCACATCATGATTCTACCGTACAGTTGCCCTAAAAGCTCCCTGGGTGTGAGATCTCAGCCAAAAATTACGGTTGACGCTGCAAGTCTTGAAGGGCATGGCGTGATGGCCGTGAGACGTATTACTATTCATCGAGATGGAAGGACAATAAAAATGTGTGTATTCTTGACATTATTTTAATCTAAACTTCTTGAATCAATATAAGAAGGTTCATACATAGACCAGTAAGGCCATGAAGCTCAAGCTTGCATCGTAGTTTCAAGCAGGAACGATTCGTTCATAACACAATCACCGGTAGTGCGGACAACAGTGCATAAATTGCCTTCGACACTACCACTCAAACAATAAATTTAGAAGATTAGTGGCCCATTCCATACGAAAATGTGTACATGACGCTGGTCACGTCAAACCACAGTGCATTGTCCCGTTTTGGGGACTGCCGGAGCTCACCGGCGGTAGTACTTTGTCTTGAAGTGTAGTTGCACGAAGTTTCACAGATGGTATACAGATAAAAACGTTATCACCTGACAAACATTGTTAATCCTAACCCGAACTTCAAACAAGTTAATCCACTTCTTGTTTATAGAATCCTTGGGTGATTGAAGTACTAACGCTTTTTCTGGAACGCACTGCAGGACTGCAATCTATTAGCCCATAAAATACGTAAGGGAAGTACAACTTCCGAATACAAAACAGGGGCTACATCAATAAAGCGGAAAATTGCGCCGTAGCACATGTTTCTTGTGTCAAAAAAACTGAAATTTTGAACACAATCAGGCACATTCACTTTACTACGATACATTGCCATCCTCAACAGCTTACTAGGTCCACAGCAGGCGAAGGCCTCTCCAATCGACTTCTAACTGCTCTTTAGCACCGCTGGAGCTTATTCTCCGTCTCTCCGAGTATTACGCCGTCCCTGTTTTCAGATCCTGTTTCTCTGCATCCCCTTTCTAATGCTGTTAGACTATCGGTTGTCCTTTCGCCTAACTGCGAGGACAGCTCAAGTTCACTTTTTTTATAGATATGAACAATGATACATTTCACTATACTTTCTTCTGTACTGAGGAAGCTCGCTTCTCTTTCCTAGACGTTACTTTTCCCTTCGTTTCTTTGGCTCACTCAGCCGACCTAAATTTGCTATGAACTTGTTCAGTCAGTGCCTTATTTCCGCTTCATACGACATCCCCTCAAGGACGCATTGGTTACAGATAATTTTAAATGGCAGATGTAGCTTAGTTTTTTTTCTTAGCACTCCCTTGTTCATGCCTTTTGTGTGCCGGATTTGTTTCTCGCTATTGGCACAAGCACCGACGATTTTAGCGAGGAAGTCCTATACTTCTAATTCCTTGAGAGCTTTGTTACACCTTGTGAAGATGTGCATTTGGCATGTTCATTGATCCTTATTAAAAACATGTATTTTTATCTTAGCGCCGTGGCCTTGCTTTCTCAAGTCACTTCGTCAAACATTTTTTCAGGAGTATGCAGACATGTCTACTCATACTGCGGCGTCTGCACACCGGAAATTTCTCTAGTGGGCTTCATTTATTCAAAATCTCTTGTTTTCTGGTCACTCATTCCAGATAAGCTATTCACTGTTTTGGTGCGATGATATCCCCTTGTCGTACGTCCTTACGGGTAGGTAATTTGTCGTTTGACTTGTAAGGGAGTATCCCGCCCGTGTATACAATATATGTCGTCAGGGAGCCCAATAAATATCTACTCTATCCCACTGTCTTTAGATGTTTGAAACACTGTGAAGGTGTTAACGGAATCAAACGTTTTTTTATGTCTATAAACGCCAATTACGCGGCTTTGTTATAACCTGTGTTCTTGCTATACTGCATCGACAAGGTTGAGCAACCTCTGGTTGAGTATCCTTTCGTGAACCCAGCATCATTATTAATGCTGTTCTTGATTGGATTATGGTTTCTGTATTAAAATACGTGTATATACCTTATAGTAGGCTGTCGGCTCGGAGCCCCTAAAATATTTGTGTCCCCTTCTTGTCATTCATACTCTTTGGTGTTCTTCTAGGCTACTACAATTTTAGTGTCTTATAACATTCCAAACATAGTGCAGCATGCTTTTCGAGTACAATAGGCTCTCTCTGCTCACGTTTATGCTTTTGTCACGTCCAGTTTGTCCTCTTTTGACGCTCCTGAGAACCATCTCAATCTCCTCTTCTTAGGTTGCTAGTGGTACCTCGCTAGCTAAGCCTGTGCGCTGGAATGTTCAGATGTTCGGAATCAGTTCATTTGTTTTCTGAGGTAGTTTCCAGTTGTTGCTACCGGCTACTTCACCCAGCAATGCTGCCCAATTTATGATTGTCGTTTTTAGTTTGTCCTTTAGCGTTTCAACACAATCCTCGTTTTTTCTGGTTAAAAGTGCATACTTGTCAAAAAATATTTAAACGTGCTGCTCTCTCGCTCTGATATACGGTATTTCGGAATTCTTACCTTTCGGAAGTCTCGTTCTTTTTCTTTTGAAATTCAAATTGACTTCCACCTAAGAGTTCAATGATCGCAATTTCAAACATAGCTGATCACAACCACGTCGGGTTTGTAACTCTTAAACTATAGTCAAATTCATTTTTTTGTATTTCTGTTGGGACCTTTGTGTTCATTTACCATTCTTTCGTTGCAAATATATGTGTAACTGTTCTCGGGAGGTTGTCTCTCTCCTCAATTCCCGCCACAATATCCCCTCAAATGTTGCGATTCCCCATTCCAAACTTTCCAACTGACCTTTATCCCATTTCCTTCACAACCACTTTTGCGTTTGTCTCTCAACGCACTCGCGAACGGTGATCTGTTCATTGCTGATTCGGAGTGCTTCTACAAACTGTGTACAGTCTGATCATCGTAGCTCGGTGTTGACAAAGGGGCTTGTGCTAATCGTGGCTATTCTTAACAAAACCCCATTTACACAGAGTACCTAAACTTAGAATCTTTTGTTAATACCGACGAGTCATTCTGTGCTCCCCTCCAATCAATGTAGAAAAATATTCCCGAACCCATGCCCACTTTTTCTTTTATATCATAGTTCCAAAAGAAAGTTTCTAATATTCAGTCCCAAGACGCTGTGTCCAAGTTGTACTAGATCACGCCTAACGCCCCCACTATCTCACTTTAATTAGATGCATATTAGAATACCTTACCCATAAATGCTTTGACAACAGAATAGGTTTTCATGAAGTAGAAATAATGCACCGGATAAAACTCAACATCGTTAACCTAAAAAACTCTTGAAACGACTGACGCAGTGAAACAATGGCGTTTAGAGATCTCCCTTATTAAGACCTCATGGCCAAACAGTATGAATCTCTAAATCACCCAAATTCACATTCGGGGAACATACTTCTTTATCCATCAAAGTGAAACTAAAACGGCGAGAGTATCTGACGTACCAATACCAGCGATCCTGAATATGTTTTCGTTTACCAATGGTTCCAAGTTTATTGCGGCACAAAAGCCGATCTGATAATGACGTTCATGCTATGCATATATTACAAAATAATAGTGAATAGTTTGAAAAAAGTGCACTTTGAAAATCATCCCACTTACGGCTGTCACCTGCGAGAAAAAGGGTGTAATTTGTTGCCGTGTGCTCGCACTGGAAACAAAATTGCACATGGTCGCCCTAGTGGTTCTTCACACTATAATTGTGAAAAAATAAATGTGTGAGCAAAAGCGCAGGGTAATCTGTTATTTAGTATAAATATATGTAATCAGTCTCCGCCGCGGGAAGAAAATAAGCTGCGGATAGGCAGAACAGTGCTACGGTACCTGCCCTCTGGATACTTTTATTTTCCTCTTTCTTCGTAGGCCACTGGATCCGCCGCGAAGGAATTCTAATTCCGAAGCTTCTAGAGCGCGTTAATTTCCCGACGTATAGTTAAAAGCCAACTCAGAAAGCACGCGCGCATTCGCGTTCGCCAGGCTCCCGAGACCCAGGTCAGTCTCCGCCGCGGGAAGAAAATGAGCTGCGGTTTTGCAGAACAGTGCTACAGTATGTGCCCTCTGGCAACTTTTTTTCCCTCTTTCTTTGTAGGCCACTGGCTCCACCGCGGAGGAATTCTAATTCCGAAGCTTCTAGAGTGCGTTAATGCGCCGACGTATAGTTAAAAGCCAACTCAGAAAGCACGAGCGCATTCGCGTTCGCCAGACTCCCGAGACCCAGGTCCGTCTCCGCCGGGGAAAGAAAATAAGCTGCGGATTTGCAGAACAATGGTGTGGTATGTGCCCTCGGGCAACTTTTATTTTTCTTTCTCTTCGTAGGCACCCGCCGCGGTGGCTCAGTGGCTAAGGCGTTGCGCTGCTGAGCACAAGGTCGCGGATTCGTTTCCCGGCCGCGGCGGCCGCTTTTCTGATGGAGGCGAAAAGCAAAAACGCCCGTGTGTACGAGATTTCGGCGCACGATAAAGATCCCCAGGTGGTCAAAATTAATCCGGAGCCCTCCACTACGGCGCGCCTCATCGCCTGCGTTGCGTCGGCGCGTTATACCCTACAATCAATCAATTCTCTTCGTAGGCCACTGGGCTACCGAGTAGGAATCCCAACTTCGAAGCTTTCGGAGCCGCGCTAATCCCAAGCTGTGTATCTACGTTGGCAATTATTTACCTTTCTAAGCCTCCGCTGCACCACCGTGCGCTGCACAGTGACGTTGAGGTAGAGATAAGAGGTAGAGCATCCGCATCGCGTGCAAGAAAACCGTGGTTTAGATCCCAGTGCCGGACATTTCCTCCGAAAAAAATTCAAGCAATTATGGAATTGCAGTGGGGGCTTGGGGTGCGGCCTGACCCTGGCGATCACTGCCTGTAATGCACTTCCTCACCAGAGCAGGATTCGCCACCCTGGTGTTGTAATGGCCACAGCCTCCCATGTAACACGCCAATTAACCTGCCCCCCCCCTAAGTCTCCAGTGGCGGCGAAGCAAGTGACCACGGCGGCGGTCAGATCTGTGACGCAGGAGAGGGTGTAAGAATCACTGGACCCGGACAGGCTGCCATAGGAATCTGAACCTGGCAACGCTTAACAAGAAAACCTTGTCTACTGAAGCGAGTCTAGAGGCATTGTTCAAGGAATTAAAGGGCATAAAATAGATGTAATTGGGCTTAGTGAGGTTAGGTGAACAGGTGAAGCCTTCACTGTGCTGCAAAAGTGGAAACGTTCAATGTCACCGTTGTCTAGAGGACAGAAGTGAACTGGGAGTGGGATTTCTAGTCAATAAATGGATAGCTGGCAACATAGAAGAATACTATAACATTAACAAAAGGGAAGCAGGTCTTGTAATTAGGCTCAATAAGAGGTACTGGTACAGGGCTATGCCCCCACATCCAGCCATGACGACCAGCTAGTGGAACGCTTCGATGAAGATGTGGTATAACGTAGATGTGGTATAAACACGGTATAACGTAGTCATGGGGGATTCAATTCTATGACTCGGTGTTGTATCATAGCATTGATCCATACCCAACACCAGGATATCACCCAGTGTTTGGTATGCTTTGCTAAACCAAGCCAGTTTTTTTGATTTAATAAGAATCGAGGCTATTACTTATTCGGGTAACTGTTATTTTTGTAAACAACTTGTTAGTTCGGCAGCGGTGCTCCTAGAGTGAATAACTGAAGTAGCCTTGCTGTATTTTCACGCAGCTTCCTCTGCCCCATGCATCGCCGTTCTTGATACGAGCATCCCGTCGACTGGAGCACATTTTGCCCGCAGCCACCGCGACCGAGGCATCTGAGGTCTCTGAGACTGCGGAGCTCGGCGCGACATTGGCTCGGGATAAAAGTAGACTGTGCTGTGGCAGCAGGACCAGTTCGGCAGCGGTGCTCCAAGAGCGAACAAGTGAAGTACCCTTGCTTTATTTTTCACGCAGCTTCCTCTGCCCCATGCATCGCTGTTTCTGATACGAGCAGCCCGTCGACTGGAGCACCTTTCGTCTGCAGCCACCGTGACCGAGGCAGCTGAGGTCTCTGAGAATGCGCAGCTCGGCACGACATTGGCTCGGGATAAAAGTAGACTGTGCTTCGTCGACGGAACCAGTTCGGCGGCTCTGTTCCTAGAGGGAACAACTGAAGTAGCCTTGCTGTATTTTTCACGCAGGTGAGCTTCCTTTTGTGGTAAAAAAATATATTTTCTGCTGCACCGCTGCCGAACACTTTTGCTTTGTTTTTGTTCGCTTGTTACTTTTTGATGGCGTTTTGATTTAACCATGCCAAAGGGGAACAACGAGAATGCAAAGCTGTTGGAAGAGCTTAAGAGTGAACTCCGTCAGAATATTCGCACTCTTACGGAGAGCGTTAAATATTGCTCAAATATATGTGACAGTGTAAATGAAATCCAAAAGGACATGAAGGAGCTGAAGCTGGAAGTCAGGAGGCTTGTCGATAAAAACCTTGATCTCGAAAAGGAAAACAAGAACCTTCGTGACCGGTTAGACGAACTTGAACAACACCACAGGCTAAACAATCCTGAAATAAAAGGACTGCCTGTAGATTGCGACGAAGTAGAAATTGTGAAAGAGATTGCAAAAAGTTTGGGGAGGAAATACTCGATACTGACATCGACATCTGCCACAGGGTTGACAAGCCACACTCGAAAGACAGAAATGTAAATGTTCGTTTCACGCGTAGAAGCAAGCGCAACGCGGTACTTTCCAAGGCAAGAAAATGCGCCTAACTAGCGAAGCCCTAGGCTTTGAAGGAGCGATTAAGCCGATGTTCCTTAATGAACACCTGACCCAGAACAATAAGCAATTTCTCGGGGCGGCTATCGCAAAACAGGAATCAGTTGCCTGGAAGTACGTCTGGACGAGCAATGGAAAAGTTTTCGCACGCCGAGGCGAATCGACGCCGATTTTGCGCATTTCCACGATGTCCGATGTTGAACGCATGAATGCGCAATCGCCTGCGGCATGTTTATCAGACCGATAGCGCCCAGCACGTCAACCTCTCATGCATTCAGGTAAACTGGTCGCTTTGAAACTATTATTTTTTCTCGCAGAGTTTGCAGCGAGTTCATGAGTAGTACCAGGTTTGATTTCGATAGCTTCAATGAAATAATAGCTAACAATAAATGGTCACGCAAGTCTGCATGGTTATTTCACTTAAATGCTAGAAGCCTCCGTAACAAAGGTGAACAACGTAATGTTTATTTAGAGCAACTATCTCAAAAAATTGATTTTTTGTGCTTTACGCACACCTAGTACGCAGATGCCAGCGATGTGTATTTGTTTGATGGCTATTCCCATGTCGCGTTGTTTAGAGCTGAAAAGCGAGGTGGTGGTGTTTTAGTTTACGCCAAAGCTGGGTTAAAATGTGACCTAATTGAGGAGTATTCTGCCATCATTAGTGATTTTGAAGTGATCACGGTTCGGTGCTGTTGTTTTTGTATATTGCTCATCTACAGGCCCGCGTCTGGCAAAGTAGAACATTTTCTAGACTATTTGGACAAAAAATTAGCCTATGTATCTTCTTCACGTCAATGTGCGATACTTGTAGGTCAAGTATATATTGATCTAATAACACGTAGTAATTCCAAATGTAAATTTTTTTTGACTGTGTACTGTTATGACTTTCAAAACCTTGTGAATTGTGCTACTAAACTGACTGCAACTTCCGAAAATTTACTTGATGTTTGTTTTCTGAACTATCTTAATGGAAGAGTGATTTCTGGTGGGCTTTGTGCGGACGTGAGTGACCACTTGGCTCTGTTTTGTGCTGTAGAAATATATGTTTGTCGAACGAAAGCACCTACTTACAAAACCAGGGTAATAAATGATACTACTGTAGAAGCGTTTGTGGAACATTAGAGACAAGCAGATTGGTCCGATGTATTGAACGAGGAGAGTTCGAGTGCAAGCTTCACAATGTTCTATAGTAAAATTAAGACATATACTATAACGCTTTTCCGGAGTATTCTCTCCAGAAACACAAAATAGCGAGAAAGCCTTGGATATGTGCATCACTTTATAACAAAATTCAAAAAATAAATCGTTTTTTTTTTCAGCTTTGCCTGAAACTGAGAGATGATACCAAATTTAAGGAATTTCGACCTCTTCGTAATAAAGTAAATGCCGAAATAAAAAGAGCGAGAGATATGTGCTACCGGCGTAAGTTCGAACAAGTTGATCAAAAACATAAATTTTGGAGAGTCTTCAATGAGTTAGGCAATAAAAAACCGAGTCACGTTTTTCCAGATTTTTTAGATATAAATGGTCAGCCTGTCTCCGAAACTGAACTGTGTGATCGCTTGAATGAGCATTTCGTCTCTTGTGTTAGAAGTCGGAAAAAATCTTGCCTAGTAGCTCCTCACCGAATCAAATATTTAAAACCGGGTTCTTCAGGTACAATTTTCATTTTCCACTGATGAGCCTGAAATTATGACTACTATCCTTTCATTGAAAACTAGCAGTGCTATTGGTCTAGATGGTATAAAAGCGTCGCCAATCAAGTTAATCGCCCCCTTCATAGCAGTACCTTTGGCTCACGTATGCAATCGTGTGTTTCACGATGGTCTATGTCCCAGTGCACGCTGCAGGCCACTGCTGCACGCAACCACGGAAACTGCGGTCCTGTGTCGCCACCGCGTAATTGAAAGCCGTCGTTGAAGGTGAAGAAATGAACCCGGCGGAGTTCCAGAAGCCCGAATAGGGCACCTTTTGCCACCTTCAAAAGCCTCTCCAAGTTGCGAGGAAGAACCCTGCGCAGGCAACTGCTATTCCTGGGACCAGGATCCCACCGCAACGCTGCCGTCGGCGTCCCATAAAGCGGAAACCCCGTTTAACCCACTACCGGACTCCGCATCAAAATCATCCTTCGCCACCGTTGTGGACCTACCTTTGTGACGATCTCCCAAAGTGAACGGGAAGACCATGCAACGAGGTACGCCAACATCAGCTCTTTCACGCAACGCGGGCAGCAGTACGAGGTAGCAGCGCATGTCTCGGCACCGTCGAATACCGTAGCAGGAGTGATCTTCAGTATTCCCAAAGATCACATTCCGGAGCAGATAATAGACTGTATGTGCAACTACAACCCGTACATGAGAATTACAGACTTCAGATGGCTCAACTCCTCTAACATGGCTCAATCTTATTTGACAGCACGAAAGTTCCATACTGAATAAGGTACCGATCCACTACTTATAGCTGCAAACCCTTCCTGAGGAAGACCGAGGAATTAGCGGTATGCTGGCAACTGGCCATCCTGAAGATGTCTGTTGGATTTTCCGCGCGGGACATTGGGCAAAAATGAAAATAAAGAGGACGATTCAGGGGTGGGCAGAAAGGATGAGAAGGAAGACGAGCAGCGTTCAGACACCATGTTTGTAGGATTAAGCAATTCACTCTGATGTAAATAGAAATTTTCCTTCTGTATTGCTGCTTCGGACTCCTTTCTTCCACATCTTATGGTGCCAAAACCCGGGACGGAAGAAGTCGGGGCCACCAAGCTAGCGGAACGGGTACCAGCCAAAGTGAAAGCGGCCGCTATGGTGTCCGCAAGGTGTACCAGATCTAAGTAACTTTTTATGACTTGAATTCATCCGACCTTCGGCCGTTTAGAAGAATGAATCCAACTATGCGGATAAAGGACTGTTCCAATTGTTGGAGCCACGGTGGTGCTGTCCAAATCAGACCGACGCCAGGGACAGACAAGAGAGCGGCGACTGAGCATCCTCACCTCCAACAATTCCCCTCGATAGGACCTGGGAGCGACTCCGTACACAGTGAAGCGAAGGCTGAATTTTATCGCGCAACGAAAGACTCGCTACATCAAAAGCACGGAAGAACTTTTGACCTGGCCTAGGATCCGGCTTGAAAAGCTCAAGGCACAAAGGCACAGAAAATGCAAGGGCAATGTATTGCAAGGGCAACAATGCAAGGGCAACACTAGGCTTGACCATCAGAACCACAGAAGTGTGTCATATGCTGTACAATTTTCTTCGAGAGATACGAAGCGCTGAAGTTGTGCTAAGGCGTTGAAGGCATTGGAATATGAAGGCATTGGAATTGAAATTATGAGATGGTTGTATTGTCGATTAAAATATGACAAGGTTTACACCAGTGAACAGTGTAAGATAATTAGGGCATCGAGTGGATCCGTAGCCTTCAAATAAAGCGTGCTATAAACCGTGCGAATTTTAATACGCACCTGAAGACGTTAACTCGACAGACACAGCACTCCCATCACAGTTTCAACCGCAAGTAAAGTGAGGAACTGCGTAACGTTTGTTGTCTACACTCGACACCCAAGCTAAACTGCCTTGTATTCTATGGCAATTCAGGAGTCATCGGAGAGCATCGGGAGCTCTACAGTCTGCACATCACACCGTGTAACATCTTTAGAAGCCACTTGCATAAAATGTCCCAAGCATGAGAATATGAGGTCGCCACCCGTGGAAATGGAACGGCGAGATAGGACGCAAATATTTGTAGTCAACCGCCAGAGGTTGACCAAACATGCAAAGAATGGCATTGCCTGTAAGGGGCTTCGCAGGATAATGCAGACATGTCCCAGCGGGCGGTGCGGGGAGACGAAGGATGCCTCACAGATGGACAGCAGAATTGCCAAAGGACAACGCGCGAAGAAGGAGCGAAATGCACTTAAGAACTCTTGTCAAGCTTCTGAAGAATTTTCATGTGAATTTAAGACCGTAGAAGATAAGCTGCGAATTTCATCCTGGATACGTCTACGGCAGTGTACTCTAAGAGTGCGCTCAAGACACGAGCCCTACAGATGCTGGACATCTGACTGGCTTAGCCATATCGACAGGAACGAAGTTATTGTGCTTTAAGGTCGAAACCTGTACAGTCTATTCTCTGACGGACCAACCGTCGGAGGACCTGTTTTTTGCTGTGGTGGCTACCTTCAGTATTTGTGAGGTGTAAGAAGGATTTAGGTTTCTTGCAGGAACATTGTGGTAGACGTGAAAATAAAGCGGAGGACGAATAAAGGGTCGACAGAAGGTAAGACAACTAAGGCGAGCAGCGTTCGAACGCCATGTTTGTAGGATTAAGCGATCCAGTCTGATGTAATTAGAAATTTTCTTTCTGTATGGCTGCTTCGGACTCCTTTCTTCCACAACGTCTGCCCGAATGCCAAAGCCCAGAGCATTGCTCTTGATGCGGCACCATGAACGCTACCGAGAATCACAACTCTTCCCCCAAATGCATCGTTTGCGAAGACCCGCATCTCACGGGGTCGGCGGACTACCCCAGACGTTACCAGTCCCGCTATCGGCACCCGACCTACGCACATGTTATCTCAGCCGAAAAACGAACAAAGGACTCCTTCCTTCCCCAGCGTGACGAACCTTCTCTGTTATCAGAGGAACCTGACACCCTCCCCGCCACCCAGATCGCTTTGCAAGCACGAGGATTTGGGGTACAGGAGCCACCACTATTGCCCCGCCGTAATGGCGAGCAGCGGCAGAGGGACGAACAGGCAATCAGGTGAGCTGCCCGAGTCCTCCTACCAGTAGCTCGTCACACCCGCTCCTCCCCTTGGGTTTCCCCTGACGTTCTCAACGAAATAATTGCTATCAGGGCCAAATTACCCTTCTCCGCCAGGAAAATGCTATGCAGCGGCACAAAAAGCAATTCTTAAAATATAAAATCATCCACAGAAAAGAAGATTTGTCTCCCCTAACACCCGTTTGCCGAAGCAGGAAGGCACTGTCGACCGACCCTATGTCCACCCGAGCCCTGAGACCGAGATGAACTGCTGCAAAAGCAGATAACATCCATTGAAAGCTCATGCAAGCTAGCACTTCCGGAGCAAAAATCCGAGTACTCGAGCCTACATCAGGCTGTTCTAGCCAACTTGTCTACTTTCCAAGGCAATCTTGAAGAACTAAGATAGCTAATGCAGTCTTGGGTTGACCGAATTACCCTTTGCGGCCACGCATCCCCTATGTAATCCTGTCTATGGCCAGCACTAAAGAAACTTTCAGAATCCTGAAGTGGAATTACTGAGGCTACAGCACAAAAAGGCACAATCTGCAAATGCTCTTCGCCTGCATGGAAACTACCACTTCAGTAATCGCCGTACACAAAGCAGCAGCTACTACTAAGCTAAAGGGTTACAACTCTTTTCAATGTCCCGCTTATACTCATACAGCGATACTTGTCCAAAGAAACATCCCGTCCGAACGATCTCGCTTTGATAGCATTGATATTCCGCATAATCTACTTGTCCTCTATCCTGTGCAACGTAATTCCTACTAACTATATATTCTCAATGTATATAGCAGCCCCAAAACCATTGAGCATAAATTTAATAGGCTCTTTTTCCTCGCTAGAAAAGCTATCAACATCTAGTGCTAAGTAAAGCATGTTTTTGGGCTAGTTGGTGTCCCATAGTTATACAATAAACTGTGCAAAAGGACGGGACGGATGAAGAGGATAACAAAACAGGCGCAGACTCACAACAAATTTATTGGAAAAAAGCTCTCGCACCTATATACCCTTACACGCACATGCGAACAGTCGCATGCGTTTAATCGCAAGAAAGACTCCTTTAAAAATTCATAGTAACTGCAATACAAAGATAGGGACGCTTCGCTAACGCAGTTGTCGCCATTTTCTCGTATATAAAAGGCCTCTATCAGTTCTTTTATCACCTTTTCCTTACTCCTGCTAAGGACTCTGGTGTTATCCAGTTGCGGCTTCCACGACTTGTTTTCACAGTTCTTGCAGTGGTGCGGAAGGTGCTAGCCAGTTCCATTCTTTATCGACAAATGGTGTTCTCTTAGCCAGTTGTTCAAACATCGGCCAGTTTGGATATGTATACTTTTCCGCATATAGGCGGAATAATGTACACAACCCCAGTTGCGCAAACCACAAACGGTGGAGTATGTACCTTAAGGCGGCCTTTTCTGTTGTCCGATCCTCTTAGGATCCGTGGGAACAGACCAGCCAACTTCCGTGGGGCAGAGAAGACTACCGGCACTCTGTGCCTGTTAGCTACATTTTTCAGGTTGTGTGCCGCCATGTGAACATTTGGTACAACTACCGGGTTCTTGCGCTTAGGGGCGTCAGTCGTGCGTGTGGTCCTTCCCTTTACCTTCTGTGGCAACGACTCGGCCACCGCTGTCAAAACTACCTCAGGAAAGCCAGTCGTCAGCAGCCTGGCAACCTGAGCGGCAAAGCTCTCCTGCACCCTGTGATGGCACGAGTTCTTCAGTGCACCTCGTAGACAAGAACACGCAATGGCCTTTTTTACAGCCTTGGACTGCGCGTAACCATACGGCAGCAGAGCTTTGAACACTCTCGGCCGGTACTACCAACAAACGTGGTCTGATAAAAACGTACCGTTAATATCTAAAAACTGCAGGCAGTCATTGTGAGGTATCTCATGAGTGAAAGATAGACCTTTCCCCATTCGTCGAAACTCGGCTAATATCTCGTTAGTAGCGCCCAGGTTAGTTAGTACCGGTAATGCCTTTATAAAAATCAGGAAATCACCGACATATCTGAAAACTTTAGGTACTTTCTCTTCGTCAAGGTCACGCTCTACATTTCGATCAATACTGGCCAAAAAAATTCCACACAGAACAGGCGTCACGCATGATTCTAAACACACACCCCTTCGCTGCACGAACAACGGGTCCTTGAAAGATACGAACGTAGACTGGAGATAAAATTCAAGTAAAGTCATGAAATTCTCTACTGTCAAGCCGCCGGCATTCTGGAAAGAAACTTGATTCCAAATGAGGTGACGCTGCTGTTTGAACTGGTGATACCGTCCGTAGGACCCGCAAGACGAGTTTGCAGGACTCTTAGGTCGGAGTTGTGGCGGCAGGAGAGACTGCTTTACTATTGCCTGCGCGTTGCAGATTATGGCCGCGATGCTGACTGGGTGTGACAAGCCAGGTTACGTTCTTTCCGACGTCTCGCTGCCCACACAACGGAAGTTTTTTTTGAAAAGCCTTTTACCTCGGCTACCCAAGTCCATACCTCTTTGAAGGCCGGGCTGGTTGTCCTAGCAGGCGCGAGGCTTCGGGATAACGCCGCCAATGTGCTTCAAAAGGCCTTACGTTCAGCCTTGAACCGAAGATTCCGGCACTTGAGTGGTTGACACTGAACAGGCGCATTGCGCACAAGGCCGAGGGTGAAGGTCGCGAACGCTGCCTACTTAAGGGTGTGGACAGTTTGAGAAAGACAGTTAGCAAGGGGTCTATCGCTTCTGCGGGCTCTACTCAAGGCGTCATCAAGTACTCTCAGAACAACGACCTTGTGTTGCTTCAAGCTGACCAGGATAGAGGGTTCGTTGTCTATCCTTCTGGAGCATATTGCGAAAAGGCCCTTTAAGCTTTGAAAACAAACTTCTCACCCAGGAAGGTGGTGCCATCGAATGTAAAAGCAAGTGCTGTGGCCTTATGCACGGAACTGTCTCTTGATAAGCTTGCAAAGTCGAATAATGGGTGCAAGAGCGGTAGCCTTAATATTTTTTTCATGGTTAAGACCTATTAGGCCGGACTCCCTTTTAGGTCAATTGTTTAGCGAGAGAGGCACGTGGCCGTGCCACGTGAGCCGGTTTTTTCAGAGACACCTCAGTGCACTTAAGTTGCAGGATTCTTTCGCGACCAAAAATTCGCAAGAGGTCTCATTTCTGAAAGAAGGCCCGCCTGTGCGATCTGCGTTTGTGATGGATGTGACCGATTTGTTTTATTCTATACCGCACCTGATTGATCACCTTATTCTCTATCACGATCAATCAGGTGATAGAGAAGTGCGCTGAGTGTACTGAACCTCTATATATGGCCTTCATAGAATATGAGAAAGCATTTGACTCGGTCGAAACGCTAGCAGTCATTCAGGCATTACGGAACCAGGGGGTAGATGAGCATTACGTAAGAATACTAGATGATATCTAAAGTGGGTCCACAGCTACCATCATCCTACATAAGAAGAGCAGTAAAATACATATAAGGAAGGGTGTCAGACAAGGAGACACAATCTCTCCAATGTTATTCCCAGCATGTTTACAAGCATTCAGAACGTTGAATTTGGAACAGGTGGGAGTAAGGGTTAATATAGAATACCTCAGTATCCTCACATTAGCTGATGATGTTGCCTTGCTAAGTAATTCAGTGGGCGAATTGCAAAACATGCTTTCCGCAATGGACGAACAGACTAGAACCATGGGACTGAAAATTATATGCAGAAAACTAACGTAACGATCAATAACCTCGGAGCAGTACAGCGGTTTGAGATAGGTGGCGAGGCAGTGGAAGCGGTAAGCGAATATATTCTTAGGCCAAGTTGTGGCCCCAGATCCCCACTATGAGGCAGAGATAATTAGAAGGATCAGAATGGGGTAGGGTGCATATGGCAGACATTCTCAAATGTAGAATAGCAGCCTACCATTGTCGCTAAAGAAGAAAGTGTATTACACCGGCATCTTACTGGTACTCACCTACGGGGCAGAAACTTCAAGGTTAACTAAGAGCGCTAAATTTAAATTGAGAACGACTAAGCGGGCAATGGAGCGGAAAATGATAGGGGTAACATTTAGGGACAAGGAGAGAGGGGAGTGGGTCAGGGAACAAACACGTGTTAAGGATATATTAGTAAAGATTAGGAAGATGAAATGGAGGTTGGTGGGCATGTAATGCGAAGGCAAGATAACCGCTGATGATTAAGGGTAACAGAGTGGATCCCTAGAGAAGGCAAGCGTTGCGGGGGGCGGCAGAAAGTTAGATGGGCAGATGAGATCAAGACGTTTGCGGGAAAATAGTCGTCACAGGTTGCACAGAACCGAGGTACTTGGAGAATAATGGGAGAGGACTTTGCCCTGCAGACGGTGTAGATAGGCTAGTGATGATGATGATGATGATGGTGATGTACGAAGAATTGTTCCTTGCTGTAAAAAATTGCATTAATGATGGCAGCGTTGTTTCTCTCCAGAATGATGGCTTGACTGTAGAGAATCTCACGACTTTACTTGAATTTTATCTGCAGTCTACGTTCGTATCTTTTAAGAACAAGTTGTTCGTGCAGCGACGGGGTGTGTGTATAGGATCATGCGTGGAGCCTGTTCTCTGTGAAATTTCCTTGGCGAGTATTGATCGAAATTTAGAGCGTGACCTTGATGAAGACAAAGTACCTAAGCTTTGTAGATATGTCGACGATTTCCGGAATTTTGTAAAGGCATTACCGGTATTAATTAACCAGGACGCTACTAACGTGATTTTATCCGAGTTTAGACGTTTTGGGAAAGGTCCATCTTTCACACATGAGATCAATACCTGCCTGCAGTTTTAAGTGCGACTGCACTTCTTAAGCGAGCCTGAATCGTCCGCCGCCATAGTCCGCATAGCAACTGCTGCGGGTGCGCGCGCTCCTCGTCTTCCTTAGCAATGGGGGTGAGATGGGCGCGCGCTGCCTAGCCGCTGACATGGCACATACCCACGTGGGGGATTGGCCAGGAATCGGGCGTGAGAAGGGCTAATGCACCCGCTTAAAGGAGTACTGACACGAAATTTCAAAGCTGAGATCCGCTCTAGCAATCAAGTACAACGACAACACAAATAGGTGTCTGTGAATAAATGCATCTTTCTTTCTTTGTAGTTGTGTGTGTGTGTGTGATCTCTCTTTCGCGAACATTACCGAACCGCGCAAATTCAACTCGTGCATTCGCACTTTCACATTCTTCCCCTCAGGGAAATGCCGGGAATTTTTTTCGATATTAACCATACGCTTTTATCAGACCACCTTAGATGGTTTTACCGGCCGAGAGTGCGGAAAGGTCTGCTGCAATATGGTTCCGCGCCGTCCAAGACATTAAAAAGGGCGATTGCGTGTTCTTGTCTACAAGTTGCTCTGACGAAGTCATGCCATCACAGGGTTCAAGAGAGCTTCATCGCTAAGGTTGCCAGGCTGCAGATGGCTTGCTTTCCTGTGGTCGTTTTGACAGTGGTGGTCGAGTCGTTGCTGCAGAAGTTGAAGGGCAGGGCCACACACGAAAGACGCCCGTAAGCGAGAGAACCCGGTGGTTGTACCGTATGTTCACAGGGTGGCACACAACCTGAAAAATGTAGCCAACAGACACAGAGGGCCGGTATTTTTCTCTCCCCCCGAAACCGGAAGTTGGCTAGTCTGTGCCCCAAGGTCCTGAGAGGATCCGACAAAAAAGGACTACCTTAAGGGACACACTACACCCTATGTGGTTTGCGCAACTGGTGTTGTATACATGATTCCGCTTGTATGCGGTAAAGTACACATTGGCCAAACTGGCCGATGTTTCAACTACCGACTGGGAGAACACCAGTTATCGATAAAGAACGGACCTGGCTTGCAACTTCCGCACCACTGCAAGAACTGTGAAAACAAGTTATGCAAGCCGCAACTGGATAAAATCAGAGTGCTTGGCAGGAGTAAAGAAAAGGTGGCAAAAGAAGTGATAGAGCAATTTTATATCCGAAAAAATGACGATAACTGCATTAGCGAAGTGTCGTTATCTTTGTGTTGCAATGAATATGAATTTTTAAACCAGTCTTTCTGGTGATTAAACGCAAGCGACTGTGAGCATGTGCACGTAGGGGTATGTAGGTGTGTAGGCTTTTTTCAAATAAATTAGTTGTGAGTCTGCACCAGTTTTGTTGTCCTCGTCATCCGTCCCGTCCTTTTCCGCAGTTTTTATTGTAACTATCTAGTTCTTCTCATAGTTGGCGATTTCAACACGTCTCACTCACCACTGCATTACGCCAAGTGCACTAAAAACAGTCCTCTTCTATGGGAATACATTGAAGCACTTCGACTCAAAGTGTAGTCAGACCCGTCGATACCGACTAGAATTGCGGACAGCGTTCAAAGAGACTCCACCCCAGACCACACCCTCACTCATAGGATACATGAGGTCAGCTGAAGCTGTACTGACTCAACACTGGACAGAGATCACTTCAATATTCAAGAGACGTTTCCTTTGCTCATTTCATAAATCCGCGACCCAGACATACCCACATAACAAATTGGGATGATTTCCACCACGCCCGCGCTAACTACTCCCCGCCCGAAATTCACACTGTAACGTTCCAGGACTGGGTGGGCCAGATAGTTACCGATGCCCAAATCAATAACAACCAATTAAACCCTGAAAGCCCGTCGGTCATAGCGGACTGCCGCATATTTACATTGGGAGGCTTTCAAAGATATACAGCCCCGATGGTGAAAGAAGAAACATAACCGTCAGCTCCGCTGAAAATGGCAGCATTGAGCATACAAATTGAATCCCAAGCTGCTCGTTTGAAACAAAATCAGTGGGGTCAACTGTGTGAAAAGATGAAAGACCAATTGAGCATGAAACAACCATGGTTTAATCTTAGACGTCTTTTAGTTACTCAGCGATCAAAGACTGTCCATATTATTAGGCTCACAGCTATTTTTTATATTTTCCAGGCACCAACCCGCACCTCAGTGACACAGCCAATTCTTTGTTCATACCCAAGGGGCCGAAACTAGATCTACCCCTCTATCAAGAAAATCGCAACGCTGAACTTGTATATGGTATCACGGAAATAAGAGCTGCACGGAAATAAGAGCTGCACTACTCCACATCCACCCAGTGTCAGCTACTGAACAAGGCCTCATTACTAACAATATGTTGCGCAACTTGTATGATCCTTCAATCTGTACTCTAAGCAAGATTTGCCATCAATTTTTGAGATCAGGTACCCTATCCCAGTCATGCAAGCACACAAAAAGGCATGTCATCCCAAAGCCAGAAATACCTCATCAGCATGAATCACTCCAGGGCGATATCACTTATGTCATGCATGCGTAAAGTTCTTGAACACATAATCCATCGATAGCTAACAAAAAATGTCACCTTCATCAACGCCTTCCCTTATTCATTGATTGGCTTTCGCTTTGAATGGACTCGGGATATCCAGCTCCATCACTCCAACATATAAAGTGGGCATAGCTGCTCTCCTTTATTCTGACATCACAATGGCCTTTGGCTAGGTTTCCCATGCGCCTATCTTGCATAGACAAACTGCTGTATCCCCGGAAGAATGCACCTGCAACTATTTGCAAAGCTTCCTCACGTTCGCGTACAGCGGTTATTTAGGTTAGAGACAATCTCGCATTCCATCAATATTCCCTCTATTGGCATACCTCAGGGCACCGTTATCTCCCATCTCCTTTTTGATCTTACAATTCGCATCATCCCCATAGACGTGAGAAAATTCTTCGCCTTATCTTCAGTGTTTACGCGGACGACATCCCTCTCTGGAAGTATGGAGGCAGTGATGCACACATAGAGGAAATCCTACAAATTGGGACACAAATTGTCATCGAGGAAGCGCTTTTAGCCAGACTTGACTGCTACCCTACTAAACCTTAACTCACACTGAAATTCGAAACACCGCGAAACGACGGGACAAGAAACGATGACACAAAGTGCTGACTAACAACTGGTTGGTTAGTTGGTCAGTTGTTATTCAGCGCTTTGTGTCGTCGTTCCTTGTCCCGTCTTTTCTTGTTGTTTTGAATTTCAGTATGCATCACCAACTAGCCCAAACCACCGTTCTAAAGCAAAGCTGCACTCCTTTGTTTGCCGGCTAAAAGCAGCTACAAGTCAGCCCCGGATATACGTATTAGAATTTGTGACAGCACTGTGCCGGTGGTAAACCGCCTACGTATACTCGGTCTTCTAATCCAGTGTAACCGGGCTAACACTACGTACATCTCACAACTTTATTCGCACTTGAATCAAACAATCGGCTTCATTAGGCGCATAACCAGCAGGAGCAGAGGCCTTAAGGAGGAAGACAGAGTGCGACTCGTGCAGGCTTTCGTGATAAGCTGCATCGTATCTTTAATCATTTTCTTCAGTTCACTCCTACTGAACTGAAGAAAATTAATTGTCCAATCAGGACAGCCTACAATATTGCGATACAGGTCCTATTGTACACTTCCACATCTCGACCTGCGATTTTGGGAATTTACAAACTCGCTGCCCATCACATCAGTAACGGCTAGCAGGAACCTCTACTGGACTGCACATTCTGGGAAAACGGCTTACGAGCTTCACTAATCCCAGACAGCAAGCTTTGAAATCACCACAAATATCCATGCTAATGTTGTAGTTCGCCCACTTCCGCGGAATAAACAATTAACTTAACACAGGTGAAGGCGGGAGCAAAGGGTACGTGCGCGTGTAAGCGACTCCACTTCAGACAGGATATTCTTTATGTCTTTATGTAGACGCGGCCGACCACCGCCACCATGATGATGCATATGCGGTAGCACTCATTGACGCCCTATTGCTACGTCAGTTCAATCCATTTCTGCCCGCAACATAAATCCTGCAAAGGCGGAGGAGGTGGGAAAATCGGTTGCCCTAAAGCACAAGCCGGCTCCTACATTTGGGATCTTCTATTCGAAAACGGCCATTAAAAATTTTACAAGGGGGCTCCTATCCCCACAGGCACTCAATATTCTCTCTCTAACACCCCCCTCCCACTCAGTAGAACTCATCTGAATCCCGGCTCTCGCTGGGCTGGGAGGTAATGAGGCGGTTCGTTCTGCTGCTTGAGAGGTCACTTTCCAAGCCGGCCACAGCCTCGAGCCCTCGCATGATGCCAGATCAGCTAGAGATAGCCTACTTAGCTATCACGACATAGCGACTCATTTCTGCCTCGTCCGCGGTGTATTTTCCCCTACTTACGTCAGTCTCGACAGTCTGCAAGAACGCATGTGGCGCCTTCTGCAGACAGGTAGCCTCCCCTGTCGCGCGCTGCTCCATCGCAATAACCCGTGCGGCATTCCTGCTACCTTACCCCACACCATGTGGCCTTGTGCCAATGATCTATTTCCCTCCATCACGTGCGAGGAGCGCTCGAAGAGGGCGCTGGGCAGGTCTGATTCAAAGGTTCAAGCCTCCCTAACGAATTGGGCTGTTATGGTCGCCGCCAGGCCAAAGTCAGCGGCCACCACGTCCCCGTAACAGAGCATGGCAAGTTGATCTCTCTTTCTCTCATCACAGCGGTACAAGAAGCCAATTTTTTCAACTGGGCAGTTCATGCAAATAACTCAATGCTATGCGATGGCAATGTCTTAGGCAATGTGCAGGCATTCTACGCACAGTAGCGGAGGTTTCTTTTGATCACATTTTCCTAAAACATGCGAAGTTGCTTCCAACTAAAATAAAAATATTCTCCTCACCAGTCTGACTACCCACCGCCCGTGGTTATTTCAACCGACGCCTCCGGAAAAAATGAGAGAGTTGGAGTGGGCATCTTCTCTCCGGAATTGAATTGGTCTTTCTCATTGCGGCTCCCAGATTATATTCCCATATTTTAGGCAGACTTTCTGGCTATTCTTCTTGCTGTCCTGAAACTAGATTCGGCGCAATCTTCAGTGATGATACTCACTGATTCCATCTCCGTATGCATAGTCCTTTCTTCGGAAACTGTCAGACTTTTTACTCCAGCGTTCCCACTTATGTGTGGGCAATTAGGCTTGTTTGGCTGCCTGGCCACTGTTTATTAGCCCTTAATGAAGCGGCTGATAGGTTCGCTAAAATGGCATTGTCTTTACCAATTGTGGAGGTGCTTCCCCAGTTTGCTTGCGTGTTGCTAGCCTGTTATCGCCAATACCTGTTGGCCCAGGACGTGTCTGATCATGGGCTGCACACTTCTCCGGAACTTGAACACTCAGGTTTTGTTGGAAAAGAAGCCTCTGCCAAACTCGCTTGTGCGAAGTTTCGCTGACTTCGTTTCGTTGTGGTGTTCCCCCACCTAATAAGTACCTATACCGGGCAGATCTAACAACCTCACCCTTATGCAATTTCTGCCATGATATTGAATCGGATGAGCATTTCTTCCTTTCTTGCCGCAGATTCTCGCATCACTGAAGAAGGCTGCTGGAGGCTCCCCTGCGGTGCCTTGGAATGCCACTAACCTTGCCAGTGCGTTTGTCTTTTGGAGGCACGAGTCTAGACCAGTGCCATGGGGATGTTTGTCACGCCATTCATTCTTCCATTTCAGAGACGGCTCGTCTGCCTTGCTAAAACGATTCTGCTCAGGCTCTCTAGTTGCCCTTGCTTTTTCTATATCTGTCTCTAACCTATGTACTACATTCTTTCTTAGACTGTACATTTTTGCCTATCTGGTTCTTTAATTGAAAAAACAAATAATCTTATTGGCCAATCCCTCTGAGTGGGTATGCGCCACTGTATTATGGGCCACCACCACCACCACCACCACTATTCTTCACACGGGCTTTTGTTATATTGGCAGCTCAATTTTGTATAGAGCTTGTTGAATTTCCCGACGGGTATGCCCCACTCAATCACCATCATCGTGTAAGCCATGTCATAAAAGTGATCATCCCCGCAAAAGGCAGACATGGCTTCGGTCTCTCTTCGGTTGTTCATCCGTTAACAATTTGGTGCCATTAAGCCAGGGAAAATGAACATGTGTGCTGAAGGAGACCCCCGACGTTACCTTTGGCTTGAAGTTCGTAGAACCCCGTGATTTGACTGCCAGTGACCGCCGTTGCCCCGCCCTCACCCAGAGGTCGCCATGGCTGGCCCTCACCACCCACATGCGACTGAATGGAACCTTCAGTGGTACGCAGATTCGTTCCATCACGTCCAGGGTACCATGCTTGGGAGCAACTGTACGTCCCCCGAGTACCTATCTGGTGACAACCTGGACTCCCTGCGTTCGTTGAGAAAGGTCCTTCGGGCTGCAGTTACAAGGCTGCTTAAAGCAGCGACCGCGCGCCGGCAAGCCCCGGCACCATCTGCGTCGGACTTGGAGTTGGCTATAAACGAGCTCGAACAGAAGGACGCCGAACTCAACAAGCTGAACGATATGGGAGGTGAGCTGCTGGAAAGAGACGGGTTTGAACACGATTTTTACGACGTAATGCCATATCAGGAAAAGATATGCGGGGCCCCCAGTCGGTTGCGATCTACCTTAAACGACCTGCGGGCACCCCGCATTAAATGTACCGGCAAGAGCACTTCACCCCGTCCAGGCGGCCCTTCCCACTTCGGCTCGCGCATGTCGACCTTGGCAGAAGTACTCCCGAAGTTGATTGCAACGACCTACAGCCACCTGAACGTTCCCGATACTGACAACGTGCAGAAACCAGATACCTCCATGTTCGTGTCTACCCCATTGTCTGCGATGTCGACTTCTGATAGCATAAGGCCACGACGTTCATGTGACTACAACTGCTCTAGGGCGGAGATGCAAGCAGATCCAGTTCCGTTTAACGTGATGTGCGACGGCGAGAAAAGCTTTTTGTGCCAAGGAGAACGAGAGAAGACAATCAAGGCTAATCTTTCTGGAAATGTCTCGTACCTCTCTGTACTGGATCAAGCCGTCGTTGGAGGGCAGGATTGAGTATTCCCAAATGCCAAAGACGAGGCTGAGCGCAAAGGCATGCAAGTGGGAGCAAGCTACGAGGGAGCGTCGAGCGTCCCAATGAAATGCGAGCGCGGAGAACACAACATTATGCCTGCCCCAGGCCATGACGACGCAGTTGCAGCCTTCCAAGCAGACGACAAATGCCATGGAGATGCCAAAGAGCTCAAAGAGAAGGCAGAACTACCACCGTGTGAAATCGAATGTATCTTCATTTCAGACATCGTGAAGAGCGAACGCTCACCAGAAGTAATGAAAAGCCGACCATCTCTAGTCAACCAAGTATTGTTAACGGTTGTACCCAAACACGAATATGAGTTACTCCGTGCCTGAAAAGTTGGGAAAGGAGAGAAACCCTGGCCAGTCACGTCTGCCGCATGCGAAGAGGCAGCAAGGCATGGTGAAATACTATGCAAAACTATACTTTCAGCTTGCAAGAAGCACAAAAACGATCTCGTCAGGAGTGTTAAAACAAACAGACAGCAAGCAGAAGGTTGGTAGGAGAACACTATTAGACTCCCTGCACCACAGTAACAATTTTATGAGGATATCTGGGCTTCTACGACATGGACGTCACCACAATATCTGCACGGCGAAAGAACTGCAACCTCCTGAGGCAGCGGGAAGCATAGTCTGGTTGTCGTTCGCATTACCTTGGCGGCCCTTGGCGGTCATGAGATCTGCATGACGGCACAAGCACCGGTGGAAACGAAAGTGTGGATAGCATTCCCCGACCGCGTCGCAAACATTGACCTTATTGACTGGAAAAACAAAACGTTTGGATTACAGATTTATTGTGCACATGTCGATTATCTCGCGCGCGTGAGGATGTTAAATCTCCCGCTGGGGCGCGCCATTCATCATCATCATCATCATGGAGAGACCATGTCCGTAAGCTGTTGTCCCCGCTAAGAGCAGCCATTGCACATGTCTGCCTCAACGCTCTACTCGCTTGGAAACAACGCTCGACTCCCTGTACCTGAGCTACCGCAGCAGCGAAAACCTCAGAATTAAACTGCAACCCCGTTGTTACAATTTATATAAAAATACGGGATTGGAAAGGTTTCATCGAGCATGGAGCGCATGTTTGTTATCGAAAGCTTCACCGTGGAAGCGCTCGGCTGTCATGAATTCAGCGAGGTGGCGAATTCACCGCTGGAAGCAAAAAAAGTGAAAACATTTCAGGGCATGATCTTATCGAAAGAAATACATTACACTATCATTGCGGTAAAATTCTTCAACCCCATAACGATTTTCTCGCGGGTTGGAGGGGGAATAGGACGATCCATTACGACATTGATGAAATTCAGTGTTCTGTGGAGCAACCGAGCCATACCCACCCGTTCGTGTCAGGGACATAAGAAGCATCAGTTGTTTCCAGCTGCTGAGCCGCCGCAGAAGCCGTCGCGTCGCCATACACAGCGATAGCCAAAACAAGCTGCGAGATTCGCTGAAGGTCGAGTGGCGTGTCACATGCTCCGCCACCGTTTGGTTCCGGTCGCCATACAAGGCAGCAGAAGGGTAGCGCGACAGTGCAAAAACTGCAGTTTCGTAACCCGCCAAAGAAGAAAAGCTATCCTTACTTGACGACGGCGTGTGTCGGGACACACGTTTTACTTGTGCCGCAGCTCAGAGGTGTCCCACGCATGGCAAGCGGCGCCTCCATGACTACTATATTCGAGAAGCCAACTTCCCATCAATATTTTGGATGGACTGCGGGACTCATTGCGCGAGAATCGCCCCGAGGCGAACGCACTGAAGCAGCGCTACAAGGAATTGCATCGCAAGAACGTGTTCGAGACACATTGCCAGCTGTTCAGTAGCTGGAATGTTCGGTGTGTGGTACCACGTTTATGTTAAAGCCAGATACCAACGTTGCGGGTGCCGACGTTGTTGAATCTCCCGATGGGTATGCGCCACTCAATCACCATCATCGTGTAGACCCTGTCAGAAAAGTGATCATCCCCGCCAAGGGCAGCCATGGCTGCGGTCTCGCTTCGGTTGTTCTTCTTTTAACAGAGCTCATTCATATCCATCGACTCAGCTATCCCGCACATCTAATCCGCTGGACGCACCCTTCACGTCCTCCTGTCCTCTTGGCATCCTGCTGTGCCACCACGGTGGTCTTAACGCCATCCCAAAACTCAAATAGCAGGGTAGAAGAGCACACTTCAGGATTTCTGAGGCATGAATAAAGAGGAAACTGATCGAACTATAGTTTTTAACAGCCGAATGAGCAATGTTATATCGCCATAACCACCACAAAATAGTTTCCTGAGGAACCCTCAACTTTTCATAGGACAAAAACCAAGTGCAGAAGAAATTATACTATCCACTATAAATAAAAGTTCTAAATGCCAGACGGTAAACGGTTTGTTAGCAAAAACATTTACTAAAGAAAAGCCTTGTGTTTTCACTTCATTAAAATAGAGAATTACAATGGTAATTTACCACGGTCCAAGCACGGCGGTTCCTGAAGCCGAGCATCCTCATCATTATTCAGCGCCTCTAATATGAGTGGTGTAGGATCCAGACACTATTCGAAATACCCTCTGGTAAGTAGAACAAACACTACATAATCGCATGTTACATGTCATCTCCCGTGCTACTGAAGGTGAGGTTTTAGGTGAATTAATTTTCGCGGGAAGACAAACTAACCAGCTCCACTGGGACTTCTACACTCATTGCATCAATAGTACGGGTATGGTTGGTTGAGAGAAAGCGTATAAACAATACTGTTTGGCCCAGTCATCGGGTGCTTCCAGAAAACTGGCGTGTCAGCATAATTTGTTTCAACCTGTGACTCCCCGTTTTAGCCCCTTAACAGTTTTTTTACAGACCATCATGGATACTGCGATTGCTCAAACCTTCATGTTTAAACATTATAGCGAAGCGACGTTGTTTTTTCGTTACCATGGGCAATAATCTTTAGCGAGAACTTACTTTGAAACGAAGTTCTCCGTGCAAAAAAGCTGAAAATTACACGCGGAAAATAAGCAGTCAACAAATTGAAATTCACAGAAAAGGGTCTTCAAATTGGACGTACGTCATCAGGCCAGTGAGCGTATATATTTCTCGTAATTGTAGTGGGACCACCGGAATAGTTAGAGAGAGTGAAACAACTCGGTTGAGAGCCTCCGAATGGTAGGGCTACTCTAAGATGTGGGCCGAGATACCGCGACGTGACCTAGACGCCGTCACGTCAGCGCCTTAAACCCCTCATTCACACAGCCGTCACGTTCTCTCTCACGGCACCGTGACGTCAAGAAACTGCGACGGAGACGTAAATGGAGTAGCGTTCGTGCGAGAGCTCTCCATTCGTTTACAGGGTCGTCTGCCTAGTGGTCAGGTTAGCCTGGAATTGAGCGTGATTAAGATGAAAAGTAAATAAAAAGGCTTTGCTCACTTGTCGCTCAATTTAGCCATAAAAATTTGTTGTGTGACTGGCTGGTTTAGCACGGGGCGTGGCCCCATCGCTTTGACAGAACTGAAACGTAGAGCCCGGCCTCCAGTCAGAGAGTCGCACCGTTTTCGGCGAGAAATCGCCCGAGAAACCGTCGCCGATGACGGAAGACGTGACGGCACGGCGACATGACGGCGTGAGAAACGGCTGTGTGAATGGGGGCTTAGAATGCGTTTTGCTACTATCCACGCGTGGCCGAAGGCTTGCGCCCTTCCTCGCTAAGTTTCCCGGTCGCTGTCTATCGAGGGCCGCCGCGACCTTCTGGACGGCCTGAAGTTGGGTGTGGTAGTCTCCTCTCTGCACTGCAGTTTTAAACTGCAGCGGGATCGTTGTCATCGCAGTGGCCTCGCACGGATAAAGTTCAAAGTTCCACAGGATGTGGGCCGCAGTGGCCCTCTCCTTCGTGCGCAATTTGCAGGCGTCACTCAAATACTTCCGGACATATACGCTTAGCAAGCACTAGAGTCAGTAACAAACCTGTCTGTAATCGTCTGTGGAGCACTGCCTCCGACCGCGTGAAACCCGAGTGTGGAGGCGCCATAGTCCTCCTGCGAAAACGATACCATTTCAGAACATCGTTGTAGGTGTTCATGGAATCATCGCTAATATCGAAGGGCTGCCACACCGAGAATATTGCACTAATAGCCGCCGTGCGGTTCGCCAGTCCTCGCGGGACAGCATCGAACGTGTCGTTGTGGTGTGCACTGCTTTTACACGGAAACTGGTAGCAAATGGGCTGGAAACCACTTGGTACACACTGCACCATCACGAACATGCCTCGAGAAGAACACGTGCCGCAACGCTGCACACATTGTCCGAACATAGTTCATCACTGCTGTCCAGGAGTCGCTTAACAAAGTAGTGCACTTCGGATCTTCGATGCAAAAGACGATGATCACCTATTCTGCCTGATGTGCTCTGCTTCCGCGGAAGCTCTCTGCAGGCGAGTTATTGCCCGTCGCAGCCAAACCACTGCAGCCATGAAGGTATCAGGCTGGTCCAAATTTTCGTCGCATCCACGTACACTACACCGGTGTCGTTGGCATGAAGATCGACCCTAGCTTTCGCTCTAGCCAACCTCCGCTCGTGGTTGTGCTCGGGGTTCGTATTCAAAGGAAAGGGACAGACAACCAGGTGGTTGCTAACACCATCCGGTATCTGATTCTTGGGCTCCCGCTTGCCTTGTGTGGATTGTCGACCCAGGTGTCTGCCAATATGAATACCCGTCCGGATACGCATTCCATCTGGGCGATTTGTTGGGCTTGGGAAATCTTGTCCATGGCGTTGTGGACACCCAGGGACAAGGGTTTTTCAGTACTTATGCTCTGGAGAAGTCGTCAAGCCATCTTCTAGGTATTGAGGAGTAGGGCGTACTACATGGGTGAAGCTTGCCTCTTTTATCCCATCTTCACGTGCGGAGATACGACGGATGAGATGTACTGCTGAAGCAGCTTTCGTAACTAACTTTTTGACCATTGCCTTGTTAAAGCGGTTACGCTCCAAAAGAACACCCAAGACACGTATCTTGTTGACATTGGGAATCACTTGGTCGTGCACACGGTGATGGTATTCGTTGCCTGTGTTTTACTCCGACTCTCAGGCGGAATGATGAGAAGTTCTCAGTTGGAAGGAAACAGATAAGGCCCATCCCGTCGAGTGGTTCTTCGATAACATTCACTGCTTCCTCGAATGGATCCTCGATGTGGCCATCGATACCGCTCGTAACCCACAGGGTCACGTCGTCAGCGTTGATGGTATGCCGGACGCCCTCCACGTGTTTGATGAAGTTGGAAACCCCAATCATGAATAGGTTGAAAATAATGGGGATATCATGGAGCCTTGTGGGGTGCCCAAACTGCCGAGTTGCTCCTCTGATAGTTGTAGATTGCCGGCGCATGTCTGCGTGTAGCGACCCTTGAGGAATCCATGGATGTAATCTTACTTTTGATTCGTCATGTTAAACTTAGACACTTGTGTCAGAATCGCAGTGTCGCAATTTGTAAAACGTGGTATGGAGGTCGAGGCCCAGTACACCCTTGTTGTGTTGAGTGTTCGCCACTTCGACGATGATTTCGCGTTTGAGAAGTAGCCTAGAATCTTGTGTACTCACCTTCTCCCGAAACCTGATAATAAATTTGGGGTGGAGATCGACGCCTTCTAGAAAACGGTTCCAGCGATTCCGTAGAACGTTCTCCAGGACTTTCCCCCACATGAAGTGAGCGAGATTGGTCGCCGGTTCTTTATGCTTGGTGGCTTGCCTGGCTTTAGAATTAGGACAGTCTTAGCCATCTTCCATTGGCTTGTGCGTGGACCTTCATTCTAGTACTTGTAGTAACGCGTGAGAGCTTCGAATGCGTGATCTTCACGATTCTGAAGGGCCTTGTTCGTTAAGCGGTCTGAGTCTGCCGCCGACAAGCAGTTGAGGGCTTGCAGGGCTGCTGGTACTTCCCATACTTACATGTCACAGTCTAGCACATCGGTTTCCGTTTCAGCGTATTTCGGGTGACGGTATGTGGGCCACAGTGGTTGATACTGGCATCAAAGTGCTTGCTAACTTACCGTTCTCCCTGTTCTGTGGTGGCGCTGTGTAGACTTCGGGCAATAGTGCTTTGGTGATAGCTCCTCATCTCACTCTCGTCGGGTATGTGCCTGAGCATACTCCACGTTCTGCCCTTTTGGAGTTTCCAGAGGCCTCGCTACCCACTTCGTGTCATTTCTGGGTGCATAACACCTTGCAGTGTGCATTGATGTCCTGGTCGATAATCGAAATCTTCGTATGGAGACGTCTGTTTGTGCGTTGTGTTTCTCAGCGCGCTTTAATGAAACGCGTGGCCTCAAGTAGGTGACCAAGTTGACTTTAAATCTCATCAATACGGTCGTTCATCTTGATTTTTTTGTTACATATGAAGTAGTCTGTACGACGGCCTCTGCCCACTTCGGGATGTCGTTTATATCCATGCGTTCCTCCGGGAGACACCGGTGAAATTTGTTCCATTCTGTAATACGATCTTTCCGGATAGTGGGGATACCCTTGGGTTGATGAGTGGGACGGCAACGTCGAGGACGTAAAGTTCGCTACAGAAATCGTCGCCCGTGTTCCGCCTCAAAACCCCTCGTGAGGAACTCTCAATCCTGATGAAGGTGATGTCGGTAGTATTATCGCGTGTAATTGATGTGCCAATGCGTGTAAGTTATGCTGGATTCGTGAGGAAGTGCAACCCGGCATCCGTGGCGTCTTTTGTTACATTGCGGCCCTTGAAGGTCATTTTCGGATATCCCCAGTCTTGGTGCGGTGCATTCAAAACTCCTTCAATCAGTACTGTGCTTCCTGCTGCCAGTCGGCTTGCCTGCTGTATAAGTGCGCAAAACAATTGCTTTCGGTGTGGCCGGGTTGCAGTATACCGTGACTAGAAAGGTACTCTACTTGTAATTCTTAACCTTAATATATATTTATTGTACAGTGCTGAATCCAGCTGTTCTGAATGAGGTAGTGTTCCACCAATATAATTCCTTTTTGTAAGAAGATGCATACTCCTCGCCCAGGTCACGTGGCTTAGGCGTACGCGCTCAGTGGACTTCCGTGAGTGCGGTAGCAAGAGAGCTTCGGCGTGACTTCCATTTCTGTTTCCAGTACCATAAAAGTACCATAAAAGCATCAGCATTGTGGGTGAGGTGCTTCAAATGCTGTTTTAGTAGTGCTTTCTTCCCTTCGCAACCATTGCTATAGTGCAAGAAAGTCGCGATCGTGAACGAATGTTCCAGCCCAGTGACAACAGGGTGAAACACTGCCTCAAAATATGAGAGCACGTGCGGCATACAAAACACTGGAAATGACAACACAGTTGTGTACCATTGGACGCTTGTAAAAACACACAAATAATATAACTTAAGCCAACGTTCATTAATATGCCAAGATGCCCTTCGATGATGTGGAGCAAATTAATAGAATGTCCGTTATGAGGAGATTGAAGGGTTGAGGTGAACCACGTGGACGAGGTCCGGCCGCGTTTGTCATCGCGATGTGCATACGTCACCGTCGGAGATCACGTACAGAAGTTTGTCAACACTTTCTTCGATAACATTCACTGCTTCCTCGAATGGATCCTCGATGTGGCCATCGATACCGCTCGTAACCCACAGGGTCACGTCGTCAGCGTTGATGGTATGCCGGACGCCCTCCACGTGTTTGATGAAGTTGGAAACCCCAATCATGAATAGGTTGAAAATAATGGGGATATCATGGAGCCTTGTGGGGTGCCCAAACTGCCGAGTTGCTCCTCTGATAGTTGTAGATTGCCGGCGCATGTCTGCGTGTAGCGACCCTTGAGGAATCCATGGATGTAATCTTACTTTCGTTTCGCCATGTTAAACTTAGACACTTGTGTCAGAATCGCAGTGTCGCACTTTGTAAAACGTGCTATGGAGGTCGAGGCCCAGTACACCCTTGTTGTGTTGAGTGTTCGCCACTTCGACGATGATTTCGCGTTTGAGAAGTAGCCTAGAATCTTGTGTACTCACCTTCTCCCGAAACCTGATAATAAATTTGGGGTGGAGATCGACGCATTCTAGAAAACGGTTCCAGCGATTCCGTAGAACGTTCTCCAGGACTTTCCCCCACATGAAGTGAGCGAGATTGGTCGCCGGTTCTTTATGCTTGGTGGCTTGCCTGGCTTTAGAATTAGGACAGTCTTAGCCATCTTCCATTGGCTTGTGCGTGGACCTTCATTCTAATACTTGTAGTAACGCGTGAGAGCTTCGAATGCGTGATCTTCACGATTCTGAGGGGCCTTGTTCGTTAACCGGTCTGAGTCTGCCGCCGACAAGCAGTTGAGGGCTTGCAGGGCTGCTGGTACTTCCCATACTTCCATGTCACAGTCTAGCACATCGGTTTCCGTTTCGGCGTATTTCGGGTGACGATATGTGGGCCACAGTGGTTGATACTGGCATCAAAGTGCTTGCTAACTTGCCGTTCTCCCTGTTCTGTGGTGGCGCTGTGTAGACTTCGGGCAATAGTGCTTTGGTGATAGCCCCTCATCTCACTCTCGTCGTGTATGTGCCTGAGCATACTCCACGTTCTGCCCTTTTGGAGTTTCCAGAGGCCTCGCTACCCACTTCGTGTCATTTCTGGGTGCATAACACTTTGCAGTGTGCGTTGATGTCCTGGTCGATAATCGAAATCTTCGTATGGAGACGTCTGTTTGTGCGTTGTGTTTCTCAGCGCGCTTAAATGAAACGCGTGGCCTCAAGTAGGTGACCAAGTTGACTTTCAATCTCATCAATACGGTCGTTCATATTGATTTTTTTAATTACATATAAAGTAGTCTGTACGACGGCCTCTGCCCACTTCGGGATGCCGTTTATATCCATGCGTTCCTCCGGGAGACACCGGTGAAATTTGTTCCAGTCTGTAATACGATCTGTCCGGATAGTGGGGATACCCTTGGGTTGATGAGTGGGACGGCAACGTCGAGGACGTAAAGTTCGCTACTGAAATCGTCGCCCGTGTTCCGCCTCAAAACCCCTCGTGAGGAACTCTCAATCCTGATGAAGGTGACGTCGGTAGTATTATCGCGTGTAATTGATGTGCCAATGCGTGTAAGGTATGCTGGATTCGTGAGGAAGTGCAACCCGGCATCCGTGGCGTCTTCTATTACATTGCGGCCCTTGAAGGTCATTTTCGGATATCCCCAGTCTTGGTGCGGTGCATTCAAAACCCCTTCAATCAGTAGTGTGCTTCCTGCTGCCAGTCGGCTTGCCTGCTGTATAAGTGCGCAAAACAATTGCTTTCGGTGTGGCCGGGTTGCAGTATACCGTGACTAGAAAGGTACTCTACTTGTAATTCTTAACCGTAATATATATTTATTGTACAGTGCTGAATCTAGCTGTTCTGAAAGAGGTCATGTTCCACCAATATAATACCTTTCTGTAAGAAGATGCATACTCCTCGCCCAGGTCACGTGGCTTAGGCGTACGCGCTCAGTGGACTTCCGTGAGTGCGGTAGCCAGAGAGCTTCGGCGTGACTTCCATTTCTGTTTCCAGTACCATAAAAGTACCATAAAAGCATCAGCATTGTGGGTGAGGTGCTTCAAATGCTGTTTTAGTAGTGCTTTCTTCCCTTCGCAACCATTGCTATAGTGCAAGAAAGTCGCGATCGTGAACGAATGTTCCAGCCCAGTGACAACAGGGTGAAACACTGCCTCAAAGTATGAGAGCACGTGCGGCATACAAAACACTGGAAATGACAACACAGTTGTGTGCCATTGGACGCTTGTAAAAACACACAAATAATATAACTTAAGCCAACGTTCATTAATATGCCAAGATGCCCTTCGATGATGTGGAGCAAATTAATAGAATGTCCATTATGAGGAGATTGAAGGGTTGAGGTGAACCACGTGGACGAGGTCCGACCGCGTTTGTCATCGCGATGTGCATACGTCACCGTCGGAGATCACGTACAGAAGTTTGTCAACACTTTGGTGGAATTCTGTAGGGTTTAAAATCCGTCACAAAAGCATCTCTGTGCGTGCGCGTCGGGAAATTATAGCTAAAACCCACACTATAAGGTTTTGATACTGGCGTTTGGCAACAGAGGTTGTACCGTCTAGCATCCAACAACTACAGGTCCGAATTACGTACTGAGAAAGAAGGCAATACTGCTCCTGACCATGTAGGCAATCTAGGACATTGATGTTGAGGTCCGACGCCAATATTGCGGAACATCACGAATATTGGCGTCAAGCATTGTTGTCGGCTGTCTTTCATCGACAATCTCCAGCCGCGTCATCTTCGTAGTCCCAGAGAAAACTGTGTTGTATGCGTACTTTACAAAAGAGAGGACTTCGTCAGATGTCTCACGCTGAACGCTGACGTACGCGGAGACAAACTACGCAATAGTCTTGTTTATGAACTCGGGTAGTGCCATTGTTTCGGGAATATGTGGCATCAGATTTCATTCATGTCCTTTGAAGTGAGGCCCGCTCTCCGGTGCCTGATTAGAACTTCAGACGCTTTATTTTTGTCGGCAACATCCTGGAATAAAAAGTATTCCTTTTTGTTCAGTCACCTTCGTACGAGCAGTGGTGTGTATTTAGCGATTCATTTAGGGTGTCGCTCCGACAATAATTTGGTATCAACTTTTGATGTATAAAACTGCCCTGAAGGTTCATTGGAATCTGTGTGAAGAGATAGACTGGTACAATGTTAGGCTGCAGAAGTCCAGCAGGTTTTGGTTGCTGCATTTTTCGTCAGGGTCCTGCTGATCGGGATGTATGAGACGTCGGGCGTAGTGGTGTACCAGTAGTATCTCAATTCTATTAGATGCAAAGAATTTCTTGCTGGGGGTTATGTCCGGCGTCCTTCCGTTGTCCGCACCTGTCCCCCTGCACTATATAAAAATGAAATAGTTAGCGGCGCCCGGTTTCGATCCCATGACTCCCTGGCCACAAAGGAAGATACTCGGCGCCCTTTCCACTGCACTACCAAACCGAGACAGGAGCAAGCGCTACAAACACTTCTTATGTCCTTGACTCATTCAAACTACGTCAAGAAGCTACTGATACAACAAAGGCACGCGAAGCTGAACGTCAATGGAAAAGAGGAATGAAAACTTTAGTGGTGGATGTTGAATTTTCTGTGTGAAAGCTGACTCGGGAAGTGCCACGCGCCTTGCAGCTCAACCAGAAAAAAGACAAAAAGGGCGGGCAGCTGGGTAAGAGCTGCGTGAGCGTTGTCTTCACATTGATTGGTTGAGTGGTCATTCTCTTCATTGTGTCCAAACACACTATCATCAGCATCGTCTCGCCCACGCATCGTTTGGTGTCATCATCGTATCCCTGGGGTCACGCGATCCTAATCGTCATAGAAGATTGTTGGTTCGGCTGGCTGCTCCGTAGTGACCGCCGGAGTACACACCGCCATGACTTTGGTCTGCTTCCCGTTTTTCCACCGCCTGCGCCGGTTCTGCTCCGGCGTGGAACCTACACAAAACCCCCATGCTTTGCATCACCACATGGTTCCCTTCGGGGAGATGGTGTAATTTCGTTATGTTTTCTTGTGAGCTGCGATTTTCACAAAAGAAATCGTCCTGAGTTGCCTCCAAATTTTTGTCAGAAAGGTCGGCACAGAGGAGGAGAGCTACTTGGATTTTGTAGTGAGTTCAAAGCTCTTTGTTCGGATGACGGAGATTTGGAGACTTGATGCCGGTATGCTTTTTTAAGGCATTTGTGGCAGCAACGTCACCTTCCTGGAAGTGTCCCATCGTAGTGCATAACTCGAGATTCTTGCGTTGCTTTTCGGCAAGGCCACTCTCTGTGGCTGTTATAAAAACACCACGCGGTCTTCACGTTCGTCTTCTTGTTAGCTGTGTGTGGCGCGACGTCGTAAGTCGTTACCGAATTTGTGCCACAGTGTTCAAAATACCAACACAACGCAGCGCACGGTTGCAAGCCATAACCTTGAATTGTTTGCAATACATGTATGGGCGAAATTCAACTTTATTCTTTTTTGTCTCATCCTTCACAAGAAAATCCTACGTGTACGAACTACGCGTTGAAGCGATGCATTACCTGTATACAATAGCCATGAATATACGAGCGCTAAAGTTCCCAGGAACTGGGTGAGAGAAAGAGCAATTCAAATTTTTGCATACTGAATTTCTTGTTCCGCTTGAAGTGGGGCTATTAGAGTATTAGTTCAATGCAAGTAGCCTACTTGTTGTATTAAAAAGCAACACAATACATCAGTTTTGATGGGGCCAAACTATAGTTATCGGTGCAGGTGAGAGAGAGAGAGAATGCTCTTTAATGTGAACTGGTGAGGTCAGCCCTGCTACGGACAAGGCTTGCTACACCAGATGGGGGGTGACTACGTTGATGAGTGGTGCATATCAGACATCAGGGTTACAGTAGGAAGAAGACAAACATGAAGAGTTAAAAAAAATGAAAAAAAAGGACAAGAAGAACAAGAGATTGCTGCTAACAGATTCCGGACAGAAAAATACAATTAAAAAGAAAATCGTTAATTGAAACGCTCAAACAAAATGAAAAGTAAACGACGGGAAAAAAAGTAACAGTAAAAGCATTTGGGAACAGCCTGAAGAAAACCGCTCTGGGACTATCGCAATTATTTCAAGCTGTACCATTTAAATGTGGCCACTTCTCGGTGATATGTGGGGGGATGTTATTTAAAGAAAGGCAACACTTAATAATTACAATTGTCCTCGGGTGAAGGAAAATGCCATGCCGATGAACCCTGCTGAACTTGAACTGCCTGCTTCTGAACATGTTCCACATGGTCCTATTTCAGTGTTTATTTTGTGTTGTCGTCTTCTCCCTAAAACAACAAAAAAGTGGGGACAAAACCCAGCCTAGCGAAACACTGTCAGCTTAACAGCGAACAAAAAGTAAATAACATAGTGCACCAACCTAACACTGCTTAGTCAGATAAAACATTTTGTAGATAAAAAAGCACCACACACCACGCAAAAAGTACAGTCGCCAAATTATACTATACTATACGCTCCAAAACGTACATTCTTCAGTGCGCTAGCAGGTTAGTCAAAAGGGACGCATGAATGATTAAATTTAAATTAAAATTTATGGCTTTCTCGCAACAGGGAAGCCTCGCACTCTGCAAGAAATCGCGAGAACTGTACACAGTATGGTAGTCTTGTGTAGTCCAAAAGTGCCCATAAACGCATTTACAACCACTCATACAAAACAAGGTGGCTGTGGAGGATTTTTCAAGGCCACGAATCGCAGATGCAAGATTGATAGGCAGTCCGCTTGTAGTAGACAGAACAAAACATTATTTGTTGATATTCATTACCAGTTCGGGGTAAAAGCGGTGTTACGAAGGCAATAGGACGATATTTTGCATCCCCGGGTTGCAGGGGAAGAAAGTATTACAAGGATTTTTCTAGGTACTTGGAGACATGAAAAACTGCTGAGGGCATTAGGGATCCCGGAAATACCAAAAACTCAGCGTTAACTGTAGTTTACAGTTTGCGACCTGAGACAACTGATGCAGAATATGTCTGAGCTTGCGTGGAGGCATCTCACTCCTAAAGTACGTAGTGCAGCTCAAGGTACCAGTCATCCTGACTGGCGGAAAGTTACAGCAAAACGGCATTTCCAGCGCTAAAGCTTTTATTGTGATTAATAACCACCCAATGACGTAGAATCCAGCAGCATAAAATATGTAAAATAGAGTATGTAACTCGGCGTGCTTTGTCGGCCGCAAGAGTGATGGTTTAAGACTTGTGCGTGTTTCGATCAACGAAAACTCTACGCCACACAGTGGCGGACGAAAGCTGTGAGGATAGTTATTATTAGTTTTGCGAGTTGCCGGCGAAAGCTTTGAGTATAATGAGTAATGGTTTTGCGGGTAAAAATTACAAATTATTTATTTTCTGTCGTTGCGAATAGAACGTTCCCACCCAATGGGGTGGTGGATATATATGGCTGTAACAAGTTCTTCCCTTTCGGTATTAATAACGCATAGCCGTATAATCGCTCTGCCAGAATGCCATGATAAAAAAAAACTTTTGTTCAAAATAAACCTCTAAATCAGCGCATGTCAAATCAGCGTGAAACGAACAGTGATCTCATTAGAATTCGGACGCGCAGAAGGATAGAGAAGTTGGACCAGTAACATAAGTATTTATCATGCGTAATATGCGAAGCCTGCCTGCCTACAGCTAGAGGTACTTTAAAAAGTAGTTTTAAACATCTGCAATATCTATCAAACGAGAAAAGTACACTTTTAAGGCAATAAACAAGACCTTCCCTAAGTGCCACCACAGCCGACGAGGTACGCCCCTCCCCCCCCCCAACATGAGCGTATGAAACACACAAAGAAAGATTGCCAACCTCAAATGGAATCAATGCAACAAAGTGTCATACCACCAAACTGCACGCATTTAGCTAGATGTAGGTTGTAAATAAATATGCAACTATATCAAAACCAAAACACTTTCAGAAGAATTTACGTTTATTTAGAAAGGGTAGAGTTCGGTGCACTCTGTCTTCCTAAAGCGACAATAAACAGTTTTCTCTAGGTCAGAATGTTCACCGCCTAATCGTGTACTACGAGTTACACCGTTGTGTTGGGAACCGGCCCCGTAAACAAAAAAGAGGTCATTTTTTTTCTTTTCATTTCTACATTGTAATTCTCATCGCCTCCAACAGCGCATATTATGTCGCTTCACGGGGATATCAATGTTTCTATGATGCAGATTGGACTTAAGATTACACGGCGCTATTTACGGGTTGCCTGAACCTCTGCAGGTAATCACTGTTTTAGTCTTTACAAAAGACGCCGGCGGCGCCCCTGGTTTTGGCAGTTCGAGCGGTTATGTCTGCAGGTAGCCGTCCGCAACTGCGTACCTTTTATTGGACGAATGTCGATCGTCTGCCCACGCCAAATGAACGTAGCTCATTTCGCTATATATAAATAACGTGGAAAACTACGCGACATCTCTGCAGGTGGGAACGCGTGACCACTAAACCACGCCGTCTGGCCCCGCTGTCCGGTGTGCACGGAGCGGTTAATAATAGGAACAGACTTTACCAGCTAAAACTTTTATCCTCCTATCATAACAGGACCTTTGCCTAAAAGCATGGCCTTAAAAATCGGTCAGCGAATATGTGCTGCTAGCTCATCGTGATCTGCACGATCAGGCCTCGGAGCGACCTCTTCGCAGGAGGCAGCTCTTCATGCATGAAAAGCTACACGTCGCAAAGTTTTGGTGGAAATCTTACAATATTTTCGTGATAGAGATTGTATTGTTTAGTGCCCCTTATCTGAAAAAAAAACGCTCGCTTCCCCTATTTTAAAACTGACTTGCGAAGCTAGCATGGCTGGCGCGACACGCAATGCTTTCGGGCGTACCGGCGGACGGTACTGCGTTGCGCCGAGCTCATCATGTCGGAGGCGAAGCACGCGTCGGCTGATAAAAAGCGGGATGTACCTACGAACGAAGCCGTACGTCGCGACGCATGTACGTACGTCACAACGCATGTGTCTTGGCATAGTACATGCGTTTATTTTTTCTTCAGGTGGACAGCTCATAGCAGCGACAGCGTTTTGCAGCGCCACGAAAAATAGAAACATCAGTGCACTCTTCTGTTAGGTCTCACACAATATAATTCAAGCGTTCTTTGTACTTTCTTACTGAGGGTGGCATTCACAACTTCTCCCTGCAATTTTATTTTATGTCAGTCAGTGATGCGTGTTAAGTTTTTCATAATGGTGATGGTTGACGTTTAAAGGCCCTAGGGTAACTATGGCATAGAGCGACAAAATAATGGTCATGTGCGGTAGATGAAGACTACGAGTGAAATCAGTCTACATCGAGTAAAACTACGAGAAGACTACGAGTAAAAGATAATAAGGAGGCTGGTTTAAAGGCTAGGTTGTGATCATGCATGGTATAAAATTTAGTCTGAAATTTCACTTCTGCAAAATACTTAAATTTGCATTTTTACAGAGAATAAATGTTTATGCAGAAAAACGCTGAATGTGCTGGGACCTGTTGCCTGTAGAGTTCGGTAACATGTTTGAGTCGTAATGCTTGGAGTGTTTTTATTGAAATAGTACGTGGATCACGATAAGCTGTCACCTTGCCTGTTTCACAGGGTTCTCAGAAATCCCCTGTGAAGGTGAGAAAATGTACATGTGTGTGGCATATCCATAACCTGGCTCAGGCCACCTCGGTGTGTCTGTTGTGTCTATGGTTTGCGGTCCCAATAGTAGCTTTATTACGCTTAGTTTGTTGTCTATCTGTGCATTGCAGTGTTCTTGCCATGTTTTTGCGCAGGTAATGTCTGATAGGTGAATTCCTGTAGGTGTAGGATACGGTTGTTTGTCAAACGTTGTAAGTGCAGCAACGGCCATTTTCTTTGAGATCTTGTTCTCTGTGATACCAGAGTGACCTGGCATAAAGCACACGGTCACTTGAAAGTATCGCGCTCGTAAAGACAATGTTATCATTGGTAAGACAATGGTAAACTATTTTTAAGATGATAATGTCCTCACAACGCTTACGGAATCAGTATAAATTATGCATTGAAGAAAATTATGCATTGGAGAAGGAGTTTGCCATAGGCAACTGCCGTCAAGGTACATGTATTTGAATTTATGGTGTTACAGACATTCAAGGTAGCACCATGCGCAGCACAGCACACAATGGTGGTAGTTGCCGAGGCATCAGTATAAAACTCTGCACACTGGCATTTGTGCTACAGATACAACACGTACAGCAAGGTTTCACATCTGGGCGCTCGGTACGTGTCCGTACGTGTAAAAGATAAGTCGCAAGATTCACTGTGGAGATTTCATGGTGCTATAAATTATTCTACAGAAGATTTGATGGTTTGTAAAAAGAAGACAGCAAGCTCTGACGCTTCTTCCTTAACTTTGTAAGAGAAAGGTGCCGAGAAAGTTGAACTGTTAAGCAGAAGTTGAGAGAAGAACATATTGTACAAAAGCTGATTAGAAGCATGTTCTGGAATTTATAAGATTTTATAGGTAGAAAGGAGGTTCATTGATCCAGGGGAAAGTTCTTGCACTCAACATAGAGGACTTCATCAGTGTTGTCCTGAAAGCACCAGACGCAAGGCGACGTCTTCACTGTCGCAATAGGTGGAGCACTCGCAATGCGGCTTTGTGGGCTGCCCATATGCCGCACTGCCGTAGTCCAAAAGGAAGCCAACTAAGGCATTATACAGGCGCAGCAGGAGTTCTATGTCGGCACCTTACGATTCCTGTGAAAAGATCTTAAGGATATATATTGTTTCAAGACATTTATTCATAAAGTTCTTGATATGAGAAATGAATGTGAGTTTGTGGCGAAACACAACACCACAACACTCCTGCTTTTTTTCACCCGAATCGACACGCCATTAAGAGTAAAGTCTGGATCCAGATTGGACCAATGTTTAACGGAAAACACAACGCAAGAGCTCTTTCCAGGATTAACTTTAAAACCATTATTTTGGCCGCAGCCGGCACGTTTTTTGACGCCAAGCTAGACAACGTCCCAAGATCGACATATTACATAATACAAACAATATGTTGGCGACATCTACATATGTGGGATAAGACATTGAATGTTGCAATGCTGTCCCAAGAGAGTTCTTGCTATGTATGAAAAATGACAGTCCACCATGCGGCATGCAGTGTTCTTTCACGTGAACTTTTGACAGTACACAGCCAACTATCATGCAAGTAACTAGCAAGGGCGCTTAACTTATTACTCAAAACACCGAATGTTTTGAGGTCACTGTGGATCCAGTAACTCCAAGCGATGTCGTAGTCCTGTCCAAAAACACCATAAGCAAAAGATCAGTACAATGTGATGTTGGGCGAGTTGGTGCATTAAAAATTACGAAACTTCGCGTAAATGGACAAACACACGAAAGAAGACAGACAATGCGGAACTCACAACTCACAACACAGTCATGAATTCCTCATGGTCTGTCTTCTTTCGTCTGTTTGTCCATTTAGCGCAAGTTTCGCACGTCAAATGCAAAACTGTTTATGTGCGAAGATTTCTTGTAATATGATTCAAGTACCCCGAGGTAGTCCTTCGTGGACCACCCTGCCCTGAATCCTGCCTGGCAGCTCAGGAGGAGACCTTTGTACTCAGGCAAGTACATGAACCCCGGCTTTAGTATACTCTCATGTATCTTACAAACGCAGCTGATCTGGGCAGTGGATCGATATGTTGCAGGAGTGGAAAAGTCGTTCGGCTCATTCTGGAAACCTATAACTATAGCCTCCCTCCAAGAATATGGCATGTGTCCCGGAATATACGTCTTCTTATATAGGTGGAGGCCGGTTTAGTATCGTTGTATATGTGATGTTGACCGCCTAGGGCTGAGGGTATACACGTACTTAGAGCAGCACTCAGCTTATGAAACGAAAACTTTGAGTTATGCAGCGTGGTTGAGTTGTAATGCCAAAAATACTTCTTTTCAGGTGACATTTTATTTCACAGTGGTATTCCTGTATTATGTATAGATGGAAACGTGTAGGAGGTGTTGCGCAAGTCTGTTGGCATTGTCTTCAAGTGTGTCCCGATTTGTGGTAACTAGGGGTAGGCTGTGTGTTTGTTGTTTTTACAGTTTTTGTATACGTGACCATACGTTCTATGTGTGTATGAGTTTATTGATGTTATGAGTAAAGCGCAACTAGTTCCAAGCGCCTTTCCCTTTTGAACGACCTGGGGCACCCATGAATGATACCCCACATCTTGTTGAGGCCATCTCGCGCTGGCCTATAGTCCTTATTCCATCACGGCCTCTTATGGTGGCGGAGACCACCAATGCCGTTGGAAATGTTCTTTTCGGCGCCCTCAAAAATGTGTACCGCGAGGAGTTGTGTAGTCCTTAACCCTTATGTGTCTTCAGGATGTTTAGCGTAGCTAGATGTCTCTGTACATGTAAACCAGTTTGTTCTTGCTTCATTGGACCTCCTATGGGAAGATGGACTGCTTGGGCGTTTACATGTTTATGTTTGTAAGGTGTGGAAGTGGTCACTATCTCATAGATCCCTGCCCACACCCCAGTAAAGACAAGGAAATAGAACTGCGAAACCAATAGCCAAGTCAAGGTGTGAATAAGTGTGTCTTAAATTATGGCATGTTGGCTTTTTATTGTAGAAAGGCTGCCTCCCGTGATACTAAGTATTTCTGAATGAAGCGGCCTCAGGCATCTGTGAGCAAAAAGCATAAGCGTGGGCAATAGGCGTAGAGTTTGCTATGAGAATTAGAGGTTCAAGCAGCTGATGTGCAAGACCTTAGAAATCGGAGCCTGACACGTGCAGGTCCTGAGGCTCGTGCAGAAAGCATAGTATTATGACGATATTGAAGTTGGGTACAGTGGGATGCCAAGTATTCCTGGTGATGATGGCTACACCAACTGAGGATGTGCCTCCCATTATTGTCCTTCGTATACAAAAAGTAGCTTCTCAATAAATTTCTCTTAAGTTCACATATGTTTGTTGAAGACACGTCACACTTGTTTTATTGAAATACAACAACTCATAAGCATCATCAAGATATTAGGATGCCTCTTCAGTTCCATTTTACATTTTCTCTTTTAATTACGGACATTTAAGAGCAACTTCATTTTGTGTGTGCATTCATGTTTTGTCTCTCGGGGATTTTTTTACATTAGCAAGAGTATGCTCATTGGCATAAAATACCCTTTTTACAGGTAGATATCGGCACCTGTCTTTTGAATAAAAACAAGAAGGGAGCGGTGGTTGGTTCCCATAGCCACTGGTGAAAGTCGGGGGGTCTTCAGTGTGAAGGCCTACGCCTCTGAGGTGTCGTCTTAACCCAGTGGAGCACGTGCCCATAATATATGGTCCGCGTCAGCTTGTTCAGAAGGAGTGGTGCAGAAGGTGCAGGTGTCATCAAACGGGGCATGTTAGCAGGGTTTCAACTACCTGGTCACGGCAGGTGAAAGCGCCACTCTAAAGTGAGGTCTGCGGAGCAATACCTCTTTCATGCCAGCAAGTCTACTCGGGAGGCTTATTCTATGTGGTGGGATGGAGGCGCGTGTGGCGCAACGCAGATGGTCCTTCCGTCAAAGACAGGTTTTTCTGCGACCCGTTTTAACATTAGGAGCGACCGAGGTGACAAGCCTAATCCTCTTTATTGTAGGTGTGGAGCATATTCTGCTGAACCCAGAAAAGCGCGAGTGGGCAGGGGTACGTGTCTAGTAGTGTGCGGATGTCCTTTGCAATAGCAGAATTTTTGGATACTGGGTTTAAATACCATAACGCCACAATAAAATCTGTAAAAAGACACAGGACAAAACCCACTTGTTGGCTATTTTCGGCAGGTGTTAGTGCCTGTAGGCCATCTCGGATGGCTGTGAGCTCGCCCACTAGAGATGGCAGGGCGTAGATTGTTTGGCAGATGGAAGTTTAGGATGCGCCACGGTAGACGGAACACTGCATCGCAGTAGATAAAACGACATCCTGGGCCCCAGCGTCGATGAATGCGTCTACCGCCTCGTACTTGGTTTCAGCCATCATCAGTGTTCCTCTCGCACATGCTTCTCCGTTAGATTGAGTGCGAAGTGGAGTCGGTGATTGATTATCGGCAACATGGTGATACAGCCATGGCGGCTCGGCTACAGGCGATCTGGTGAAGCAGGTAGAGAGCAGCCCATGTATACAGCTAAAGCCGCTGCTTCCGAAACAAAAGTACGCTTGGGCATACAGGCTGAGCGACGTTGTTCAACGGGTTCGTCAACGTGCTCCGCTTAGCCTCAGCTTGAAGAGATGGCATCAGGCTCATTCTAGGCAGGCAGGTGATATGCGCATTTAATCTTTGTAAATAGCTTGAAGTCGTTTCCACTCGGTCTGAGTATGTACGAAACTCTCGGACAGCGCTTTTCGGGCATTTGTGTTGGCTTGGACGCCGGAGGACTTTCCGCTGCAATGCAGGCATGTACGGCCAGACGTCCATGTCATCTGTAGATGTCATTGGCTCCGTGACCAGGATGTAGTGCTCTTTCAGGCGCTGTTCTATTCAGCCACCACCCCGAATGCCATAGAGGGCTCCACGGCCAGGAAAGGTGTTGCGGCTTCCCGCACGGGGCACCTTGAGCAATCTTTGTGACCGTATTGCTGACACCACGGGCACCGAGCCCCCTTACAAAAGTTGTGCTCAACCGTGACGATATCTTTTAAGATGAAGGGTATAAACCTCAAACGGTGGCAGTCGGAGCCAAGGTCAACCTTTGGCACATGGGCTTCCTGTCTGTTTAGCAGGCAGGGAGATCCGGCACCTTTTCTGCTATCAGGGTAAGGCTGACAGAAAGTACCCCGGTACCCTGTTTCTATACTATGATATATGGCATTTTCTAACCCCCCTAACGTGATCGGTACCTGAAAAGGGGCCGCACTGAAGTATCCTTCCCTTCTTTTTTTCCATTTCTATTCCAAAGACCGATAATGTTTCTCGCTTTTTGATAATGAAATCCCTGAATAAATGAAAACCCGTCACTTCCCAGCCTGTGTTTCTCATTACCAAGTTTTTTGAAAGCCTTGTAGGCGAAACACAACCGGAGGAATCGTATTTGAAGTCCAAAACAAACCACAATCCCGTAACCTGTTGAATAAAACCCGCATGGTCGATGTGGACATCAAGATCACGCCCCATCACACCCTCAATAGCAGCGAGGGTGTGATTTCTGATATAGATCTAATACATAAGACTCAGACAGATCTGCTCGACGACTTCCGCTACTTGGGCTTGAGAGCACTGCGGTGAATCACGATACATCGAAACGACCAAATAGCTACTGAATACAAATTATTGACGTTTGACCACTCAACATTTCTTGAGTCAGTCAACGCAGGCTTCATGAGATGTCCAGTCTCACCCTACATGTCAAACCCACGCAGCTGCTTCAGGTGTCAGCGGTTTGGTGGGCACGGCATGAACTCTTGCTGTGGTAAACCGACGTACGCAAACTGTGCAGCTCATGATCACCTTAACGACAAATGCGCATCCGAGAGCTTCACCTTTGCGAACTGCCAGGGACCGCACGCTGCCTATTCTAGGAGCTGTGAAAACTTCAAACAAGAAAACACACCATTGCCTTAAAAGTAAACGAGAGCATCACCTTCCCAGAAGCGCCAACGAGGTTCGCCTTTTTCCCCCTGGGGAGGTACGGCGACGCGGTCCCCAGAGGCCGGAACTGCGTCTGGTCTCGGCGGGGGCCCAGTACCACGAGTCGGAACTTGTCCCGCCCCCACCTCCCTTCGGATTGCCTCGCGCGGCCCAACCCGGCACCACACCACCTGCTCAGTCAGCAGTGGCTGTGGTGCACCCGCGTCCGTTGGTGATGCTCTGCGTCCGCTGGTTCTTCTCCACCGGCCCGAAGCACACGCGATTGCATGGAGGAGATGGAGACAGAGAACAGCGCACTAGTTCCCACTCCCGCCGCACTGCTTGGCCACCCAGGAATCTCCTGACGCCTTCGGCGTTCGCGGCGCAAACGAAGGGCACCAGAAAGAGTGCCAAGTCCGGGTGGTCCGGTACGCTGGGTACCCCTTCCAAATTTGATCATGAGATAGATGTGGGATATATCCTTTCTGCTTTGCGGAGGAAGGAGCGGGTCCCTCCATCTAAACCTCCAGAGAAGGTAAAAAACCCCTCCCCAGAGTGCAAGCCCCGAAAGACATTACGTAAATAGACAAACTCAGGTAGCTCTAACACAACATAAAGGGAAGAGAAAACATAGTTCAATAGAACTGCAGAGGTCTTCTGAATAATCTTGAGGACATGTATAAGATCAGCATGCCAATCAACGAAGTTTAATGTGTGTCCAATAAACACATTTAAATTCCAAGATCACAAATTTCTTGACTAGTTAACTCGTATACAGAAAGGACAGGGTTGGCTGCACACACTCTTCTGGCGGTGTGCCATAATCGCCTGCAAATACTTAGAAGGCCACCCTGTAGCTCTGAACACTGTCCTTGAGGCTGTAGCCGTCCGCACAATAATATTTATTAGCTTCATAAGGTATGCTTCATTTAGAGTCCTCGTGATCTGGCACTTTCGAGCTCTGACTTTGAGGCGCTGGTCGACCAGCTGACCGAACCATACATCCTAACAGGCGACCTTAAAGCACCCAATTCTCTTTGGTGCTCTCGCACAAATGCCAGAGGTCACCTAATGGAGAAGTTTTTAGCATCCTCTGGAAAAAGCCTTTTCAACAAGAAACAGCATACATACTATAACATACGACACAACACATACTCATATCTTGATTTGGATATTAGCTCCGCAGTTCTCTTTCCTTGTCTTGAGTGGGGCGTGTGTACAGACCCATATAGTAGTGACGACTACACCACCTTACTAACATATATAAATAAATGCCCATGCAGTCCATCTTCCCAAAACAGGTTCAATGAAGCAAAACCAAACTGGAACACATTTACATACACATCTAGAGTACACTACACATCAGTTGAACACCTACACATTGAAAAAGCTAGCCAACTAGTCACAGCGCACATCCTCGACAACACCGAAGAGTCTATTCCCCACGCCCCTTGTGCTCCACGCAACCAGAGGAGGCCGTGGTGGAATGAGGACTGTAGGCGGGTGCGAGAGGCCCAGAACAAGGCGTGGGGTATCCTTCGTCACTACCCCACGTTGGGTAACCTCATTTTGTTCAAACGAGCCAAGGTGTTAGGAAAACGCGGGCGCCGTGAAGCAAAACGAGAGAGATGGCACACCTTCTTGACATAATTAAACTTTTACACAGACACACAAAAATCTGGACACGAATACGAAAACTAAAATGACAACGGACACACAGCCTGTCCCTGGTTAGTACAACAGAGGACACACTGGAAGACCAGGCTAACACACTTGCACAACACTTCTAACACGTGTCCAGTTGAGCACACTACACAAAAACTTTCATGAAACACAAAACATCTGCAGAAATCCTTATAAGACAAAGACAAATCAAAGACTTCTTACAACTCTGAATTCCCTCTCTATAAGCTGAGGGCGGCCCTGAGCAAATGCAAACCTTCAGATCAAGGCGAAAATACAATTACATAGACCATGATACAGCACATATACCAAGACACTCTTGAAACACTCTTACACATATACCATAAAATATGGCTTTCAGGACACATTCCACGCTCTTGGATGAAGGCCATAGTAGTGGCTTTTCTAAAAGAAGGAAGGGACCATTCCTCTCCAACCAGTTATCGTCTCATTGCCCTGAAAAGCTGCCCGTGTAAGGTCTTTGGGAGGATGATAAACATGTGACTTGTGTAGTTGAGAGTACAACGCTCTTCTCGAAAGCTGCCAGGCAGGCTTTAGGTCGGGGCGATCTACAACGATGAACTCGTTGCGTTATTGTCGTATATAAAGATGCTTTCCTTCACAAGCACTACTGTAGGACAGTATTCTTTTATCTAGAAAAGGAGTACGATACTCCTTGGCGGTACGGCATCGTCAGGTAATTGAAATCCTTTGGCATGTCGGGTACTATGATGAACACGCTTGCCAGTTACCAGTCTGAAATAACGTTTTGCGTGCGAGTTGGAACTGCACTCTAGGTTTCATGTACAGCAAAACGGCGTGCAACAAGGTAGAGTTTTGAGTTGTACTTTGTATAGTGTAAAAATGAATTTAGGGCACTGCCACCATCGATTTACTGTTCAATCTATGTAGACGACGTTCAAGTCTCCTTCAAATGGTGTAACATGTCTATCTGCGAGCGTCAAATCCAGCTTGGTGTGAACAGGCTAGCCGGGTGGGCAGATAGCAATGTTTTTATATTTTATCCAACGAAGTGCACTTCTGTTTTGTTTTCCAAGAGGCGTGGAATTGGACTGGATTTAGACGTTGAACTCCACGGTGTCTCTATTTCTGTCAAAAAGGAACACAATTTTTACATATAATCTTTGATGAAAAGCTGACATTTATTCCACACATAAAAAACTAAAACATATATGCTTAAGAACACTGACTATCCAGAAGGTACTTTTGGTGCGGACAAAAACCTTTACGTGTTTTACCAGCCAAATAGGTTCACAGTTGGACTATGGTAGCGTTATCTGTGAATCGGCCACTAAAACATCCCTCAGGTTGCTGGACCAAGTGCTCCATCTGGGGCTCCGCCTGGCGTGGGGCCAATTCCGGGCTAGTCCAGATGAAAGCCTGTATGTAGAGTGCAACAAATGGAACGTAAAACATCAGAGAGCATACACAGATCTTTTTATGCTTTTAAATTTCATCTATGCCTCACTATCATTTCAAATCCGTTTTTTTATGATGCGTGCATGACTGAACTGCTTTTAAATCGACATCGTTCTCTGCGCCCTTCTCTTACAGAGTTAAAGAGGAAGCGTCAGAGCTTTCTTTCTACTTTTAGACACCATACAAACTTATGTAACAGGTTTTATAACACCATGGCATCTCCGCCCTGTATCATGCGACACAACTTCCGCACATGTAGAAAAAAATGGGCTCCAACATGTGCAATTCTGCAGCACTTCTTATATTATCAGCAGAAGTATCAATGTTCTGAATTATGAACGGACGCCTTTAAAACTGTCACCTTTTTGTCCTGCGCGGCGCATGGGCCCGGACCTAATGTCACTACGCCACGACACCGACCCCAACCGACGCCGCCAACACCGGCAAGCCCACAACCAACGGAGACGACCGTAAGCCTACCACCATCCTCCGAGACCGCCATGGAGGCCCAAGAAGACGAGGAATCTCCGCGAACAAGAGACGACGAGCAAGAGGCACGAACCCAAGGTGGAATAAGTGTTGCCGTCCGGTTACGACGCTGCACCGAAAGAATAGACCGCTTAGAGAAGAGAGTCGACGCTCTCGAGCATCGCATGAACGCTCGGTTCGCGGCAGTAGAGCGCCGCCTCGATGCGCTACAACAGTTCCTATACAGGAAGCTAGGCCGCGATGACGACGTGGCAGTAGAAGACCGCAGCCCAACCGTCAACACAAGGACATCGCCATGACCAGACAACCCCGGACCAACTCGACTCTCACAATTTGGCAATGGAACGCCAACGGCTTCCAGTGCCGGAAAGCAACGCTACTACAAATCATCCAGGGCGCCGAGAGGCCCCCGGACATCATAATGGTGCAAGAGACGCACACGGAGGACGCCCCGTCCCTCACGGGTTACAGAGCACACGCAAGCCCCCCGAGTGCACGAGACTGCGGGAAGGGGGCGGCGCAGGGCGTCTGCACCTTCGTGAAGAAGGGATCCCGTTTGTGAAGCACGAGGGCCTCCTCGGCCGCAGCGCACTGGAATACTGCGCAACCGAAGTGGTTCTAAGGAAGAAGAAGAAAGAGTCCATCCTCTTGGTGAACGTATACAGCAATCCCGCGCATCGCCAACAGAGATTCCGCACCATTCTGCACACGGCACTGGCGACGGCGCCGAGGGACACGATCGCGATTTGCGGAGACTTTAACGCCCCCCACAAAGAGCTCGGGTACAGCCGCACGACGCTGAAGGGCAAGGAGTTGCTAGACGAGGCGGCCGACGCCGCCTCGTCTAGCTCGAACACGTGCTGAACAACAGATGGCAACGCTACCTCGAGACGGAAGGGCTCTACCCCGACACCATGTTGGGTTTCCGGGAGAGGCTTAGCACTCAAGACGCCATGATCCAGCTACAACACGACATCCTGGACACGTCCGTCCGCACCCAAGACAACAGGGCCGTGCTGGGGCTGGACTTGAAGAGCGCGTTCGACGAAGTCAAGCATTCCGCCATCCTGGAACAGGCCGGCAGGCTCGGCCTGGGCAGACGATCCTACAACTACATCCGAGACTTTCTCTCGGAGCGGACCGTCGAAATACACGCGGGAGACCTCCAGCTGCCGCCGAAGAAGCTCGGGAGCACGGGAACCCCTCAGGGCTCGGTGATATCGCCGCTGCTCTTCAACCTCGTGATGATCGGGGTGGCGCGCAGACTCTCGGGGATCCCACAGGTCCGCCAAACCATCTACGCGGACGACATCACGCTGTGGGTCCCCGGGGGTAGCAACGGCCACATCGAAGACGCGCTGCAGACGGCGGTGGACGCCATCGAACACCACCTTGACGGTAAGGGCCTGCGGTGCTCGCCGCAAAAGTCGGAGCTGCTGATCGTCCCGCCGCCGGGCAAGTACCGTAAGAGGGAGGCGGAGGACTCGGCGAACATCAGAATCAGAACGAGGGACAGCGCCGTCATCCCCAGGGTAGACACGCTCCGGGTCCTCGGCATATGCCTCGAGGCCAGCAGAAGTAACAAGACCACGGTCGACCGCCTCGTCACCAAGATCGGTTCGGCGGCCAGACTCGTCCGACGTGTGGCGATGCGGCACAGCGGAATGAAGGAGGCCAACCTCCTCCGACTGCTCCAATCTTTTGCGATGAGCCACGTCGCCTACGTCGGCGCGTTCCACTACTGGCTACGGCAGGAGCGGGACCGCATCAACGCAGCCATCCGCAAGGCTTACAAGACGGCCCTGGGCTTGATATGCCGCACCAGCACGGCCAGGCTACTCGAGCTGGGGGTGCACAACACCCTCGAGGAAATCAGCGAGGCCCAAACGACGGCGCAGTTCGAGCGCCTCGCCTCCAAAAGAACGGGCAGGTGCATCTTGGAGCGCCTCGGGATGGGACCGAAGACCACGGACTCGCATCGGCACGAGACGACGCAGCTCCAGCCGGAGGTGATGCAGCGGCGCCGGATCCTCCCGCTACCCCGCAACATCCACCCCGACCGCAACCGCGGCCGCCGAGAAGCGAGGGCACGCGCTCTCGCCGCGACGCACGCAAACGACACGGGCGCCCTGTACGTGGACGCCGCCCGGTACCCCGACAGACGCGACGCCAACGCCGCGGTGGCGGTCCGCGCCACCACGGGTAAAGTGTACAGCGCCTGCAGCGCCCGCGCCCCGTCCGCCCGCCAGGCGGAGGAGACGGCGATCGCAGCTGCGCTGACGGACCCGCGATGCACCACGGTGATCAGTGACTCGCGCTCGGCCATCGCGAACTACGCCAAGAACAACGTGTGTGAAAGTGCTGTGCGCGTTGTGAGGTGTCGTGCAGTGATCAGTGAAGCGGTGCCGGCCACCCACCTCCGGTGGTTTCCGGCGCACACGGAGATCAGAGACGTGGGCGGTGGTCTTCCCAACCGCAACAAGACGGCGGACGCCGCCGCGCGAAGCCTGACCAACCGCGCGGCGGTGGCGACGGCGAGTCCGGCCGGCGGCCACCGAGCTGCCGGCGGGGCCCCCCCTCCTCCTCCGAGCTCCGCGGCGAAAGACCACCGAGAAGACGACGACGACGACGACGGGTGGGACCCGGAGACCCTCCTCACGTGCGGGGAGGTGCTGGAGTGGTACCGGCTCGGCCGCCGCACAGCGCCACCGCCCCACCCGGGACTCACGCGTACGCAGGCAGTGCTGTTACGCCAGTTACAGACACTATCGGTAATCACGCCGGCACTCGCACGCCACGTGTGCCCGGACGTCTACGTCAGTGATGTGTGCAGTGTATGTGAGCGTGGACGCGCAACTTTGGCCCACATCCTGTGGGACTGTGCAGTGCATCCTGTAAAAGCAGCGGACCTCTACGGCCGGTTGCCGGACACCATCGTCAGTGCCGCGAACTCACCGGACCTGACATCACAAACCTTCGTCGTCCAGCAGCTCGAGGCTGCTCTCGCCAGGCAGAGGCGGAGAGAGGCGCCGACGGGGGGGAAAGGGACGAGTTTCCGAGTACCTTTCGCGCGCCGCTCTCGCCGACGCCGGCGGGGCCTAGTCCCCAGGGCGACGTAAACGCGTTCGGGGGAGGGAGCGGCTCTGTGTAGCCCGGACCTCCCCTCTGCTGGCATTAAATAAAGTCTCTCTCTCTCTCTCATCTCTCAATAGTAATACTAGTATCATTACGGCAAATGCTTATGGTGCACTTGTTCAAGTTAATAATAAACTTCAGAGCCACATCCCAGAATCCATTATATATACAGATTCCCTGAGTGTTGTGCGGGCATTGTCGTCAACGGTCTTCCAAAAACCATGCTGTCAATCTGATAGTCAAGGGTGTTATGTCTGTATATGTCCACAAATTTGAACTCGTCCTTTGTTGTGTCCCTGGCCACTGTGGTATAGCCTTGAATGAATAAGGGGATTGTTGTCTGCTGCTGCTACAATCTTGAATACAGTAGAAATAACCACATTACCCTACACTGACGCGAAACCACACAACAGACAAAAACTTCGCAAAAATGGCAAAGACACTGGAGTAAACAAGTAGACAACAAGTTACATGTAATAAAACCACACTTGGGAACATAGACCACCGACACACGCAATAGATACACTGAAGTGTTCCTTGGATAGATTACAGATAGGTCACACACATGCAACGCACTCGCACCTTCTCACTGGATCTCCAAGTCCTCTGTGCAGCGGGTGCGGAGAGGCCATATGCATGATCCACATCCTCATACAATGTAAGGTACTCGAGATTACACGACGCAAACACTTTCCACGACTACACACACGACCTATTCCACCACACCCGTCAAACTTCTTAGGTGACGACACCATACTTTCTGTTCAGCGCAGATTTAGGTTCTTATCAGAAGTTCCTATTAGGTTCTTATTTAGGTTCCTATCAGTAAAACCCTGGTCCTATACACCAGCCACCTTATTTATCTTTTAACCACTCTTGTTCTTCCCACTGACCCTTTACACCAGCCGTGCTCAGTCTTTATCTGATTTTATTCCTGTTCCCTCATTATCAAAAAACTTTGCGTTTTTTGATAATGAGGGAACAGTCGGTCTTGCGCCATTACACTCAAGCCATCATCATCATCAGGTGTCGTGGCATAGATTGGAGAGGGCGTAGTTCCGCCGGGGTTCATTTCCTCAATGCTTTCGGGTGTGCTTGAGGCCGGTGACGCAGAAACAAGAGACTATGCTACCCTTACCACGGGTAGCCGCCTCAAGCACTGCCTGTCTGGCAAGTGGAGTGTGACGGGGGCGTCTACCGCACGCCCCCCTAGCGGTGTGCGGCAGTGGTAGCAAGTCATCTGGGATCGACGACGGCGAAGTTTTGAATAATGTCCAACCTGCACAGACACGGTTACACCCACTTGTATATAGATAGTACCCATCGCGGAAATACACTGCTTCAGCATCAACCAAAGTTTCTGGCATCTGCTCTCCCACCGCGTAATATTTTGGTAGAACTGGTTAGTAGTTTTCTAGCCAAGGGCTCCCGCGACACCCCGAAAGTCTTCGGAAGCCTTGCGCGTTGGCTAACCCCAGCCCCGTACTTCATTGGACACGCCAATATCTCTATCCTTTGGGTTCTCACTGAAGACCCGGAGAGACCAGCCGTCAAGTGACCTACTGTGTCAAGACCAGACGAATATGCGGCTGCTTCACTTCCGTCCAATAGTCCGGCATGTTTCCAGCGGTATTCGACGTTCCATACTTGCACTTGCGGGCGTAGCGGTACAGGACCATTGTCCACTTATTGATAACCATCCGCGGTGCAAAGGAGTGCACAGATCATACTTATCTCTATATCACTGCCACCGATCAATCAGTGTGTCCTCACGATTAAGAACATATTAAACCAATGGATATTGTCGCGAACATCCGAGTGTAATGCCTCACTGAGTCACAGCCCCGAATCGATGGACTGGTTGTACCGTGGACCGGTTTTACCATGCAAAATCTACGCTAGGCCACTTGTACTTCTGTCATTCACCTTCTTAAACATGCATCAAATCATAGACAAAACTGGATCTTGAAGTCCGTTGTGCCTCCACGTAACCAAATACACAAGCACACAACCGTTAAAGAAAAATAATTATTGCCTTGACTGTTGTTTGCTATATAAAAGCAGGAATGAAAGGATTAGGAAACGCTATTACGAAGAAGGTTGTTCGCTTATGCGTATACTCGCCAATTCATTGGTGAAAAGACGTACCAGCAGTGTAGACAAAGAAAATTGTGGATATATACCAAACCTGCCTACTCCAGCAAACAAAAAATGGGTTGATTAACGTTGTCATACAATTGCAAAACCAAGTTTCAAAACCTCAAGATATATATATATATATATGTATACACATATATATTTATATATGGCAGTGTTGGTGCCTTAGGGAGCTTAAGAGGGTTCAACGCTGGTGGACCACTCTTATGTAGTAGACGCTCGAGTCACTGCCCGGGGGTTAAACAGACGGTCCCCTTCACCCAGAGTAGTCCGAGTGGCGCTCGCTACCACCCCCAAGCGCAGGAAACAAACACACCTGAACATAAATACCCGAGAAAGTGGAGGCTAACGTAGCCCCGGCGGTAGAGTACTGTTTATCGCACCAGACTAATATTCTGGAGGTCGTGGGTTCGAATCCCACCTGGCGGGCATTTTTCTCCACTTTCTTATTTTACAAATTCTTTATCTGTTTCAAAGACCTGCTACATCCTCCGCTTTGCTTGCTTTCCGGTGTTTTCTTGACTGCCAGTTCTTATATATATATATATATATATATATATATATATATATATATATATATATATATATATGTATATATATATATATTGTTACGAGGCATATGCGAATACGCTGTTTATTTACAGATAATTACAGCTGAAGGCCAAGAGACCAAGGCAAGAAATCCAATGCAGCTCGTGCCAGTCCGTTTCTGCTCGATCTCTTCTTCGTCTCTCGGCTTGCTGTACGCGCCCACTGATGAGGCACATACCCATAGGTGAAGTGTACGATGGATTAACCACCTGGTGGTCACGTTCAATGCTATGTGAAATGTTCCGGGTGTTACGTAGCATGACCCCCCCCTCCGGCGGGGTAAGCACCGTCTCCGTGACCATTTGAAATTAGGCTCAGGGAGCAGGTGGGGCCATTGAGAAATAGGCTTGAGGCGGCCGACGTGGACTGGTTGAGCTGCCGGGTCCCGGGACGGTGAGGACGAAGCAACAGGAACGATTTCGTAGGTGACCGGTGTGACCATGCCCTTAATGCGATAGGGGCCTTTGAAGCGAGGCTGGAGTTTTTCGGAAAGTCCAATTCGGCAGCATGGCGTACTGACCAGGACCAAGGAACCGGGCGTAAAATGGGCGGTGCTATGTTGCTGGTCATAGCGGTGCTTCTAAGCGGACTGGGAAGCCGAGAGCTTGGCACGGGCAACCTGGCGCGCCACATCAGCGCGAGCGACAGCATCACGAGCATATTCTTTAGCAAGAGGTGTCGCATCAGGAAGGAGGGTATCCAATGGAAGAGTGGGTTCGCGGCCGTAGAAAAGAAAAAAATGGAGAATAGCCACCGGTGGCATGGTGGGATGAGTTATACGCGAACGTAACAAATGGCAAAGTGACGTCCCAATGCAGATGATCCGCCGAGACGTACATTGCGAGAATGTCGGTGATGGTCTTGTTCAATCTTTCCGTCAATCCATTAGTCTGAGGATGGTAGGCAGTGGTTAGCTTGTGCTTTGTGCGACAAGAGCGGAGGAGGTCGTCAACAACCCGAGACAGGAAGTACCGTCCACGGTCGGTGAGGAGCTGACGAGGAGCACCGTGGTGTAGGATAACGTCTTGAAGCAGGAAATCATCAATGTCTTGTGGGAAGGGCTCGCGTAATAGCGTAGCGGGTCGCATTATCGGTCGCGACAGCAATCCAGCGTCTTCCTGAATGGGACAGAGAAAAAGGACCGAGTAGGTCCAAACCCACACGAAAGAAAGGTTCGGAAGGAATCTCTATGGGATGGAGCGGTCCGGCTTGGCACAAGGAAGGGCGTTTCCGGCGCTGGCACAGGTCACACGCCTTTACGTAGCGGCGGACTAAGCGGTATATTGCAGGCCAAATAAAAGCGCTTACGCACCCGGTCATAATTTCGAGCGATGCCAAGGTGGCCCACCGTCGCTTCGTCGTGCAGCTGGTGAAGGATGTCAGGCCGGAGGTGCTCAGGCACAACGAGAAGCTCGGCAGGGCCATCTGCGCGAAAGTTGCGGCGGAATAGTATGCCGTCACGGAGAAAAAATGCGTTTAATTCAGGGTCTGACGGGATGTTAGTGAGACGGTCAATAATCGACCGCAATGGTTTGTCGCGGCGCTGGTGGTCGGCGATGTTGGTAAAGTCGGATAGTGCAAGGACGCAAGAATCGATGTCGTGGTCAGCTGTGTCCTGTTGGTCGACTGGTTCACGTGACAGGCAGTCGGCGTCGCTGTGGAGCCTGCCAGAGTTGTAGGCCACGGAGAAGTCATACTTCTGAAGGCGCAAAGCCCAGCGACCAAGAAGGCCTGTAGGATCTTTTAAGGAAGCCAGCCAGCATAGCTCATGGTGGTCAGCGACCGCGGAAAAAGGACGTCCGTATAAATGTGGGCGAAATTTGTTGACGGCCCATACAATAGCCAGGCATTCCCGTTTGGTAATTGAATAGTTTCGCTCTGAAGGTAAAAAAAGGCGACTGGCGTACGCTATTACTCGTTCAAGGCCAGCGTTCTTCTGAACCAATACGGCACCGATGCCGTGGGCACTCGCGTCTGTGTGGACTTCGGTCGGAGCGGAACCGTCAAAGTGCGCCAGAATAGGTGGATTTGTGAGCCGGTCGACGAGGGTTGAAAAAGCGGCAGCTTGATCAGGGCCCCTAGAAAACAGGGTATCGTGCTTAAGAAAATCCGTGAGTAGTCTGGCAATTGCAGCGAAGTTCTTGACGAAGCGGCGAAAGTAGGAGCAGAGCCCTACAAAGCTGCAAACGTCTTTCACAGATCGAGAAACAGGAAATTCTTTTACGGCGCGGATTTTGTCTGGATCAGGTTGAACTCTGGTAGCGTCCATGAGGTGCCCAAGGATCTTGATTTGACGGCAGACGAAGTGTTATTTTGACGAATTGAGCTAAAGTCCAGCTCTGCGAAAAACGGCCAGGGTGTCAGAGACGCGATGTAGGTGGGTCTCAAACGTGGGAGAAAAGACGATAGCGTCGTCCAGATAGCATAGGCATGTCGTCCTTTTAAATCCATGAAGAAGCGAGTCCATCATTCTTTCGAATGATGCTGGCGCATGGCACAGACCAAACGGCATTACCTTAAATTGGTACAGTCCGTCTGCTGTCACAAAAGCGGTCTTTTCTCGGTCCATGGCGTCAACTTGGCGTCGACTGCGATTTGCCAGTATCCGGATCTAAGGTCAATGGACGAGAAATATGACGCGCCATGCAGTCAATCGAGGGCGTCGTCAATGCGAGGAAGTGGGTAAACGTCCTTTTTGGTTATTTTGTTCAAATGTCTGTAATCGACACAAAATCGCCATGAGCCGCCTTTCTTTTTACCCATTACGACTCGTGACGCCCACGGACTCGAAGATGGCTCAATAACATCTTTTTTCAACATCTTCTCTGCTTCCCGCTGGATGACGGTACGTTCGGCGTGGGACACACGATATGGATGGCGGCGAATAGGGGTCTTGTCACCAGTGTTAATGCGATGTGTCACACTAGAAGTCTGGCCCAAAGGACGGTTGTCCAAGTCGAAAATGTCCCGATAGGACGCTAAAAGACATTGGAGCTCACGGGCTTGCGGATGTGGAAGGTCCGACGCTATCATCCTCATAAAATCACTGGTAGTCGGTGAAATGTCCCGTTGGCCGTATAGTTCACCGTCAGCGGCGTCGTGGTAACAGAGGAAAGCTCGCATTCGGCCAGGGGGATGAGTATAGCCAGAGACATTCCCGGGGGAAGAACTTGGGGGGAGAAACCGAAGTTCAAAAAATGTGAGACCTATTTCGTTCGTCTCGGCCGTCACAACTGTGTAAGGAAGAGTCACGTTACGTTCGAAGACTACATCGGTGAAGGGAGAGACGAGGTATTCACCATCTGGGACTGGCGGGCGCGACGATAACGGTACGTAGGTCATGGTCTTCGGTGTTAATCGAGCATGCTCGGTGCAGCAAAGCCGGTAAACAGGCTTGGTCTCGTCAGGGGGCATGGTGGGCAGCTTAAGACGTAAAACGCCCGCGGCGCAATCAATGAGGGCGGCGTAGTCAGTCATAAGGTCTAGTCCCATTATAATATCGTAAGGACATGCTTCTAAGACTGTGAACAAGACAGGGATGTCTTTTCTGGCAAATATGAAGCGGGCGGAGCACATTCCGGCTACGGTGGTCGTTCCTCCGTCGGCGACTCGTACGGTGCGGCATACAGCAGCCGTAAAAACTTTGCAAGAGTGCGGCGAAGGTTCGATCTCATTACCGAAATATTGGCGCCTGTGTCGACTAGCGCGCTAACACGAACACCGTCAACGTGAACGTTCATCAAATTGGGTTTCGTAATCTTAGTCAACAGAGGATTTCCAGGCCGGGTAATTAATGCAGCATCACCTCCGGGAGCTGCACTGGCTAGGTTTCAGTAATAGAGGTCGAGAAAGTAGGCGACGGGGTTTGGAGGCGGGGCTGCGGCGAACGCGACTGGCGACGCTGAGTTGATGACGGGCGGCTAGTGCTGTTGCGTCTTGTGTTGTCAACTGCGAAGGGCTGCTGAGGACAGGGAGGAAATTGTCGAGGGTGGTAGTCCGAGTATCGGTTGTCGAGGAACCGTGGACGTGGAGAGGACGACCTGCTGCTCCGGCAGTAACGGGCGACAAGTCCAACGTGATGGCAGTTGAAACAAATGGGACGGTCATCGGCTGTTTTCCATTCGGCAGGGCTGCGCAGTCGGAACCGTGGTGGAACATCGTAGCGCGGCGGGACATCACTACGAGTAGAGGGTGCGCGGACCCCGTCGCAGGGATCGTAGAGTCCCAAGGCTCAAACCGATTGAAGGCCCAGGGCGGCGATCTCGTCTCTAACGACGGCTTCAACGAGGGAAATCGCGGGGGCGGTCCGGTCATGCGTGTAAGGAGAAGCAGCGACTGGGGTCATAGCCTTGATCTCCCGGCGCACTGTTTTGGTCAGGCTCTCAGTTTGAGCCGCCGTGTTTGGCCCGTTGGTGTGCGCGGTGGCAGCGTCACATCTTGACAAGACGAAGTTGCCGCTGTGTGAGGCAGTCGAGCAAACTGGTAGGCAATGCGACGACATTTTACCTCCTATAACCGTCGGCATTCCTTCAGGATGGCATCACCGGTAGGGCAATCCTTACAGATCAGCAGATGGAAGGCGTCATGTGCAATGCCTTTGAGTACGTGGCCCACCTTATCGGCTTCGGACATTTGCGAATCTACCTTTGAACAGAGCCCAAAACATCTTGTATATACGTGATGTAGGATTCGGTTGTCGACTGGGAACGGGATGCGAGCTGTTGCTTTGCGGCGAGCTCGAGTTCAACGGGTGGGCCGAATACTTCGCGCAATTTTGCTTTACACGCGCCCCAGCTGGTCAATGTGTGGTCATTTGTTCAAACCAGGTGTTGGCCGTTTTTCTCAGAAGATAAGGCAGATTAGCCAGCATGATTGTCTCATCCCACCTGTATTGGGCGCTGCCACGTTCAAACATGCGGGTCCACTCTTCCACGTCGGCACCATCCTCACCGGTAAATAACCCTGGGTCACGGGGCTGGGAAACGATGATGACTGGCGCGGGGGGTGACGTCTCGGGGGGAGTAGACATTTTTCGTCGACTACTGTGTCGCCCACTCCGAAGCTCCGTCGTTGGGTGTAGCTGCGCTGGTGACGGGCACAGGAAGGGAAGTCCGCAACCTCCACCAAAAAGATGTTACAAGGCAGATGCGAATAAGCTGTCTATTTACAGATAATTGCATATGAAGGCCAAGAGACCAAAGCCAAAGAATCCAATGCAGCTCGTGCCAGTCCGTTTCTGCTCGATCTATTCTTCGTTTCACGGCTTGCTGTACGCGCCCACTGATGAGGCACATAACCATAGGTGAAGTGTACCATGAATTGACCCCCTGGTGGTCCAGTACAATGCTAATATAAAATGTTCCTGGTGTGTGTGTATATATATATATATATATATATATATATATATATATATATATTCATAATATGTATATTTATATATATATATATATAATATTGTTACGGTGCAAAGGGTTTATTTACGGCCCTAAATAGGATTAAGAGCGCTGAAGCAGGCGACCGCCGATCCTGCGGTCAGTACGAGTGCGGTTTGTGGTCCACTTCCTCTTCTGCTCCACGACGTGGCCGAGTTCAGTTTTGCAGCTTCTCTGTCCAGGTATCCTTACGCGAGAGATAACGCAGGTGACATCCCTGAACCGATAGACGACAACTTATGGTGTCGTGTAATGAAACAAGAACTTGCTGTACAGTCCCCGTTTGCGTACAGGCGTCCACAACAATACCATGTCGCCTTTAGCGTACGAAACCGCACGATGTCGACTGTCGTAAAGGCGTTTTGAGCGGCGCTGGGAGTGCAGGGTTCGTAAACTAGTGAGGCGACGAGCTTCTTCAGCGAGACACAGTGTGCGCGAAACGGATGTGTCGTGACCAAAAGAAAAGGGCAGTATTGTATCCAGGGTGTTAGGAAGTGTACGGGTGTAGAGCAAATAGAACGGGCTGTATCCAGTGGTCTCATGTTGGGCCGTGTTATACGGGTATGTGATGAATGGCAAAATTTCATCCCATTTTTTGTGGCGAGAGTCAACATACATCGCACTCATGTTGGTGAGAGTCCTGTTGGTACGCTCGGTCAAGCCGTTTGTCTGAGTATGGTAGGATGTCGAGTTACGAAAGTGCGTCGAACAAAGGCGCCGCGAGTCTTCCACAACAACAGCGACGAACTGACGTCCACGGTCGCTGATAATCACGCGGGGAGCACCATGCCTAAGGATGACGAACCGGATCAGGAATGTCGAAACGATGTCTGCCTTCGCAGCTGCTACAGCCGCAGTTTCTGCATAACGTGTCAGGTGGTCAACGCTGACAATGATGTAGCGATTACCGGTCGAAGAGCGTAGAAACAAACCGAATAAATCAATGCCGACTTGGTCAAAGGGGAAACAAGAAGGTGCGATAGGCGGGAGTAGGCCAGATGGAATGCTCGTTGGGGGGCGCTTGTTGTGCGGACATCGGAGGCAACTCGACACATATTATTGAACTTCATGGCGCATTTTGGTCAGAAGAATCTTTCTTGGGTACGGTGTAAAGTTCCTATGTAACCCGTGTGAGCGGCAGTAACATCGCCATGCATGGTGCGTACAACTGAAGCGCGCAGAGGTTATGTCACGACAAGAAGAAAACGTGCTCCCCAAGGCATGTAGTTATTCTTGTAGATTAGCCCGTGATGCAGTGAGTTGCGCCGGTGAGCCGTAGGATCAGCAGTAGCAGCGAAGAGGTGCTGGATGCTCTGGTCTTTCTGCTGTTCTGAATGGAAGATAGCAACATCGGGGAATTCTGTGTCTAGAGCTGCCAGACAGACATCGAAATGGTCTTTCTCCCGATTAGTGCACGCATTTGGCAAGCGGGAAAAGACAATCAGCGTCTGCGTGCCGACGTCCACTCTTGTAGGCAATAACGAAGTCGTACTCTTGAAGCTTTAAGGCCCACCGTGCTAGTTGGCCGTTAGGGTCATGGAGGCCAGTCAACCAGAAAGCGCGTGGTGGTTGGTGATGACTGTAAAGGGACGGCCGTACACGTACGAACGAAATTTGCTAATCGCGAAGATGACAGCCAGGCATTCTTGCTCGGTGACTGTGTAATTGCGCTCAGATTTGCTGAGGCAACGACTGGCGTAAGCGATCACATGCTCAGCACTGCTATGCCACTGTATGAGCACCGCACAAAGTCCAACACCACTAGCGTCCGCATGTAGTTCGGTGGGAGCGCCTGGGTCAAAGTGGCCAACGATAGGGCCCGATGGGAGGAGATATTTAGGGTGGGAGAATGAAGCTTCACACTCGGCGGTCCAAGTAAAGGCAGTACCTTTGTGGAAGAGGCTTGTGAGGGGACACTCCAAATCTGCAAAGCGGGGCACAAAACGACGCAAGTACGAACAAAGCCCCAAGAAGCTTCAGAGCTCTCACACTGATTGTGGTGGCCTACATCTCTCAACAGCAGTGATCTTTTGAGGCTCCGGTCTCACGCCATCCTTATCAACAAGGTGTCCTAAAACCAGCGTTCGACGCTCACCAAAACGATATTTCTTGGAGTTCAACACTAATCCGGCACCTTTTAGGCAGCTGAGGACTGTCTCGAGTCATGCATTGTGCTCGTGAAAAGTTCGTCCGAAGATGACTATGTCGTCGAGGTAGCAAAGACATAAGTCCCATTTCAGACCGTGCAGAATTGTGTCCATGAGTGGTTCGAATGTCGCTGGCCGGTTGTAGAGGCCGAATGGCATCACGTTAAGCTCAAAAAGACCATCCGGAGGAACGAAGGCTGTTTTTTCTCTGTATTTTGGGTCCATGGGGATCTGTCAATAGCTGGGTTTTAAATCTATTGACATGAAGTAAGATGCAGAGTGCAGGCAATCAATGACATTATCAATTCTGGGCAGCTGATAGACGTTTTTTGGTGTTCGCGTTGAAACGTTGGTAGTCCACACAAAACCTCCAGGTACCATATTTCTTTTGTACGAGGATCACAGGCGCTGCACATGGGCTGGCAGACTCGCGTATGACACCCTTTTGTAACAACTCTTTGACTTGCTCAGAGAGTATCTTCCACTCAGATGGGGCCACCCTGTAAGGTTTCTGCCGAACGGGGTGCGCCGATCCGCTATCTATAGTGGGTCGAGTTCTGGAGGCTGGAAGTGTCGACTGCGAAACATCCTCTGAGAAGCTGAAGACAGAGGCATGTCGAGAAAGTATGTCTACCAACGCGTTTCGTTCATCCGAGGAGAGCGACTTATTGACCATACCGAGAAGCTTCGAGGTCGGGAAAATGTCAGCAGGAGCACCGTCATCAGCACGCAAAGCGGCGACTGAAATGTGGTCGTTTGTCTCGTACTCGGCCAGCTTCATATCCCGCGGTAACACCACGCTCTACGAAGAACAGTTCAGAGCGCACAAATAGCTACGTCCTGGTTGAACAGATATGACACAACGGGGCACCAAAAGGTCTTTCTTCGCAGAGTTCGGGGAGAGTGGTTCCACTACAGCGTCAAATACACCGATCTCACTTATAGCACTCACTTGTACGACCGCCAGAGACCACGCTGGTATAACGGTGTCCTCAGAAACACGCAAAGTATCAATATTTTCATGGGTATGTGGCTCATTATCGAGTGCAGGGAACCGTAAGCTGCTAACAGAAAGTTCGCCCGTCGCACAAGCGACAGTGCACCGCCATCGCGCAAGAAGTCGATGCCCAAAATTACGTCATGGGTTGACTTTGGCATGCATTGCGAATTCCGCTTTGAACGTCCGTCCCCCGATAGCAACATTAAATGTACACACACCAAGAGGGTGCAGCTGCTCCCTACCGACTCTATGGAACAAGGTTCCCTTGTCCCATTTGAACATCACTTTACATCCCAGGCGATCTTTAAAAGCATTACTCATAATTGAAACCGTTGCACCACTGTCAACTAAAGCCACTGTAGAAACACCGTCCACGAGCACTTGCACTTTGTTCGTCATCATAAATACTGGCACAGGTCGTTTATCTGTGGAAAGCTGTCCGGCGACCTCACCTCCATCGGTCGCGCCGGATAGTTTCCCGGCGAAGGGGATGCTGCGCGGTGACCAGGCGACGGGGATCAGCGCTGTCGTCCAGCGGGTGGTGTTATGTGTGATCGGAGGTTGCAGGAGAAGCGTTGCGCTGCGAGCTGGTCCGAATATTGTTGGCGGGAAGCGAGAACTGATACCCGTGACTTTCGGCAGTGTGGTTAGAACGTCCTGAAGCAGTATCCCGGGAATTCTGTGTTTGCTCTTCGCGACGACGGCGGCAGAACCTTGCAATGTGGCCCGGAATTCCTCAACAGTGGCACGCAGGCTGCGGGCGGCGAATTCTGTCGGGTTGCATGAAGGCAGTGGGCTGTGTGTGAGGTCTGTATTCCCGTCGACCTTCACCGTATTATTCTTAATATCGGCGTGAGTACACACCGCGTGATGAGGACCAGGTATTCGTTTCAGCTGGTTCAAATGAGTAACGGTGGTTGTCGAAGTTATAAGAGCTCCGGGTAGGGTGGAAACGGTGATCGTCAAAACTAGCAGTGTTTACAGACGGATGAAACTCTGTAGGGGCCCATGAACGTCGTGGAGAATCATCTCGCGGAGCGTAGTAGCCGATCGGTGCACGTCGCATCAGGGCATCACATGGCGGATGGCAGTCGCAACTGGTGTCGATGCGATGCACCAATTCGGCATGTCGACGCAGGTCTTCCCGAACTATTGGCCGTATCGTCGATGACACGTCCATGGCCTGGGTGTCGTCTACGCTGGCTATAGTGGTGACGTTTGGCAAGCGACCAAACTTTGGTGCGATACGACAGGTCTTCAGGGCGGCGAATGCCTGACAATGTTGTATGACGTCTTCTACTGTGTCCAGGCTCTCCTCACTGAGGAGGAAAGCATACACGTCTTCAGCGATACCCTTAAGAATGTGCGCAACCCGGTCTTCTTCGGACATTGGGGGATTCACAATCCTGCACAATTTCAATACATCTTCTATGTAGGTAGTGCAAGACTCCCCAGCCACTTGTGCTCGCTGATGCAGCGTCTGCTCTGCTAGCTTTGTTATGCCATCGAATCCCCAAAGCACTTCTTCATATCCTCTACTAGCCGGTCCCAAGTGGTTAGCTTCGCCTCGTGGTTTTCAAACCACGTAAGTGCGGTGCCCATCAAGAATACCTCGATGCTTGCCCGCTAGGCGGCCGCATCCCAGTGGTTAAACTTGCTCACCCGGTCGTAATAAACGAGCCATTCGTCGAAGTCGTCCCATTCGTTTCCACGGAACGTACGTGGCTCCCTGTACGGCTACCAGTGGGCCATCGGCATGGCTTGGACTCTTTTTGTAGCCCCAGTCAGAGGTACATGCTGCGGGGAGAGATCGGCAACTCGGCGGCTATGACGAAGTTCCAGTGGCTATGTCTTCCTTCCAAGGCTACCCCGCGCCTCCACCACAAACTGTTACGGTGCAAAAGGTTTATTTACGGCAGCAAATAGGAATAAGGGCGCTGAAGCAGGCGGCCACCAACCCTGCGGTCAGTACGAGTGCGGTTCGTCGTCCACTTCCTCTTCTGCTCCACCCCCTGACGCATACCCTGCTTGGGGATTGGTCGCGACTAGTTTAACGCTGTACAGTTTCGAGTGTGACAATATATTATAAAAACATAATATTTTATACGAAGTTTCGGAAGGGGTCCAGCCTATTTCTTGTAAAGTACAAAGATCGAATACGGGGTATATAAAGTCTCGTGGATAGCGCTGCGAGCAGGTGGACCGATGATTTCAATAAGTAACAAAAAGAAAGTACAGCGAGAAACAAGTAGCAAGTTAGAAAGTAAAGAAACCTAGTGCATGATCTGGCGCGCAGGCAATCCATCTCAATATACAACGCGACGAAAAGATAAAGCGCGGCACTCAGGAAGTGTGGTTCTTCAGCGACTGGCCACCCATGCACAGCAATATTAGGAAAAGAAAAAAAAGGAAGGGAAGTTAGGCATCTTACTCCAAAGGAGCTAAAACAACCTGCCGCAAGCATGGAATCGAAAATTTGTCCTTCAGACACTGGGGAATGCCAAATGCCAGCTATGTCTTAGAAAGAAGGCGAAATTAAAATTCAAGAGCACATGAGTGCGGATTAGCAAGGGGCTGCGTCCTTAAAGCAAAATGCCAGCGCCTCTCCAAGAGACCAGGTAATAGCCACCAAAGGGTTGTCCAAAGCTCGTGTTCCGGGCAGAAAGCGGACGATGACGACCCCCGATGGTAGCCGACGTCGAGGGAGAGCTGCGGGAGCCACCAAAGCAGGAAAGAGCACAGGCTGTACGAGTGCCTTGAGAAATGACTTACAGGGCAGCAAATGAACAAAGAAACAGCAACACACAAAAAAAAGCCCTTGGATAAACCTCCGGCTCAAGACAGGAAAAGGGTGTGTATAACGAATTTGTAGCTTACATTTCATATTCGTGCAAGTACCAAGGGCTTGCACAGTATGGAAAAAAGAAAAACAAAAATGTGACGCACGTACGAGAACAAATTTTCTGTGATATAAGAAACAAATCACTCTTCGTAGCCCGTCATCAATGGCAGTATTCATTTGCGCACAGCCTTCTTTAAACCAACTTACAAACAAAAGAACAAAGAATATGCGCGTAGAAATAAAAGGACATGGGGAAACATATCAGTTAACAAAAGTAGCTTTGCAAAGGGACAGTTAGGGCACAAAATCAATTAGGCATACGGAACAAAAACTCATTGACAAAACTAAACCGAATAGTTTTTTGAAAGTTTAATGATGTGATACAGTAACATTGCGTGCATAAGGAGAAATACAGCATACGGAACAATAACGCGTTGACAACCAGCCAGTGCTTGAGAAGTGTCAGATGCGATACGGGCCCCTGCAAGGTCTAGGCTTGAAGGCACGACAGCCTTCCTGGAGACTCATTTATACCCCCTTTGAGGGATATGATTGCCCGGCTGTCCTGTAGTAATGGGTTTTACATCCAGATAGGGGCCCCCTGGCCGTAAATTGGTCGAACGGGTTTATTGTTTATTGTTCAAACGCAATGCAGAAGGAGGTCCCGAAGTTCCTAAGAACTGCCCGGGGGACCTCAATTGAAAATATATCAAACATTGTTACATTTAAAATCAGCGACAGTTATACATGACTAAATAAAGCAACCTGACTAGTACAAAAAATCACTTCATATACAAATTAGTTTAGACATTGTAGAAGAATAATATACGTCATGAAATGTCGAAAAATACAGTAATCAGCATACCCAGAGCCTAATTCAGAAGTTAACTCGCAACTGAAAGCTGAGGAGAAAAATACTGCGTACAAACAAGCATAATGCATAATTGACGAATCACACAGAAACTTAGAAAACATAACATTTAAGGAATCCTGTGAATTTATCCATCCATATGTTATATAGGTGTAATTAAACATTGCTTCACCCTTTTACTGAACAGTGTTGCCGTGCGAGAGGATTTTTTATGGTTAGGGGGGCGGTTTCATAGTGAAATAACCATGATGTTCGCAGTAAATTGACCATATTTTCTTTTGAATTTGGGTAGTAAAACATTGTAATTGCGGAAAACAGCGTGTTATTGTGATTACGCAGATCAGTAGCTGATAGGCTTTCAATAAATATTTCCTGGGCACGAGCACGGTAAATCATTGTGGTTACTTTTTGCTAAGAAATATCTATCCGGCGCAAGATATGTTTATTACAGTTGATGGGTTTTCAAAGGGGAGTTAAGACTTTGTTTTTGCTGCGGATCTGTGGTTGATGATGCGAGTTCTCGAATACTTTTTAGTCAGTACAATGTAATCCGCACCTCAAGCATCACATTCTAGGAGGTAAACTATATTATCCAGTGTCACAAATAAACTTGGCCCTGATCTGCACGGAAAAGTCGAATTCCCTGCTCTGACCGCTTGTTGTTGGAGTCCTCAGCAGACACTGTTTGTAACGGAGTTTTCCAGATGGTGTGGAACCTGCGAAACTAGTTTCTTTTCATCGACACTATGTTACAATGTTTGGGATGTTTTTTGCCGGTGATACACCATGCATGAAAGGTCTGGGATGACGTGCTTTATTCTTCACTCTGGAGCAAGATGTTGTGGTGTCTCATTATTTCATGGATGTTTGGGTGTAATGCCGAATATGTCAAAATCAGGTTGAATTGTGACCTAGAAGTGGTGGTTTTATTGCCACTAATAAGTATCAAAGGCTTCTGTTCTGATGCCTTCTTGATCGAACCTTGTATGAGTGGTTATGTGTATTTTTGTCGGGCGACGTCAATGCGGAGCTGATCACAATTTGAAGCGAAACTATTCTGTATAGAGCACATGTTGCGAAAGCGTAGGGCTTGGCTGTGTGGAATGGCGCATTTGCAGTGTCTCACATGGCTGCTGTCAACGGTGAAATATTGGTGTCGTCAGTGGGTTTTTGTTACACCAAAGTAGCCAGTCTGTGTCCTTTAGTTGCTATCTGCTGGTCAAAAATTTTTTTGTTGAAGTTGAATGCTCTTGTGAGAAGAAAATATGACTGTGAGCATTGTTAAATTCGGATATGAATTTATTTAAGGTTTCCTCACCATGAGACCGAACAAAAAATGCCGTCGATGTACCGCTTTTGAAACAGTGGTTTTAAACGAAAGGTTTTGAGGAATCTGTGTCAAGGGCACCCATGAATAGGTTGAAATAATTTAGGCCCTTTTGTCCCCATAGATGTGCAACTTGATTGGACATAGTGCTTTCTATTCAATTCACACTTGTTTATTCTAGTATTAAAGTTTACAGTTTTGACAAAGTGTTGATGTTAACAAGATTGTTCCCTTCTGAATTTTCCTAGGCTCTTATGACCGATTCCTTTCTACCTGCGTGAGGTACGTTTGTATACAAAGGGGCTACGTCTAATGTTACAAAGAAGGAGTTGTCGGGTATCGTGAGGCCTTTTATTTCACTTAAATATGCGTAGTATCCTTCATGTACGAACTCAATTTGGGTGGGATTTCACGTATAACCTTGCCGACATAGCTAGAAATGTTCTCGGTCACGGTTCTAATGCCAGAGACTACGGGTGGGCCGAAATTGTTCATTTTGTGAATTTTTGGGAAGGAGGTAAGAACAGCCTGCTGTGCAGGGCAGTGGTGACAGAGCTCGCGCAGTTTTTTTTGTCCATCATCTTTTCATCCCTAAGCTCAGTTAGGGTACTGTGGACTAGTTTTTCTATTCTAATGTCGCTTCGGCAACAATGGGCTAGTACACATACGTATCACCTAATTGCCTCTGCGCTTGAGTGTTATAATCTGTTTGCTTCACAACAACAGTAGCTCTTCCTTAATCAGCGGGCATTATGTTTATGTCAGAGCAGGTGCTAAGGATATAGTGTGCCCTCTGTACCTTTACAGTTAAATTCGACCAGTAGGAGTCGAGCCTTCTATATTGCGCTACGACGTCTTTTTGAACCGCTTTGATGTACGTATCCATATACATGTCCCGTTGTGGTGGCGGCGTCCAATGGCTGACTGATAAAAGACTCGGTCCTGTGTTATCATATTTCCGGTCGTCATGGTAGTATTCTTTTATTCGAAGTGAGTGTGAAACATTTTTAATATCCTTGTAGTTTACAGGTTATCAATTTCCTCTGGAGGTGCAGAAGTAAAGCCCCCAAGGCAATGTGCTCAATTATATTATCTGAAAGAGTAACAGTCGACAGGTTCACTACATTATCCGGAGTGTAAGGCTCAAATACATCTTTATTGCAGGGTGATGTGCTAGGTTCGGACAGGGATAAAAAACACGGTCGCGGAACATATTCTTTGGTTTAAGAGCGGAAAATTAGCTTGGTTTGTTCTGTTTGGATATTTGTAGTAGTGTTTTTTTCTTCCGGAGTCAAATGATTTTTTTGTAGCGATCTTTCTTTTTAGGGCATCGAGTCAACACTGATCATGTTTTATTACAATTATCAAATGATCCATCGACGCCTCTCACAGTATGCTGTGCCAGTTTGCCTCGTGAATAGGCGAGAGGTCAGAATGGGCTGGTTCGAGGGTAATTATCAAGCCATTTGGGGAAATGCCTAATTACCTGTATACAAAGAAACTGCCAACGTCATGTTCATATAAAATTCTTTTTTTCATAACTTTTCTTAGCCTTGAAATTCTCTGGACAATGGACGGGCACCGGGTTCAACTGGGGGCTCTTGAGGAAGTCATTCCCGGCGTGATCCCCAGACGGCATTGCAAAACCGACTGCCCCAACAGCAGTGGCTGTTGGGGCAGTCGGTGGTGGAGGTGGGGCCTGTTCTTGGCCATGCTTGGATGGAGCACTGGCAGCATGTTGTAGCCATGTAGACGGCCTCCGTGCTACGTTCCTCGGCAAGGTCCGCTGAAGGTGGCTGGCAATGATGCCGATGCCCTCAAAGTTGGGGCGGATCTCATCCGCAGCAATAGCCGTGCCGAGGTCAGCCACTCCAGGTCGTGGTCAAGGTAGAAGAAGCCCCTGGTGCCGAGACAATGCGGGCGAACCAGGTCATTACCCCGGCAGGCTTCGGAGTTGAAGCGATGCACGGCGACCAGTTTGTCCGTTGTCGGCGTCGATCAGGGCAGCGACAGAGGATAAGAGTCGCATAGACGGTACGAATTTCACGATGGTCATTTCTGATGGAAGCGAGAAACTTCTTGTACCGTTTAAAAGTGACGCTGGCTGGCGTCTTGGCGATATGGCTCGTGCCGACATGAAGCACAATGAAGGTCGTGGTGCGAGGCATGAAGTTCTTATGTGAGGGGATGTCTTTGATGGTCGCTCCTTGTTGCCAGATGATTGCAGGGGTTTTATGGTGAGGTGCATGAAATTCGTTTTGAATTTGTCGTACTTGGGAGTCGCCGATCACTACCGATGAGGTTAACGTATTTCGAAATATCCAACCCATGGTCTTCGTTGTGACAGGGTCCGAAGCCTTGAGGTTACATATAACAGTACAGAGCTTGGCAGCTGAATAGTGCATTATTTATATTCGCCATGAAAAACATTACCACATTAAATTTGACGTTGCGCCTGGGGTCCAGCCTTTCTCACAAGGCAAACTGGGGCAGCATACTGCATAAGGGGTCGATACATAATTTGAGAATTGTAATAGACATTGATCACTGTTGTCTCCAGGCTCTAAAAAAGTAAGAAAGCTCGCTACTCAAAAAAAAATTGTTTCACTGCGGAACAAAAAGCTGCACTAAAAATGTTAAAAGAAAACAAACCAAGCCATTTTCTCCCTTTTAAGGTAAAAAACGTCTTCCGAGACGTTGTTTATTTAACCTCATTCGAACCTATTACATCATTCTTCAATAATGACGTACTCGAGCCCGACTATCCTGATAATGTAATAAACGTGTACGCCGTTATTTTCCCAGGGGATCAATTGAGCGCATTGTCTAAGGGTCTATCCTTTGCCTCCAGTAGATAAATGAACGAGCGGCAACTTTACAAGAATGTTGAAAATTTCTCACGCTCACTCCGAGTATAAGAGTACTATCATGATGACCCCAAATATGATAACACAGGACCGAGTCTTCCATTGGTTAGCCATTGGACGCCAGCACCACAACGTGATTAGTATAAGGATACGTAAATAAAATCGCTTCAAAAAGACGTCATTGCGCATAATAGAAAGCGCAACCCTACCGACCGAATTTAACTGGACAGGAAGATAGGGCCCTTGAAATCCTTAGCACCCGCGCTGACATAATCATAAAGGGCACTGATAAAAGAGGAGCCATTGTTGTTATGAACCGAACGGGTATAACACTAAAGCGGAGAAGCAATGAGGTGATACGTCTTTCTACGAGGCCATTGCGGCTGATCCAACAATACAATACAAACACTAGTCCGCAGTAAAATGTTTAAGCTTACGGGTGAAATGCAGCGATGCAGCGATGGCGTAGAGGTAGAACACCCGCCTCGCGTGCAGAAGGACCGTGGTTCGAATCTCGGTGCCAGAGAATTCCCACCGGATTAAAAAAAAAAAAATCCGCGTACTGATGGAATTGCACAAAGGGGCTTGGGGTGCGGCCTCACCCCGGCGACCATTGCCGGTAATGCACTCCCTCACCAGAGCAGGTTGGGCACCCTGGTGTAGTAACGGCCACAACCTCCAATGAATACGCCAACTAACCCTCGGCCCTCAGTCCCCAGCGGCTGCGAAGCAACTGACCACGGCGGCGGTCAGACCTGTGACGCAGCAGAGGGTGCTAAGAATCACTGGATCCGGACAGGCCGCCAATGGAATCAGAACCTGGCAACGTTTAACGTGCGAACCTTATCTAGCGAAGCAAGTCTCGAGGTGTAGTTCGAGGAATTAGAGGGCATTAAATGGGATGTAATAGGGCTTAGCGAGGTTAGGAGGGCAGGCGAAGCCCTTACGGTGCTGAAAAATGGACACGTCTTATGTTACCGAGGTCTAGAGGACAGAAGAGAACTGGGAGTGGGATTTCTAGTCAATAAAAGCATAGCTGGCAACATAGACGAATACTACAGCATTAACGAAAGGGTAGCAGCTCTTGTAATTAGGCTCATTAAGAGGTACAAGCTCAAGGTGGTGCAGGGCTACGCGCCCACATCCAGCCACGACGACCAAGTAGTGGAACGCCCCTATGAAGATGTGGAATCGGCAATGGCTAAAGTAAAAACGCAGTATACTGTAGTTATGGGGGACTTCAATGCTAAAGTAGGCAAGAATCAGGCTGGAGACAAGGCAGTTGGTAACTGTGGTCTGGGCTGTAGAAATAGCAGGGGGGACCTACTAGTTGAGTTTGCGGAACGGAATAACCTACGCATAATGAATACCTTCTTCTGTAAACGGGAGAGTCGGAAGTGGACCTGGAGGAGCCCGAATGGGGAGCACAAAAATGAAATAGACTTCATATTATGCGATTACCCTGGCATCGTGCAGGATGTGGAAGTGCTCGGAAGGGTAAGGTGTAGTGACCACCGTATGGTAAGATCTCGAATTAGGCTAGAGTTGAGAAGGGACCGCAACAAGCTAGTACGAAAGAAGCCGATAAATGAGCAAACAGTAAGGCGTAAAGTAGAAGACTTCAGGATCGCGCTGCAGAACCGATATTCCGCCCTTAACGAGGAAGCCGGGCTTACGACACAGGAAGCCAGCGACAACCTTACACGCATTCTCACGGAGTGTGCAGTAGAAGTCGGGGGCACTATGGTTAGACAGGATACTGGTAAACTTTCACAGGAGACGAAATATCTAATCAGGAAACGGCAAACCACGAGAATCTCTACGGCAGCTGACAGAATAGAACTAGCAGAGCTCTCGAAGTTAATCAATAAGCGCAAGACAGCTGACACACGGAAGTATAATATGGAGAGGATCGAATACGCTGTAAAGAACGGAGGTAGCCTGAAAGCAGTAAAGAGACGTCTTGGCGTGGGGAAAAATCAGATGTATGCACTTAAGGATAAGCAAGGCAATGTCATCACAAATAGGGATAACATAGTCACAGTGGCCGAGGAGTTCTATAGGGATCTGCACAGTAGCCGGGACATACAGGATAATGCCGAACGAGACAGTAGTTCAGAGGAGATAGACATCCCACCAGCAACGACCGAAGAAGTAAGGAAGGCTTCGAAAGAAATGAAAGGGGGCAGAGCACCTGGTGAGGATCAGATAACAGCAGACCTCTTGAAGGATGGCGGAGAAATTGTACTTGAAAAACTGGCAAACCTGTATACGCAATGCCCAATGACCGCAATGGTACCAGAATCTTGGAAGAACGCGAACATCATCCTAATCCATAAGAAAGGCGACATGAAGGACTTGAAAAACTAATGGGCGATCAGGTTACTGTCAGTCTTCTACAAGGTATTTACCAAGGTAATCGCTAACCGAATCTCTGCAACCTTAGATTTCAGTCAACCTAAAGAACAAGCAGGGTTCCGTTAAGGTTATTCAACAATGGACCATATTCACACGATCAATCAGGTGATAGAGAAGTGCGCTGAGTATACTCAACCCCTATATATAGCCTTCATAGATTATGAGAAAGCATTTGACTCGGTCGAAACCCTAGCAGTCATTCAGGCATTACGGAACCAGGGGGTAGTGAGCATTATGTAAGAATACTAGAGGATATCTATAATGGGTCTACAGCGACCATCATCCTCCATAAGGAGAGCAGTAAAATACCTATAAGGAAGGGTGTCAGACAAGGAGACGCAATCTCTCCAATGTTATTCACAGCATGCTTACAAGAAGTATTCAGAACGTTGGATTGGCAACAGGTGGGAGTAAGGGTTAATGGAGAATACCTGAGTAACCTCAGATTTGCTGATGACGTTGCCTTGCTAAGTAACTCGGGGGACGAATTGCAAAGCTTGCTTTCTGCACTGGGTGAACAGAGTAGAACCGTGGGCCTGAAAATTAATATGCAGAAAACTAAAGTAATCATCAATAACCTCGGGACAGCACAGCAGTTTGAGATAGATGGCGAGGCAGTGGAAGTGGTAAGCGAATATATATACTTAGGCCAAGTTGTGATCCCAGATCCCAACCATGAGGCAGAGATAATTAGAAGGATCAGAATGGGGTGGGGTGCATATGGCAGACATTATCAGATAATGAATAGCCGCCTACCATTGTCGTTGAAGAAGAGAGTGTATGACAGCTGCATCTTACCGGTACTCACATACGGGGCAGAAACTTGGAGGCTCACTAAGGGGGTTCAACTTAAATTGAGAACGACTCAGCGGGCAATGGAACGGAAAATGATAGGTGTAACATTAAGGGACAAGAAGAGAGCGGAGTGGGTCAGGGAGCAAACTGGTGTTAAAGACATATTAGTGGAAATTAAGAAGAAGAAATGGACTTGGGCAGGGCATGTAATGCGAAGGCAAGATAACAGCTGGTCATTAAGGGTAACACAGTGGATCCCTAGAGAAGGCAAGCGCTGCAGGGGGCGGCAGAAAGTTAGATGGGCAGATGAGATCAAGAAGTTTGCGGGGATAAATTGGTCACAGTTGGCACAGGACCGAAGTAATTGGAGAATAATGGGAGAGGCCTTTGCCCTGCAGTGGGCGTAGACAGGCTGGTGATGATGATGATGATGATGATGTTGATGATGATGATGGCGGGTGAAAAACTGATACACAAGAAAACTGCGCGTGCTCTTTTTCATTTGTACTGCCCTTCTAGCCATTTTTACTTCATTCCCAAAAATTAACAAATTCAACAATCAGGGCAGGCTCGTAGTCTCTGGCATAGAAACCGTGACCGAGAAAATGTTTAGATTTGTCGACAACATTACATGAGAAATACCGCCTACATTTATTTCGTACATAAGGGATATATTCATTTTCTAAGTGAAATAAAAGTCCTCACGATACCGGTCATTTCCTTTCTTTCGACTATAATGTAGCCTCTTCATAACAACCATACCTGACGCCGGTGGAATCGAAACCGCCAGAAGAGCCTACGAAAAATCAGAAGGGGACAAACCTGTTGACAGCAACACTTTGGCCGGACTACAACTTCAATATGTGAACCTAACAATTTTAAATTCAAACCCCAACCCTATGTCGAAGTAGATGGTACATCTAAGGGGACAAAAATGGGCCCAAATTATGCCAGCGTATTTATGGGAACCCTTGAGACGCAGTTCCTGGAGATCTTCCCATTAAAACCTCTCTTTTACAAGCGGTACATCGATGACGTTTTCTTGGTTTGCTCTCATGGTGACGAAACCCTAAAAAAAGTCACATCCGGTTTTAACAATGCTCACAGTGTTATTTCCTTCTCACTCGAGTATTCAACTTCTACACTAGAATTTCTTTGCGTCAAGGTAGCAAATAATTAACACACACTGGCTACTTTGCTGTACAGAAAACGCACCGACCGACACCAGTATATGAACTTTCACAGCAGCCATGTGAGACACCGAAAAAAGGCCATTCCACAAAGCCAAGCCCTACGCTTCCGCAAAATCTGCTCTAACCAGAATCATTTCGCTTCAAATTTTCATAAGCTCTACGTTGACCTCGCGCGACAAAAATACCTACTACCACTCATAATACCTACTACCACTCAGCTGATTTTCTAAACATCTGTATGTATGTATGTATGTATGTATGTATGTATCGCACCAGACCGGTATTCTGGAAGTCGTGGGTTGGGATCCCACCTGGCGGGCATTTTTTCTTCATTTTAGGTGTTTCCAAAATCTTTATCTGTTTCTTTAATCTACCACATCCTCCCCTTTGCTTTCCGAGGTTTTCTCGACTGACAACCCTTATTTCTGGTATTTTCTACCAGCTCCTCTATTTTCTACCAGCTCCTCATTGCCTATTCTGATTCGCTACATGCATAGCAAGGACTGCTGTTCTGGCAGTCTTGGTGACATAGGGAGCTTAATTGGGTTCAGAGCAGGTCGACCGCTCTGGACATGTCATGGACGCTCGAGCCATCACCCGGGGGTTAATAAGAAAGGTCCCCTTCACCCCGAGTTGTGCGAGTGGCGCTAGCAACCACCCCCAAACACAGGAAACAAAAATACAAACCTAAATATCCCACAAAGTGAAGGTGAAAACCGCCCCACCGGTAGCGTAGTGGTCATCACACCAGAATGGTATTCTGGAGGTCGTGGGTTCGGATCCCACCTGGCGGGCATTTTTTCTTCACTTTCTTTCCAATTTGTTTTATCTGTTTTAATGACCTACCACATTCTCGCTTTTGCTTTGCGAGGTTTCCTCGACTGCACACTCTTATTTCTGTTATTTTCAACCAGCCCCTCTATGCCTATTCTGATTCGCTACATGTATAGCGAGGGCCCCTGTTCTGGAAGTCTTCGTGCCCTAGGGAGCTTATGAGGGTTGAAAGCTGGCCGACCACTCTGGTCATGTCGTAGACACTCGAGTCACGACCCGGGGATTAAAAAGAAGGCCCCGTTCACCCCGAGTAGTCCGAGTGGCGCTGACTACCACCCTTAAACACAGGAAACAAAAATACCAAACATAAATGCTCCAAAAAGTGAAGGGAAAACCACCCCGCCGGTAACGTAGTAGTAATCGCATAAGACCCGTATGCTGGAGGTCGTTGGTTCGGATCCCACGTGGCGAGCATTTTTTCTTCACTTTCTTTCTTTCCAAATTCTGTATCTGTTTCAATGATCTACCACTTCCTCCCCTTTGCTTTCCGAGGTTTTCTCCACTGCCAACCCTTATTTCTGTGTGCATGTATGTATGTATATATGTAGGTATTATAAATATATACATATAATAAAAAAGAAAACTACGGACAAAGTAAAAACCTTGATTGTTGCTATTGTTTCAGCAAAGAGTTGCCTTCGTCAGGGCAACGTGTCGCCTGGCTGGAAGGCTTTAAATAGGGGTAGGTCCCCTGGTTAGAGGGGAGAAGGAAGTGGAATTCAGAAAGCAGATGGGTTTGGGAGTATGCCGGGGGAGATATTCACGGGTAAAGAAGGTTGTATAGTTTGAGCCGCGAAGTATGTCAGACGGAAGTCATCCGGGGGTTGATATCAAGGGGAACTCTTTGATAGAAAGGATGAGATTCTGTTTGTTGCCTCACCGTGCGGCATACCGAAAGGTATCAAAGCTATATAAAAAGCTTTACAGAGGTCGTGGGACCCGAACTCACGACCTCCAGAATACTGGTCTGGAGTTCGTGGGTTCGTATCCCACCCGGCAGGCATTTTTTCACCACTTTTTTTTCTGATTAAAAAAAATCCTTCATGTATTTTTATGACCCCCACAACCTCCCCTTTCCTTTCCGAGGTTTTCTTGACTGCCAACCCTTATTTTCTACACACACACACACACACACATATATATATTTATATATATATATATATATATATATATATATATATATATATATATATATATATAAATATATATATATATATATATATATATATATAAATATATAAATATATATATATTTATTTATTTATATATATATATATTCTAAGCACTCCCGCAGGCAGACATTAGCAGCCGTATGCCGACATTTTTCGTAGTGGCTAGGCGCCAAATGCTATGTGCAACCTGCCTCACTCACCGTTCACATAGCGGTCAACGTGATCTTCATCGCTGTGTATGGGAATCTTTGAGCTAGACCTCAGCTCGCTAGCCTGTCACTTTCAGAGGTATTCGTGTAATAAACCGATGCCCGACGCCTCCTGGACGATGCCTCACGTGTGGTGGAGGTAATGCGGTCTGATCATTCGTACCTCGACCCCCGACTGGCCTCTGGAGCTCTATTTTGGTCGTCGCCTACCACAAGAGGTTATGCTGATGACAGCTGAACTAGCCAACAGCAGGTCCTGCCTCCCCACGTGCTTCGTAACCAGCAGCGAGCTGGACCCTCCCTTCTTGGCTGCGCTTCCCGGTGATAATGTCGAGAATTGGCAGGATGAATACAACCGAACCAGCTCCTTCAATCGATGGGACGATGCTATCAAGCTCCAGAACGTCTCCGTTTCCGTCAGAAAAGTAGCGAAGGCGTGGTTTTACAACCACGAGCACGACTTCGCTGACTGGCAGCGATTCACTTCCCGTCTACGGCTAGTCTTCGGGACGTCTACTACGCGTACGGAAGTGTCGAAAAAGATTTGAACGAGAGCATACAAAAGACCTCGTGAGTCGTACACGCCCTACATTAAGGACGTTTTCGCATTATGCCACCGTGCCAACAAAGACAGGACAGAGGACCGCCTAGTGCACCTTGTCCTGAAAGGTATTTCTGCCTTCGCATTTACGCACTCGTCGCACAGAACTGCACTAGCACAAAACCAGGTCTGTACAATATGTCAGCGCCTCGACGATCTGCAGTCCCTTCGTGGGCAGCCAACCCATTGGGACACTCAAGCTCCTATCAAGGAAGCGGTCTTCCGCTCCAATGTAAGATCGATTATTCGCGAGGAACTGGAAACACAGACACCGCTCGGCTTTTCTGAATCACGACACAAGACATCTGCTCCGGACGCAAGACATCTGCAACGTCAGCAACGGATATTCGTCCCGGCTTTATTCAAGCCACATTGGCTTCGTGGCCTTATGCGTCAAATGGCTTGATTTCGACACCTCACTCCGACTCGGCATGTTCACCTTTGGCACCTGTGTCGACCCCTGTCCCTCGACCACCCATGGTCACCCGGTCCGACTATGTGCATCCTCACCTCTTGTTCCACGTCAGTTTTTGCCAGGTCCTCCTCAGTTCACGTAAGGCAACCCTGCTTGGCGTCCATCCCACCAAACGTGCTTCTATTGTGGCATCCGGGGTCATATCTCCCGTTTCGGTCGAAGACGCCAACAAGATGAGAGGCCCCAATACTCCCTGTTCCTCAAGACAGGAGTCAACCGTATTTCGGCTACTATTCGCAAAGGTTCCCGTACGCACAACGTTCGCCGTCACCTGCACACTACCAGGACCAGCAACGCAGGTCCAACACGCCGAGACGAACTTTCCAAACCCCTTTCCGCCAACGATGTACCTCGCCGCTTCGTCCTGCCTCCCTGGTTGGCATCTAAAACACGGTTACCTAGAGGCTGCAGTTTCTGGGGTCGAAACTGCGTCACATCGTAATTCTGGAAGTCCTCCTCTTCGGCCATCGAACACATTAACAGTTTTAGTTGAAAGGAAATAATGTTGAAGCTCTTGTGAACACTGGTTCGAGCATTGTGATAATTCACGAAAGTTTATGCTCCCGACTTCGACAAGTGAAAACTCCCTATTCTGGCCCAGCTCTACGACTTGCCAACTCCGCTACTATTCAACTTTCTTGACTATGTACAGCTCGTGTTGTTATCAACGGCATTTGACACCACATTCAGTTCGCAGTACTGGCATCATGCATTCAGCAAGTGATATTAAACTGGGATTTTCTTATTTGGTGTCTGTGGTATTTTTTGCAGTGAAGCGATAAGTCATATGAATGATACAGATCTGGCAAGTGTTTCGGATATTGCAGACCTGCAATTGGTGGTGACCGGTGACTTCACTCTCCTCCCTGCTCAAAAAACTATACTATCGGTTAATTGAGACAAAATTCTCGACGGTGATGTACTGATTGCTCCGACAGAAAAACGCCGCTTTCATGGCGTAGTCATTACCCCTGCCTCGTCCATTTTTCTGGGGGAACTGCTCTTCTGGCTGAAGCAAATAATACAGCCGAAATCGTTTTCTTTCGCCTTGGGACCACCGTTGCATGTGCTCTGCGCGACGATGCCGTGAAGGCCATCTCATTGGGATCTGTTACGTCGGACGGTCTTCGGTTAGCACTAAGCCTTTATCCTCTCCTATTAGTGAAACAATCAACTCTGATCTCCACTCAGAGCAACAGGAAGTGCTGTTGGGTTTTCTGGGGAAACACGAAATGTTTTTTATTCTTCTTCCACCATTTTACAGCACACCTCCCGAGCCACCCCGAATTGACCAAGATGACTCATATAATTCGATGTCGCCCGAACCTTGTCGCAAAGAAGGAGCATCAAATAATTCAGGGACATGTTGACGACATGCTGAAGAAAAATAGTTCGGCATTGAATGAGCTCCTCGTCATCGCCCGTTGTTCTAGTCATGAAGGACGGATCTGTACAATTTTGTGTGGATTGCCGGGCGCTTAGCATAACTCCAAAAGATGTATACCCGATGCCTAGAATTGATTATGCTTTGGACACCATGCAAGGAGCCGACTACTTCTCCAGTGCGCATTTGAAATCGTGATACTGTGAAATTTTCTTGGACGAGCAAGAGAAAAAAACAGCTTTCGCCACACCTGATGGCCTTTACGAATTTCAAGTAATGCCGTTGGGGTTGTGTAACGCTCCGGCCACATTTTAACGCATGATTGACACGGTTTTACGCGGCTTGAAGTGGAAGACGGGCTTTTTACCTTGACGACATAGTCGTACTTTCTTCTACTCTCCACGAACATCTCCGTCGGCCTAATGAAGTGTTAACTTGCCTTTAAAACGACGGCCTGACGCTTAACACAAATAAATGCCGTTTTGCAAGCAAGTCGATTAAGGTATTAGGTCAACTGGTAAGCCAAGAAGGAATCCGGCCCGACCCTGACAAAATAAATGCGTACTAAATGTTTCTCGTCCAAACCGTCAAAAAGAACTTCGCACCTTCTTAGGATTACCCTCCTACTTACGCCGCTTCATCCGAAACTTCGCTTCAAGCGCTCCAACTCTACATAAACTTTCGTCTTCTGCATACCATTTCTATTGTGCGACGACTGCGAGCTGCCTATCTGAAACTGAAGTGTGCCCTAACCTCTGATACTGTACTCGGCCATTTTGATGAGGCAGCGCCCACGATACTGCATACCAACGCCAGCGGACACGGCATTGGGACTGTTCTCTACAGCGCAGGGCATCTTCTGTTGAGCACGCGATTGCATACGCCAGCCGGACTTTGACACCTGCCGAGGAAAATTACACAATAAATAGCAGGAATGTACGGACGTCAATTCACTTTGAAGACGGACCATCACGCACTTGTTTGGATATCTTTGGTAAAGAACTTGACCGGGCGCCTAGATAGTTGGGTACTCTGTTTACCAGAGCACAGCTTCACTTTCGTCTACAAGATTGCACCGAGAACGGGGATGCAGACGTTCTTCTCGCAGCCTTTTATCCCTTGCTCCAGATTAAATTCAAGATCTTTGTGCATCAACGGCCGCATTACGAATTGCCGCCGAGGACACTTGCACGGAACCAATTCCGGAATTTCCCTCTCAGTAAAGGTCCAACCCTTACTGCCGAAACCTCATTTACCTGATAAACAGTTCCGCCCATCCACGGAATTGTCGTTCACGCCGCCAGCTCCACCAATTTAGTCTTAATAATAGAACCCTTCATCGGTACCACTCTAACCCAACAGGTGACAGATGGGTGCCCGTCATTCCCCGTGCCTTCCAACTCAAGATTTTAGAGACATTTTACGACGACGCTAGCGCGGGCCACCTTTCCTTGCACAAAACTTTTGATCGTATCAAACGCCGCTTCTTCTGGCACGGCCTATCCACCTTTGTTGCCAAACACGTTGCAATGTGCGCATTGTATCACGAGCGCAAACACTCGACTTTGGTGCACTGCAACCGCCGCCGTGCCCCTTCTCTCATTTTGAAGTCGTTGGCACAGACCTCTACGGTCCTCTTCTCATCACTTCGGCTGGACATCGCTGGATCATTACCGCAGTAGATCATTTCACACGGTATGCAGAAACAGCTACTATTCGCAGGGCCTGTGCTTGAGAGGTGGCTGAATTCTTTTAGAAGACGGTATACCTTCGACACCGACCGCCGCGAGTGCCTCTTAATGACCGATCCAGTATTTCTTTCGGCCGTGCGTGCTGAAGATCTTCGCGCCACCAAAACTATACATAGAACCACGTACAGCTACCACGCTCAAACGAATGGTTTGACCAGGCGTTTTCATTAAAGGCTCTCCGATATGATTTTCTGTCAGATTCAGCTGATCATGAAAACTGGGACGTTAATCTCCCCATCATCACCTACGCCTACAATACAGCGGCTCAACGAACCACGGGATTTTCGCCCTTCTTTCTTGTCTATGTCCCCCCCAGTTTCAAAGGTTCTCGATAATTCTTTTTTTGCTGTGCCTGTTCCCTGTGCATCCAACATTGTCGACGAAGTTATTTCTCGGCTGCCTTATAGCCGTCATTTCGCTCGTCTCTGGACGAGAGCATCACGCGAAGACCGCAAGTCAAACTAGGACGCTTCCCTGCTTCCTAGGCCCTTACACTATACAGGAGCAGCCTTCACCGGTAAAAACCGTGTTACGCTCACGTCTACTGTCACCGACCGCCGTTGTCCTAGCTCTGAAGTTGCACACGTTTCCCGCCTGAGACTCTTAAACTCCCAGCATTCGCCTTAAGCGCCCGAGTCGAGTCGCCCGCTTCAGCGCCGAGGGAACTGATATAAGCACTGACTAAGGCAGACATTAGCAGCCATATGTGGACATTTTCTGTAATGGCGGTGCACCACATGATTCATGTAAGAGGCGCAACGGCATGCAAAAGGAAAACTGCCACAATGGTCAGGGGTCATCAACATTATCGTCATAACCAGCCTGTCTACTCCCACTACACGGCAAAGGCCTCTCGCATTATTTACTGATAAACCGGGCCCGCCCTAACTGCGACAAATGTTCCCCGCAAACTTCTTCAACTCCTCTGTCCATCTAACGTTCTGCCGCCCCCTGCCACACTTGCCTTCTCAAGGGATATTCTCTGTTGCCCTTAATGACCAATGACCAATGGGTATCTTGCCTTCGCCTTACATGCCCTGCCCACATGCATTTCTTCTTAATTTCTATTGATAAGTCCTTAACACGCGTTTGTTCCCTGATCCACCTCACTGACTTTCTGTCCCTCAATTTTACACCTAATATATTCGTTCAATTGTGGGCTGAGTTGTCCTCAATTTAAGTAGAACCCTCTTAGTGAACCTCCAAGTTTCTGCCCCTGAAGGTGAGTCCCGCTAAGACGCAGCTGTTATGCACTTTCTTCTTCAGAAACAATGGTAGGCGGCCATTCATATTCTAAGAATGCCTGCCATATGCACTCCTCCCCATTCTTATCCTTCGAATTATCTCTGTCTCATGGTTGGGATCGTGCTCAACCCCCTGCAAAAAAGGAAAACAAGAGCGGGGCTCGTGCCGGGAGTGAATATGGCGTCGTGAGAATAGTACGTTGGTTCATTACGAGCGGTGCAGCCGACCACACTTTACACCCGAGGTTACCCAGTCTCCGGAAGTGCTCTTCCTTCCAGGCGAAGCAGTCGCAGGGATGGACCTCAGCTGCTGGTTAGGTCTGAACGCCTTCCAGCCCTGCTACATAGGTTTATCGGAGGGGCCGCTGTCTGAGCACGCGCCGCAAACGCCAGGACATCCCAGCCCGCAGGCGCCGCAGCCGTGTATGGGAATATCCCCAGCGGCCGACGTCTTATTGACTCGCCGCCACTTTCACCGTTCGTGCCGTGATTTCTGTTGCCCTTAGACTTTCTTTCGAACGCGACCGACCCTCCTAATGACAACCGCGGCGGGCCACCCTTCTTTGGCTGTCCAGGCATTCAGAGAGATGTGTCAGCAACTTCGGGACTTCAATCGCAGACCATTTTCGTGTCCCGCCAGGACGGTCGTGTCAGTTTTGCGAGATTTCCAAGATGATGATGTTTGTTGGGTAAGGTAATCGACACTCTTGTCACTTGCCACTCCTCACCCGACCAAATCAATTGGTCAGTTGCCACAGATTGCCTCCGCGACGCTGCCCGACCGTGGAACATTTACAAAGGTCACTGCCATCCTACCTGGGCTAGGTGGAGCGGGCAATTATCGCGGCGTTCCGCGGATTGTCACTTAGCTACGACGCTCGCTTTAATAATATGCGTTCCCGCCTGACGGCCATAGCGAAAACGTCGCAGTCTACATCTACGACCAGCTCCTCCTCCTGGAAGGCTACGACTTCGCCCAGGCGAATGGTGTTGAGAGGCGGTACCTCATAGAGGCCCCGACCGACCCCGTTCTACTTGCAGGCTGCCGTGCAGCCACCGGATAGGAGCCCACAAGCCTTCGTCTGAATGAGCTATACGACTACAACAGGGAGCAATGCTGCCGGCAGACGAGCCTCACCTGCAGGCCTCGACGCAGACCCTGCCGGAGATTCCTGGCCCTGCCTCTGAATTCTGATATTGCATTAAAAGAGGCGGGGGCAACCGCCAAGATGCAGGCCATTCTCGTCGGTAAGCCACCTTCGACATGTGACACGGACTATCGCAAAGAGCTCATCGTACGCTCACCAGATGGAGAACGACAATCGAGAACAAACCTCCGAGCAACTCGTCCCCGGACGCCTCTGAGATCTCTGCTAATAGGTAACGTGACAATTCAGTTGAGTCTCGGGAGGATGAACGCCAAGACAGGCCACCGGAAATAAGCAATCGCACTGCACGAAGCGTTGAAAGGAGTGGCCAAAGGCGTGAAGCACACAAGGATGCAGCTGTCGAAGACGAGCACGCTTGAGCGACAGTGGTTGAAGCAGACAACGATGGACATTCAGGAGGGAAGCACGTTAAATAAAATGCAGATTCTATCAGCAGAAGAAACAGCGACCAGATCTACAATAGAGGCAAAACCAGCCTAATGGACACCTACTGAAAAGACAGTGTTACGGGCCTCTTCAGCATATAGGACATGTTTCCGGAAGTCATCATGGATTCCTCAATCACGAACCACACTGTAGCCCTGGCACAAGCCCGAAAAGACATAATGAACAGAGCAGGGAGAGCCAAGGACACACACCAACAATTTTCTGGTGGGCCTCTCACAAAGTGTCCGAGTGTAGAGGCGCAACGCAATGCCAAAGGAACGATGCAACCATGGTCAGTGATCAATCCAGTGCCAAACAAAGAACACGGCCCCCGACTGGATGCGAAGGAAAAAGAATCACGGGTCTATATCCGAAAGGGAGTAAAGATGGCGTCGTGAGGACCGGACATTGGTTCATTGTAATATATACATACAGGTATGTATGCACACACATACACATGTATATAAATATATATATATATATATATATATATATATATATATATATATATATATATAAATATATATATATATTTTAATATATATATAGATATACATTTATATATATATATATATATCTCTATGTATATATATTTACATATATATACGTATATATATATTATATTCTGGAGGTCATGGGTTTGGATACCACCTGGCGGGCATTTTTTCTTCACTTTCTCTTTCCAAAGTCTTTATCGGTTTCAATTATCTACCACATCCTCCCCTTTGCTTTCCGAGGTTTTCTCGACTGCCAACCCTTTTTTTTGTTTTATGTATATTTATTTATGGTATGTAGAAAAAATCCGCTGTTTTTCACAAAAAAACGGCTCTGTTGCTTCACCTATATTTTCGCCTATTTATGACTATCAAAGAAACATGACAGAGAGACGTCGTTCGGCGCTATTAAATATTTCGAAAAAAGCTGAATAGCACTGACAATGATGACTGCAAGCTTGATATGTATCTTTACCGAGTCTCTCGTCCCGTACCTCTCTGTCCCGCAATATATATATATATAATTTTACACACCTGTAATAAATATTACGCCCTGTTGCTTCTGTATAGGATAATTCACAATATCATAAGCTGTCCTTCGATTAGAATTACTCACCGTACCACTACCTATTCCCTTCGAACAACATGCTCAACCACATTAGCAATACCCGGGATTAGAACTAACTATGGATTATTTTCCTTTGCGTATATAGCTCCACACTTACGGAACAAACTCCCACACAGCTGCACCTCCACACCATCGTTCTATATGTATAAAAACAACTGAAAGCACAAATGTTTATGTTATTTGACTGACGTACGGACTTGTAGTTGTGTTTATATAACCAGAGTTTTGTTTTTTGCAACAGCTTTTATCTTTATTTTCACATTATGATCTTTCTTCTTCTTCTTTTCTTTCTTCTTTTCCCCCAAACTCCTCTATTTTTTTCATTTGCCAATGACCGTTCTCCTGTTTTTTGACAGTACATTTTACGTGTTGTTATATACCTGATTTCATTGCAAGCCTTTGTACGGGTGTCCAAACCAGAAGAATGTATTTTGTTTGAAAAATGCTCAAACAGACTGTGATCACCTAATGTATCCTAGGGACCCCTTTTACAACCCATTCTTGGGTTCTGGGGTCCCACCTACCTGTATATTTCCATGCAGATGTACTTATGTATAGTACAATAAAAATTTTGATTGATTGATTGATTGATTGATTAATATATATATATATATATATATATATATATATATATATATATATATATATCGAGAAAGATAAACTTCACCTTCAAAACGCACCACGACCACGAGGTTCGGGAATCTTATCTCATTTATAAGTTTGGGTCAGCCACACTTGGAATTCATGAAAGTTACGGAAAACAAACGTGCTTATCCCTCGATTAAAATTAGTGGCTTCATAGTTTTTATAACAATGTTCATTATTCCTACCCTCGAGTTTGCCATCAGAATTCGCAGAAACTCTCCAAATACAGGAGCTTTATTAGCCTAATGCGGCTCAACAATGCCATTTGTCCTGGGGAAGGAGGACTCGTTCCCAACACCACTTAAGAATGTTTAACTCTATGTGATCTATTCATGTTTAACCTTTTGTGACCCTACCTATTTCCTGTTCAATTGCTAGCTTCTGTGAAATGCTCTTTTGTGCCCCCTATCTATACTCTTCATCCGCGGGGGGCACACCAATCTTCGCTTCCCCCCGAACCAGTCTCCCCAGCCACTGAATACCTTACTGCATACTCTTCCCTTTCTTTTCAAACCGCGGTTGTCCAGTTTCCCGCATTGTCTGAACTTGCAGCCCGCGCGGCATACCTTGACCCGTCATGGTGTAACCTTGAACGCTGCTATGTTAACACGACCCCTTTTTCACTCTCTCGTCCCCCCCCCTTTTTTGTTTGTTTGTTGATGTTGTAACATAGACGTAGCCTGACTGTATGCACACTCTCCATTTCCGAAACATTTTCCACTCCTTCTCATAGTTTTGTGCAAACCTATATAAGAAATGCGTTCAAAATGTTTGCGACAGCAAAATGATGTAACTTTACTCTGATGAAGGCAAGTCCCGTTGCCGCTACGTAAGTAAACATTGTTTGTTATTGTTCTTGCTGTGTAACCGACTCTTTACTTATACTATTTATGCGCGATTTGTGATTTTATCGTTCACTAGATTTGTTTCTACCATGAGCGCTGACAGGACAACAGCAAAGAGCATCATCTGGAAATTTCCGCAGACCGAAACCACAATAGTAGTGATCGGGGACTCCCAGACCAAGTATCTGTATCATCACTTCGATTCCCTCGGTCCTGGAACCCCCGCTTTTGTTTCTCAGCCTGGCGATATGCATTACTGAAGCACGCTCACTGATCGACTTTATCCCTGCCTCTGCCACTACAGTTTTTCTGCTTGTTGGTACTAATGATCTCAGCTCTACTTCCGCTGAACATGCTTTCTCTGACTACCGCTCACTGACTGACCTCATTCTGGAATCTCGACCGAACATTTCCACTATTAACGCCAGTCTCATTCTTCCCCCCTCCGCTAACCACCGCCGCGACTACCGCATCTCTCGCTTCGCTCGCTGCTGCAACGAAAAGGCACGCCGTTTCAACTCACTTCTCCGCGAATTTTGCCTCCACTCACGTTTTGTCCGCTTCGTCAATCATGGCTTTGAGCCCCTTCCAGTCTTCCGAGTACTCCCTGCGGACGGCTTACACCCGAGCTTCGAGGGTGTGGCCTTGCTGGCCGGCCACATTCGTGCACTCTGCTTCATGCAACAGCGCTGCAATCATCTGGGCTGGCGCGACTTCGCATGCACCGCCGCCCCAGTTGCAGCCCCCGCTATATTGCCAAATGACAGCGACTTTCTACCACTGCCTCCAATTCTATCCAGTGTAAGGACCCCGGAGCAGTGTCGTGTCAGCAGCCCACCGCCACCGCACCCCATATCCACCACAACCACGGCGCCCCGGGCGAGCGCCAGCGCCTTAGCCCCGAAGACATGCCAACCCCTACTGGCAAACCTGCAGCGGCCACAACGCCCCGAGGGAACGCTCGCGGCGACACTAAGAAGCTCCCTCACCGGCGCCGCACCAACAGCATGCCACGCCCAACCTCCGCATCTGCAGCGACCGCCGAGCCCACGAAAACCAACAGCAGCTCGTCCGCCGGACCTTCCGGGGTCCAAAATCCAGCCCACCGTGCCACATGCCCTTACAACCTTCGAAAGAATCGGCATAGTAGCAACTGACTACAACACAAAAAAACAGGTAACGCGGCCTCCTTCCCCGTTTCGAGACAGTTTTTAAAGCTAAGCAAAATCACCGAAAAGCGCATACGTTCCGAATTGGACGTTTCCGCTCTTGCACAGTACTTGACTTCCGCGGTCGCTCCCAGGGGTCTTAGGATTAGAATAAAACCTGCTACTACCGAACTCTCCCCGTCCAACATGAATAAGTGGAAACAGGTACTCGATAAAGCATCCTTACAATTAACTGAAATAATCCTCAATCACTACGAAAATACGGCCCATTCTCTCCGAAAGAAAGGGGAACTACTTATTCAGGAACTAAGCAAAAGAGAGTTGAACCTTTTAAGCAACTACGAATCTAAGACGGCCTCCGTCATATCCCGAACAAAAGACCGAAAGTTTAACCGAGATAAGATTTCTAACACTGGCCACATGCGGAAGAACCTAACAAGCTCCGGCATTAGTAACTGCCCCAACTCTGACAATACGGCCGATAATGTCACTACGACTGTAATAAATGCTTCGACTACTGCACTCCAAACAGTTCAGTTAAACCACTGAACTAATATTTTTCCCTCGCCTGCCGTCACAAAAGAAAACCTTACCGGGAATTTAATGAACCTTTCAAGTATAACCCTCTCCCCAGCTCAGATGAACGTCTTGTCAAAGGGCCAAAACTTTTGCCCGGCTACTGGTGGTTTTGATGAATTGAAACTTTTTAAGGACTTAGATAACTTCTCCAGAAACATGAGGCTACGAGAATACTTCTACGATCACCCCGCGAAGGAAGAAGCCCGCAGAGCCCTACCTAGATATAAGCACTGGAACCCTCCCACACAGCATGATAGTTGCCTCGACATGTACATCGAAGCTGTCCAACGCGATGTGCGAAATGCATACCAAACACACATTTCTTTCCACCACAACATGACTACCAACGAAAAGAAAGCCCTAGAGGAACTCGCAAGCTGTCCCGACATAATTATTAAACCTGCCGACAAGGGAGGCGCAATCGTAATCCTTGACAAAACCGACTATGTTAACGAGGCCTATAAGCAACTAGTAGTATCGACGTTCTATAAAGCACTACCCAATGCTCCCACTCAAGATTATTAGCAAATTGTCAAAAATAAACTTGCTGAGCTTGTTAAAAATAAAACAATAAATGAAACCACGGCTCGTTCGCTGATCCCCTTAAGCCCAGTAGCCGGTAAATTCTATCTTCTCCCAAAGATTTACAAGGTGAACAACCCAGGGCGCCCCATTGTTTCTGGCATTGGCACTGTTACCGAAAACCTCTCGCGCTATGTGGATAATCTCATTTGCGACATTCCGCCCAGCTTTCCCTCCTTCATTAAGGATACCAATGACTTTCTCTCAGACATCTCAAAAATTGAATTTCCTGATAACTGCCTTCTAGTCACCCTTGATGTTGCGTCACTGTATACTAACATCCCCCATGAAGATGGCATCGCCGCCGTATTCCTTGTGTATGAGCAGTCATCGTGCGACAAACCTATCGATTCTTCTGCTCTCAAAACATTCCTTAGGCTTATTCTTGAACTTAACAATTCTGTGTTCGACGGAGTTCATTACGTGCAAGTCAGCGGAACGTCAATGAGAACTCGAATCGGACCTAACTACGCTAATATCTTTATGGCTCACCTCGAATCAAACTTTCTTGACACCTAAAATTCAAAGCCAATGTACTATAAAAGGTATATTGATGACATATTCATGATCTGGCAACACGGTGAGGCGGAGCTCCTCACCTTCATTGAGGCATTTAACCTAGCCCATCCTAGTATTTCCCTTGCTCATTCCTATTCGGAACACAGTGTAAACTTTCTGGACGTAACCGTTCCTACCTTCCAAGGTCGGCTTCAAACTAAACTGTATAGAAAACCGACAGACACGCGGCAGTATTTGCCCTTCCGAAGCAGCCATGTCAGACACTGCAAGACAGTAATACCTTACAGCCAAGCCCACCGATTTAGGAGAATTTGCTCAAACCAAGCCGACTTTGACTCAAACTGTCGAGAACTCAAGACCGCCCTCCTGAATAAAAAATACCCGGAAAAAGTTATCGACGACGCTATTGTGCGAGCCAACCAATTAGACCGTAACAAAATCTGTAAGAAAAAAGCCCCGAACGGGAACCCGCAATCTAACTTAGTTTTAACCCACTCATCCTCCGCTCCAAGAGTGTCAACCGTGCAAAAAAAACATCAGAATATCTAATGCAAAGTGACCGCTTAAAAAGCATATTCCCCGAACCACCACGCGTTGTCTACCGGCGTAATTAGAATTTTGGTGACTTTCTTGCTAACTCTGGTATCAACCGACCGGCAACTACTGGCTGCATGCCCTGCAATAAACCCCGATGCAAAGTATGCCCACACATGACCACTACACAGCGGGCCACCAGCACGGCTTCAGACAACTACGTAAATATAAAAGGTAACTTTAACTGTGACTCCGCAAATGTCGTTTATCTTCTAGAGTGCACTGTTTGTAGGCAACAATATATCGGCCAAACTGAAACGCACTTCCGAATACGGTTCAATAATCTCCGCTCTCATGCAAAAAGCTGCCCTTATTTGCCCCTGTCAAGACATGTCAACAGTCCCGGGCATGCATTTGAACATCTTAAAGCAACAATTTTAGAATCCACCTTCAAAACGCACCACGACCGCGAGGTTCGGGAATCTTATCTCATTTATAAGTTTGTGTCAGCCACACTTGGAATTAATGAAAGTTACGAAAAACTAACGTGCTTATCCCTCAATTAAAATTAGCGGCTTCATAGTTTTTATGACTATGTTCATTATTACTACCCTCGAGTTTGCCATCAGAATTCGCAGAAACTCTCCTAATACAGCAGCTAATAATGCGGCTGAACAATGCCATTTGTCCTGGGGAAGGAGGTCTCGTTCTCACCACCACTTAAGAATGTTTAACTCTTTGTGATCTATTCATGTTTAACCTTTTGTGACCCTACCTATTTCCTGTTCAATTGCTAGCTTCTGTGAAATGCTCTTTTGTGCCCTCTATCTATTCTTTTCATCCGCGGGGAGCACATCCATCTTGGCTTCCCCCCGAACCAGTCGCCCCAGCCACTAAATACGTCACTGTATACTCTTCCCTTTCTTTTCAGACCGCGGTTGACCAGTTTCCCGCATTGTCTGAACTTGCAGCCCGCGCGGCATACGTTGACACGTCATGGTGCAACCTTGAACGCTGCATTGTTAACACGACCCCTTTTTCTCTCTCTCACTTCCTCCCCCCCTTTTTTTGTTTGTTTGTTGATGTTGTAACATAGACGTAGCCTGACTGTATGCACAAGCTCCATTTCCGCAACATTTTCCGCTCCTTCTCACAGTTTTATGCAAACCTATATAAGAAATGTGTTCAAAATGTTTGCGACAGCAAAATCATGTAACTTCACTCTGATGAAGGCAAGTCCCGTTGCCGCTACGTAAGTAAACATTGTTTGTTATTGTTCTTGCTGTGTATCCGACTCTTTACTTATACTATTTATAAATATATATATATATATATATATATATATATTTAGGATTTGGAAATGAGGGGCTCGTTAGGAAATATCGAAAGAAATGCTGGCAGTCTACAACGCCAAAGAAAGCATAGGGGAATGGATAGAATATTTTTTACCGTTAGTGATGTTACATTTTTTTTTATTATTATTATGTGAGAAAGAAAAAAAAAACACGCGCCCAGAGTGGGGACCGAACCCACGCCTTTCGATTAGATCTCTAATGGCTTACCAATTCGGCTATCTGGGCGACTGTGTCCTCCTTCACGTTCTGGGGTATTTATAGTTATTACAACTGTATCTAATGCTTGAGGGTGGTAGCCAGCGCCACTCAGACTACAAGGGGAGATGGGGACCTTCTTTTTAACCACCGGGGCGTGACGCGAACGTCTACAGCCTGTCATAAGTGGGTAACCGGCGGGAAAACCCTCTCATGCAACCTTGGTATCAAGGCTGCCAGAACCGAGGCCCTCGCTAAGCTTTCGCACGAGAATAGGGTTTGGAAATGAGGGGCTCGTTAGGAAATATCGAAAGAAATGCTGGCAGTCTACAACGCCAAAGAAAGCATAGGGGAATAGATACAATATTTTTTACCGTTAGTGATGTTACATTTTTTATTATTATTATGTGAGAAAGAAAGAAAAACACGCGCCCAGAGTGGGTACCGAACCCACGCCTTTCGATTAGATCTCGAATGCCTTACCAATTCGGCTATCGGGGCGCCTGTGTCCTCCTTCACTTTCTGGGGTATTTATAGTTACTACAACTGTATCTAACGCTTGAGGGTGGTAGCCAGCGCCACTCAGACTACACGGGGAGAAGGGGACCTTCTTTTCAGACCCCGGGGCGTGACGCGAACGTCTACAGCCTGTCATAAGTGGGTAACCGGCGGGAAAACCCTCGTATGCTACCTTGGCATCAAGGCTGCCAGAACCGAGGCCCTCGCTAAGCTTTCGCACGAGAATAGGGTTTGGAAATGAGGGGCTGGTTAGGAAATATCTAAAGAAATGCTGGCAGTTTACAACGCCAAAGAAAGTATAGGGGAATGGATAGCATATTTTTTACTGTTAGTGATGTTACATTTTTTTTATTATTATTATGTGAGAAAGCAAGAAAAACACGCGCCCAGAGTGGGGACCGAACCCACGCCTTTCGATTAGATCTCGAATGCCTTACCAATTCGGCTATCTGGGCGACTGTGTCCTCCTTCACTTTCTGGGGTATTTATAGTACTACAACTGTATCTAACGCTTGAGGGTGGTAGCCAGCGACACTCAGACTACACGGGGAGAAGGGGACCTTCTTTTCAAACCCCGGGGCGTGACGCGAACGTCTACAGCCTGCCATAAGTGGGTAACCGGCGGGAAAACCCTCGTATGCTACCTTGGCATCAAGGCTGCCAGAACCGAGGCCCTCGCTAAGCTTTCGCACGAGAATAGGGTTTGGAAATGAGGGGCTCGTTAGGAAATATCGAAAGAAATGCTGGCAGTCTACAACGCCAAAGAAAGCATAGGGCAATGGATAGAATATTTTTTCCGTTAGTGATGTTACATTTTTTTTATTATTATTATGTGAGAAAGAAAGAAAAACACGCGCCCAGAGTGGGGACCGAACCCACGCCTTTCGATCAGATCTCGAATGCCTTACCAATTCGGCTATCTGGGCGACTGTGTCCTCCTTCACTTTCTGGGGTATTTATAGTTACTACAACTGTATCTAACGCTTGAGGGTGGTAGCCAGCGCCATTCAGACTACACGGGGAGAAGAGGACCTTCTTTTCAACCCCCGGGGCGTGACGCGAACGTCTACAGCCTGTCATAGGTTGGTACCCGGCGGGAAAACCCTCTTATGCTACCTTGGCATCAAGGCTGCCAGAACCGAGGCCCTCGCTAAGCTTTCGCACGAGAATAGGGTCTGGAAATAAGGGGCTCGTTAGGAAATATCGAAAGAAATGCTGGCAGTCTACAACGCCAAAGAAAGCATAGGGGAATGGATAGAATATTTTTTATCGTTAGTGATGTTACATTTTTTTTTATTATTATTATGTGAGAAAGAACGAAAAACACGCGCCCAGGGTGGGGACTGAACCCACGCCTTTCGATTACATCTCGAATGCCTTATCAATTCGGCTATCTGGGCGACTGTGTCCTCCTTCACTTTCTGGGGTATTTATAGTTACTACAACTGTATCTAACGCTTGAGGGTGGTAGCCAGCGCCACTCAGACTACACGGGGAGAAGGGGACCTTCTTTTCAACCCCCGGGCCGTGACGCGAACGTCTATAGCCTGTCATAAGTGGGTAACCGGCGGGAAAACCCTCTTATGCTACCTTGGCACCAAGGCTGCCAGAACCGAGGCCCCTGCTAAGCTTTCGCACGAGAATAGGGTTTGGAAATGAGGGGCTCGTTAGGAAATATCGAAAGAAATGCTGGCAGTCTACAACGTCAAAGAAAGCATAGAGGAATGGATAGAATATTTTTTAACATTAGTGATGTTACATTTTTTTTATTATTATTATATGAGAAAGATAGAAAAACACGCGCCCAGAGTGGGGACCGAACCCACGCCTTTCGATTAGATCTCGAATGCCTTACCAATTCGGCTATCTGGGCGACTGTGTCCTCCTTCACTTTCTGGGGTATTTATAGTTACTACAACTGTATCTAACGCTTGAGGGTGGTAGCCAGCGCCACTCAGACTACGCGGGGAGAAGGGGACTTTCTTTTCAACCCCCGGGGCGTGAAGCGAACGTCTACAGCCTGTCATAAGTGGGTAACCGGCGGGAAAACCCACTTATGCTACCTTGGCATCAAGGCTGCCAAAACCGAGGCCCTCGCTAAGCTTTCGCACGAGAATAGGGTTTGGAAATGAGGGGCTCGTTAGGAAATATCTAAAGAAATGCTGGCAGTCTACAACGCCAAAGAAAGTATAGGGGAATGGATAGCATCATTTTTACCGTTAGTGATGTTACAGTTTTTTTTATTATTATTCTGTGAGAAAGAAAGAAAAACACGCGCCCAGAGTGGGGACCGAACGCACGCCTTTCGATTAGATCTCGAATGCCTTACCAATTCGGCTATCTGGGCGACTGTGTCCTCCTTCACTCTCTGGGGTATTTATAGTTACTACAACTGTATCTAACGCTTGAGGGTGGTAGCCAGCGCCACTCAGACTACACGGGGAGAAGGGGACCTTCTTTTCAAACCCCGGGGCGTGACGCGAACGTCTACAGCCTGTCATAAGTGGGTAACCGGCGGGAAAACCCTCGCATGCTACCTTGGCATCAAGGCTGCCAGAACCGAGGCCCTCGCTAAGCTTTCGCACGAGAATAGGGTTTGGAAATGAGGGGCTCGTTAGGAAATATCGAAAGAAATGCTGGCAGTCTACAACGCCAAAGAAAGCATAGGGGAATGGATAGAATATTTTTTCCGTTAGTGATGTTACATTTTATTTTATTATTATTATGTGAGAAAGAAAGAAAAACACGCGCCCAGAGTGGGGACCGAACCCACGCCTTTCGATTAGATCTCGAATGCCTTACCGTAGCCAGCGCCACTCAGACTACACGGGGAGAAGAGGACCTTCTTTTCAACCCCCGGGGCGTGACGCGAACGTCTACAGCCTGTCATAGGTTGGTACCCGGCGGGAATACCCTCTTATGCTACCTTGGCATCAAGGCTGCCAGAACCGAGGCCCTCGCTAAGCTTTCGCACGAGAATAGGGTCTGGAAATGAGGAGCTCGTTAGGAAATATCGAAAGAAATGCTGGCAGTCTACAACGCCAAAGAAAGCATAGGGGAATGGATAGAATATTTTTTATCGTTATTGATGTTACATTTTTTTTATTATTATTATGTGAGAAAGAACGAAAAACACGCGCCCAGGGTGGGGACCGAACCCACGCCTTTCGATTAGATCTCGAATGCCTTAACAATTCGGCTATCTGGGCGACTGTGTCCTCCTTCACTTTCTCGGGTATTTATAGTTACTACAACTGTATCTCACGCTTGAGGGTGGTAGCCAGCGCCACTCAGACTACACGGGGAGAAGGGGACCTTCTTTTCAACCCCCGGGGCGTGACGCGAACGTCTATAGCCTGTCATAAGTGGGTAACCGGCGGGAAAACCCTCTTATGCTACCTTGGCACCAAGGCTGCCAGAACCGAGGCCCCTGCTAAGCTTTCGCACGAGAATAGGGTTTGGAAATGAGGGGCTCGTTAGGAAATATCGAAAGAAATGCTGGCAGTCTACAACGCTAAAGAAAGCATAGAGGAATGGATAGAATATTTTTTAACGTTAGTGATGTTACATTTTTTTTTATTATTATTATGTGAGAAAGATAGAAAAACACGCGCCCAGAGTGGGGACCGAACCCACGCCTTTCGATTAGATCTCGAATGCCTTACCAATTCGGCTATCTGGGCGACTGTGTCCTCCTTCACTTTCTGGGGTATTTATAGTTACTAAAACTGTATCTAACGCTTGAGGGTGGTAGCCAGCGCCACTCAGACTACGCGGGCAGAAGGGGACCTTCTTTTCAACCCCCGGGGCGTGAAGCGAACGTCTACAGCCTGTCATAAGTGGGTAACCGGCGGGAAAACCCTCTTATGCTACCTTGGCATCAAGGCTGCCAAAACCGAGGCCCTCGCTAAGCTTTCGCCCGAGAATAGGGTTTGGAAATGAGGGGCTCGTTAGGAAATATCTAAAGAAATGCTGGCAGTCTACAACACCAAAGAAAGTATAGGGGAATGGATAGCATATTTTTTACCGTTAGTGATGTTTTATTTTATTATTATTATTATGTGAGAAAAAGAAAAACACGCGCCCAGAGTGGGGACCGAACGCACGCCTTTCGATTAGACCTCGAATGCCTTATCAATTCGGCTATCTGGGCGACTGTGTCCTCCTTCACTTTCTGGGGTATTTATAGTTACTACAACTGTATCTAACGCTTGAGGGTGGTAGCCAGCGCCACTCAGACTACACGGGGAGAAGGGGACCTTCTTTTCAAACCCGGGGCGTGACGCGAACGTCTACAGCCTGTCATAAGTGGGTAACCGTCGGGAAAACCCTCGTATGCTACCTTGGCACCAAGGCTGCCAGAACCGAGGCCCCTGCTAAGCTTTCGCACGAGAATAGGGTTTGGAAATGAGGGGCTCGTTAGGAAATATCTAAAGAAATGCTGGCAGTCTACAACACCAAAGAAAGTATAGGGGAATGGATAGCATATTTTTTACCGTTAGTGATGTTACATTTTATTATTAATATTATGTGAGAAAAAGAAAAACACGCGCCCAGAGTGGGGACCGAACGCACGCCTTTCGATTAGATCTCGAATGCCTTACCAATTCGGCTATCTGGGCGACTGTGTCCTCCTTCACTTTCTGGGGTATTTATAGTTACTACAACTGTATCTAACGCTTGAGGGTGGTAGCCAGCGCCACTCAGACTACACGGGGAGAAGGAGACCTGCTTTTCAACCCCCGGGGCGTGACGCGAACGTCTATAGCCTGTCATAAGTGGGTAACCGGCGGGAAAACCCTCTTATGCTACCTTGGCACCAAGGCTGCCAGAACCGAGGCCCCTGCTAAGCTTTCGCACGAGAATAGGGTTTGGAAATGAGGGGCTCGTTAGGAAATATCTAAAGAAATGCTGGCAGTCTACAACACCAAAGAAAGTATAGGGGAATGGATAGCATATTTTTTACCGTTAGTGATGTTACATTTTATTATTATTATTATGTGATAAAAAGAAAAACATGCGCCCAGAGTGGGGACCGAACGCACGCCTTTCGATTAGATCTCGAATGCCTTACCAATTCGGCTATCTGGGCGACTGTGTCCTCCTTCACTTTCTGGGGTATTTATAGTTACTACAACTGTATCTAACGCTCGAGGGTGGTAGCCAGCGCCACTCAGACTACGCGGGGAGAAGGGGACATTCTTTTCAACCCCCGGGGCGTGAAGCGAACGTCTACAGCCTGTCATAAGTGGGTAACCGGCGGGAAAACCCTCTTATGCTACCTTGGCATCAAGGCTGCCAAAACCGAGGCCCTCGCTAAGCTTTCGCACGAGAATAGGGTTTGGAAATGAGGGGCTCGTTAGGAAATATCTAAAGAAATGCTGGCAGTCTACAACGCCAAAGAAAGTATAGGGGAATGGATAGCATCATTTTTACCGTTAGTGATGTTACAGTTTTTTTTATTATTATTATGTGAGAAAGAAAGAAAAACACGCGCCCAGAGTGGGGACCGAACGCACGCCTTTCGATTAGATCTCGAATGCCTTACCAATTCGGCTATCTGGGCGACTGTGTCCTCCTTCACTTTCTGGGGTATTTATAGTTACTACAACTGTATCTAACGCTTGAGGGTGGTAGCCAGCGCCACTCAGACTACACGGGGAGAAGGGGACCTTCTTTTCAAACCCCGGGGCGTGACGCGAACGTCTACAGCCTGTCATAAGTGGGTAACCGGCGGGAAAACCCTCGCATGCTACCTTGGCATCAAGGCTGCCAGAACCGAGGCCCTCGCTAAGCTTTCGCACGAGAATAGGGTTTGGAAATAAGGGGCTCGTTAGGAAATATCGAAAGAAATGCTGGCAGTCTACAACGCCAAAGAAAGCATAGGGGAATGGATAGAATATTTTTTCCGTTAGTGATGTTACATTTTATTTTATTATTATTATGTGAGAAAGAAAGAAAAACACGCGCCCAGAGTGGGGACCGAACCCACGCCTTTCGATTAGATCTCGAATGCCTTACCAATTCGGCTATCTGGGCGACTGTGTCCTCCTTCACTTTCTGGGGTATTTATTGTTACTACAACTGTATCTCACGCTTGAGGGTGGTAGCCAGCGCCACTCAGACTACACGGGGAGAAGGGGACCTTCTTTTCAACTCCCGGGGCGTGACGCGAACGTCTACAGCCTGTCATAGGTTGGTAACCGGCAGGAAAACCCTCTTATGCTACCTTGGCATCAAGGCTGCCAGAACCGAGGCCCTTGCTAAGCTTTCGCACGAGAATAGGGTTTGGAAATGAGGGGCTCGTTAGGAAATATCGAAAGAAATGCTGGCAGTCTACAACTCCAAAGAAAGCATAGGGGAATGGATAGAATATTTTTTATCGTTAGTGATGTTACATTTTTTTATTATTATTATGTGAGAAAGAACGAAAAACACGCGCCCAGGGTGGGGACCGAACCCACGCCTTTCGATTAGATTTCGAATGCCTTAACAATTCGGCTATCTGGGCGACTGTGTCCTCCTTCACTTTCTGGGGTATATATAGTTACTACAACTGTATCTAATGCTTGAGGGTGGTAGCCAGCGCCACTCAGACTACACGGGGAGAAGGGGACCTTCTTTTCAACCACCGGGGCGTTGCGCGATCGTCTACAGCCTGTCATGAGTGGGTAACCGGCGGGAAAACCCTCTTAGCTACCTTGGCATCAAGGCTGCCAGAACCGAGGCCCTCGCTAAGCTTTCGCACGAGAATAGGGTTTGGAAATGAGGGGCTATTTAGGAAATATTGAAAGAAATGCTGGCAGTCTACAACGCCAAAGAAAGCATATAGGAATGGATAGAATATTTTTTACCGTTAGTGAAGTTACATTTTTTTTAATATTATTATGTGAGAAAGAAAGAAAAACACGCGCCCAGAGCGGGGACCGAACCCACGCCTTTCGATTAGATCTCGAATGCCTTACCAATTCGGATATCTGGGCGACTGTATCCTCCTTCACTTTCTGGGGTATTTATAGTTACTAAAACTGTATCTAACGCTTGAGGGTGGAAGCCAGCGCCACTCAGACTACACGGGGAGAAGGGGACCTTCTTTTCAACCCCCGGGGCGTGACGCGAACGTCTGCAGCCTGTCATAAGTGGGGAACCGGCGGGAAAACCCTCTTATGCTACCTTGGCATCAAGGCTGCCAAAACCGAGGCACTCGCTAAGCTTTCGCACGAGAATAGGGTTTCGAAATGAGGGGCTCGTTAGGAAATATCGAAAGAAATGCTGGCAGTCTACAACGCCAAAGAAAGCATAGGGGAATGGATAGAATATTTTTTATCGTTAGTGATGTTACATTTTTTTATTATTATTATGTGAGAAAGAACGAAAAACACGCGCCCAGGGTGGGGACCGAACCCACGCCTTTCGATTAGATTTCGAATGCCTTAACAATTCGGCTATCTGGGCGACTGTGTCCTCCTTCACTTTCTGGGGTATATATAGTTACTACAACTGTATCTAACGCTTGAGGGTGTTAGCCAGCGCCACTCAGACTACGCGGGGAGAAGGGGACCTTCTTTTCAACCTCCGGGGCGTGACGCGAACGTCTATAGCCTGTCATAAGTGGGTAACCAGCGGGAAAACCCTCTTATGCTACCTTGGCATCAAGGCTGCCAGAACCGAGGCCCCTGCTAAGCTTTCGCACGAGAATAGGGTTTGGAAATGAGGGGCTCGTTAGGAAATATCGAAAGAAATGCTGGCAGTCTACAACGCCAAAGAAAGCATAGAGGAATGGATGGAATATTTTTAACGTTAGTGATGTTACATTTTTTTTATTATTATTATGTGAAAAAGAAAGAAAAACACGCGCCCAGAGTGGGGACCGAACCCATGCCTTTCGATTATATCTCGAATGCCTTACCAATTCGGCTATCTGGGCGACTGTGTCCTCCTTCACTTTCTGGGGTATTTATAGTTACTACAACTGTATCTAACGCTTGAGGGTGGTAGCCAGCGCCACTCAGACTACACGGGGAGAAGGGGACCTTCTTTTCAACCCCCGGGGCGTGACGCGAACGTCTACAGCCTGTCATAAGTGGGTAACCGGCGGAAAAACCCTCTTATGCTTCCTTGGCATCAAGGCTGCCAAAACCGAGGCCCTCGCTAAGCTTTCGCATGAGAATAGGGTTTGGAAATGAGGGGCTCGTTAGGAAATATCGAAAGAAATGCTGGCAGTCTGCAACGCCAAAGAAAGCATAGGGCAATGGATAGAATATTTTTTCCGTTAGTGATGTTACCTTTTTTTATTATTATTATGTGAGAAAGAAAGAGAAACACGTGCCCAGAGTGGGGACCGAACCCACGCCTTTCGATTAGATCTCGAATGCCTTACCAATTCGGCTATCTGGGCGACTGTGTCCTCCTTCACTTTCTGGGGTATTTATAGTTACTACAACTGTATCTAACGCTTGAGGGTGGTAGCCAGCGCCACTCAGACTACACGGGGAGAAGAGGACCTTCTTTTCAACCCCCGGGGCGTGACGCGAACGTCTACAGCCTGTCATAGGTTGGTACCCGGCGGGAAAACCCTCTTATGCTACCTTGGCATCAAGGCTGCCAGAACCGAGGCCCTCGCTAAGCTTTCGCACGAGAATAGGGTCTGGAAATGAGGGGCTCGTTAGGAAATATCGAAAGAAATGCTTGCAGTCTACAACGCCAAAGAAAGCATAGGGGAATGGATAGAATATTTTTTATCGTTAGTGATGTTACATTTTTTTTATTATTATTATGTGAGAAAGAACGAAAAACACGCGCCCAGGGTGGGGACCAAACCCACGCCTTTCGATTACATCTCGAATGACTTAACAATTCGGCTATCTGGGCGACTGTGTCCTCCTTCACTTTCTGGGGTATTTATAGTTACTACAACTGTATCTCACGCTTGAGGGTGGTAGCCAGCGCCACTCAGACTACACGGGGAGAAGGGGACCTTCTTTTCAACCCCCGGGGCGTGACGCGAACGTCTATAGCCTGCCATAAGTGGGTAACCCGCGGGAAAACCCTCTTATGCTACCTTGGCACCAAGGCTGCAAGAACTGAGGCCCCTGCTAAGCTTTCGCACGAGAATAGGGTTTGGAAATGAGGGGCTCGTTAGGAAATATCGAAAGAAATGCTGGCAGTCTACAACGCCAAAGAAAGCATAGAGGAATGGATAGACTATTTTTTAACGTTAGTGATGTTACATTTTTTTATTATTATTATGTGAGAAAGATAGAAAAACACGCGCCCAGAGTGGGGACCGAACCCACGCCTTTCGATTAGATCTCGAATGCCTTACCAATTCGGCTATCTGGGCGACTGTGTCCTCCTTCACTTTCTGGGGTATTTATAGTTAATACAACTGTATCTAACGCTTGAGGGTGGTAGCCAGCGCCACTCAGACTACGCGGGGAAAAGGGGACCTTCTTTTCAACCCCCGGGGCGTGAAGCGAACGTCTACAGCCTGTCATAAGTGGGTAACCGGCGGGAAAACCCTCTTATGCTACATTGGCATCAAGGCTGCCAAAACCGAGGCCCTCGCTAAGCTTTCGCACGAGAATAGGGTTTGGAAATGAGGGGCTCGTTAGGAAATATCTAAAGAAATGCTGGCAGTTTACAACGCCGAAGAAAGTATAGGGGAATGGATAGCATATTTTTTACCGTTAGTGATGTTACATTTTTTTTATTATTATTATGTGAGAAAGAACGAAAAACACGCGCCCAGGGTGGGGACCGAACCCACGCCTTTCGATTAGATTTCGAATGCCTTAACAATTCGGCTATCTGGGCGACTGTGTCCTCCTTCACTTTCTGGGGTATATATAGTTACTACAACTGTATCTAACGCTTGAGGGTGGTAGCCAGCGCCACTCAGACTACGCGGGGAGAAGGGGACCTTCTTTTCAACCCCCGGGGCGTGACGCGAACGTCTATAGCCTGTCATAAGTGGGTAACCAGCGGGAAAACCCTCTTATGCTACCTTGGCATCAAGGCTGCCAGAACCGAGGCCCCTGCTAAGCTTTCGCACGAGAATAGGGTTTGGAAATGAGGGGCTCGTTAGGAAACATCGAAAGAAATGCTGGCAGTCTACAACGCCAAAGAAAGCATAGAGGAATGGATGGAATATTTTTAACGTTAGTGATGTTAAATTTTTTGTTATTATTATTATGTGAGAAAGAAAGAAAAACACGCGCCCAGAGTGGGGACCGAACCCACGCCTTTCGATTAGATCTCGAATGCCTTACCAATTCGGCTATCTGGGCACCTGTGTCCTCCTTCACTTTCTGGGGTATTTATAGTTACTACAACTGTATCTAACGCTTGAGGGTGGTAGCCAGCGCCACTCAGACTACACGGGGAGAAGGGGACCTTCTTTTCAACCACCGGGGCGTGACGCGATCGTCTACAGCCTGTCATAAGTGGGTAACCGGCGGGAAAACCCTCTTAGCTACCTTGGCATCAAGGCTGCCAGAACCGAGGCCCTCGGTAAGCTTTCGCACGAGAATAGGGTTTGGAAATGAGGGGCTCGTTAGGAAATATCGAAAGAAATGCTGGCAGTCTACAACGCCAAAGAAAGCATAGGGGAATGGATAGAATATTTTTTACCGTTAGTGAATTTACATTTTTTTAATATTATTATGTGAGAAAGAAAGAAAAACACGCGCCCAGAGTGGGGACCGAACCCACGCCTTTCGATTAGATCTCGAATGCCTTACCAATTCGGCTATCTGGGCGACTGTGTCCTCCTTCACTTTCTGGGGTATTTATAGTTACTACAACTGTATCTAACGCTTGAGGGTGGTAGCCAGCGCCACTCAGACTACATGGGGAGAAGGGGACCTTCTTTTCAACCCCCGGGGCGTGACGCGAACGTCTACAGCCTGTCATAAGTGGGTAACCGGCGGAAAAACCCTCTTATGCTTCCTTGGCATCAAGGCTGCCAAAACCGAGGCCCTCGCTAAGCTTTCGCATGAGAATAGGGTTTGGAAATGAGGGGCTCGTTAGGAAATATCGAAAGAAATGCTGGCAGTCTACAACGCCAAAGAAAGCATAGGGGAATGGATAGAATATTTTTTCCGTTAGTGATGTTACATTTTTTTTATTATTATTATGTGAGAAAGAAAGAAAAACACGCGCCCAGAGTGGGGACCGAACCCACGCCTTTCGATTAGATCTCGAATGCCTTACCAATTCGGCTATCTGGGCGACTGTGTCCTCCTTCACTTTCTGGGGTATTTATAGTTAATACAACTGTATCTAACGCTTGAGGGTGGTAGCCAGCGCCACTCAGACTACGCGGGGAGAAGGGGACCTTCTTTTCAACCCCCGGGGCGTGAAGCGAACGTCTACAGCCTGTCATAAGTGGGTAACCGGCGGGAAAACCCTCTTATGCTACATTGGCATCAAGGCTGCCAAAACCGAGGCCCTCGCTAAGCTTTCGCACGAGAATAGGGTTTGGAAATGAGGGGCTCGTTAGGAAATATCTAAAGAAATGCTGGCAGTTTACAACGCCGAAGAAAGTATAGGGGAATGGATAGCATATTTTTTACCGTTAGCGATGTTACATTTTTTTTATTATTATTATGTGAGAAAGAACGAAAAACACGCGCCCAGTGTGGGGACCGAACCCACGCCTTTCGATTAGATTTCGAATGCCTTAACAATTCGGCTATCTGGGCGACTGTGTCCTCCTTCACTTTCTGGGGTATATATAGTTACTACAACTGTATCTAACGCTTGAGGGTGGTAGCCAGCGCCACTCAGACTACGCGGGGAGAAGGGGACCTTCTTTTCAACCCCCGGGGCGTGACGCGAACGTCTATAGCCTGTCATAAGTGGGTAACCAGCGGGAAAACCCTCTTATGCTACATTGGCATCAAGGCTGCCAAAACCGAGGCCCTCGCTAAGCTTTCGCACAAGAATAGGGTTTGGAAATGAGGGGCTCGTTAGGAAATATCTAAAGAAATGCTGGCAGTCTACAACGCCAAAGAAAGTATAGGGGAATGGATAGCATATTTTTTACTGTTAGTGATGTTACATTTTTTTATTATTATTATGTGAGAAAGAAAGAAAAACACGCGCCCAGAGTGGGGACCGAACGCACGCCTTTCGATTGGATCTCGAATGCCTTACCAATTCGGCTATCTGGGCGACTGTGTCCTCCTTCACTTTCTGGGGTATTTATAGTTACTAAAACTGTATCTAACGCTTGAGGGTGGTAGCCAGCGCCACTCAGACTACACGGGGAGAAGGGGACCTTCTTTTCAAACCCCGGGGCGTGACGCGAACGTCTGCAGCCTGTCATAACTGGGTAACCGGCGGGAAAACCCTCGTATGCTACCTTGGCATCAAGGCTGCCAGAACATAGGCCCTCGCTAAGCTTTCGCACGAGAATAGGGTTTGGAAATGAGGGGCTCGTTAGGAAATGTCGAAAGAAATGCTGGCAGTCTACAACGCCAAAGAAAGCATAGGGGAATGGATAGAATATTTTTTCCGTTAGTGATGTTACATTTTTTTTATTATTATTATGTGAGAAAGAAAGAAAAACCCGCGCCCAGAGTGGGGACCGAACCCACGCCTTTCGATTATATCTCGAATGCCTTACCAATTCGGCTATCTGGGCGACTGTGTCCTCCTTTACTTTCTGGGGTATTTATAGTTACTTCAACTGTATCTAACGCTTGAGGGTGGTAGCCAGCGCCACTCAGACTACACAGGGAGAAGGGGACCTTCTTTTCAACCCCCGGGGCGTGACGCGAACGTCTACAGCCAGTCATAGGTTGGTAACCGGAGGGAAAACCCTCTTATGCTACCTTGGCATCAAGGCTGCCAGAACCGAGGCCCTCGCTAAGCTTTCGCACGAGAATAGGGTTTGGAAATGAGGGGCTCGTTAGGAAATATCAAAAGAAATGCTGGCAGTCTACAATGCCAAAGAAAGCATAGGGGAATGGATAGAATATTTTTTAACGTTAGTGATGTTACATTTTTTTATTATTATTATGTGAGAAAGAAAGAAAAACACGCGCCCAGAGTGGGGACCGAACCCACGCCTTTCGATTAGATCTCGAATGCCTTACTAATTCGGCTATCTGGGCGACTGTGTCCTCCTTCACTTTCTGGGGTATTTATATATACTAAAACTGTATCTAACGCTTGAGGGTGGTAGCCAGCGCCACTCAGACTACACGGGGAGAAGGGGACCTTCTTTTCAACCCCCGGGGCGTGACGCGAACGTCTACAGCCTGTCATAAGTGGGTAACCGGCGGGAAAACCCTCTCAGCTACCTTGGCATCAAGGCTGCCAGAACCGAGGCCCTCGCTCAGCTTTCGCATGAGAATAGGGTTTGGAAATGAGGGGCTCGTTAGGAAATATCGAAAGAAATGCTGGCAGTCTACAACGCCAAAGAAAGCATAGGGGAATGGATAGAATATTTTTTACCGTTAGTGAAGTTACATTTTTTTAATATTATTATGTGAGAAAGAAAGAAAAACACGCGCCCAGAGTGGGGACCGAACCCACGCCTTTCGATTAGATCTCGAATGCCTTACCAATTCCGCTATCTGGGCGACTGTGTCCTCCTTCACTTTCTGGGGTATTTATAGTTAGTACAACTGTATCTAACGCTTGAGGGTGGTAGCCAGTGACACTCAGACTACACGGGGAGAAGGGGACCTTCTTTTCATCCCCCGGGGCGTGACGCGAATGTCTACAGCCTGTCATAAGTGGGTAACCGGCGGGAAAACCCTCTTATGCTACCTTGGCATCAAGGCTGCCAGAACCGAGGCCCTCGCTAAGCTTTCGCACGAGAATAGGGTTTGGAAATGAGCGGCTCGTTAGGAAATATCGAAAGAAATGCTGGGAGTCTACAACGCCAAAGAAAGCATAGAGGAATGGATAGAATATTTTTTAACGTTAGTGATGTTACATTTTTTTTATTATTATTATGTGAGAAAGAAAGAAAAACACGCGCCCAGAGTGGGGACCGAACCCACGCCTTTCGATTAGATCTCGAATGCCTTACCAATTCGGCTATCTGGGCGACTGTGTCCTCCTTCACTTTCTGGGGTATTTATCGATAGTAAAACTGTATCTAACGCTTGAGGGTGGTAGCCAGCGCCACTCAGACTACACGGGGAGAAGGGGACCTTCTTTTCAACCCCCGGGGCGTGACGCGAACGTCTACAGCCTGTCATAAGTGGGTAACCGGCGGGAAAACCCTCTTATGCTACCTTGGCATCAAGGCTGCCAGAACCGAGGCCCTCGCTAAGCTTTCGCACGAGAATAGGGTTTGGAAATGAGGGGCTCGTTAGGAAATATCAAAAGAAATGCTGGCAGTCTACAATGCCAAAGAAAGCATAGGGGAATGGATAGAATATTTTTTATCGTTAGTGATGTTACATTTTTTTTATTATTATTATGTGAGAAAGAACGAAAACACGCGCGCAGGGTGGGGACCGAACCCACGCCTTTCGATTAGATCTCGAATGCCTTAACAATTCGGCTATCTGGGCGACTGTGTCCTTCTTCACTTTCTGGGGTATTTATAGTTACTACAACTGTATCTAACGCTTGAGGGTGGTAGCCAGCACCACTCAGACTACACGGGGAGAAGGGGACCTTCTTTTCAACCCCCGGGGCGTGACGCGAACGTCTATAGCCTGTCATAAGTGGGTAACCGGCGGGAAAACCCTCTTATGCTACCTTGGCATCAAGGCTGCCAGAACCGAGGCCCCTGCTAAGCTTTCGCACGAGAATAGGGTTTGGAAATGAGGGGCTCGTTAAGAAATATCGAAAGAAATGCTGGCAGTCTACAACGCCAAAGAAAGCATAGAGGAATGGATAGAATATTTTTTAACGTTAGTGATGTTACATTTTTTTTATTATTATTATGTGAGAAAGAAAGAAAAACACGCGCCCAGAGTGGGGACCGAACCCACGCCTTTCGATTAGATCTCGAATGCCTTACCAATTCGGCTATCTGGGCGACTGTGTCCTCCTTCACTTTCTGGGGTATTTATATATACTAAAACTGTATCTAACGCTTGAGGGTGGTAGCCAGCGCCACTCAGACTACACGGGGAGAAGGGGACCTTCTTTTCAACCCCCGGGGCGTGACGCGAACGTCTACAGCCTGTCATAAGTGGGTAACCGGCGGGAAAACCCTCTCAGCTGCCTTGGCATCAAGGCTGCCAGAACCGAGGCCCTCGCTCAGCTTTCGCACGAGAATAGGGTTTGGAAATGAGGGGCTCGTTAGGAAATATCGAAAGGAATGCTGGCAGTCTACAACGCCAAAGAAAGCATAGGGGAATGGATAGAATATTTTTTACCGTTAGTGAAGTTACATTTTTTTAATATTATTATGTGAGAAAGAAAGAAAAACACGCGCCCAGAGTGGGGACCGAACCCACGCCTTTCGATTAGATCTCGAATGCCTTACCAATTCGGCTATCTGGGCGACTGTGTCCTCCTTCACTTTCTGGGGTATTTATAGTTAGTACAACTGTATCTAACGCTTGAGGGTGGTAGCCAGCGACACTCAGACTACACGGGGAGAAGGGGAGCTTCTTTTCATCCCCCGGGGCGTGACGCGAATGTCTACAGCCTGTCATAAGTGGGTAACCGGCGGGAAAACCCTCTTATGCTACCTTGGCATCAAGGCTGCCAGAACCGAGGCCCTCGCTAAGCTTTCGCACGAGAATAGGGTTTGGAAATGAGGGGCTCGTTAGGAAATATCGAAAGAAATGCTGGCAGTCTACAACGCCAAAGAAAGCATAGGGAAATGGATAGAATATTTTTTACCGTTAGTGATGTTACATTTTTTTATTTATTATTATGTGAGAAAGAAAGAAAAACACGCGCCCAGAGTGGGGACCGAACCCACGCCTTTCGATTAGATCTCGAATGCCTTACCAATTCGGCTATCTGGGCGACTGTGTCCTCCTTCACTTTCTGGGGTATTTATAGTTACTACAACTGTGTCTAACGCTTGAGGGTGGTAGCCAGCGCCACTCAGACTAAACGGGGAGAAGGGGACCTTCTTTTTAACCCCCGGGGCGTGACGCGAACGTCTACAGCCTGTCATAAGTGGGTAACCGGCGGGAAAACCCTCTTATGCTACCTTGGCATCAAGGCTGCCAAAACCGAGGCCCTCGCTAAGCTTTCGCACGAGAATAGGGTTTGGAAATGAGGGGCTCGTTAGGAAATATCGAAAGAAATGCTGGCAGTCTACAACGCCAAAGAAAGCATAGGGGAATGGATAGAATATTTTTTCCGTTAGTGATGTTACATTTTTTTTATTATTATTATGTGAGAAAGAAAGAAAAACACGCGCCCAGAGTGGGGACCGAACCCACGCCTTTCGATTAGATCTCGAATGCCTTACCAATTCGGCTATCTGGGCGACTGTGTCCTCCTTCACTTTCTGGGGAATTTATAGTTACTACAACTGTATCTATCGCTTGAGGGTGGTAGCCAGCGCCACTCAGACTACACGGGGAGAAGGGGACCTTCTTTTCAACCACCGGGGGGTGACGCGAACGTCTACAGCCTGTCATAAGTGGGTAACTGGCTGGAAAACCCTCTTATGCTACCTTGGCATCAAGGCTGCCAGAACCGAGGCCCTCGCTAAGCTTTCTCACGAGAATAGGGTCTGGAAATGAGGGGCTCGTTAGGAAATATCGAAAGAAATGAAGGCAGTCTACAACGCCAAAGAAAGCATAGGGGAATGGATAGAATATTTTTTATCGTTAGTGATGTTACATTTTTTTTATTATTATTATGTGAGAAAGAACGAAAAACACGCGCCCAGGGTGGGGACCGAACCCACGCCTTTCGATTAGATCTCGAATGCCTTAACAATTCGGCTATCTGGGCGACCGTGTCCTCCTTCACTTTCTGGGGTATTTATAGTTACTACAACTGTATCTCACGCTTGAGGGTGGTAGCCAGCGCCACTCAGACTACACGGGGAGAAGGGGACCTTCTTTTCAACCGCCGGGGCGTGACGCGAACGTCTATAGCCTGTCATAAGTGGGTAACCGGCGGGAAAACCCTCTTATGCTACCTTGGCACCAAGGCTGCAAGAACCGAGGCCCCTGCTAAGCTTTCGCACGAGAATAGGGTTTGGAAATGAGGGGCTCGTTAGGAAATATCGAAAGAAATGCTGGCAGTCTACAACGCCAAAGAAAGCATAGAGGAATGGATAGACTATTTTTTAACGTTAGTGATGTTACATTTTTTTATTATTATTATGTGAGAAAGACAGAAAAACACGCGCCCAGAGTGGGGACCGAACCCACGCCTTTCGATTAGATCTCGAATGCCTTACCAATTCGGCTATCTGGGCGACTGTGTCCTCCTTCACTTTCTGGGGTATTTATAGTTAATACAACTGTATCTAACGCTTGAGGGTGGTAGCCAGCGCCACTCAGACTACGCGGGGAGAAGGGGACCTTCTTTTCAACCCCCGGGGCGTGAAGCGAACGTCTACAGCCTGTCATAAGTGGGTAACCGGCGGGAAAACCCTCTTATGCTACATTGGCATCAAGGCTGCCAAAACCGAGGCCCTCGCTAAGCTTTCGCACGAGAATAGGGTTTGGAAATGAGATGCTCGTTAGGAAATATCGAAAGAAATGCTGGCAGTCTACAACGCCAAAGAAAGCATAGGGGAATGGATAGAATATTTTTTACCGTTAGTGAATTTACATTTTTTTAATATTATTATGTGAGAAAGAAAGAAAAACACGCGCCCAGAGTGGGGACCGAACCCACGCCTTTCGATTAGATCTCGAATGCCTTACCAATTCGGCTATCTGGGCGACTGTGTCCTCCTTCACTTTCTGGGGTATTTATAGTTACTACAACTGTATCTAACGCTTGAGGGTGGTAGCCAGCGCCACTCAGACTACACGGGGAGAAGGGGACCTTCTTTTCAACCCCCGGGGCGTGACACGAACGTCTACAGCCTGTCATAAGTGGGTAACCGGCGGAAAAACCCTCTTATGCTTCCTTGGCATCAAGGCTGCCAAAACCGAGGCCCTCGCTAAGCTTTCGCATGAGAATAGGGTTTGGAAATGAGGGGCTCGTTAGGTAATATCGAAAGAAATGCTGGCAGTCTGCAACGCCAAAGAAAGCATAGGGCAATGGATAGAATATTTTTTCCGTTAGTGATGTTACATTTTTTTTTATTATTATTATGTGAGAGAGAAAGAGAAACACGCGCCTAGAGTGGGGACCGAACCCACGCCTTTCGATTAGATCTCGAATGCCTTACCAATTCGGCTATCTGGGCGACTGTGTCCTCCTTCACTTTCTGGGGTATTTATAGTTACTAAAACTGTATCTAACGCTTGAGGGTGGTAGCCAGCGCCACTCAGACTACACGGGGAGAAGAGGACCTTCTTTTATACCCCCGGGGCGTGACGCGAACGTCTACAGCCTGTCATAGGTTGGTACCCGGCGGGAAAACCCTCTTATGCTACCTTGGCATCAAGGCTGCCAGAACCGAGGCCCTCGCTAAGCTTTCGCACGAGAATAGGTTCTGGAAATGAGGGGCTCGTTAGGAAATATCGAAAGAAATGCTGGCAGTCTACAACGCCAAAGAAAGCAGAGGGGAATGGATAGAATATTTTTTATCGTTAGTGATGTTACATTTTTTTATTATTATTATGTGAGAAAGATAGAAAAACACGCGCCCAGAGTGGGGACCGAACCCACGCCTTTCGATTAGATCTCGAATGCCTTACCAATTCGGCTATCTGGGCGACTGTGTCCTCCTTCACTTTCTGGGGTATTTATAGTTACTACAACTGTATCTAACGCTTGAGGGTGGTAGCCAGCGCCACTCAGACTACGCGGGGAGAAGGGGACCTTCTTTTCAACCCCCGGGGCGTGAAGCGAACGTCTACAGCCTGTCATAAGTGGGTAACCGGCGGGAAAACCCTCTTATGCTACATTGGCATCAAGGCTGCCAAAACCGAGGCCCTCGCTAAGCTTTCGCACGAGAATAGGGTTTGGAAATGAGGGGCTCGTTAGGAAATATCTAAAGAAATGCTGGCAGTCTACAACGCCAAAGAAAGTATAGGGGAATGGATAGCATATTTTTTACCGTTAGTGATGTTACATTTTTTTTATTATTATTATGTGAGAAAGAAAGAAAAACACGCGCCCAGAGTGGGGACCGAACGCACGCCTTTCGATTGGATCTCGAATGCCTTACCAATTCGGCTATCTGGGCGACTGTGTCCTCCTTCACTTTCTGGGGTATTTATAGTTACTAAAACTGTATCTAACGCTTGAGGGTGGTAGCCAGCGCCACTCAGACTACACGGGGAGAAGGGGACCTTCTTTTCAAACCCCGGGGCGTGACGCGAACGTCTGCAGCCTGTCATAACTGGGTAACCGGCGGGAAAACCCTCGTATGCTACCTTGGCATCAAGGCTGCCAGAACATAGGCCCTCGCTAAGCTTTCGCACGAGAATAGGGTTTGGAAATGAGGGGCTCGTTAGGAAATGTCGAAAGAAATGCTGGCAGTCTACAACGCCAAAGAAAGCATAGGGGAATGGATAGAATATTTTTTCCGTTAGTGATGTTACATTTTTTTTATTATTATTATGTGAGAAAGAAAGAAAAACACGCGCCCAGAGTGGGGACCGAACCCACGCCTTTCGATTATATCTCGAATGCCTTACCAATTCGGCTATCTGGGCGACTGTGTCCTCCTTCACTTTCTGGGGTATTTATAGTTACTACAACTGTATCTAACGCTTGAGGGTGGTAGCCAGCGCCACTCAGACTACACGAGGATAAGGGGACCTTCTTTTCAACCCCCGGGGCGTGACGCGAACGTCTATAGCCTGTCATAAGTGGGTAACCGGCGGGAAAACCCTCTTATGCTACCTTGGCATCAAGGCTGCCAGAACCGAGGCCCCTGCTAAGCTTTCGCACGAGAATAGGGTTTGGAAATGAGGGGCTCGTTAGGAAATATCGAAAGAAATGCTGGCAGTCTACAACGCCAAAGAAAGCATAGAGGAATGGATAGAATATTTTTTAACGTTAGTGATGTTACATTTTTTTTATTATTATTATGTGAGAAAGAAAGAAAAACACGCGCCCAGAGTGGGGACCGAACCCACGCCTTTCGATTAGATCTCGAATGCCTTACCAATTCGGCTATCTGGGCGACTGTGTCCTCCTTCACTTTCTGGGGTATTTATATATACTAAAACTGTATCTAACGCTTGAGGGTGGTAGCCAGCGCCACTCAGACTACACGGGGAGAAGGGGACCTTCTTTTCAACCCCCTGGGCGTGACGCGAACGTCTACAGCCTGTCATAAGTGGGTAACCGGCGGGAAAACCCTCTTAGCTACCTTGGCATCAAGGCTGCCAGAACCGAGGCCCTCGCTCAGCTTTCGCACGAGAATAGGGTTTGGAAATGAGGGGCTCGTTAGGAAATATCGAAAGAAATGCTGGCAGTCTACAACGCCAAAGAAAGCATAGGGGAATGGATAGAATATTTTTTACCGTTAGTGAAGTTACATTTTTTTTAATATTATTATGTGAGAAAGAAAGAAAAACACGCGCCCAGAGTGGGGACCGAACCCACGCCTTTCGATTAGATCTCGAATGCCTTACCAATTCGGCTACCTGGGCGACTGTGTCCTCCTTCACTTTCTGGGGTATTTATAGTTAGTACAACTGTATCTAACGCTTGAGGGTGGTAGCCAGCGACACTCAGACTACACGGGGAGAAGGGGACCTTCTTTTCATCCCCCGGGGCGTGACGCGAATGTCTACAGCCTGTCATAAGTGGGTAACCGGCGGGAAAACCCTCTTATGCTACCTTGGCATCAAGGCTGCCAGAACCGAGGCCCTCGCTAAGCTTTCGCACGAGAATAGGGTTTGGAAATGAGGGGCTCGTTAGGAAATATCGAAAGAAATGCTGGCAGTCTACAACGCCAAAGAAAGCATAGGGAAATGGATAGAATATTTTTTACCGTTAGTGATGTTACATTTTTTTATTTATTATTATGTGAGAAAGAAAGAAAAACACGCGCCCAGAGTGGGGACCGAACCCACGCCTTTCGATTAGATCTCGAATGCCTTACCAATTCGGCTATCTGGGCGACAGTGTCCTCCTTCACTTTCTGGGGTATTTATAGTTACTGCAACTGTATCTAACGCTTGAGGGTGGTAGCCAGCGCCACTCAGACTAAACGGGGAGAAGGGGACCTTCTTTTTAACCCCCGGGGCGTGACGCGAACGTCTACAGCCTGTCATAAGTGGGTAACCGGCGGGAAAACCCTCTTATGCTACCTTGGCATCAAGGCTGCCAAAACCGAGGCCCTCGCTAAGCTTTCGCACGAGATTAGGGTTTGGAAATGAGGGGCTCGTTAGGAAATATCGAAAGAAATGCTGGCAGTCTACAACGCCAAAGAAAGCATAGGGGAATGGATAGAATATTTTTTCCGTTAGTGATGTTACATTTTTTTTATTATTATTATGTGAGAAAGAAAGAAAAACACGCGCCCAGAGTGGGGACCGAACCCACGCCTTTCGATTAGATCTCGAATGCCTTACCAATTCGGCTATCTGGGCGACTGTGTCCTCCTTCACTTTCTGGGGTATTTATAGTTACTCAAACTGTATCTAACGCTTTAGGGTGGTAGCCAGCGCCACTCAGACTACACGGGGAGAAGGGGACCTTCTTTTCAACCCCCGGGGCGTGACGCGAACGTCTACAGCCTGTCATAGGTTGGTAACCGGCGGGAAAACCCTCTTATGCTACCTTTGCATCAAGGCTGCCAGAACCGAGGCCCTCGCTAAGCTTTCGCACGAGAATAGGGTTTGGAAATGAGGGGCTCGTTAGGAAATATCGAAAGAAATGCTGGCAGTCTACAACGCCAAAGAAAGCATAGGGGAATGGATAGCATATTTTTTACCGTTAGTAATATTACATTTTTTTATTATTATTATGTGAGAAAGAAAGAAAAACACGCGCCCAGAGTGGGGACCGAACCCACGCCTTTCGATTAGATCTCGAATGCCTTACCAATTCGGCTATCTGGGCGACTGTGTCCTCCTTCACTTTCTGGGGAATTTATAGTTACTACAACTGTATCTATCGCTTGAGGGTGGTAGCCAGCGCCACTCAGACTACACGGGGAGAAGGGGACCTTCTTTTCAACCACCGGGGGGTGACGCGAACGTCTACAGCCTGTCATAAGTGGGTAACCGGTTGGAAAACCCTCTTATGCTACCTTGGCATCAAGGCTGCCAGAACCGAGGCCCTCGCTAAGCTTTCGCACGAGAATAGGGTCTGGAAATGAGGGGCTCGTTAGGAAATATCGAAAGAAATGAAGGCAGTCTACAACGCCAAAGAAAGCATAGGGGAATGGATAGAATATTTTTTATCGTTAGTGATGTTACATTTTTTTTTTATTATTATTATGTGAGAAAGAACGAAAAACACGCGCCCAGGGTGGGGACCGAACCCACGCCTTTCGATTAGATCTCGAATGCCTTAACAATTCGGCTATCTGGGCGACTGTGTCCTCCTTCACTTTCTGGGGTATTTATAGTTACTACAACTGTATCTAACGCTTGAGGGTGGTAGCCAGCGCCACTCAGACTACACGAGGATAAGGGGACCTTCTTTTCAACCCCCGGGGCGTGACGCGAACGTCTATAGCCTGTCATAAGTGGGTAACCGGCGGGAAAACCCTCTTATGCTACCTTGGCATCAAGGCTGCCAGAACCGAGGCCCCTGCTCAGCTTTCGCACGAGAATAGGGTTTGGAAATGAGGGGCTCGTTAGGAAATATCGAAAGAAATGCTGGCAGTCTACAACGCCAAAAAAGCATAGAGGAATGGATAGAATATTTTTTAACGTTAGTGATGTTACATTTTTTTATTATTATTATGTGAGAAATAAAGAAAAACACGCGCCCAGAGTGGGGACCGAACCCACGCCTTTCGATTAGATCTCGAATGCCTTACCAATTCGGCTATCTGGGCGACTGTGTCCTCCTTCACTTTCTGGGGTATTTATAGTTACTAAACTGTATCTAACGCTTGAGGGTGGTAGCCAGCGCCACTCAGACTACACGGGGAGAAGGGGACCTTCTTTTCAACCCCCGGGGCGTGACGCGAACGTCTACAGCCTGTCATAAGTGGGTAACCGGCGGAAAAACCCTCTTAGCTACCTTGGCATCAAGGCTGCCAGAACCGAGGCCCTCGCTCAGCTTTCGCACGAGAATAGGGTTTGGAAATGAGGGGCTCGTTAGGAAATATCTAAAGAAATGCTGGCAGTCTACAACGCCAAAGAAAGCATAGGGGAATGAATAGAATATTTTTTCCGTTAGTGATGTTACATTTTTTTTAATATTATTATGTGAAAAAGAAAGAAAAACACGCGCCCAGTCTGGGGACTGAACCCACGCCTTTCGATTAGATCTCGAATGCCTTACCAATTCGGCTATCTGGGGGACTGTGTCCTCCTTCACTTTCTGTGGTATTTATAGTTACTACAACTGTATCTAACGCTTGAGGGTGGTAGCCAGCGCCACTCAGACTACACGGGGAGAAGGGGACCTTCTTTTCAACCACCGGGGCGTGACGCGAACGTCTACAGCCAGTCATAGGTTGGTAACCGGAGGGAAAACCCTCTTATGCTACCTTGGCATCAAGGCTGCCAGAACCGAGGACCTCGCTAAGCTTTCGCACGAGAATAGGGTTGGGAAATGAGGGGCTCGTTAGGAAATATCAAAAGAAATGCTGGCAGTCTACAACGCCAAAGAAAGCATAGGGGAATGGATAGCATATTTTTTACCGTTAGTGATGTTACATTTTTTTTATTATTATTATGTGAGAAAGAAAGAAAAACACGCGCCCAGAGTGGGGACCGAACCCACGCCTTTCGATTAGATCTTGAATGCCTTACCAATTCGGCTATCTGGGCGACTGTTTCCTCCTTCACTTTCTGGGGTATTTATAGTTACTACAACTGTATCTAACGCTTGAGGGTGGTAGCCAGCGCCACTCAGACTACACGGGGAGAAGGGGACCTTCTTTTCAACCCCCGGGAGGTGACGCGAACGTCTACAGCCTGTCATAAGTGGGTAACCGGCTGGAAAACCCTCTTATGCTACCTTGGCATCAAGGCTGCCAGAACCGAGGCCCTCGCTAAGATTTCGCACGAGAATAGGGTTTGGAAATGAGGGGCTCGTTAGGAAATATTGAAATAAATGCTGGCAGTCTACAACGCCAAAGAAAGCATAGGGGAATGGATAGAATATTTTTTACCGTTAGTGATGTTACATTTTTTTATTAATATTATGTGAGAAAGAAAGAAAAACGCGCCCAGAGTGGGGACCGAACCCACGCCTTTCGATTAGATCTCGAATGCCTTACCAATTCGGCTATCTGGGCGACTGTGTCCTCCTTCACTTTCTGGGGTATTTATAGTTACTACAACTGTATCTAACGCTTGAGGGTGGTAGCTAGCGACACTCAGACTACACGGGGAGAAGGGGACCTTCTTTTCAACCCCCGGGGCGTGACGCGAACGTCTACAGCCTGTCATAAGTTGGTAACCGGCGGGAAAACCCTCTTATGCTACCTTGGCATCAAGGCTGCCAGAACCGAAGCCCTCGCTAAGCTTTCGCACGAGAATAGGGTTTGGAAATGAGGGGCTCGTTAGGAAATATCGAAAGAAATGCTGGCAGTCTACAATGCCAAAGAAAGCATAGGGGAATGGATAGAATATTTTTTATCGTTAGTGATGTTACATTTTTTTATTATTAATATGTGAGAAAGAACGAAAAACACGCGCCCAGGGTAGGGACCGAACCCACGCCTTTCGATTAGATTTCGAATGCCTTACCAATTCGGCTATCTGGGCGACTGTGTCCTCCTTCAACTTTCTGGGGTATTTATAGTTACTCCAACTGTATCTAACGCTTGAGGGTGGTAGCCAGCGCCACTCAGACTACACGGGGAGAAGGGGACCTTCTTTTCAACCCCCGGGGCGTGACGCGAACGTCTACAGCCTGTCATAAGTGGGTAACCGGCGGGAAAACCCTCTTATGCTACCTTGGCATAAAGGCTGCCAAAACCGAGGCCCTCGCTAAGCTTTCGCACGAGAATAGGGTTTCGAAATGAGGGGCTCGTTAGGAAATATCGAAAGAAATGCTGGCAGTCTACAACGCCAAAGAAAGCATAGGGGAATGGATGGAATATTTTTTACCGTTAGTGATGTTACATTTTTTTATTAATATTATGTGAGAAAGAAAGAAAAACACGCGCCCAGAGTGGGGACCGAACCCACGCCTTTCGATTAGATCTCGAATGCCTTACCAATTCGGCTATCTGGGAGACTGTGTCCTCCTTCACTTTCTGGGGTATTTATAGTTACTACAACTGTATCTAACGCTTGAGGGTGGTAGCCAGCGACACTCAGACTACACGGGGAGAAGGGGACCTTCTTTTCAACCCCCGGGGCGTGACGCGAACGTCTACAGCCTGTCATAAGTTGGTAACCGGCGGGAAAACCCTCTTATGCTACCTTGGCATCAAGGCTGCCAGAACCGAGGCCCTCGCTAAGCTTTCGCACGAGAATAGGGTTTGGAAATGAGGGGCTCGTTAGGAAATATCGAAAGAAATGCTGGCAGTCTACAACGCCAAAGAAAGCATAGGGGAATGGATAGAATATTTTTTATCGTTAGTGATGTTACATTTTTTTTATTATTATTATGTGAGAAAGAACGAAAAACACGCGCCCAGGGTGGGGACCGAACCCACGCCTTTCGATTAGATTTCGAATGCCTTAACAATTCGGCTATCTGGGTGACTGTGTCCTCCTTCACTTTCTGGGGTATATATAGTTACTCGAACTGTATCTAACGCTTGAGGGTGGTAGCCAGCGCCACTCAGACTACACGGGGAGAAGGGGACCTTCTTTTCAAATCCCGGGGCGTGACGCGAACGTCTATAGCCTGTCATAAGTGGGTAACCGGCGGGAAAACCCTCGTATGCTACCTTGGCATCAAGGCTGCCAGAACCGAGGCCCCTGCTAAGCTTTTGCACGAAAATAGGGTTTGGAAATGAGGGGCTTGTTAGGAAATATCGAAAGAAATGCTGGCAGTCTACAACGCCAAAGAAAGCATAGAGGAATGGATGGAATATTTTTTAACGTTAGTGATGTTACATTTTTTTTATTATTATTATGTGAGAAAGAAAGAAAAACACGCGCCCAGAGTGGGGACCGAACCCACGCCTTTCGATTAGATCTCGAATGCCTTACCAATTCGGCTATCTGGGCACCTGTGTCCTCCTTCACTTTCTGGGGTATTTATAGTTACTACAACTGTATCTAACGCTTGAGGGTGGAAGCCAGCGCCACTCAGACTACACGGGGAGAAGGGGACCTTCTTTTCAACCAACGGGGCGTGACGCGATCGTCTACAGCCTGTCATAAGTGGGTAACCGGCGGGAAAACCCTCTTAGCTACCTTGGCATCAAGGCTGCCAGAACCGAGGCCCTCGGTAAGCTTTCGCACAAGAATAGGGTTTGGAAATGAGGGGCTCGTTAGGAAATATCGAAAGAAATGCTGGCAGTCTACAACGCCAAAGAAAGCATAGGGAAATGGATAGAATATTTTTTACCGTTAGTGATGTTACATTTTTTTTATTATTATTATGTGAGAAAGAAAGAAAAACACGCGCCCAGAGTGGGGACCGAACCCACGCCTTTCGATTAGATCTCGAATGCCTTACCAATTCGGCTATCTGGGCGACTGTGTCCTCCTTCACTTTCTGGGGTATTTATAGTTACTACAACTGTATCTAACGCTTGAGGGTGGTAGCCAGCGCCACTCAGACTAAACGGGGAGAAGGAGACCTTCTTTTTAACCCCCGGGGCGTGACGCGAACGTCTACAGCCTGTCATAAGTGGGTAACCGGCGGGAAAACCCTCTTATGCTACCTTGGCATCAAGGCTGCCAAAACCGAGGCCCTCGCTAAGCTTTCGCACGAGAATAGGGTTTGGAAATGAGGGGCTCGTTAGGAAATATCGAAAGAAATGCTGGCAGTCTACAACGCCAAAGAAAGCATAGGGGAATGGATGGAATATTTTTTACCTTTAGTGATGTTACAATTTTTTTATTATTATTATGTGAGAAAGAAAGAAAAACACGCGCCCAGAGTGGGGACCGAACCCACGCGTTTCGATTAGTTCTCGAATGCCTTACCAATTCGGCTATCTGGGCGACTGTGTCCTCCTTCACTTTCTGGGGTATTTATAGTTACTCAAACTGTATCTAACGCTTTAGGGTGGTAGCCAGCGACACTCAGACTACACGGGGAGAAGGGGACCTTCTTTTCAACCCCCGGGGCGTGACGCGAATGTCTACAGCCTTTCATAAGTGGGTAACCGGCGGGAAAACCCTCTGCTACCTTGGCATCAAGGTTGCCAGAACCGAGGCCCTCGCTAAGCTTTCGCACGAGAATAGGGTTTGGAAATGAGGGGCTCGTTAGGAAATATCGAAAGAAATGCTGGCAGTCTACAACGCCAAAGAAAGCATAGGGAAATGGATAGAATATTTGTTACCGTTATTGATGTTACATTTTTTTTTATTTATTATTATGTGAGAAAGAAAGAAAAACACGCGCCCAGAGTGGGGACCGAACCCACGCCTTTCGATTAGATCTCGAATGCCTTACCAATTCGGCTTTCTGGGCGACTGTGTCCTCCTGCTAACATATATTACTTAACATAAACATAAAATTACCATGCCATCTTAACATAAAATTACTTAACATATGTACCCGAGAAAGTGCTGGGGAAACAGCCCCGCCGGTAGCGTAGTGGTTATCGCACCAGACCGGTATTCTGGAGGTCGTGGGTTCGGATCCCACCCGGCGGGCATTTTTTCACCACTTTCTTTTCGACTAAAAAAATTCATCTCTTTTTATGGCCCACCATAACCTCCCCTTTGCTTTCCAAGGTTTTCTTGACTGCCAACCCTTACTTTCTGTCTTATTTCACGGAGCCCCTCATTTCCCATTTTCTGATTCGCTACATGTTTAGCGAGGGCCACTGTTCTGGCAGTCTTGGTGCAAAAGGGAGCTTAAGAGGGTTCAACGCTGGCCGACCGCTCTCGACATGTCGTAGACACTCGTGTCACGGCACGGGGGTAAAAAGAAGGTCCCCTTCACCCCGAGTAGTCCGAGCGGCGCTGGCTACCACCCCCAAGTGCAGGAAACAAAAATTGCTTAACATATATACCCGAGAAAGTGCTGGGGAAACAGCCCCGCCGGTAGCGTAGTTGTTATCGCACCAGACCGGTATTCTGGAGGTCGTGGGTTCGGATCCCACCCGGCGGGCATTTTTTCACCACTTTCTTTTCGACTAAAAAAATTCATCTCTTTCTATGGCCCACCATAACCTCCCCTTGCTTTCCGAGGTTTTCTACTGCCAACCCTTACTTTCTGTCTTATTTCATGGAGCCCCTCATTTCCCATTTTCTGATTCTCTCTCTCTCTCTCTCTCTCTCTCTATATATATATATATATATATATATATATGTGTGTATATATATATATATATATATATATATATATATATATGTTTATATATATATATATATATATATATATATATATATATATATATATATATATATATATATATATATATATATATATATATATATATATAGTCTTGAAGTACAGTCTTTAGGTGCCGCAGCAATACGCACAAATAAAAGTACGCTCTTGGGAGACTTTATTTACAACGTTTTGACTGAGCCACATCTTCTTCGGGAATTAAAGCTTTGGGAAAAATCGTGCGGTCAAAGGGTGGGGGCGGCGCCCCGAAACACAAGCCATAGAGAAACAATCCCCCAAACGACCACGGATACCATACAGTGCTTATTCTGCCAAAGGCAAGCGAAAAAGACAACCAGAAAAAAAAAACAAAAAACAGACAAAAACTGTCAGGAGGAGGAACATACTCATGAACCCGAGTCGTGGGGATGACAGCAAAAGCGAAAAAGCGACAAGTTTACAGGTGGGGAAAGGCCGAAAAACATCCGGTGTCTCCAAAAACTACAAACCACATGCCGCCACTAGCAGTGAGTTTACATGCGCGTCACCGCTAAGAAGGATTAACTACCGACCGTTTTCAGAGGAAATTTGAAGAATGAAAGCGGGCACCTTTACTGTATCTGAAGCCCAGGCAGCTACCGCGACTTTGGAGGGTCCTACAAAATCCAATGGGGGAGCCCATTTGAGGGGTCCCCTTCTCGCCTTCACGTCCCTCTGTGCCCGTCGTCGCGTTGTTTCGTGCCAGGACAATGCACGGCCTGTTAACTGCTAGCGCTCTGCCTGTCGCCCTCACGCGTATATCCTTGGCCTGATACCACGAAAATATGGCGAAAAAAAAAGGAAACAATGCAAAATTGAAAGCAAGCAAATTATGAGCAAAAAAACATTATGTGAATACATAACACCAGAGGAATAAGCCACAACAGACACCAAAATAAAATACTTCTTACACGCTTGGTTGAAATTGGAAGCTTCAACATTCGATTTCACATTTCGGAAGGATAAAATGGGTATGATCTGGTGACATGAACATGCAATGGGTACACTCTGGCTATTAACAAGGCGTGTTATAGTTGCTAAGCGCTGAGACAGAAAATAGGAGAGAAAAAAAATAAAAAAGAGCAGGGGCGGCAAGGGAAGTGTTTATAGGGGGTCGGAAGCGGACGAGGTTGTAGGTTGTTGGCGTTTGAATGCCCAACCTAACACCGGGAGCAACTGGCTGCCTGTGCACCTCAGCCCGTGCAATGCCCTGCGCGAGAAAGACAGATGCACACGAAAGGCTTAATGTATGCATAGCGAAAGGACAAATAAACAACAAGGTCTCTTTTGTCCCGGAATCACAATGCCTCAATGGTCATGTAGCGTACTAATTACAGTCATAGTTAAAGGACTCTCAATAAGACCCCCTTCAGGGTATTAATTTTATGGAATAAGTAAGACTCACACTGTTCTCGCTCGCTACAGCTAGAAAAATTGCTCTGTAAAAGTGCAACTTCAATGTCCTCGAAAGGGTGATTTTGCATCGCTAGGTGTCTGGGCAAGGGAATATTTGGAAGTGCGTTGGTGAGATAGCATTGATTGTTAAACCGCATTCGAAAAGTCCATCAGTCTGTTCTATTACATCCGCCACATTCCAATAGGTAAACCAAATTTGACGAGTCACAATCTACTGAACTTTGTACGGAATATCGGAAGTCCGAATGTGTGCTGATTCCCAGCCTCGTTGTCTGTAAGTGTTTACACACCAAACATTTTTGTGTGTGTGTTTGGATTTGGACTGGTCCCTACTGACCCTCGTGAGTGCCCAAATCCAGCTACCAGTCCTAACCCTCACGATTCCCATCACGCAACGCCCGCCAGAGGTGCAACTGCCATTCCTGAGGGTTTAGTTCCACAACCGGAGGTACTTCCCCCACGCCTTCCACGGCGGCAGAGTGCCAGCACTGAAGGCCTGGCAGTGAAACCGACATCACGACCGGTGTCAACCTTCCAACGCCTCCGATGACGAAAGTGTTCCAGCCCAGGTCTCGCCGCAGAGTTCCGAAGGGGTAATGGACCCACGTCACCCCAGTTACCCACAACGAGCACCCACCAGATAACACCGTGGCAACCCCTGTCGAGGACAGCACCGCAAGATCGCCCAGCGCTGCTAACAGTTTCCGCGGGATACAGTGAGGACACTGTCAAACCTCCATATCCAAGGTACACCCATAGGAAATGCCCTAGATCGGCCCATCGAGTGCAGAGTGATTGACGTGTTGGCCCGGAGCCACAGCCGACTTTCTTTTCCTCAGGTGACGTAACACTAAAATCAAAAGAATTCCTAAAACACCGGAAAATTGTAGATAAACGCGTAAGCCATGACCTCTATGTTTAAACCCTTCAAACGTATAAGCTAGAAGTTATTGTACCCAGAGGGCTTCGTATTTCACTGCCTCCTTCAATGAACAACCTAACTAACGAGAATAAAGAAAAATGGAATGGAATACTAAATACCGCTTTCAGAATTACTCCAGGTCACAATAGAACACTCTGAAAAAATGTTAACCTCACTTGTAGGACAGGAACGCCGACCACGGGAAATTGCCTTACTTTTAGCTCCGGAACTCGAGGAGCTGAGTTTGTTTGAGGCTAAACAATCCCTCGAGGTGTCGAAAACAAAGTTGAAAAACTTTGGGGCAGAGCGGATCGGGGCTTATCGGTTTCTATGCGAGGGGTGTCACAAGACAACCGAGTCTGCCTCTTGTGGATTAGGGTTGACTGCGAGGAGGGTGTTGAAAGCATGCCGGGGGAACCGCGCCTAGGGTTTGACTGCAGCGGCGGCATTGTGAATATATTGAAGATAGAATTAGGTGGCGCTGAGATATCTGTTCTAACTCGGGGTCTCTCATTTTGTCCGTGGAATGGGAAGTACTCATAATTACACTCCTGAAAGATCTAGATAATTTTGCCCGTACTCTGCGTTTACGAGTGTACGTCTTCCATAGAAGTGATGGGGAGAACGCCAACCTTCTTACCTGACCAAGCACCACTTGACAACAGTGCACAAAGATAGGAAAATCTCGACTTGTGTATTCGTGCCGCACAGAGAGACGTTTTTCAGGGATACCAATCAGCCAAAGCCGTCATGAACACATCACAAAAAAAGAAACAGGATACTCTCAATGCATTGAATACCCGATAATACATGGCAATCAAACCTGCTGACAAGGAAGGGAAGATTGTTACTCTCCACCGGAATGATTACGTCGAAGAAGGCGACCAGTAATTAGGTGACCAGAATTCCTATAAGCACTTTCTGTCAGACCCTAGTAAAAACACCAAAAATAGTAAATTACGTACATGAGCAACTTGAGCAACGTACTTGAGACAGAGAAATTGATAGAAGACTTGCCACGGCACTAAGATCGGACCAACCAGTTGTTGGCCGGTTTTACTTGCTTCCAAAATTACACAAAATAGGAAACCTAAACCGACCAGTTATATCACAGATAGGCACCATCACAGAGCCAATTTCAAATTATATACCCAAGCAGCACAGAAAACGTGGCAAGCCTTTGGCATATTTGTGGCCGATTCTTGGCCTGTCTGGCCATTGGAAAAGTTTGGGCTGCCCGAGAACTTATATTCTTTGGCATGCATTTGGTCACGGAATATTTGTTGTCTGTTTGCCCAACCGACGTCTTTACACCGAAGGCCAGCATCTGGCCACAGAGAGCAAGTTTTGTTCATTATTAATAATTTGTCCAAGGAATAACAGCACGTGTCAGGCCAAAGATTACTTGTTTTTTTTAGGCCAGGTGAAGTCGGAAGACGAACTGCAAGCGTCTAGCCACGGGGGCCGCGTTGTCTGTTTGGCCAGTGTAGGTGCGCAGGTGAACGGCGAGCATCTGCCTACGGAGTACACGCTTTATCCATGGCCACCATACGTCTGATGACGAACGAAGAGCGTCTGGCCACGCAGTAACCGTACCCCATTTGGCCAGCAGAAGGAGGAACTCGAGCGGCAACAGTATGGCAACGAATTACTTATTTACTGTTTGGCCAACAAAGGTTCGAAGACGAACGACAAACATCTGGCAGCGGAATACTCTTTTTCTCTGCGGCCACCCATCTCGAAAAGACCTCCGGCCAGCCAATTGTGCGTGTGTACGTGACGACCTCTAGAAAGAGGGGTCGCGGTGGTTGGAAAACACAATGGTGCGGGGGAACGAGCCGCTTGTCAGCAGGGAGTCTATCGCATGCAGTAGCATGGTATGTAGCTTCGAGAGTGCCTGGCGGTGGCAGCGACCTCTACCGCGAATCTCCCTTACCGTGAGTCAGCTAATGATGCCCATTAAAGGCAGAAAGATTTCTCCTTTAGTTAATAAGCTCTGATAAAGCACGTATGTCTACTGACATCAGACTTGCTTCAAACTAATATATTTGTGGGTAGGATGCTAACTTAAACTTCAACTATCTTTCGGGCCGAAGCTGGCTTAAACAAAACTTTACACCTAAACGCTACATTTGCATCAATACGAGGATGTTAAGTTAGTGTCGCGAAGGCGACGTAAGGACATTCTTTTAAAAAAAGGCACCTGTTGCAATGGATCTAAGCAGCATTCGTGTTGTTTGGAAGCACCGCACAACCCTGGTTACTTCAGGCGTGATATCCATGAATAAAAGCAAAAACAGGTAATCATCATGGAGACCAGTCATTTATTTTTATTTTCTCAGCCTTCCACGCACATGCATATGCTCCTAGCATACAGCTAAGTGCCCGTGAGACACGTGGCGCTACTGATTCGCATAAGCCTTTCATTTGAGACTTGTGCTGTGTTAACAAATAGTATTAAATTTGCGTTGTATTACCAACATACTCCTTAGCCCTGCTACACATGACTACATACTTCGCTGGGTCACAATGTCTTGTAACCCAGCTGCTTCGCCGAAAACACGATGTTTCGTGATTTGTGAGTAGAACAGCCTTGACGTGTCATTTCGATTATAATTTCGGTATAATTTAGTACCTATACAAAAAAAGAACCCTTCGAGGATACGAAACATGTGTTTATCGTAGCTATTTGCCATGCTCACGTTTTACGCTCTAATGTATATTTAAACGAAACGGGAACGCTCTGAAACGACCTTAGTTATTCATAAAAAATGGTGGGAACCACGGAAGTTGCGAAGCAATATATTTCTGACATCCAGGCCATAAGAAGTCTCCTAACATGCAGAGAGGATGATACAAGCGTTAGGAGGTTGCACGCAGGCTGTTGAATCCTGGCTATACATACGACGATTAGCTTGTGAATATCGCCATAGTACGAAATCACGTTTTTGGCGCGTCCTGATTATGGCAATAATAAATTCCGTGGGTGTGATGAAACGCGTATGCGTGTTATAATATTGAGATTTAGAGTAGCCTTACGCGGTGCTTCCCTGCAACGTCATAGCATGCTTTCCATTATGGCCTTAATAATCTTGTCCATGTCGTTACCACAAACATATTCTCACCCTGGTAACGTCTGTATCACGGCTTTGTTTTACAGTAGCGAATACAGCGCATTTGAATGCTTTCTTCACGATTTTGACTGTCGCCAATTTTTTCGCAGCCGAGTTGATCAATCTGCCTCCAAAATGAAATATTACTACAGCATTACGAATAGTTAAATCCTCATAATTTCCTTGTGAGGCTATCAGTTGGCCAAGTACTTGAATAGTGTATTTTAAATCTTCAGTGACAAGCCATCTATATAAGGAACGACACACCAATGGAGGTTACGTGTGGCACTGCTGAAGGAAGATCTGGCATGAGGTCGCCTCTAGCCTAAACACAAAAATGTTTGCCCCTACGCAACCATCACCGCCATCGGGTTTCTTCCACATGCGCTCTACTGTTGCACCGGTCGCTTCCAATTTTTTCACGAACATTTCGAGCCATCTGACTTTGTGGTTTTTAAAACGCTTTTCAGCTACCTCTGTAGATTTTTTCTCCAAACATAAAAATAATTATCATCGCTTCTGTGCGCGACGATGTGCTTGTTTAAAAACTTGGGGCAGGAAGTGAAAGTGTACTGTCACCCGCCGCGGTGGCTCAATGGCTAAGGCGTTTCGCTTCTGAGCACGAGTTCGCGGGTTCGATTCCCGGCTGCGGCGGCCGCTTTTCGAATGGGGGCAAAAAGCAAAAACGCCCGTGTGCACAACATTTCGGCGCACGTTAGAGATCCCCATGTCGAAATTATTCCGGAGCTATCCACAACGTTAAAACAGAAGATATGGCGAGTTGGTACATGTTCGTAGTAACAGCGCTAACGACACAAGACAAAGAGAAGAGGGTACAAACACGGCGCTGTTTGTACCCTCTTGTCTTTGTCTCGTGTTGTTAGCGCTGTTACTAGAGAGTTATAGCAGATCGAAAAAACGGTTCCGGTACGGTATGCGGTACCTTTGACGGGACCGTACCCGGAAGGCTTGTTTTAAGGGTTACAGCAGACCACAACTACCGGACATGCTACCTTGACAGGGAGAAACTTTGGTTGTACGACGTCTGGCAACTCTTCGTGAGTATGTGGCGTTATCGGTGCTGAAACATTAGTTTTCAGTTCTCAAAATTGCTATGAAGTAATTAAAATATCGAAAACGCACCTAGGGAGATTCTAACTAGTGACTGCGTGAACATGAAGCGGGCATTTTACCTCTACGCAAGCAGGTAAACACGGCTCCCAGTACATACGGCTCGCTGCATCTAGTTTTTCGTTGTATTTGAGAACTCCTCGCACTGATACCGCCTGTTCCTCACTCGCCGTTTTGTAGGTGGGTCATATGTTGCTGTTAATAGTAGTTATGTAGCGGGATTGTCTTTATTTAACCTAAAAAAAGCTATCGTACATGCGTCCCTCGACGACACAAGGCGCGGTAGTTTTGTCGGCATCGTGTTTCGCTTGCTGCCTAAACTGTCAGAATCGCGCTAATTTCACTTGTTGCAACCTCATTTTTCCTAAACGATCTCATATTTAAAATCCGCCTCGACTAGGCGTGTGCCAAGCACACGTCTACCAAGCTCTTCCAAAACGGCCGCCCACTTTGGAACGACGAACACGGTACGACTCAGTACCGCCCGTCCAAGTCGCTCCAGTTTACGGTAGTGTTCTGCGCATGCGCGGTGGCGTCCAGAAGGTAGACGTTACGCTGCCGGAACCGTTTTTTTGATCTGCTGTAACACTCTACTATCAACCTTCCTTACGGTGCGCTTCATAGACTGCGTTGCATCGGCGAGTTAAACCCTACAATCAATAAATCGAAGGTGTACTGTCGGCTCAAACGTCGGGCTGAATGTAACTGAGGGAACAGGAGGGATAGGAGAGGTTGAATAATGGGATATGTGCTTTTTTAAGATTGAAGTTTATTGGAGGGCAAGCACACCTACAAAGGAACAGATAAGCGGAATGCATAAGGATGTCCTAGAGTAAAAACTGTCGGGGGGACCTACTAACACATTGTGGATAAAATGACGCATAATATGCCGCAGACAATAGCCGTTATGACAAAGTTTTAAATACAATGTGTACCGTGAGCGCTACAGGCTACAATGTGTAGCGTGAACGCTTCGCGCTACAATGCTTAGCGGAAATTTTTTCTTGGTATAAATATCATTAGGCATTCCGCTCTGTGGAGGTGGATTGTCAGTGACACTTTTTAGCTCTATACTTAGAGGTGACATATTTCAGGTTAAAGGTATGACAAAATGTTATTTATTTTACTTCCTCGGCAATTTCTCCACCGAGCAAAGATAAACATCGGCATGCGGACGTCCATCCCTTTTTTTCTGATGAGGAAAAAAGAAAACCTATAGCCGTGTTGGCGACGCAATTCAGGACGCAGCGTTGAGTCACAGTTCCAACTCTAACTGTAGCTCCTTGTTTAGGATGCGGCTTGTGGTCTAATAAAATTTGGAAATTTCCTCCCATGCTGTCTCCCCTTACCCTCCTGTAACTGAAAGCAGCCAAATGCCCATTACGCGCGGTGGTTCATAAATACAAAACTTGTGACCCTTACGTACAAACAGAAGCCACGCCATCAGTTTTAGAGATATCACCTGTTCTAATTTTGCAGGATTTAGCCTTCCCCCTTCCCCTGCTGCCGCTTTTTTCGACTTTTCGGGTATTGTTCTTTTTTGTAAGATGATGCTTCGCGTACTGCGCCCGCCTTTTCCAATGTTGCACCTTACCCATTGCCTATATTTGTTACAGCTCAACTTCCTCAATCTGCTCGTGAAACGTCTGAAAGCTAATATTATCAAAAATCTCACTGCCTAAAGTATGCGAAAGCAACTTAAAAATTGCTTTTGGTTAGATCACTGAACAGCTGCACATATATCTGTGGCAATTTCATATAGGCGTACTGAAAACTTAAGCAACGGCCTCTTGCTAGAAACAAGCCAATATTTAACTTCAATCTTGTTTTAAAGCCGCTGACAAGCTCAAGGTAGCGCATAAAAATTACATTTCTGTGCAACTTGTGAAGTTCACTTGACATCTCATAAGGACTTCAATAGGCATTTAAGCAGCGACTGTGCTCAGCAGTGGGATGAGGGTTGGCAAAAACAGGTGAAACCAAAATACATCCAGCAAATGTACGTAGACGTACGATCGGCATCAAATTAAACGCGAACACGAAACTATGAACCTGAACACACAAATAGGGCGTTTTCTTTCTATGCAAGCCAAAATGCCCCGTGCTTTAGTTACAAAAACAAACTTGAGAAAAGTGGTTTCTAAACATACCAATAGCAAGCCAATATCTGAAATCTGCGAACAGTATTTTTCAATTTTGTACCTTCTGATTCATTATTTTGTGTTCGCGTTCATTTGACGCCGATATCACCTTCCCTAGTCTATGACATAAAGTTTCTCAGGAGCCTTACAAAGTCTATAGTGTATGAATATGGGATCTCCTACAGTTATATATTTTTGAAGCATCTCAACAGCAACAAAAAAACAAACTGAAACTGAAACTGAACATTCAGCACAGCCAGCAGCAAGACGACAGTAGCCCAAGTCAAAGCAAAGCCTGTAAGCAATGGACCGCAAAGGAACTGGGCGGTTAGCCCGTAGGAATAATTTTCGATGGTTTCCACGCGTAATTTCGGTTCCTTTGACTTGTTCTATGCTTTTCAATCTAAACTTTGGAGCAGCATCCGACACTTGTATTATACGCGGCAGGAAGCCAGGACTTGCCTAATTCTACCGTACTATGTGCGCGGTCTTTGTTTGAGGTGACGATTGTGCGTGGGCATTCGAATTTCGGAGAAACGAGGGAACTCAACTAAGCGGAGTCATACGATTTGTCGTGAGTGCCCGCTTGTGCAGTGCATGGTGACGGTGTTTGAAGGTATGCTGGTCTTCCTTTTCTATTTTGTGTATTCTTGAGCGTATTTAGACCTGTTCTGCTATGTATGTATTGACAGGGGTGTAGGAAAAAATGGTCCCGGAAAAAGTGTTCCCAAATCCAAGGTTAAAAAATGGTCCCGAAGAAAAGGCAGGAAACGTGGGGGCGGGGCGGCCGTAACTTTCGTATGAAAGTTCAAGGCATATCAGCAGAAAATTTCGTCTTCACATTCTCAGAGAGTTGTACGCACCCCCTGCAATTTTGTACATTTTTTTCTTAGCTTTTTTTATACACTTTTTGTTGCTCTTTGTTGCACCTGATTGCTTTTTTTATTTATTCGTTCATTATTTGGTGTTCAAGGTTGTATGTTTTGTAGTCGGCAAAACACTAGTCTATAGCACGCGAGCGGTGTGCTTCGGACTGCGCAGGAGACATATAGCGATAACCCCTGGTTTGAGACCGGTAGAATGGGAGCATGCGCGACCAAGATCACCGTGATGACTGTTTCACTTGCTGCTGGGCCCGACGCGTTGCCTTTCGTACCTTCTTTTGCCATGAGCAGTGCTGCCTGCGCAGCCGGGCCCGGGAAAAAATAAGGGAGATTACCGATTGTCAGTAGAGCATTGACCGCGTTTATTTAGGCGCAACGTTTTATTTTCGCGGCACCGTAGACAATTTAGACTGGAGTTTTTTCTTCTGGTACGATAAAACCAGCAACAATCGCAAAAAAACGTATCGTTGCGGGTGTTCTATAGTGACTATATTATATTATAGATTATGGTGACTAGACTAGTGACTATAGTGATCGCTTGCGCGATGTGTTAAGCATTGTGGCGTTAGCCCGTAAGAACTGACGTGCAAAGTCGATCATAGAAACCGGACAGTGGTGCATGCGCTACTCATGCAGCGTATTGGCAGAAAGATGAAGCAATGAACAGCTGTGGGCCAAAGCTAATAGCCAAACCTAATGCGCCAAAGCAGTAAGTACACAACCGTGCTGCACGATGCATTCTGTGTAATTATGCCGGAACAGCTAGCACATGAATGATGAAAAAAAACTTTAAATCTTCCGTTCTTAACTACTCGACGTATCATTTCACGATTGTGTCTCTTCCACAAAACGTTTTACGAGAACAAAACTCGAAAACAGTATCTTTTCAGCCCCCCTGCATACATTTTGACCCGCCTTGACCACCATTTAAAAGTAAGTGTGCCAAGCAGCAACACCAACCTGTATTTTCCCTGATTCTTACCAAAAACCAGTGTGGACTGCAACAGCCTTCCTGCCGGCATCGTATCTACGAAATAACTGGAAAAATTCCAGTCTGCCCTTGCCAAACATTTTTATTTACGCCTCCATTGTTTATTATGTACTTTGCCTGTTTTTTACCCCACTCCTCTCTGTAACGACTGAACAGCCCTGAGAGTACAATAAATTAAATGAAATGAAATACAGATGAAAAACTCGCATAGCGCGCTCTAAGGCGTGTAGTTTCCGATTTTGTTTCCCAGGCTGGCAGCACAGGCATGAGACGCTTATTACGCTAAAATAATGTATCGAAGCCAAGGCGACCGGCCCACCCAAGAGGGACACAGCTATCACGCTGATACAGGCCGCGCTTGCGCCCATTTTACTTATCCCAAACCAGGCGTAGACACCGGCTAATTGTCTTAGCTGATTTGCATTCCATAAAAAAGAGAGAATATAAAAGAACGTTTGGTCGTAAATAAAAAAAATATGTGCGAAAGAATCCATTCGCCGGGCATGACAGGTGTTACCTGATGGAGGTATAAAAAAAAGACATACAAAAGTTTCGTTTCTAAAAATACCTAGAAAAAATTCAACACGACATAAATACAAAATACAATTCATGCACTAGATTGCTGTCCATAACCCATGTCAAGCAAAAAAAAATACGCTGTTTCACACCAAAAAGCACCCGGTAGTTCGGTCACCGAAATGTTATCGCATGGAAAGGTCCATGCACCAAAAAGAAAGTGCACCTGAACGTCTGTTCACTGATGTATCCGTACACAGAAATTCGCGTACACCGCAATGTCCGCACCGAAATGTCCTGCATCGAGGTTTCCTGCAGCGAAATCGCGTAGACCCGGAAAGACGCTGTGCGTTTCTTTGGTAGAGCACACCGGCTTTTTGTGCAACTTTCACCAATTGTGATAAAACCTTGCAGCGTAGAGCTTTGACGAGCTTCCAGGCACTATGATGGCTGTGTCCGACTAAGCTTCTAGAACGACTGTTCCAGTCCTCGCAGTTGGTTTTTATGTTAAGTTAGATTAGGTTAGGTGTATTAGGTGCATGAAGTAAAACTTCGTGCACAACAGGGCAATTGCTTTGCTGTGCTTGTTTAAACCTGCCAACTTAGCCACATGAAAATTGGGGAGACAACACTGATTGGGGGAAGGTTGTATTTTTATTACCAACACCGGAACCTGACATCAGCAAGGGGTAAGGGTGTTTATTTTAAACTGATTTGTTCTTTAATTTTGAGAAACAAACCCCTGGTTCTTGTTGTGAAGAGCGCAAAACGTCTTTATTTGTGGAGGTACCTACCGAAAATTGCTGGAGCTCCCCCACCTGTACAAGTCCCCCCCTGAATATACTGCTAATTTCAAATTTCTGCAAAGTTCCGGGATAGGACCCTTCCTCCTCCGCTCCACACTGTCCACACCCTGAAATCTATCACACCCAGAGAACACTGGCGTGCCAAAGACAGTCCATATTCCAGTTCAATCGTCGTTAGCAGCTTGATAGCCCGATAACTACGCGCGATTTCTCATTTTTCTTTGGTGGTGTCGGTTTACCTTGGCGGAATCATGTGCTTTATTTTTGTTGCCGAAGCTTGGACCATTGATCCAGAAGGTGTCCTTGTACGGTCCTTAGTAGCTATGGCATAACGAATCCAGGGGATGGTTCGGAGGAAGGCAGCCTACTAGGTTTACTGTCAGGGCATGAGACTGGGGTGGACCTCAAGCGCAATTCGGCGAACTGTCTCGGGGGTTTTGGAAGCGATGACTAACAATAATGAAATGTTAGGTGCATGTGCATCCTGTATTTTTTTCCTGGTGAGGGATCGGTGCTGCCATCTTAAAGTTTGGTGTTTCGGGATTGCGCTCCCACTAATCTTTGCCGGTGATCTCGACTTGCGAGCAGGGGAGCACTTGCTCCAACTTTTACGGTAACAATGGCGGGCTTCGCATGCTTTCAAAACTGTGCTCGAATGCTTTCAGAATGCATGTGCTCAAGACATTGTCTCTTTGAGCGACTCTTCACCGTAAGTAAAGTACACATTTATGCCCACACAGCCTTATCAATCGGCACTGCCATTATAGCGCAGGTTTGCCCACTCCCCACCAAACTTGAATCAGTGCTTACTGCGGAATGTATGCGTTGAACGTTAGATACAACATACAGACCCAGCGTTTGCACCTTTTTAACACTTTTAGGCAGTACAGTGGTGCGCGCCCCGTGGGAAGCTATTCTATGTCATTAACACCATCCGAGCAGCACCTAGTTGCACTTAGTGGTACTCTGCGATATGGCTACAATGTTCTATAAGTATGGTGCTGAGCGCGCATTCAGAGCTCCGAAACTGTAGCAGCAGCAAAAGCTAACATGCGCGCGTTATTTAAAAAAAACAACCTCGGTTCTGTGGCTCCCATTTTTTTCAAAACAACGTGCAGGTGTCATTAAAAAACCTGTATGCTGTGGCGGACACTTTTCCGGAAATTCTAGATACCAATCGTACAACGGTGATGGGGTTGAAATTCACAGGTCTCCTCGAACAGTCCCATAAAGTTGGCAGGTCTACTTATTGCTTTGATTTCATTTGTTTGTTTCATAAATATTTCATTTTTCATGTACAGGACCATCAAAGCCAGACCAAAACGCCTACAAGGAAATTGGGTCTGCCATTATAAAGAATTCATGGGAAAATAATGCAAGGAAAGACGAAGACAGACAAAAAGTCAATACAAATGAGCACGATGCTTGATGATTGTGAATATGAAGAAATTGATAAATATACTCTGCAAATTGCATCTATGTGCACTGAAAGCCAACAAAAGGAAGTTGCATGCATTGCGTAAGGACAATAAAGACATAAACTGACTGGTTTGTGTTTTATTTAACACCTGTGTGCAATTAACACGGTCAAGGTTATTGGATGCTCCAGGGCATGCATCGCAGCAGCCGTGCCTGGGTTCCTCTGGCCTGCATGGAATAACCTGAATCTGGCCAATGGTAGGCCATACATTATTGGCCAATGGTAGGCCAAACATGCTTGGCAAATAGTACGCCGCACTTTTTTGGCCAATAGTAGGCATTACTTCTTTGGCCAAATGTAGGCCATACGTATTCGGGCAATGGTCGGTGAGCCAATGGTATTAGCGGCCAAAGCAGATTGGCGAATGAATGACAGTCAAGTTCTAGCCTTACATGGCCAAGGAGAATTTTGGACTAAGGCCCAAACACTTTGGCCGAAGATTGGCCCGGGGGAAAACGGCTGGCCAATGCTCTTTCGTCAAAGATATGCCACACATGCTCGTGCTGCCTGGGCAGGCTACTTCATGCGCGTTATACCCCATAATTTTTCATCATACTTACGCGACACAAACCATTTTCTCCAAGAAATTGAATGCATGGTTCTGCCGGACGGCACATTTCTCGAAACATTGGACATGAGCCCGCCGCGGTGACTCAGTGGCTAAGGCGTTGCGCTGCTGAGCACGAGGTCGCGGGTTCGATTCCCGGCCGCGGCGGCCGCTTTTCTGATGGAGGCGAAAAGCAGAAACGCCCGTGTGTACGAGATTTCGGCGCACAATAAAGATCCCCAGGTGGTCAAAATTATTCCGTAGCCCTCCACTACGGCGCGTCTCATCGCCTGCATTGCGTCGGCGCGTTAAACCCCACAATCAAACCAACATTGGACATGACCCCCCTTTATACCAACATTAAGCTCAGCGATGGCATTAGTGCCGTTATTCTGTCGTACAACGAACACCGCGAAGCCTACTCTCCCAACTCGATAGTTATTGAGGTAGAAATTCGTCTCGTATTAGAGTTAAACTGTTTTGAATTTTAAAACAAATACTTCCTCCAAACAATTGGCTCGGCGATGGGAACAAAAATGGGACCCAAATATCACCATAGTCATTCACAACAATTAAACGAAATTCCTCTCTACTTCAGAGAGTTGACCTGCACTGTACAAGCGATTCCTTGACGAGATGTTCAACATCTGGACAGACACTGAGCAACGACTTGTTTCCTTTATAGAAGAATTCAACACTGTTCATTCTAAAGTTTCATTCACCTATTAGTACTATCGCACCGAAATTAGTTTCTTGGACGTTCAGGTACAAGTGCGTGCGGGGTCTCTGCAGACAAGTGTGTAGAGGAAACTAACAAACCGCCTACAGTACCTGTACTTCAACAGCTCCCAAACACGCCATTGCAAGACGGCCATCTCTTATTCCCAAGCACATATATTTAGAACAATTGCCTCAACCGATGAAGAGTTTCGTTCGAATGCCAGCCGAATGTGGGGCGGCCTCGTCAAACAGCATTACACGCCGGCCCTGGTTGGGGATGCCATATCAGTGGCGGCAAAATTAAATCGTAACACACTGCTACAGGGGTCACACGTGAATGGTGGGAATAACTCCCGAGCTAAGATATACATCGATATGCAAGATACAACCCTATTCAGCTTAGAACGAATAATATAAAATTGTAATTTGTTATGGAGGTCCAACGCGTAACATATGAGGCATCGAGCGGTTTTTTTACATGAGAAAAGCGCTTGCGGCACGGCTGTGTCGGCGTATCTCCGTTGCAGAACGAAAGGGCAACGATTCCCGCATAAGTTTATATTTTTGATTCCCGATTGGAACTTTACCACTACGGTTGAATGATTGGTTGTGGGTACGTTCAATCTGACAGAAAACCATATTATCTCGCGAGTGACTGTAGTCTCCACGATAATATAATCATCTCGAGGACTCTTCCTCACAAAAATTACCTACAATTGATACTGTACGACACAACCATTACTGTGATATTATCCCAGATATTGTCTCAGCAGTTTTCGTTCCATCTTTTCATTTATGTGTGGGTAGAAACTCACATCGTACTGGTTACTTCCTACCAAAAGGACATCCAAGTGTAACCGCTCACAGAGTTCTCGTTGCCATAAAAGCCAAGAAAAGTACCGCAAGCAGGCCTACTTTCACATAACTATCTAGTACACTACACATCGTTCAGTGTTCCTAGTATCGCCGTACCATTAATTCACACCACACAACACCCCGAAATACCGGAATGGAAGGGGAGAAAGAAGGAAAAAAGACCCCCAGCACTAGCAGAGCGGTTAGTGGTGGTCATGCAGAGAAGTTGTGCAAGCTAAGCAAGCGGCTTTTGAGAATCAGGTAGAGGGGTAAAGGCCGAGTGACAGTAGGCTTGTAGCCAGCACGAGGACCTGTGGGGATCCACATAAATGCCGTTTGAGGTACTTTCACAGAGGACCCACCGCATGCCTCTAAATTGCGGTCTCTGGGACGTTCGTTGCTGTATGAGAACTGGGCTGGAGAACCAATGGCGCGTGAATCGGCAATTTTAGTCGCTATTCGGAGCTCCACCCTCCGAACATCTCAAGTATCGTCCTGCTCTTGATTTGTAGAGTCGTCGGAGCCCGAACATGCTCCACTCACTGCTCAAGAACCTCAGAACTCGCCGTCATAGAGGCTATGTCAGATTGACCAAACTGAGGCAGGAACGGGACGTCCATGAACTTTCGCAAAGTATTATGAAACTTCTACGAAACTTTTGCAAAGCATTCATTTTATTTGTGTGCAAAATGGATCAGTTTAAAAACGCTAGTTTGCCTTTGTGACTGTTTGCGCAAGAGAATGTGTTTCGTGGTGAATATTTGAAAAAGCTTGACTTAACATGGTATTTCTTTTTCGCTGGGACTAGCGCCACGCATCTACAAAACGATGCATTACCATAACACATACGTCTCCATAAGGTCGCACAACACGTCTTGGCGGAACCCCACCAGGATGCATAGCACTGCATCTAGAAGTGCTCTTTGTCACCGCACAAGTAAACAATCCCGGGTGTAGCAATTACCGCAAGCGAATTGGAGAGGCTCAAACCAAAGCTGCAGTATGCTTCGTTGTTGCCAAATCTCTCACAATGTGATATAGCTTCAACACTTAATTTACTGCTAATAGTATGCGTCTTAAAAAAAACAGATAGTTTGCGGCCTCTGAAAGTCATGAATGCACGAATGTCAGGAATGCATGACAGAACCGTGAAGGACAACACAAGACACATTGCCTTTTCTTGGTTAGCCCGACGCGAGTCCCACCCGAAGACGGGTTAACACCCTTGACACCATTTCTAGCCCATATTCATTTAGGTGCATCCCGAAAACGTTTATGAAAGGGAAGATATCAAATGCAAATTCTAGGCGACCTAAAGAGGTGGTGGCGTACGTGCCGGCATGAATGTTGGTGCTTCTGAAATTCAGCGCCCTGCAAAAAAACCTGCGCCACGGGGAACCGGATAGGTTTATTACCTAAGACACTCTGTTGCACCTCGTGAGAGGGAGACGGCAAGCGCTCGAAAGACGCGCAAAGCGCCTATTCCACCGCAGAAAGGAAGAGTTGTTGTTTGTGACTGGGGTTACAGCACAAAGCCCTTGTTTATCTTGCTCTACTGACAATTAAATATTTCACACTGCGATGGCCAATGAGGATAACCCCGACGCTCTCCACCAACACGCTCGAAAGCAAAAAAAAAAACAACTCTAAGCCCAGTAAATCTGATTCAAACAAAGTCCACGAATTTCAGGAAACACGGCAGCAAATCCAAAACTACCAGAAGTCTTCCAAAATTTTGCTGTGGTGAACTCTTACCACGCAACCAAATGCCCCTCTCAAGCCATCGCTGTTCACGCGGGCGCTCCTATTCCCCTCGGTTGTGGATAATCTTGCGCCGGTCGCAACGATGTTAAACTACCTCCGAATTGCACCCACCCATCTGAGCGTTGGCTCGCACAAGTCGAGGCGCAGTTTTCAATGACATCTACCATCCAGGAACGAAAGCGCTACGATTATTCCGCGCCCATCTCGACCCCCGCTACGTGATTGAGCTCCCCTACGTGTTAGCAAGTCCTCCAGCAAACCAAAGTTACCTATATTTGAAGACGTAACTTATCAGAAAGTTTTGCCTTTCGTATGTTTCAAAAGTGCGTCAACTACTTTAGTACACAGAGCTCGGGGACCGAAATTCGTTACAGTTCCTCCGCAACATAAGTGCACTCCTGGGCAACATGCGAATTGCCAACTTTACTCTCGAAAGACTGTGCCATAAGAGCCTACAGTCATACGCACTAACCATCTTCCATGTTCAGACGACTTTACCTCTAGGCTAACTCGCGAAGAATGCGGACTGAGTCGCCGAAGGGTCGCCGCCATCTTCGACGCTCACCTTTCGTCCTCTTGAAAGCTCATAGCCCACAACAGAGCTCGTGCTTCGCGTCGAAACCAGCAGACAGCTGAACTCGATTCAGAGGTACCTATTAAAACGCCCACGTCGCATCCCCCCAACTACTCACAAAGCCTAGAACGCCACATTGACTCACTACATCGAAATTCCAAGTGTCACTGTGAGTAGCATCATCGCTTCAGCGACACGGCTCGGAATCGTAAACCACCCTGTTCAGCTATACGTCAGAAAAAACACCAACGGCAGCCCGTCGAGACTACAGCGACTGGCCAATATAGATGCTTTCGACAGTTACCACTGATTAGGTTACAAAACTAGGGTAACTAATCGAGTATTCCTTCGTGACAAAGTTCTTAGCTCGTCGTCGGACCTCACATCAGCGAATACCTCGAGCATGAAGCCAACAGCTTACTCCGCCTTAAGATATAGCTGGGAAGAAAGATTAGACGACATCTTCTGCTGTAATTCTTTCGCGCGGCCATACCGCAGGCCATTGAGTCATTCACTCAAGCGCTTCGAGGCAACACTGCTAAGGTCGGGCTGCTGAAAGAGGTCAGCAATGCCAATGTGAATGTACGGAAGCGGTTCCGCTGGCATTGGATATTTCCCGGGTAAGCAAGGCGGCTGCACATTCACGAGCTCTGCGGGCGCGACTATGTCTGGTTTGAAGGTGGTGAACAAACTGAGAGCGAAGTGCGGGAGAGCATCGAGCTCGCTTGAGTTATGCTGCCACATGAAGATAGGCTTGCGCTGTTGGTGGAAATGCTCAAATGGGTATAGCTTCATTGCCTCTTTTGTACTTTTCTTTCTGTAAACCCCTTATCGCGACCATAACAATGTTAGGAATAATAATTATTTTGTATATTTTTATGTAACTTGTTTTTACATGGCGAAACAATTAGGTCAACCTCAGTTTTTACGCCATCATGTTCGCGTACGCTAAAAAACAAGAACCGCGATGGGTTCCAAGCCAGGCTTTTATGACTGGTAACGTTGTGGCCAATAAAAGGTCTGGGGGACCAGCACTTAGGAACAAGGTGACCGAGGAAAGGTTTAATGGAACGGCATTTAGAAATACCGAAAACATAAAACCCTACAAAAACTCACCTCATGCCACATATCAGACAATTACGTAACTTACGAAGTAGAACAGAGGGAATAAGTGGACCAAATTCTAAACTCACTTAAACAGAAATTAGGACAACAGAATGTGTCCTAGCTGGAATTCGGATGAACCACGCACATGAGGCGCGAGTGCGTTTGCTCACTCGCTCGTCATGTCCCCGTTTATATTGTGGGTGGCTCCCATAGACTTAGCAAACTTAAGCAAACTTTTAAGCAAACTTGATACAAAAGTTACAAACAGTTGCGACAAATTTCTCACCCACTGATCAATCCTTTCCAGAAAAATTTTAACACTTTTGGGTACGCTTTTTCTACATTACGCAACATCGACGTTCGCTTGAGCGTTCCAACAACATTTAAATTTGTGAGATAAGAATATAAAATCTAAAACACGTCTACGTTAAACATTTATTCAAACGTAAAGCAGCGCAGGGACGAGGACAAAAGAAGGGACAAAGTAGAGCGCTGAGTTTGTTCTAGCGCTCTAGTTTGTCACCTCTTCCGTCGTCGTCCCTGCGCTATTTTTAGTGTGAATATTGTGTACTCATCTAGCCCAACTTCAAGCTTAAGTATTTTAAACCGGTACTTTGCTTGTCTCGTTTTGCCTTGGGATGACTTCGCGAAATTGAACTACAATTACCATAATTATTACATTGGCCAAATATGAAAAGCATAAACATATTTCACAATTGACTCAGGCGTTGAAACTGGAGATCTATTTATCACAACAAGGCAGTAAATGTTCTTTATTCAATAATATTTAGGTGTGGTTTGTAATGCAACAATGTCTGGTAAAAATGGAGCTGCCATGCCCATGTGGAAAATTTTGGGCAATGTGAAAGTAAGACAGGCCGTATACATCGAGGTTGTTGTTATAAATATGTAACAGTATAAAGTAACACTCGTATTAGTGTCATTGTAAAATTCAATATTGGGATTTCTTTTAAAAACTTGCCTTTGCAAGCTTCAACAAAAGAGACAGATTACCCATAATTTTGTTTTCTTCACGGAACGATCATTTGCTAGGTTTAGTTTTTTTAGGTACCTAAGGATACTATTTCCTGTACATGCATGCTATTTCAAGTGTATACTTTGACCACCACTCGATGAGACATGAGCACCCCCTTTTATTTCAAGCAATCTGAGTAACCGGTATGTTACAAAACTGCAATTATAAAAAATACATATTTCATAAAATTTTGTCAATCTCGCAATTGCAGTGCAAAGTATGAACAAATTTGTAAGCTATTAGAATTCAGTATATTTACTTCGGTTTTAAGATCAACCCGTTTTTTTCAAAACATGCTTCACAAGTGACATGTCTTTGTTTGAACTCAGTAACTCCAATACCCAAAATTTTACCTCCTAATGCAGTAAAGAGGCGAAAGTTCAAAGACGAGGTCAAATTCACCTCAGCCAAAAACCAAATTCAACACGAGCGCTACGACTCATATAATGGTGTTTTCAGTTACTGCAGTGATAACGGAATTACATAGAAAATATAGTGTGGCGCGATGGAGCGAAGTTTTATTCAAACCACTGAAAACGTTTTTATTTCGCTGAGAAATGAAATTGTTCTCTGACGCTGCTAACACCGTCCCTCCGAACCGTTGGTCTGCCCAGTTACAGGAGTGAGTATGGGTCCCGGGTTTGATTTCCAAAAGTAGCCGAACCAAAAACCTTTATGAGGCGGGAACTCCCAAAACCTACTGCGGGGCTCCCTGCTTCATCGCCTGCTGTCCTCACAGTTTTCGGTATAGCATTTTCCAATCTTTACTTCACCACGCCTAAAATTGTGTTACGATCTACACAAACTGACAAAATCTTGGAGCTCCGTGTTGGCAGACAAGAAATCACAGAAGCAATAAAGCAGATGTGAAAGCAGATATTGACAATATTTTACTATTTGGCGAAATGAAGCATTCACTTGTGATGCCATTCGTAAGAAGCAGTAGAAAGCATAAACGCCATTGGAAACCCGCCCCTTTAGGCAAAGAAAATGTAACAAAATACAAAACTTCGGCAAAATAACAACATACAAATTCTAGAAGGGGTAAGGGCATCATTGATAGTAATTATGAGTTTACAGTAAAAAAATATTTTATAAAACTTCCGGTATTATGATTCAAGAATTGAGCATCATGGACGAGTTTCTAAACAAGGCAAAAGACTGGACGAGGAACTGCAAGCCTAGTTATACCTAGAGATATCGACCGTTCGCTACAACTTTCGAAAAGGAAGCAGAATAATTCAATTTGAACCAGAGCACAAAAACTCTTCACAAACTGCGACATCAAAAATACCCATGTTTGTATACAGATACCGAAGCACGAGCACAGCAGCTTTTTGCAAAATGCAAGTAGTGGGCAGTTTCTGTGATGAGCTTTATCTACGTGTTTTTTTTTTTTAATGAACGGGTTATTTCACGACAGAAACAGCACACATTTCAAAGATTTTGGCTGTCACAGTATCACGAAAAAAAAAGGCTTCTTAGCATAGCAAAATATTAGTTGTAAAAATTGGATCCCATGACAACATTGCCTTGTGTATTTACAGTATTAAAATATTTCAATAATTGAGACATATTTTTTTCACCCCGTTACACATCACCCAACATTTTTAAAATCACTCGTCAGTATATCATTGGAGGTTTTCAAACCGTACCTTCAGGCTACATGCGGTATTTCATGATAGAATAAAAATAATTAATAAATAAAGCAACTAATATTCAACAAAAAGAGGCATTTGGGTGTATGCCATTTTAAAGTTGGAGAATAGGTTAAGCCTATGAAGATGGACTGCGACGATGCCGAGAGACAATAAAAAATGTGCGCAGTGAGACACGAAAAGCTGAATTGCGCGTAGTGCACAAGAGATAATGACAGTTCAGGAAGAATTGTGAAGTGTTCTCAGCGCGAGGATGTGGTTCATGGGCATATAAACTGTGCGTTCTAGATTCACTAGTATTATAAAACTGGTAGAGATGGGTACAAGCGAATAAAAGCGGTGGGAAACCACAGAAAATTCATCAGACTTGTAGGTGTCGGAAGTGTTCTTGCTTCAAATGACGACCTACAGCCAGAAGTTAACATGGCAACATTGGACATTACTCTCATCTGGTACTTCTTGTACTGGTGGGTAGAGGCGGACGTGCCAAACCTCGTAACAATACATTATGCTCCTCAGGATGAACTACTGAAGCAAAAAAACCAGAAGCGAGAAATTTAGAACAATAAAAATAAAAAGAGCAATTTTGTGAGAGTGTTTTTGTGTATAAAAGCTAATATGACAACAGTTGATGCGAATTGATTTTTCAGTCCACTGGGCCGTATTGGCGCGCGACTTAGCTACCCCTTAGTAGTTTGCCTATTTAAGATGCAACCCATCTCTTGCACCCAGCTCTGTCGTCCGCCCTTCCATCCTTCCGTCGGTCCGTCCGCACCTCTCCCGCTTTCCCCAGCAGCTATGCGGTAGCGCGTGCTTCTCCTCCTCGCAACCTGCCTCCATCGGCTGTGCGATAGCGCGAATGCGCGTCTTATCTCTCAACTCCTCCTTTCCCCTCCGTCTGCTCAATATAATAAACCCGGTCCCCGAGCCGCTCCCTCTATTGTTGCTTCGATTGAGTCACGCCGCGCCGTCCGATGAGCTGAATGGAGTTCAATTCGTTCCATTGCTCTGGTAACCCAACATTACTGCGGCTCACAAAAAATTACACCACCTCACAGAAGGGAACTCTGTGGTGATGTCAGGCATAACGATGTTAACACATCTTTCCCGTAAGTTGGGTTACCAGCGCAACAGAACGAATTGAACTCCGAGATGCTTTGCATCACCGCATAGTTCCCTTCGCGGAGATGGTGTAGTTTTTTTTTATAATGGTCTTGTGTTTGGTATATCTCTCTCTCCCCTCTAGAAAAATGGTTGATTACGGAGCACTGTCGAAAGTCGCGCCACCTTTGAAATGTCATCCATGCTTGCTCTGGTGAAGTTTTGCTGGTAGAGGCGACAAATATTATTAGTCTTGTACAAACTACGGGCTACCTCCCAGAAGAAAAACTAGGGCATTGTCTTCCTACTACTCATCCATGCCTCGAGGCGTGAAGTTTCTGTTTGTTTTGAGGGTATGTAGCCTCTTCCGCTGAGGCTTGCACATGTTTGGTCGTGACCACGTGTGAAAGGGCATAGACGCGGTAATGAATTCTGGGATTGACCTTCAAATAGGGTCATCTAGAATGCTCAAGGGATCTAACTTCGCCATGCCTGGAAGTGAGGTGTTCTGCATGGGGTTTGGCTGATGCTGCTTTAGTCTGCGCAGGTGTAACACCGTAGTCCAGTGTCTCGTCCTAGCTACCTCCTTGTCCGTAGTTCGGCTGTGGTTTGGCCGTCCTCTAGAGGAGAGGCACCTTATTTTAGAAGAGCCGTCCACAATGCCTGCCTTAAATTCTTACTGTTGATAAACGGCGTTTGACAAACTTCACTTCCGTTTCTGCCACACTGCTCACTCTAGGTAGCGGGGTCTGGAAATGAAATTCGAGAAGTTACACACCCAAACCACCGAATCACACCCATATATTTTTTCAGTGTGATGCCGTGTATTGCGAACATACTTTCAATATTATTCATGAGGCATTTTCTCGACATACGCGTTAGTTTTTTTATATCCGGAAAATTTTTATGCATCAATTCGCTACCAATGGCGGAATTCATTCGTATTCGAAAAGAAACAATTATACCCATTCCCGACGAAAGCATTCAGAGGGCTGCTGAATATGCGCTCATGCAGTTTAATATAAGCCCATTGGAGGACAAGCTCCGATTCGTTAATATTTCTCGTATGTGTTTCTGCATGCCAGGCTACTACATAGAAAGCACCATGCGTTCTTTTGTTTTGTTTACTGGAGCAACCTGTCATGCAGGCGTTACACCATCAGCTTGTAAAGTTGCCTTGTATAACGACTTTGACTTCTTTAGCATTCCATTTACACATTACTGCTCAGTTTAAAGTGCAGGAAGTGGACCCGTTTTTGAACACTAAGTTTAAAGATGTATAAAGATTTTACTTTTCAGTCACAAGGTGGGCTTGTACTTGAAAAACGCGCACAGTATTACCTTTGTGGGCGCTTAGCTGAATGTTGTCTTGGCCTGGATGTCAGAACAGTGCACCAGATATTAGTATTTTTTTCTGGTCGGACTGCTAGGAAAGTTCAAAGTGCATCAGCGGGCACAGAAAATCTCTGAAGCCGAAAATGCGTTGCACACACACCGAGTTCATTTATTGCTTTTTCCAACATAGAGTGGCGATGAGGTTTTACCTAATTTGTGGGACTAGTCCTGAACTTCAAAATTTTCAGCAGCAGAATGTGTACACAAGTGCCTCGTATTCAGTGTTGGCGTATCTATGTACAGCCATCACCTTGCAGATACTATCAAGCAGCTTCCAGCCGATTTTTGGATAGGTGACTGCAAATCTTGTTTTTGTTGTGCGGGTCAAAACTGCATGGTTGTGGCCTGATTTCAGCAACGTGCATACTATTTCTCATTTCTTCTCCGTAATGCAAGTGCAGCCAGAGATTCGCTTTGCCGAAATAAAGTGAGAAATGCTGCAGTTTTTTCCAAAGAAGCAAGTGATATACTTTCAAAAATATTGCGTGGCTGCTAGAATTGATCTTTTCTTTTTATGATTCTGGAGTGTGCAGTCAGCGACACATAACACTAGTTAGGCATTGGAATTGATCCTCCGCCTGAGATTGCGTCTCCAGAATAGGGAAATCATCGTACTAGCGAACACTAAACAGAGACAAAAGTAAAAGAACCGACGAAACACACGCTAGACTAGCGTGTGTTTCGTCACCTTTTTTACTTTTGTCTCTCTTTAATCTTCACTAAAACGATGATTTCCTTAGTTAGTAACCAACTCTCCCAACTTACCACCGTTGCCTTCAAAATAATTTCATTTCTTGTGGGATAAATACTTACCTCTGCCTTTTAGGCTTAAAAGCACTTAACGTGTCGGAGGCACGGCTGCCCTCAAGCGCTTTTTGGCCCCGGTTTTGCCGTTACAAGCACCAGAACATCATTTATGTCTATTCCCATGCGAGGGATTGTCTAACTCCTTACTAATTTCATTTTGAAATATATCCGCAGCAGAACGTAGACTAAGTGGTAGTCTGGGGAATCCTAATGACCTGTAATCCATATTGACCCTGCGAATTTTTGGTGATGGGTAGTACAATGCAGTTTTATACAATGACAAATTTTCGTGAAATTTATTCCAGGATCGTGCCAACCTGACTACTAGTACCTCCCACCTGATAAAGACCCAACTTACAACCTACTGTTGTACTCGTTTGATGACGCTCTTTGCCCCAGTTGGCCTCGCGCCTTTAACATCAAACCATCATCATGTACTCGTGTGATATTTTCATTTGTGAGCCACGGATGCATGCAAACTCTAATCCGTTTGCCCTTTTTAAAAAAAAAAAACACCACGGGAATTACAACTCTGCTGGTCTCTTTATGTTTCCGATGAAACCTTCGGCTTCAATAGACTCTAGTTCTACACAAAAAGTGTGCCTGCCCAGCGTGTGGTACTTGTAGTGTTGTCATTGTACTACCGTGGCACGGTATTTTATCTTGCTGCTTTAAGGACGTTACCCACAGCGGGGTCCTTTTAGCAATTACAAGAATAGTCCTGTTACCTGCTCTTCTATTAATCACTTTCTTGTATGATTGTGGGCATGCGTCGTCATGCCGAGACACTCGCACGTAGAAAGTCCCAGCAACTCTTCAGTGCCCCCCATTATAAAGAAGGACAGTTGCGCCTTGTAGCCCAGCGTAGCGGCAACCATGCGATGCCAAAGGCCAAAATGCCACATCACACATTTTGCGTGTCGTGTGAGCGTTATCTTCTTTGGGTGCACTTTTAAAGCTATCTTTAGCATTGCAAAAGAGAGTGAGGCTGGGAGACCACCTGCAAACCTGTATGGCCCTCCAATATCACAGCTTGCGTTAACACTGTTGTATGAATTTTGCAGTAACAACATACCTTGAGTTCCAGGCCACTGATTGGTACAGGCAGAGTTTGTAAGTCAAGCTTAGAGTTATCTTTGATTTCCCGAGGTTCACGTTCAACCTTATTATAGTTTTCTATCTGAGGCACACAGTAAGACGGCTTTGTGTATCTCTGCTTGCCAACGCTTGCCAACACTTCCTATCAGGTGGAGTCTCTGAGAAAAGGTTTTAGATTGGAGAGTTTTTGAAACTTTCTTCTCGAGCGTGTTCACCTATTACACAGGCTTTTGCTGTGTATTCGGTATTGTCCCACACTTGGCTTTGATTCACTGCAAGCACAGCCACTTCGTAAAAACCTTTAACATTGGAAAGGCTCGAATATTTTTTTCCCTAATATGGGAACTGTGAGGAGCGTATATTTATATTACAAACGAGTTGGCCATGCATTACTGAATGCGTCTGTTCTCCGAAGTTTCGCTTCAGTGCCTTTATTGCTAGGTCTCGAAAAAAATGTACAAACGTTTTGTTACTGCTGCAGACAAGGACAGAAAATATATCCTAGTACGTTTCATTGTTCTGGGGTGAGCAGTGCTCATAAAATTCTTCGACGGTAACCTCGGAGCAATTTTATTTCACTGCAGTGTGGCTAAATATACAAAACCCTAAACGGCTCCTCCGCCAGCAACGTTTTGAATAAGCAAATTTTTCTCAACTCGTCTTGGTGTCTGGCCGTATGTTTTAATTAAAATTGAATCCTATGGTGGCAGGTTGTCTGCTTTCGGCTTGATGATGCGAGAGAACGAGTAGTTAGGGGGCGGAAGCTTTTTATGTAGGATTTCCTGGGCAAAGCTGAACACTGATTACGCTACACACGCACCGTTTGTTTGAAGCAAGCCAGTTATGCCAGAACGTTTTCGATGTCGAGAGAGAGCGAGCGACTGAGATGGTGAGACTGGTGTTTACAGCAGGGAGCTATTTTTAAACTGATCGGTATAGATGCCATCGGCAGACCACAAAACGATGATTTTGTTTAACTAAAAAAATTCATAGCTTCTCCAAAATATTATTCCTTGAAGTATAAAAAATATTCCAAAAATACAAACAAAACCTTCAGGTAAAGGACGGGTGTTTTAAGACAGTTTGAGAATCAGATAGCCATTTATAGGATCCTCGTCGCATTCATGCGGTTGAAAAATTTCAGAGACACTGCATGAGCAAACTCATCATTTTTAAGAAGCGCAAGACCAGACTGTAATTAACCAGATAAAAAGATTCACGTTAATAGAAGTCCTTAAATATACACACACCAACTTTTTCTCTGTTGTAGGACACAAATCATGAAACATATGAATGATGTATAATAAAGCACTTATCACTTGGCCATGACCGCTGGGTACTGGTTACCGCCCCCTCATGAGCAGATGAAGGAGACGGTTCCGGTTCAGCTTAGAATAATTGTTTGGGCGCAGTTAGGGTGAAAAACGATACGAAGAAGCAGTAAAGATCACTGCTGGCTGCAGATGACAATGGCGTGCTGAGTGAAGACTACTCACAAACGCGACTTACTCAATGCCACAATGAACGCACTAGATGGATTCCAACCACAAAACTAATGACAGACAGCGCGGCCTTCCTAAGTGGTTCCGTTGAACAGAATAAAACATAAAGCTGCTACACTTATCCTGAAAAGTTGACTGAATTGCTGTGCAGTGAGACCAAATTATTGTAGAGATAAGCGATATATTTAAAATCTTACCATATGGCTTTACATGTTAGAAACGTTTGGATGCCAGTCGCTGGATTGTTGTAATGGGTAGATCCCGCTAGTTACACTGTACACTGCCAATCTTATGTGGTTCTCGTGACATCATTTTGCTACATTGCAAGCTCTGTATTGACAAAAAATGTTTCAGAGGGGTGACACTCTGCGCAGTGCTGCAGTTTCGGTTTTGTAATTCACCTATGATTACAGGAAGTTTTTCGTGCTTTTGTAGATCCTACTAAAACGATGCATGGTTATGCTAATCATTTACACGCACAGCGTAATGTTAAAAAGCGTAAGGCAACATAGGTACATTCTGCTAGAATATTTTAAACTCCGGAAAGTACACCGAGAAATCTTATATATTTAAGAAGAAATAAAATGTAAGAAATCTTGTTTCAGCCACCACCTACATAATATATTTCCATATTATATTTTATTCAATCTGAAGGATTCAAAATATTTGTTTCAGCATCTGTAAAAACAATTTTGGTTTAAGGGTTTGAGGATACAGTATAAAATAAAAGAAGAAAAAGAAGCGACAACCTACATTCAGAAAACAAGCATTTGTGGAAGGTACCATTATTCAAATTAGGTAAGGAAAAGGGACGATAGCTGGACATGTTTAACGGGAAAATCAAGTTAGAAAACCCTCGTAGTAATACAATGTTCACTAAAGGACTAAAACGAAGATTGGGAATCACTAATATAAAAATATATAAAACATTAACACCTTATTTTAAAGTTTGTTTCTTGCTTTAACATAAGACGAGCTAATCGTGCCAGAGTTCAAGTCGATGTCACGTATTTCAGACACCCAAAGAACCTTCAAGGTGTACTGTACCTGCACTTCTTTGATGTTTGTCGGCAGAATGTCAACCTAACTTCGTTATACCAACGCGGCGGCTCGGTACCTGCAGAGGCAGCGGCGAGACGTTGAAGGATAGATTTCCGGGTTCTTGTTCACCTGTCCTGCAGCAGAGTTTATGTTTTATTGCGCGTATAAAAGATAAAAATACGGCGGTCATCGATGAGCGCCAATCATGACCCGTGCACCCTTGCAGCCTAGGACTACCACCGCCGACACTGACAAAGCTGATGCGAGACCTCCGTTGATACACTTGTTTACGGCATGGGCGTCTTCAGAGCAGTTACTGGGGGCCTGGTGAAAATCTCTGCATCTACTTTGTGCCGCAACAAATGGAGAGTGACTGAGCGCTCGTTATAAGGTATCTGTATGAGAACTGGTGCAACTCTCTGGGGCTTAAAGATGGTGCTGCAAGTGGTATATTGCAATTCAACATACTCTTTTACACTCATATAAGCAAAATTGTTTTCCATAATGGAAACCCTGAACTTGTCAGAGAGTATGGAATGCCGTATCCCTGGGCAACTTCAATTAAAGTGGATACTTCTGCAACTTATTTGGTGTAAATGCAACTAATGCAACTAAAGTCGATGCAACTAATAAAACAGGACAACCAAATGAAACCGGTGGCCCAATTTGATTACGCAGACACGTTTATTGATGATGGCTATTTCGGCCATGTACTGCTTTCCTAGAGTAGTGTAGGCTACCCCACAGGAGCAGTGGGAGTTTGCTGGCGAATATAAACTCACTTGTTTGTTGCCCTTATTATATAGAAAGACAGTTGGAAGGTAGCTATTAGGAAAAGCATGATTGTTATTCTGAAAAGCATTGTCAACATCTTTTGAATGAATCTGATATTTTGTCTTCATGGTTTCTTTTAATGCCTGACGTTTTGCAAAATTGCAGAGCAATACAATAGGGCAATTTGAGAAATTGTACACAACACGCGCATGAAAGTTTCTGGCAAAACGTTTCTCAGTATGCCAGCTAGTTATGCTGTCGATGTTGGCCTTGCTGTAGAATGAACAATTGTGCCGGATTCTGGAAAACGTTTGGAGCCATTGCGCCAAACGTTAATGCTTGTTTTATGATAATTTGTTTTAGGTTTTTTCTCCAGAGTGCCAGTAAAACAGTAGAAATTTTTGTAGCAATCACGACAGAGAATTGTGAGGTTATTACTCGAAGTGCCTCACTGCTCGTAAGTTTTGCTTCTGGTAGAAAGTAGCACGTGTTTTTTGTCATTCTTTCAGCCTACAGCACGCCTAGGAAATGTAGTAGGAGATTTCAAGGCCGATTTTGCCAGTGTGGCATGTTGCTATCTATCAACAGCAGCAATTCATTCAGCGCTTATCCAGTGTGCTCCTCCCCTTTGTCCCGTTGTTTTCACGCTGTGAAGATGAATCTGTGCCCACGAGCCTGGTTTTCTACGCTTCTCTACCACAAGCTGATATCTCTGCTTATTCACCACTCCTGGTGAGAGACGTAACAATGAGAAATTGTAAGCATTTAGGAAAAATTGAAAATTAGCTAGGGGCCAGTGATGAGTCACAAGTCCTATTGTTTAGCAGCAAATGTCAAGGTGAAGCACTGGGATTTTCCCGTATTATGGGTAGCTCTTTTGATGACAATTGCCATTGTAAAACATGGCTCCAAGTTACCACCTTCAAGCCGCTTATACTCTAGAATAGAACCAGAATAGTTGAACCAGTGCATTTACCTTGATTTCTGACAATGTGCGATAATTTGTTCCTATTTGCCACGCCTTGCCTTCCTGTCATACAATAACGTCTACCTTCCTAATTAACTTGATACAGTACGAACACTAACAAACAAAATCAAGCATTTTGGTACAGACCCTCTGTTTGTGGTACCACGAACGCACACTTTCCAATTATTGCACGCTTGATACGACGTTTACGTGCTGTATACTGGTTGATTACCTTTTTTATTTTAGCAAACCTTCTTAAATTCTGTGTTGTGTTCTGGGCCTGCAATAAGAGTCAATGATTTCCTAGGTGCTATGTTGTATCAGTGTAGCGACAATTGAAGGCCAGTACGGCAAAAGTGCCGTTGATTGCAAGGTCATCACACAGCTGCTTTCGGTGGACTTCTTGCTGACAGTGGATTTATGTCTGGTTTTCACAACTGAAGCTTCAGAAACAACCTGAAAAGCGAAATTATTTGTCTGACAGAAGGTGCAAATAACCATTGTAATAAACAAGCACTTTTTATTTTGACATTTATTTTTTCGCTGCCTTGTGAACAACAGGAATTTGCTGTATAAATAAACACTGGTGGACTCAAAAGGAACAATACATGTGGTACAAGATGCGACGTGGCAGTAGTCTTATGCGCGCCCTGTACTGTTTTGAGGGCCGCTAAGAGTGCACCACTTTGCCTACTAAAAAAAGTTCTTCATTGGATGCAAACGCTGTGAAATACGCGTTGGTGTTTATTCAGCAATTATCAACCCGTCGACACCAACGTTTCGTGGAGACCGCACGCAAGTGTTCCTTTTTACAAAGTAAAACAATTGGTCTCCCTCCTGTATATCTGTTTTCAAGCTGATCTGCTATCAGCCCGAGACTCAGAAATGCCTGATCTCCCCCGGGCTAGCACTGGTCGCTCTCGGCTTGATGCACTAGTGGAGTCTGCCTACATTTTTAGTTTCATTATCCCAAATAAATTTTCCTGCAAGAATCGAATTGCCCGGCAACAAACTGGGTTACTGATATGTTGTGATCTTGACACGTTACTCAAACAGATAGTTTATTATTTTCTTCCTAATTCAGGATCAACACTTAGCATTCTGGTGGGGTTTGCTAGCTTGAAGAATGATAGAATTGGCTATTGATTACTGAAATTTAGAATTACTCTTGTGTGGATTTTATTTCATGACTAGGGGGGCAGATATTCACAAAAAAGTTTTATTCCACTCCACCTTGATGCGTAAAATAGTTTTGTTGATCAGACGGAAAACCAGTGCACCGAGGCTATATGAACGTTTCAGGCCTAAATGCGAACCAAGTAAGTTGTTTTATATCTGCTATCTCTGTTTTTTGGCCTAATAACTTCACATTACAGCTGCGTTTAGTCGAAAAAGCCTCTAGCCCACTCTTCAACACGAAATGTTCGACTCATACCATAATGCATGTACCAAAGCACTAGGTCTTGTTCAAATACTCGTATCCCTCAGTAGTCAGAGTGGTTCTCAAATAAACACAGTGCTCCAGCCCTGAAATCACAGATTGTAGACATACCTTTATTATTTTGATTGCAAAGTCTTGACCGTAACATTAAAAAACGATAAACATTCCCCAATAAAACTAACAAAGAAATTGTTCTGATTTTTCTCTGCAGTAAAGACAAAACGTATTGTTTGTTTTTTGTTTTTGCAGGGGACATAACCGGCGCCGGATTCCAAAGTTCTCTTCTAATACGAAACACCACGCCACGCAAGGACAAGGCACTTACAACATACCCTTGACATCAGTACACCACAATTCTCTTCTTCTTCACCCCGACCACGCGGGCTGTTGTCGATTCCTCACTTCCAAAGCCTTGGCGAAGCAAGTTTTCTCACGCATTATTTTATTGTCCGGAGCTGTTTCTCAAGCTCCCTCTTCTCATTAATCAGCTCAACCTCTAGGTGTACTTTCTTAATAGTGCATGCTGCCGTACCCCCACTCTCAGTGTTCCTCCTTATGTAGCGTATGCCGCAGAAGTCTCGGTGATATTTAGGCCGGTTGTTTTCTTACTACGTTACCTTTAGGCCCCTGCAGAAAATTCGGATGCTGAAAAGATGCCCCTACTTAGCAAAGAAATCCATAAATAAATCACGAGGCCTTATTGCACTGTAGATCACAGATGATTTGTGCATTTTCTTAAATATGAAAAATTTCACACCTGCGGTATTAACGTTTTTATGTCCCCACTAACATCCACCGTTGCATGCCTCAACCGTAGAAGACAGTGACCCCGCACAGACAAGAGTGGTTTGTCCTATCAAAATATTTCTTTGCGCGCCATGTGGCCCGCTACTTTGCCAACCGTCTCTATGATCTTTGAGATGAGTTAGGTTGGTAATTTTGCAATGGGGAGCAATGTGTAGTGTGTCATCAGTAAAAATAGGCTTGTGTAAATCTGATCATTTAGGTAGCTTTAGGACGAGTATTCCAAAGAAAATAGTCAAATACATACCTCGTATTTAGGGTTCACAATTCACACTTCTATTCGAAATAAAAGTAGAGTAGTTAAAAAAGTGAAAGATAAAACATAATTTTATTGACTCTCTGCTGTTAATCTACAGCAGAGAGTCAATAAAATGACTTGGACAGAACTCCATTCACTTCAGTATGCTGGGGTTTCAAAGCACTGCTCACAAGCGGTTCGTACTTTTGATTTGCGAGAGTTTGCTTTACGGCATAACAGTTTTATGTACATAATATTTGCTTCACGCAGAAGCGTCAGCAGAGAGCAGTACTAAGGGCCCATATCCACCGCTGTAGATCAGGATGTCTCTCAATATGGAGCCCAGTACGCCGGAGGGGTGGCAGGCGCGAAGTTTCAGGGCCAGGGCAGGTCCACAGAAAGTGGCTCGTTTCGGGATCGGACGCAGGGACCGTAGAAAAGGGGCATCTGTAGGCAAACAGTGCATAATAGCGGGCAGACCAAGCGTGGGACACTGCCGGGGATAAGGCCACCGCACTCGAAGCCTCCGCAGCAGGACCTCCTCCCAGTGAGCACGCCCAATGAGGAGGTCATTTCCGCGCGGCTAAGGTTCTCTTTTTTCACCAACAGTTCTTGTAGGGTTGACACGGGAAGAAGTGGTAGCGGCCATGCAAGGTCTATACGGCGAGAGGCGCGATCCGCCACTATGTTGGCAGTGGTCAGGACTTTGACTAGGACATATTATTTCAGCGATAAGAAGTGCCCCATACAGGAGTAGGATAACTTATTCTTGCATGCACAGATTTCTTTAGTGCCAATGATGCGGCTGCTTAACTGGTTCGGTTACTAAATTTATATGTACTTATAGCGGCGGGCTCTTAAATGAATAAAATAAACATCTCAAATTGTGGTGTGTCTCAGCTTCTTATTATATCTAAGCAAAAATAGCACAGTAGGCATAAACTCCGCAGCCGTTTTTGGAAAACCGGCTACGTTTTTTGTTTAGCACGGGAAGAAAATAGCACCAACAACTGTAAAGTGAATACAAACTGTCCGAAAGTAAAGCGCAATTTTTATTATACAGCGAAACAAAAGATAAACAAAACAAAATTTCAGATCTATAAACAGGGCATTCAATGTCGCTTTCTGCGTAAACTTGCCCTTTTACAAATTGCATATTTGGGATTCTAGCACGATCAGTCGTGCAGTGTCGCTTTACTGAGACAAAAATCTGTAGCAACGTTTTACGACTATCTGCTTCCGCTGCCGCGGAACATACATCCGTCTTCTTAGGCTTTAATTTGCTTCGTCGCTAATTTACCAGACCCAAGACGATTTTCAACTTGTTTGAAAGTTGGTGGATCTCTGAGGCGCGTTTTTTGGCTCAGCAATCCGCACACGTTGCATATTGCAAAAAACCGTACATGAAACCAACAAAACAAAGCCAAGAATGCCTACGCTTTTTTGCGACCACATACGTTGCCAGGTTACAATCCCTAATATCCACTTTAGGGGTCATGTTTTCAAATATACATGCTCGCATTAGTAAATTCAGATTTGTAAAGTAACACATGAGGAGCAATTGCTGTTAGGGTTTTTTGTAAAACTGACTCATTGTGGCCTTGATTCACGCCATAAAGGAGATAATTTTTGATTAATTTTGATACCAGCCTTGCCAATAAGACCTAATAAAACAATTGTGCTAAAATGTGTCTAAAATACGACGGTTGCCTTCAGCCCGTTCAAGTTTCCTGCTATATTTAGCCCAATTCACTGAATGCGGCCCCTTGCCTAATTTAAAATTGTTCTATGACTTTGAGGATAAGAGGCAGACAACTGAGTCCTTCTGGTATTTTATGACAATAGTACACGCGCATCAATGGGAGAAGCCTTCGTCAGCAGTGGACATATATTACTGATTGCAATCATGATAGTTCTGCTAAGAAGAATGGTGATTATCATGATATCCAAGCTTACGAAGGGTAATATAGTATCAGTTACAAATTAGCGCGAGAGTGATATTTGCAGAAATCACACAGCAGAAACAGTTGCTAAAAACGAACTTACAGCATATGCCTGCAATTAAGACGGCGTCTTTCGAATATTTTTTAAATGAAACATTATTGGTATGAAACCCTTCTCCAAATGTCTTCTTGAAAAGAAACATTGAAAAACAACGCACAATTGGCTACATTGAAATGGACTGAAGGGTAAATATTTGTTAAATTCTTGACCCCGCACATAAACAAATAACACGGATTGTTACCTTAAGCAAGGTTTTGTGTGACGGAATATTAGGAAGCTTACCACATGTCCAGCTGGTACTGGGCTACACTGGTTGCAGCCAAGCTAGATGTGCTTCCTTAAAAACTAATGACACTGCCTACCCGAGTTGTTTAAAATCTTTGGACAATATTTGTATGAAAATCTTGAAACGATATACAAATCTTTAATCTTTAACTTTGCACGATGACTATTACCTCATCCAGGCACCAGTGACTATGCCAATTCAGGTAGAAGTACTAGGATTTACTTAGAGGCGGTATCTTGCTACTGAAATTCGAGGAAGCATTGCTGTAGCGTCTGGCGCCATGGTTGGAATAGGTGGTGTGCGGGGAGTAAAACCCGGTGCAGGTCCCTCCACGTCCGTCTCCTCGGAGCCCCAAGGTGAACTACGGTATGGGGAAGTGAAGGCTGAACCAGCGGCAGAGCACCAGGTGCTCCTTCAGTCTTTGTTACCAATGCAATAGCTTTGGTCGTTTCCTGTAGAGTGGTGATGTGTGCAGCTTCCGATGGGAACCTAGGGGAGTGCGTGGGCGGGTCAAAATCAGCTGTAGGCATTCTGTTGACGCCAAATCTAGGCGCTGCTGCACAACCCTCTAGCGAACAGCGTCGGCATTCGTTAAAGAAGAGACGAGTGTGAAACGCTTCCGGTTATCCGCAAATCCGATGTTTTCATTGACATTTATTTTCATTGTTTTCTGTTTGAAAATGTTACGCTATCTTAAATATTCGTGTTGACTTGGAGGGTGATGATTCGCAACCGGACGTTTGGCTGCTGCCACAGAGCTACATGAACCAAAAGGCACCGGCAAACTGGAACTGACGGTCATGCCCAAAGCGTACGCTGAGCGGGATGCAGAGCCTGCTCTGCCGTGTCTCAAACCGCTCGTCTCGCCCGGAACTGACGTCTTTTTTGATGGGACTTCTTACACACCCGTTGCAGCAGATCTTCCAACAGCCGGACACACCCGAATTCCTTCTCCAATTCCGGCACTCCTGCACATACAGCTCTTGGGGATTGCCCGGGGGTCTTGCTGATTGAATATTTTGAACTCTTCGCCCTTCCGCCAAAATATCCCAATCACCCCTCTTTTATGAAAATTTCACTATTCCACACCATTAACTTGCACTTCCCATTACTGGAACGAGTCCATCAGTTCGAAGACGAGGCTGCACAAAATCCAAAAGGGGTAATGTCTACCTCAGAAGTCCCTAAATAAGGAACGTCAGGGGGTATACACTCATAAACGATATCACTCAAGAGGTGAACAAGCGAACACACAATAATATAAAGTTCCTTGCAGAAGTGTTTTGGAAGTTTAGCTTGCTGCAGTGATTAACCTAACTGGCAGCACTGCTTTCACTGTCACTTTCCTAATCTCCAAAAGAAATTTATTCGAGTACATATTCAAACTTACCACAAAGCTAATGCCACGCTTTTGCTCATAAATCTAGACACTTCAACTCTGTAGTACAGTGTGTGCAGTCGCCAGTGGAGGTGGTACTAGCGTGAGAACATCATAAAGGGAGTATACACATCTTACTTGTCGAAGTGCTCACTGACTTGGGCTCATATGTTCTGGTGAATAGACAACCGTTGCAAGACCTGTCAAGGCGTTTTGCTTCGCCTTGTAGACCCGGCCAATGCAAGTTCTACACAACATCATACATCATTCTTCGACATCTTGATAACCGTGTCTGGCGTTTTCGTGGAAAACTAGAAGAATTTTGATACCGGCAGCGCATTGGGACCACCACATGTTTCTATTCTCATCCGTGCGCGAATTCATATTGCCGCTACAAAAAGTTGGCGTCTTCAAAAAAGTGCAGCGACCCCCGTTTCCGGCGGAAAAATGATGATTCGTCTTTCGGAAGCAACTTTTTGGGTGCAATGTTTTTGCTGTACCCCTGGTAGTTCACGCTTAGAAAAGTGCAACGTGGATCCTATTGCTGGTTTCTGCAAGGTCAGAAACCTGCCCTTCGTTTGGGCCACGGCCGAAAACAAAAGTAAAGTGTCGCTGCTTACGGGGGTATCGCCTATTTTTGTCTATGCCGGCACTCGGGATCACGAGTTCCTATGCTTCCAATTCGGTTCCAGGTTTTGGAAGTCCAATTATCCGGAAAGATTGCCTACTACGAGTACGTAAATGTGGTTCTTCATGCAAGCAGCGGTCATTTCATCAGCAAAGTAGGGTGTCTAAATTCTAATAACTGCCTCTTGCTGCTCCTGCTGGATACGTATAGAAGACGCACGTTCCTGGTTTTTCGGCTAAGACAGTTATCAGGAACCCGCACTTTCCCTGCAATGGCCGGGTCACTTCCTGAATCCGTTAGCATCCTTGCTCTTTTCCCGACTACACGTCTTTTGATTACGGGAATACCTTCAACGATAAAGTTGGGGTTTTCATTCCTCGTCTTAAGGCCTTTGTTCTTGCTCTGGCTGCGGGACTTGTGGGAACGCTAAGGTTCCGAGCAGCTATTACGAGAGGTAAACGCTTGGCCATCGCCCAAGCAGCGACCTTGTCATCGCTCCGCTTGGGCTTTCCTTCATGACAGAGCTTTCTGCATGTCTTGCGCTACAGCATGTTTTTACGTGTGTGGCGACAGTCCGCAGCACGGTGTTTAACTCGGTCGCACAAGAAGCACCTCGCAGCCGATTTATTTTGACCATCAGGTGTCTCTTGTCTTGGCTTCCCAGCAGTTTCTGTGAGTCTTTGCAAACACTGTGCTTTAACGAAGAGGTCGGCGAACGATGCTAGCGTAGCAAAAGACTTGCAGCCCCGCTCATTCAGGAAAACGCCGAGCGGCAAGCTGTAGCAACGAAGGAACTGCTCGGAGATAATGCGGTCCCGGAGACCGTTGCACGTGCTCGGCACTTTGGAAATCTCCCCCTACTGGCAGAAACAACCAAAAAACGAGCAGCCAGCTGCTTTCCGGTCTAGGCGTCTTGACCCCGTGCCGTGTTAAAATTTTTCTGATAGCATCGGGCCTTGAATCTGAAGCGCTGTAGCACAGCCTTCTTGACGTTTTGATAGTGGACCGCCTCGTCGGCGGTCATCCTGCCAATTACTGGCAGCGCCTCTCCGTTGATGCACATGGTCATGGGGGTAGCCAATTTTCCCTACGGACAGCTGTGTCTACTCGCCACCCATTCAAAACGCTACAGAGAGGCACGAAGGTAGCCGTGACTCTCGGCGAACAAGGGCAGGGGCTTCTGGGGCAGTAATTGAAGCTGTTTCAGAGTAAGCAACCGCACCAGCATCCGCCACTGGCGCATGACTTTGCGGCGCTTCCTGCAGATAAAGTGTGAGCTTTAGGAGATGTCTCGCCCTTGCGTCCGCTGCCCGCTTTGCACCTTATTCGGCTGCCAACGCCCACTCGTTCTCCTCCCATGCGCGAAGTTCCACGCCTGACGGGCCTACCTCCGTTCTGGACGCTACCAGTTTCTCTGTTTCAATGCTTGACCCTTGCGTCTACTACAACGACACTGAAATCTCTCCTCTTGGAACAGTAAGAAATCCTGACAAGCTCGACAAATTTTTGAAGGGGTGGGCCTCGTTGCTTTTTCTGCAGTATTGGAGGCAGGATTCAGGCATCAGTCAACACCCTTGATTATATCGCAAAGTCACAAAATCACAAAAATTGCCGATAGCATGGTGCGTGTTGGTCTGCACAACACTAAAACTAAAAGTCATGGTAAAACAAAGCATCCTACGTGGAGTCGCGATGCGGCCGTGGACTGTCGGTGCGGCAGCGCCACTTCGCAGTGCGTACCGCGATATATTTTTGTCGCCATCCCCAGCAGGATTGACGCGGTGCAAAGCCCACGTCTGCTGCGCTGCAGCTACATAGACCACAGTGTGCCGGTATACTGGAACTGTGTGGGTCCCGCCCCCACCGGATGCCGAGAGGGATGCCGAACCTCTTGTTCCGTGTCCTAGAACCAGATTTCTCGCCCGCCAATGGCGTCTCCCAAGATGGGACTGCTCACACCCATTCCAGCTGACCTTCCGCCAGCCGCAGACGCCTTAATTCATTCTCCAGTTCAGGCTCTCTGGCACATACCCAACTGAGGAATTCCGGGGATCTTGCCGCTTGACTGTTTCCAGCCCACCGCCCTCCACCCGCATCGTCAGACGCAGTGGCCTCATTTGTGTGAGAGATGATAGCACAAGTAGAAGGAAACAGTTGTCGTGGCGACAGCTTGAATACTGATTTTCACCAAGCCGAGGAATTACAGCGGGGTGTATTTTAACGTTTGGGTATTCCGGATTCCCGCCAAAATAGTCAGTAGTAGACTACCTACACTCACAGAAAACAATGGTATCACACCAAAATAACCTCCAGGGTATGACACTTTGACCATTATCATGTTTGACTTAATAATTGGGGTTTTCAAAGCCGCCAAGTTACATCTGAGCTATGAAGCGCACCGTAGAGCAAGAGTTCAGGATAATTTTGACTGCCTCGTGATCTTTATCGTGAGCACCAATCTCGAGACAAGAAAGTGTTATGTTTTGGCCTCTTAAAAGAGCGGCTGGTGCTGACGGGCAACAGGAAGCGGCCTTGGCACCAGTAAAACGTTTTATTCACTGAGGCACCGCGATAGGTAATAATACTGCTGCAATTTTTAAACATTCCGAAATCAATTATAGCACGAAAGAGCATAGCAGCAATGGTCATCGAAAAAAAACTCGAAAGTAACCTCGGAAAAACGTTGGGTTGGCGGTATCACAGTTCAAATATTGAAATTTAATTGAAAATTGGCTGGACATTTATTACAAAGAGACGAAAGCCAGCGAAACACCACAGTTAAACAGTGGCTGCCTTCAGGATAGGAAAAGAAAATTGCAGGATGGAGGACGAAATTTAGGATGAAACAAAACGCTCACTCTTTTTAGATGCAAAACATCTCTTGCTCGGGGCTGTGTTCGGCGTCAGTCCGTTGTCCGCTCCTCTACCCCTGCACTATAAAAAATAGCGGCGCCCGGTTTCGACCCCACAACTCTCCAGCCGCAACGGGAAGTACGCGGCGCTCTTCCCACAAAGCCTAAACAGAAGCAAGACGTACGAATGCGCCTTATGTCCTTGACTCATTCAAACTACGTGAAGAAGCAACTGATACAATGAAGGCACGCAAAGCTGACTGTCCACGGAAACTACGAACTGAACTTTTTAGAGGATGATGTTGAATTTTCCGTGGGGAAGCGGTGGCGGGAAGTGCCACGCTCCGTGTAGCTCAAGCATAGAAGAGACGAAGAGTGCGGGCAGCTGGGTAGGAGCGTAAGCTCTCAATAAAGAAAGACGAGAACAATGAGGTGTTCGATCAGGTAACGCCGATGTCGGTGTTTTCGCTGCCTATACATTTCTGTACATTTCTTTGTCTCTACAGGGGGGTTCACACTACGTTCCCATTCGTGCTCCGATAATAAAACCTAAGAGCAACACGATGGAACCTACACGGAACCCCTATGATGCTTCAAATCCTCCTCTTGGTTCCCCACGGGAAGACGGTGTAATGCTTTTATGAAGACATTTGCGGTTTGGTTTGTATTCGAATCGCCTGAATCCTCCAATTTACTTAAATATACTGATGGAGCCAGGGTTATAGATGTGGTGATTTGATATTCATCATCATTATCGTCGTCGTGGGAATTAGGTTCACTACAGGACAAAGGTCTTTCCAATTGAGCTATACCCGTTACAGTTCTGCGCTGCTCGAGTGAACAGTTTACCCCCGATTTCCGTATTTCATCCCTCTATCGTGCTATAGACCTTCCCCTTGTGCTAGATCCATATCTTGGTGTCGATTCTGTTACCCTACTTGTACTCCAGTTGTTTGTTCGTGGCACTACATGGCCAGCCCACGTTCTTTTTTTGTTTATTGGAGTTGGGATATTTTCACTGCAGTTTGTTCCTTGATCCAGGCAGGTCGTTTGCTGTGCCTAAGTTTTATTCCTAACACAAGTCATTCCATGCCCAGTTCAGCCGACCAAAGTTTGTTTTCTAGTTTCTTAGTAAGCCCCCAGCTTTCTTCTGCGCATGTCATCATCGGCACTATGGACAGGTTCTAGATTTTTTGTGAGAGAGAGTGGTAGTTTGCCTTTCATTATGTTGGATTTCTGCTCTGGGGTGCGCATGCCGTACCTGTTTTGTCCCGAATTTCGCTATTTTGACTGAGGTGAGCCGTAGCCATTTGCCCGGTGTATTTAGAGTTATCGGTAGCGTTGCAATTTATTTATTTAGGTAAAATTTGGCTAGAGGCAATTAAGCAGCGGAGTGGATTATAATATTTACCAACACATTATTACACACAGTACCAAAAATAGAGAAAAAACCAGGAAAATGCAATGTAATACAATCTCTTATTCTACAATCTGTGCTACTTATGTTTCTATTTGAAAACGTTCATGGTCCCAAACCTTTGCCGTCCATGCTGTTATATGGTTCCATTCTTGCTATGCCAGATGTATGATTGACGGGAAAAAGTGTTAGTCCAGGAGGACGGCACGCCGACTTTATGGACATGATTTATGCGAGCTGGAATGTACGGAGGAGGCAGTATTATTTCGTGACTAAGCTGGTTGTGGTAGATAAGCTTATAAAAGAGATAAACGCGAAGGATATTTCTACTACATGCTAAGAAAAGTAAGCCGATACTTGGTTTTATAGCGCTTATTTATAAGTCGCGTTGTAGGTAAAGAGCAGAAATCGGACAGTTATTTTGAGCCATTTTTGTGAGTGTGCGAGATTTTCTTTGTTGGTATATCAAACTGAAGCAAGATACTGCCATTTAAGGCAGATAAGTGTTTTATAAAGCGTCAGTTTTTTTATAGAGGGAGCTTGCTATGAATTTCGACATACAAATTAGGTGCGTAGTGTGCATGGTCCACAGTATATGTAGTAATATGTATTCTGATATATTTGTAAGTGGGGACAGATTCGAACGCAGCAGAATATTATAAGTGGGCAATTCACGGGTAGTTCTAGATATGCGAAGAAACTTGCATTTGGTGTGTTCAGTTTCTTTACCTCTGTTTTGTACCAAAGGTTAACGTCTAAGCCAGGTTTATATGTTCCTACTTGTAAATTTTGTCGAACAAGAACAAGTCATTACGCAAACATAAGACAGGAAATTAGTACACAAGCAATATTCACAGTGTTCTCTTGTTTAATATTTTTGGATGCTTGGTTTTAATTAGGAAATGATATTCTACGTCTACTGCAGATAACCGCCGCCTGCTGTTGCTCGCGCCACCTCCTGGCGGCATATGAGAAATAACGTGGCAACACACAACGAAAGGTTGCACTAGCTGGGATCACCAGCTTGGAACAGACGTGGAGTACGGCCACGCCGTCCTATAAACCTTGAAGTCAGCAGCTTCAATTCACACGCGTCTCAACCGTACTGCAGCGCTGGCATTTAGGAACCCGGTCTGCAGCAGTCGAACGGGGTAAATTCAAATCACCTTGAAGAAATCGTTAGTGTGTTTACCATGGGATGAGAGCGACGGAAGTGGAACGACATAAGAGGCGAGCGGGAAAGCAAATGGGCATTTTTTTACACATGTCTACCAAGACTGGTGTTTTGACGACAATTGTAACGAAATGAGTAGTCACTTTCCGCCTGCTCTAGATGAGCGTAGGCGGCCGTGCTGGACTTGGCGCCGACCTTCTCTTCGAAAGGGGTCCCCAGGGCCACCCCGCGGCGGTCATTCTCACTTTGTCAAGGCCAGCCGTGCTGCGTCTTCACGCTGGCGACCACACCAAAATCAGCAGCGGTTACCTGAAGCACACCCTGGAAACCAAAATGCACATGTTGGTCTCCCGATGCTGCGACCTGCAACACCACTGGCAGCTTGGCCACAGTCCCATCTGCGCAATGAGCAGGCTGACGATCGAGACAGCGAGGCTCACCAGAAGGACACCCCAGTTTGTCTGGTGGTCACCACCTTCGATGGCGCCTGAACCGTTTTGACCCACAAGGTGCAGAAGCAAGAAGCGGCCGTTACCTGCAAGCATCAGCAGGGGCGACCGCTGCCTGCTGATCTGCAGGCTGCTTGACTGCTGCAATGTGGCAAGCGCCTCCACCGACATGGGCGCAAGGACTCCCCAACATGCGCGTGCTATTCGGAAACAGAGCTTCTGGAGTACTTACTCTGCGTATACCACGCCACGCGGCGCAGTGAGATGCGGCCCACCGATCGCTCAGCGTCAACGCCTTCCACTGCCCGCATGGAGGAACTTCTCTTTCCGAATGGACCTGCGGCAGGCAGTCTTCGCATGTCAGCTCCATTTCCTTTACGAGACCGGCCTATTGCAGCCGTAGTAAGCAGACTGCAGTGTTTCCTACTGATGCGCCCGTGCGGAAAGCGGCCGACCTTTCTCCTCCCGCAGATATTTCTTTTTCTACTATGCTCTCTACTTTATCTTTTCACTCCCCTTCTACTTCCATTTTTTTCAACTGGGTTGTATGCAGGTGAGCTTCTTGTCGAGCTCAAAAATATCTCCAGTGCAGTTTATTTTCTTTTTCTTTGAGGCAAAGCACTACCAAAACCGGGGATAAGCACCATTGAATGCATCGCGTCGGCCTCTGCGAGAAGCCGTTATTCCCGGCCCCGACCCCTAACCTTCCACAGCCAAGAGCCTTCAATGGGACGCTGAGACGCAACGTCAACTAAAGGGTACCGCGTTTGGGATCCACTCTCTGTGACAAGTATATAGCTGCTGAAGACCTGGGTGCGGTTGTTTGTTCCGCAAGGTTCTTTGCGCTAACGTTTCCAGTCTGCTCAAGGACGTGAACGGGCTTCGTCACGCCCCCTCACATTTGACTTAGCAGAAGTACACAACAGGCCGGAACAAAAAGACGCGGAACTTTTCAATGACCGAAGCCAGCAGGCTGTCTGGGTATCCCTGATTCCTGAGACTGGTCTCGCTCAGTGAAGAGCTGCTTCAGTATATCACAGGAGGAACTAGGAACAATAAAGGGGTGTATCAGAGAAAAAGACACCGGTAGCAATCCCATATATCCGTGCAATATCACCCAGGTCAAAATAGCTTGCAAAAAACAATGATGTCAGAGTGGTTTTCTTTGTACTGTCAAAGGTAAAGGCGTGTGCAGGAAAGTGAACGCGAGACAGGACAGAATAAAAGATAGGGCGTAAAGCAAAGGCAAAAATTTGTTGATTGTCAGACGCGTGTTACATACAAAATACTGCTCTCGAGTGCGAGAGCTTACATCCGACAAAGCGGAAGGTGCGTTATTGAATGCCTGAGACAACACCGATACTCAGGTGAGCAAACAGAGGCAATGAGGACATGTCACTCCAGTGCAAAATTCGCAAACCCCGCGAGCGCACACCCCCGTTTCTGAACACGCACGTTTTGGCACGTGCAACAGACAGGATAATGCGCAAGATCATAGAATCATATCGCATAGTCACACAAAAGGAAGGGTGCGTTAGCGATTTGTTAATTCTGCTTACTAGTGAGAAAATAAAAGTGATTCACTGAGAGCCAGGATGATAAGAAAGTTAATATATTGCAATCAGTCATTTTCACATTTTCCTGCCAGCGTTCTCGTGTACTGTGGTCGCCTGAGTAGATCTTTTACTGCGACTTCATGATTTGGTTTTAGGTTCTATCTTTTTTACCTCGCAAGCGCAGAGTGTCGCTCTTGTGTGTATACCTATGTGTCCTCCGTTTGGGTCGGGTTTTTAAATAAGTTATCCTCAGCCCACAGTGGTTTCAGTCCTACGAGAAGACGAAAAGACAATCGAGAGGAATTTCTACAGCAACATCTCGCAACTCTCAGCAGACAAAAAAATCTTCATCGCAGCGCAGGATTTAGCATTCCGAAAAGCTGAAAACGAGGCTTAGAGCAAATACATTAACGTGGCAACCACCAACGAGGTACTGTTGAGCTTATGAGCGATCAGAAAACGGGATAAACATGAGGTTAAACCTGTCAAAATCAAGAGCAATTCAGGGCAGCAATCCAAGTAGACAATACAAACGTGATGTTGAGGGATGGGAAGCACTGGTGGACTCCAATCCATTGGTTGGGGTACATCTTTGTTCCAGATTTTATGAAAGTGGAATTGTTACCACAAGTTTCTGAAAACCAGATAGCTCTGGTTGTATAAGCTGTGCGGTGGTGGGCACCCAGGAGCAAATATGAATGTGTAACACCCCGAAGCCCAAAAGCATGCTGCCAACCTTTGTGTATAACTTCTGCACGATGTAATCAGACAGCGAGGCGGCCTGGTAGAAAACCACCAGGACCGTACAGTAAGTACATAACGAGAATAAAAACGCGGTCGTCAAGGGATGAAGATAGCAAAATGCGAACGGCACTGAGGCACAGGACCTATCCAGAAACAGAGGTGTACTCGCTGCACAACAACTACCTTAATTACCACCCAGACATTGAGAATTGCCCGACATCACCTCCAGGATAAAAGCTTCAACCTGAACGCGCAGACTCGTCATCCGCTTCGTCATTGACCAAGTTCGAGTTTCAAGGAAACTGTGCGACGTTGCAAGGACCGCTAGAAACACGTTGACATAGTTGGGCAACATCTTTACAGGTACTTTCTTTAACGAAAAGAACCTTTACGGTTGTGAACCAATTGTTTACCCACCATAAACTATCTTGTGGGCCCATAAGAAATTGGAATTCCCAGATGGGCATGCACACCAACACAGTGCAGTGGTTGCAGGGTTTCGAAGTTCGAAAGAACCAGAGCCACAAAATCAAGCTATGCAACACAGCAGATGAGTTCCAGGCAAGTCAATGTGGCACATAAGCGCGTAGTGCAAAAAGGAGCCGACCTGACCCCGACGCTTTCAATCAACTGCGGGATCCCGAGCACACATTGTTTGAAAATACCCGTGTTCGACAACAACACCGAGACTTGATTCAGATGCAGTATCTAATGGAGAAACGTTGATCCCTCAGCAAGTGTGGGACAGTTTGGGGCTCGTACTTCAGAAGGGCCCTACCGAGTGTTACGAGCGCTGGAGGATATTGATTCTTTGGCTGGGTATGCGCCTGCAGTCACCTTATTCATTACAATTGAGAAGTTACTATTTAGATAAGGTAATCATTCACGGTTCCGGCAGGCAACTCACTGGTCTCACGTCCATCGCTTTTAAAGTACAGTGGCGCCAAGGATTCATTGCTTTGCCTTTAGGTTTACACAACTGAAAAAGAAATGAAATTGGCTCTAAGCATAGGCTGAATTACATTGACCATGACAACTTTTGGAAGGAACTTGTGGAATAGCCCCAACCTTAGGAACAGTTTTTGTTCGTACAATAACGTTTCTAATGTGTGAACTTCCACGAGACGTCACAGGGCAGTTGAGCGCTTCAAGAAGCATTTGTGCGGAGCACGTTCTCTTAGCTTCAATGTCAACATTAAAACTTTGGCCAATTGTAACGTTATTCAATAATTTATAAAATACGCACAGAAATAGCTTTAAAATCGGATTAAACGAATAATAGGTCATTCTAATTAGATACTCAACAAAGAGGACGCAAGCTTCGACAAGCAAGTGAATGTCATAACTTATGAATAAAGGGAAATCAATGACTGAAGATACAAAATTGCTGCGAAGCCAGAACATATCCTTGAGGAAAGTCTATCGTTAGCTGAAACAAACTAAGATCGTGTAAAAAACATTCAAGACAAAATAAACGGCATCAGTAAAGATAAAGGTCGTGTATCTTGTGAAATACTTTATGAAATGATTTTGAAGTAAGGAAATGCAATCAGCGATTGATGCAGGGTGAAGAATGACGTTTAGTCTGTGTTTGGATGTTACTAGTTGAGTATCGCACAAATAATTTGTTGTAAAACCGTGTTGGCGGGTAGAAAAAACGATGTGTAATTTAGCCTACTGTCAACCTCATCTGAGGGTAATTACATGGAGGGTCATCACACAAAAACTTACATCAATTCACTTTCAGGTACCTTAAGAAAAGCACCAAGAAATACGCACACAATTCATCGAACAACATCAAAATCTTCAAATAAGAAATTGCATGGAAGGGCTGCCAAGGAATATATATCAGTGAATGAGTTTCAAGGAACATAAATATCAAGGAAAGATTGAAAGGCTTTACCATCGATACACTCAGTGATTTCTACAGGCAGAATATCCCGGTTTTTATGAGCTTCAAGAAAACACCAATAACGACAGACATTGTGCGGGCAGCTTAAGGTCGCATGTCTCCATTATGACACCGTTTGCTAGGTCTACCACGTTTTCATTAGTACATGCTTTTCTCAAGGTTTATGAGGCTATCAAAAACCTGAAATCATATTTTTTTCCTGTTTTTTGGTTGCCTTGTTACAAACAATACGTGATTGCACGTGTTTAGCATTCCGGTAACCGAATCAGTTTGTGTTTAGAACAGATGAAACTGGCTGCGAGTCCTTCAATTCTCTCAAGTTCAACTTTTAGAACTTTATGTGGGGGACACCAGACTACCTCGGCGTATTCTGAAATAGAACGAATAAATATTTTGTCCGCAATTAGCATGACGTCCTCTGTTTGGTTTTGTAGTTCTACCCGAAAAACCCATTTTTGATACACTACAGAGCAGGCGTTTCAATGTGGCTGCTCCAGGTGATTTCATCGGAGATCACCACAACGAGGTATGTGAAACTAGTGGCAGTTTTCTAAACAGCGTTTTCGATGTTATACTTGAAGGGACAAAACACTTTTCCTTGGGAAAATGTGCGCAAGTGTGTTGTGCGTTTCTGATGTTATAGTGGAATGGAAAAAACGCTTTTCCGTCGGAAATTGTGCGCAAATGTGATGTGCATATTTGATTTTCGTGATCCCTTCCTGTTACCAAGCGTGAAAGCTCTTGAGAAAGTGGTTATTTTAGATGCGGAGCGTCTTAAGCTCGGGGTTATGTCCAGCGGCGTCGGCGGTGGCCCGGTGTCCGCACACCACTGTTTCTTCGCCAATCCCCCACGTCTCATACTCGGGCGTATGTTCCTTGGCATCGGCGGTTGTCCGGCGTCCGCGCACCACCGTTTCTTGGCCAATCCCCCCGTGAGTATGTGCCATAGAAGATGAACAACAACAACAACAACAAAAACAGCAATTCCGGGTGTGCTTGTGCTTGACTCCGTGATTCTTCAGATAAAGTAGGATGGAAGCAACAGCCCCGTCAGTGAGTGTGCTGAAGTAATTAAGTGAGAGCATCAGCGCAAACACTAACAGCAATTACACCCAACTACAATCCACGGAACGTGTATCGATCTCGTCTTTACCAACTGCTACGGCGACGACTGCATAGAACCGCTGCTACGAGATCCACTGACTGTGCAAACCTTAAGACGTGCAAACCTTAATAAAGCCCTTTATGTACCACTTCAATCTCGTCTCACTCGGGTATACACGCATACAATAAGGAAAATTACACCCACCTCACCGAACGGAACCATGAGTAGGATATATGAGCATTACGGGGTTCACTACAATTCCACCAAATTTGGCTACTAAACCTAATGGAAACGCAAACGGAACACCCATGACGCTCCGCCTCCTACTCATGGTTCTCTTAATGGAGATGGGTGTAATTTTTTTGATGAGGTCATCATTATCGGAAACTTGGAAATAAAGTAAACAGTCATCTGCAAACAACTACAACAACAGTGGTGGCTAAACAACTGAAGCAACGTCTTTAATACAAAAAAAACAATAACAGGCCGAAAACCGAACCCTGTTGTACCCTAGAAAGTACATCCAAGAAACAGGATACTGAATTACTAATACGTGCAACCTCATTCCGGTTTAATAAATGTGATTGTACAGTAGAACCTCGTTATCTATATGGAATATAAAAACAGTAAATTAGTTCTTTATACCCGATATTTATTAAAATAGTACAGTTAAAAGACAGCATTTGGTCGTGCTTTGGGAATAATTCCTTAGCCACTTGGAGAGCAAACAGGCGCGGGGTGCGTCCAGACGCCAGGCACGCAGGCACCCAGGTTTTGGGGGGTATCCACTGAGTTCCATACGACGAAACGTGCGCCTGATCGACGCGGTAGTGGAGGATAGTCCAGGTGAAGCACAGCAATCTACCTCCGTTGCCTAGAAAGTAACGTCGGTATTCCGTGGTCTTTTTGCGCTTCTAGCAAGTCTGCGGTGAGTAGGTAATCAAAACGCTGGGTCGTTGTCTATAAATTTCATGTAAAAAAGCTTAGTGTAGTTTGCGTATTTCTCTATCACTTGATTAATGAGACATATGGGATCCATAGATGAGTAATATTTCATAAACTCAGCCTGCTCTCTAGGTCGTTGGAAATCCAGGCTGTCACCGAGACGGCTACCCATAACTGCGGCGCACACCTTATAGATAACGTAGAGTACATCAATGAGTCAGTAATCTTAAAGTCGTCAGGATCTGATTTCAGATGAATCACAACAATGCCCGCCTATTCTAAGCTATGGGCACGCTTTGAGTCTTTATACATCCCAAATTGTACAGCAAGGTTTTGCACTGCAATTTCTTCTTCCTCTTACAGATGATCTACGGTTTTGCACTTGTGAACTGCACCTTTTCCTGTTTGGATTCCTTTTAGAACCTTTCCACGTTTTTCTGTATTGAATAGTTGGACATCGCAAGTTCAACTTGCACGAGGTCGCGGGTTCGATTCCCGGCCGTGGCGGCCGCTTTTCTGATGGAGGCGAAAAGCAAAAACGCCCGTGTGTACGAGATTTCGGCGCACGTCAAAGATCCCCAGGTGGTCAAAATTAATCCGGAGCCCTCCACTACGGCGCGCCTCATCGCCTGCGTTGCGTCGGCGCGTTAAACCCCACAATCAATCAAATCAGTTCAACTTGAACTCTCAGTAGGTTGCCCTGGTCTAACATCACTATCATACAAAGGAATATTTCTGCTCCATTTATATCCAGTCGATATTGTGTGTGATGCTGGCCTGATCGTCGGAGAGTGCGAATAATGTGTATTTAGCAATGGCTACCTTTCCCTTAGTAGAGTTCTGCCGTTCACCAATTTGCTCGGTCAAGGCCACGTTTCATGCACGAATGACGTTTGGTTCCCTTCGGTAGTTTGTTTGGAGCACTTAGCTAAATGAATCAGATCTGCTGTGCTTGACACTTTCATTTTTCTGAATTCGGACAGTATTTTCTCTATTTTCTTACTTTACAGTTTTGCCCTGCATGTAACCTTTCCCACAGCTACTGCTGATTCACTGGCTGCCGATATTATGTCGTCATTTACCAAATCTAAGCTTACCCCGTTCTCTATCATTAGTGGAGTGAATTTGTTTTGATGAGTTATTTTAAACTCCTGCACTCTTTCTCGGACCTAATTCACGCGGGGTTTCTTCGTTTCCGAAGTTTTCTTGTTTGTTTTTTTGATAATCAGATTGAAATTGCATAGACTCGTCTTATGAAGGCTGCTACGAATCCTACTCAGTAGCTCTACGTCTTTACGATACCTGGTTTGTTAATAAAAATGAAGTGAACTTCGTTTTTTTTTGTTTAACCATCTGCCGTGTCCATTTCTCGTTCTTTGTTTGTAGAAGAGTGTGCTCATCCACCTCTGGCAATTTCTCTCTGCAATCCCACTGTATCTTCTCGACTGATGCCGTTCCGTGTCCCAAAGTTTCCCAGTGACCTTTTTCACATTTCCTTCTTAGGATGCTTCGCGTTAAAATATCCCATAACAAGCAAGGACTGCCTTTTTTCTCCTTCATGGCTGGTTTGGCGGCCTCATATAAGTATCTACGTTTTCATCACAATAGCTTCTTGTTGGCACATAAACCTGTACAAGCTCAAACCTGTATCTCTGGTCTACCTTAATCACAACCACCACGACTCCCTCGCTATAGCTGAAAACTCGTCTAGGTTTCCTGGTGTACCTCAGCAGATTAAAAATCGTACCCGTGCTCTGTATTTTCTTAGAGTTCATTGTAGCATAGAATATGCCTGCTAGAGATCTGCCTAAAGCGTTCTCCTGTCCTTGTAATGTCTCTTAATACTTTAAAATCCAACCCAATGTCCGAGAGCTCCTACAGTAGTACAACTATGCTTCCCTTACTAGACAAGGTGCGTGAATTAGGCATTGCCGGGTTCAACTTAAAAAAGGCGCCTGCGCGTATCCAGAGATGCTTAGCTTCATTTAATGTATCTCTGTTCTGACTGTCACCATCGATAGGGGCTCCACAGCTGGCAAGGGTGAGAACCGAGAGTTGAGTATGTCGCTCACGGGAGGAGGCGGCCAAGTACTACACAATGGTGGCCAGATCTATCACTGAAAAAGGAGTGCTGTTTATATCCCTAAAAGCCTTCCTAGCATGTTTAAACCGTTGTAGTTCTACCCCTTACGTATCCGGTATGATGGTCACTTCCACGCAGGCAGCAATTCGTAACTGCATGTGCGCGGCCAAGAGCAAGACAAAAAAGGGCGAGAGAGTTAGAGAAGTCCTTTACGGCCGACGTTGCGTTGCTTGCCTGCAGAGCTATTGAGCGAGCATTGCTTGGGTTTGCATTTTATTCGCGCGATTATGATTGGTCGATGTGAGCCACTGGGTTACTGAGGTGATCCACATATGTCTGGACCTAACTTCAAGCAGAGCTTGCTAAAATACTCTTGAAGTTTAAGAGTCCTTCCCAACATTTTAAGACTCTTATAGCCGAAACCTATTTGTCGTGTGCTACACCAAGAACATTGAACATTGCCACGGATGCGGCAAAGTTTGGCAACATTGTGCTCTCTAAACTTTGGAAACATTGGGACCAAGAAAGGGGTGCAAGGAATCAGTTTCGTATTTTCATCTCACAAACCGATTATATATCTCGGAATTTTCTGGGATGGGGACATTAGATGGTTGTTTTTTCAGCGCGCGTAGGGGCTCTCGAGTTATTTCAATTTTTGCAATGCTGTCAATGTTACACTATGGTACCATCCTATTCTTAGCCTAGTATTGGCGCTACATCTCTGACGTAGCACTAAACTTAAAGAACTCAGCGCTGTACGCTGAGTTTTTTTCCCTTTTTAACTTAGTATCTGATGCAGAGGAAGTTCTTTTTATTTTTTCGAGAAATCTTTGAACCCCGCCTGGTTAATATTTTCTTTTTTTCCAAATATAAACCCGCCTGGTGACTCGCTTAGACTTGCGTTTTTCTGCGGGTTGTTTATATTTTCTTTCGACGACCGTGTTATTATATGACCTTTATTGTTTCTACGTGCCTGTACGATGCAGCAGATAGGTTTTGCTAACCTATTTCTATTCCCCGCCGGGTGCATTACTTGCTAATTCTGCTATTTGGTGCAGGTGGCTTCGCCAATTATTGCAACATTTATTGTTTTGTTTTTATTTGAGCTTTAGGCTCTAAGTTTAGAAAAAATTCGCCTAGCGAGCTCATTAAACGTCGAAGTATCGGAACAGCCTCAAGATAATGCGAGTGTGTCCCTTAATGTTTCATCCGGTCAGGGAAGTTACCTATATTCGTTTGAATTCTCTTGAAAGCAGGTGTAACCTGGCCGACGCCGCACAGACAAAAAGCGTTTATATCGACAAAACTACTCGTGCCAACAGGTTCAATTGTGGTGGAAAGGTGCTTTAACTTCATGATAAACGTGCGCGAAGGGTAAGATCTTGCATGGCAGAATTCCTGCCAAGCATCTGAACATTCGTGTAGCGTTGCAAAACACTTCTCCAAGGACTGCAAGCTCTCAAAACATTATCGATGATTATAGTCGTTTTGCAATACTTCTAAGTAGTCACAGAGACAGAGCAGATTGATTACGAATGACCAACTTACGTTGTGTTTCTGCAAGGAATACCCAGCTCTTCATGGCGTTTATGACCAGTTAAAACTGTTCTCTACAAACCTCTTCCTAAATTTCCTTTTAGCAGCTAAACATTCCGGACGAGGGCATAACCGGTAAGACTGTAACAGTGTGACGGTTGGTATTTGCTATATTTCTTAAAATAAAACCTTAACAAGGCAAAGGTATGAGAGTTAATGCCGATAATATATAAACGCGGCCTTGGGTAGCTGATCACTTAGCATTTTGTTGAAGATAAAATCAGTGGAGACACCCGCACTTTAAACTCTCCCCTACATACCAGCGGCAATTACCAGTTTAGCATTTATTAAGCCTGTAACAATAATCAGAGGAGCAATATTGTAGCCATAAAAAGTTTCCCAGTTAGGGGAAGATGCATAATACCTCATCAAAGCAGCCGTCATCCTTATAAAGTAGGATCAGGTTATAAAAATACTAGTACATGTTGTTCATGTTATGGGTTCACGTTATGTACATTATCTGGAAGCGCTAATTGTGGGGTCGACTGTTTGTACTTTTGCGGTGATATGAAACAAAGAGGAAACAAGAAACAATTGAGGTTGGACGACCATTCGGCATTTTCGGAATCCTCGACTTAGGCTTTTATACCTTTAAATGCTGATCCAAAACAAGCTCTTAATAAGTTAATCTCAGTAGGTGAGAGTGAACAAATAAGTAAGTGAAGTGGTTTGAGAACACACGAATATTGAGGCTTGGAAGAAAAAGTCATAGACCGTGGAGAGACAAAAACGGACACTGTACGGCAGCGTCGATTGCGACAATTGGAGAATGAGCCTTCACGTCTGCCCAGTTGTATGAAATATGAAAATTAGTTTTAGCAATGGTTCTGTAATTATAAATATTAAAAACAACTACCATACCGGAAGTAGCAAACTAATTGCTGATCTAAGGCCAGAATAGAGAAAAGCAAAAACTGTTCAGAAGACTACTGCAGAATGTACTAAATTGCAAGCAGCACTAGCCTAAAAATGTGAAGAGAAAACAAAGAAACAAAGCTTGTAATGTAAGCCAGGAAGCCCAAAACACAAGAAAACCTCCAGAAACTCCGCAATTCCAAATGCAACACTGAGGCAATATCAGAGCTGCCGGTTTTCTCTTGCTTTAATTTGGATTTTCTTGAGTTTACCTCTGTCTTAAAAAAAATATTAACAAATTAAGAGAATCTTGCACTAAACCGCAACATTCCAATGGCGAAGCGGTTCCTGGTGACCATTGACGTGCACATATCTAAGTTTCAGTGTCATTGTGTTTTGCATATTTGGGGCGGAAATAATCGTTGTCATGTCTATCGATGAGGTAGCTGCCTTTTTCGTGGCAAGTGGTTCATCGTCATCGACCCGAGTCAGGTGCTGTGGGATCCGCAAGTTGACTCGGGAAAGATTAGCACACTCGTAGCCCGTTATAGATTTATCAATAATGGTTTTTAAAAAATGCGGCGTCCGCCATGACATCTTCCAGCGGGGTGTCTTTTCATCTTTAACTTTAGCGCTTCAGTTGTTACATGTCTCGTAGCCATTGATGACAGTGCTGGAGTATTTTTTACTACAGCTACAGTGCGACCCATTGACTCGGGTGTCACCGCGAGGCACGCACTCTGGCATGGTTCCTTTTTTGTCGCTCCTCGGGGTTTTTGCCACTGTTATTTCTAAAGCCATACATGGTCCTAGGACGATCTGTAGTCCGTGATTCACACGCTAAATAGCACTCCTCCTTTGCTTGGTATTTTTTATGGTGTACGAAACGTACAGCCAGTAGCAACAGCTCGGCTGTTAGAAGTTTTTCCGTGCAAAGGGAGGTAATAAAATTCTTATATAAGATTCTCCGCAGGGATGAAACCCGAACTGCCAACGTTCGAATTCAAACGTACCCTTAGCCAAACTCCACATCCCACGCCAGGGCTACGAATCCAAGTAAATGCTCCGCCTCCGACTCCGGTGGTAGCGAAGTCTTATAGACGCCGATTTCATACCACGAGCGACGGAGGATTGATTCCGAAGACGCGAAGTATTTTTTTCAGCCAGGCTACACCGATTATTCTTCTTTGTCGCGACTAACCCTTTACGCCTCAAGCATTTGGACACGTCGTGTGCTTAGGTTGAATTCTGAACGTGGATGTTCCAGGAACTATTTGGGGGACCTCCCTAATCCCTTTACTTCTTGAGACGAGCACACGGAATGAATGCTCATGAGCCCTCCCATTTCGGGGGCTATATGCTTCTCCCCTATTAACTTCCCCAAGTGATCATACCTGTTAGCTATCCACATGTGCTAAAAAACTTTACCCTATCCGTTTGATATGCGGGAATTCTCATATATCAATGAGAGCAACCAGTTCAAACGAGCAGTCTAGAAATTCGTGCCAATATCATTACGGTTCAGTTGGTTATTGGTCGCGGCTTCGAATCCCGGCCGCGGCGGCCGCTTTTCTGAACGAGGCGAAAAGCAAAAACGTCCGTGTGCACAAGATTTCGGCGCACGTTAAAGATCCCCAGGTGGTCAAAATTACTCCGGAGCCCTCCACTATGGCGCGCCTCATCGCCTGCGTTGCGTCGGCGCGTTAAACCCTACAATCATCATCATCATTCAGTTGGTCATTGGTGCTTTGTTGAAAAGGCACTTTGGGCGTAACGAAAAAAAAACTTGCTTGTTGTAAGCTCCTGCTATTTATCGGGACGTTGTGGCGGGAATGAGCTGACAAAAACCTTTTTTAAGAGTAATAGGCGGTGTATTTACACATGCACCCCTGGCGGAAAATAGGCCGGGGCACGGGCATTGCAAAAGCAGCTGGCGCAGGATCTGCCGTCGAGATTGGGCTGTTCAGATATGAATTATCGTGTGTGTCAGTGCCAGGCTTGCTGCCGTGTCTTTTCGATCGCTCTAGGAGCCAAATGGGCCATGATGATGATGATGCCAATGGAGGGAGACTGGCATCAGTTTGTAAAGATGGTTCGGAGCCGCAGGCCAATGACTGTCGATGGCGATGGAGCTGTGTAGCAATGCTTAAGAAGATAATATATATTCGCGGGTGCCAAGGACGTCAGCTAAAACGTTTCCAATGGAAAGAGACGTTGAGCGGGCATCCATGATGCAAGTCCTTGCGCAGCCTGTGCATGTAGTCTGGCTTACCAGAAGCAGGATACAAAGCGCAGTAGTTTTTTACAAAAGTGAGGGACCAGTTCCAGGCGAATGGCTCTTGTATTGGCGCCGCAGAAAATTTCGATGAAGACGCGGTTTTCTGAAGATGCAATCTTGAAGAAATGTTCTCCTCCAAAGTCCTACAATGATTAAAACTCCGTGTTTGAAAGTTCACCAGCCTTCATGGTCCCAGTCCTCCTTTCCTCGTTCCAAAGGTCGTAGATATATTGATACCACCACGCGCCTCTGGAATATATTCGATGAAGCCAGTTGAGTTGGTTAATGTTCACGAAGTTCGAAATCGATAACTGAAGGGTGCAGTTCGGTGAACCCGCATCCTGCTTTGTTTGCTGTAGCAACACAAGAAAATTCTTATGTTTAAAGAGCTTTCGACGCGAAGAGATCCATGCAGCCACTTCCCACCACGACGACAACTAGCAGTGACTGGGCTCCTGTTTCTTTTGTTAGGCTGCAGTCAGGTTGCCCCTTTCTCGGCAACAGTGCCCCTTATTCGGGATATCAAACAGCTTGTTAAATCTTCGCCCTTGTACACAGTTGTCCGATAGATTGCTTTTTCGCTTCCGACGACGAGCGGGTTCGTATCTTAAGTGTACAAACCATGTCTTCTTTTTTCCGTCTAGTGAGACAGGATGATTTCTAGAAGCATGTGAGGGATCTTTAAGGGCAGTGACCTCCGATTCTCAAAATAGTTCGGAGGCGGGAGTTACACCAGGCAGGCTCGCTTGAATAACCACGACGTTCTTAAAATGCACTGTTTTCGGTGTAGTCTGAACATGTCGTTGAACTGTCCACTCCAGCCGTGTTTCTACAGCTTTCATGCTCGGTCGAACTGGTTTTATTTTCCCTTTGACTATGTCCCAGTAGAAATCGCAACCAATATAAGTCCTTGTTGTTAGTAATTTTTCCGCATTACTTCTGTATATTCAATACAAACGTATTCTTTTTGTTTTCTTGCTCCCCTTACTCAATGCCCAACACAATGGGCCTGTAAGGCACTCGTAAATAAAAATAAAATAAAATAAAATATGCCCTTGTCCCTTCCTGAGACGCACAGTACAGCTGTCGCGTAGACAGAGTGCGACTTTAAGGTATTTATGATCATCTTGTCGGTAACAGCAATATACGGGTTACAGATTGAGAAAACCCCCAATACTTCCAGGCAGAATGTCGTTAGTCAGGTAGGGTCTTACAGGTTTACTCGAACGTTCCGTAAGGTTTCATTCGTCGTTTTTCCCGCGAAGGTTCCTACTGTCAGGTCCTCCTCACCCATAAACTCGCACCATATTTTTCTGGAGATTTTGGTAGTGACGAAAGTTTGCTGACGACTTCCATCTAAAAGCACTCTTCACCTTTCAGCGCTACGATAACCAGAAGCATGGGCTGTCAGTGTCTGAACGAGGACCACCGTTTCAGCTGGTCTGGAGGAAATCGAATGGAGGCGGAAATCACTTGTCCATTTCGAAGACTCCCTTTGTCTTTGTTGCACATTGATTGAAGGGACCATAGTTTCCAAAGTGGGCAACCGACCTTCCTCCTACAATGTCGCGTGAGGTGTCCTGGCGCCAGAAAAAGGAAACAACGTGCGTATTTTGTGAGGAGAAACTTCTTTTGTTTTATTGCGATGTTCTTATCTGAGCGAGATCCTGTATCATGGGGCCAGAACAAAAAACGCACTTTTGCGGCTACTTCGTTGTGGCATACAGGGTTGCTGCAGACTGTCGATGTTTGAAAGTTTCTGTTCGACGCTGTTGCCCTGGTTCATCACTTGCCCTCAATTTTGTTGTGTGAGGCGAGTTCAGTATACATGTTTCGAGACACCCAAGTTCGTCTCCTAAAAAGGTCATGAAATCGTCTAAATATTTCTTGTGGTCAGGGGGTTGGTGATCACGCTCTAGCACAGCCGGAGTTCAAGCAATAGGCGACATCTATCAATGTCGGTGGTATGTCAGGACCAGGTCTCGAGGGATGCCCCTAAGAAGTATAGCATGGCACAATAGGTCTCTAGGCTCGTACCAAGTGAATTCAAGCTTCTTTAGTGCATCTACACGTCGTCGTAGGGCTTTCGTAGTGTTTTCTGTTTATTGATGAGAAACGACGGTTAATGAATCAGTTCCCACTGGTAGTCTCGCGGAATATAAGTCTGATCGCCGAATCACTTCTGAAGTATGTTTATCAGGTGATTATGGCATTTTTCAGCCATGGGCAGCGCAGACACCATGGCAGCCACCGAGCTGGTCAGCAGGTTCATCAGATAATAAAATTTCTGCATCACTCGCACTTCAAAATTGTTGTGTACAGCGCATTCGAAGAGACTCCATAACTTTCTCCCGTTCAGACGGTTCTCTTCAAACTTAGTAAGTTCTATTGTCGGTAGCTTCGTTCTAGTGGTTGCGGTTTCGCTATGCGGCGGTCTTGTTAAAGAAGGACAAACGATTGCCACGATTGCCAATGAAGCAGCGATTGCCGCGCATAGCATCGAATAGCTTCATTTGATTAGCCTTGGCGCTTGGAGGAAGGAAAAAGCAGGGCACGAGCACAGTTTGTCGCTCATCGCACAATAATGTCTCAACAGCAGAAGTGGAACGTCATTTGGCGGGGCCGTACGTTTTTCCAGGCGTTCGCGTGTCCGGCTTATTTAGCCTCACCCTGTACATGGCGGCCAAGAAGATCCCGTGCGCAGGACGCGGCAGCCACATCGTGTTAGCCATCGTAACCTTGTGGAATGAAGTTGTGGGTTACTTATCCTATATATATATGTCTCCGGGCGGGAGCGATTGTCTGGGTAGGAGCTGCGCCGAATCGCGGAGTGCGATGAAGATAAACGATACGATTCCATTAATAGTAAGGTACTTGCCTTACGCTGTATGACAATTTCAATACGGATACCTGGCCCTCTACTGCTGATGAACTGAAGGCGGGAAGAAAATTCATGGATACTAAGATCTACGTCGCGCGAGGGTGCTGGAGACATGGCGTCATATCTCTGACTCATCTAGTACCAACTTGTAGCGGATTGTCTTGAAGGGCTGGTCGCGGGATTTCCACACGGCGCCGGGAATGTGGTAGAATACCTGCGGCTTGGGACCTCGCGTTGCCGCGAATGGCCCGCGCAGCCTGGACGACCTCGTCCACGAAAGGGAGAGTGAAGACAGAGCCCCGGTGGCGTTGAACTCGCACATTACACCAAAAATGTGAGGTGGCTGCAGGGCAGAAGACTCATAAAGTATGGTTGACAATATTCAGCGACGTTTGTAGAATATGTGCATGGCGGCCGTAAGATACCTCCCGCAAGGCGCGCGCCCACCATTTTTTTTTTGTTTTCGTCCTATCGGGTGGTGACGCGGATAGCAATTTCCCAAAAATGCGATTCTGGTTATGATATATTGTTGCAATATTTATTCCAAAAGGGTCCCTGTAAAATATTGTTACTACAAAAACACATGCACTGCAGTGAAACGTTTTACCTCGATTGTGTAGAAGTGAGGACGCTGCAGACAAAATTGTTCGCTGACGTAGTCGCCTGGCAAGGAACAACGTTTGTGTAAAGAGGAAAACAAAATACGTTATCTGTTTTAGAAGACATTGGTGATTGCTTGGTATATATTCGTTTGAAAACGAATTCCTTCTTGAATATGGCATCTAAAAAGTGAAATCAGAAAATATGTGGAAACACTGCGGTGTTTTTGGACTACTTGAACTAATTTTGTGCAATAATAACCAGTCTCTCCCTGAGTTACAGTATGCTGCATGCCCTATTTGTTCGAGAGTAGAGGTGTGCTTCGTTCAATTCAAACAAGTATGATCCGAAAAAGGTGGCCTTCCCATAGGTGTTTCAAAATGAATCTTCCAATAGGAGCAACTATTTTCACCGTGCAAGATTGGTGGTTGGCAATAATGGGCTAAGGACGATTGTTCACAATGTTAGCCTAAATTCATTTCTGGTTTTGTTGAAGAACAAAAATGTTGAAGAATAGCATCTTTCACAATAATGCAAAACATAAAACACTTGTTCTGCGCTGCATTTAGGGAAAATGTGCCTGGTTTAAAAACAAAGCTTTTAAAATACGAAAATTTTTTCTCGGAGTTTTTATCATTTTGAACTAAAATAAATATTAGAATTTTACCGTCGTACACGGTTGACATGCATTCTCGCTTCAATTAAAAATTGAGATACGTTTGGAGAAAACTACTACTGTTACCATGACCTACTTTTTGCAGAGTGCAAGAATGGTGTATTTCTTGTTGTATTGCCAGTTAAGTGGCAAGCGTTGCTGTTGCACCCGCATAGCGAGAAATTACTACATTTGGGGCAGATATAAATGCAGAGAAACCTAAGGTAATAATAAGCAATATTGAAAGGACACCGATTTACTGGCGCAAGTTGCTTGAGTAATCACTGGGTAAAACTTGCGCCACGAATTTTTTATTGATAGTAGGGAAAACAGTCATTGTGCAACTAAATTATTCGAAAGATATTACTAGTAGAATGATTCTTGACTCTTCTGGCCCTTCCGCGAATCTAATAATTGCAGTTCGCAAATATAAATAAGTGGTGGTTTATAACAGAAGAATGGGAATGCACACGGGCTCGTTTGATGCCAGTGCTTCTGAAGTGTTCAGTGTCGTTCCTAGACTCATCTAGAGAAGCGAGGTTAGGTCTGTGGTGGCAATCGTGTGGCCATACATTAAGAGCTCGTTTGCAAGATGTTGCCCTTCCGTGGATAAATGGACGTTGGGGCTTGTGGGTGAAAAGGATTTGTTTGACCGAGGCTATAAGCTGAGATTGTACAATCGATGCACAGCCCCTAAAGGAGCTACATTAAAAAATCTAATACAAATAACGGTGCTGCAGGCGCAGTAATCAGATCTTGGAAAGATAATTATCGACTTAACTTTCTCAAGAATATAGGGGAAGATGAATGGCCACGTAGAAGGAAGAGAGAAACCTAAATGAGGCCTACCGAATCCACAATTTTCGTTGTTAAGAGTAGGGGCTTTCAGTTATAGAAATAATAAAACAATACACAGATGGTGCAGGTCCATGGCCCAAATATTTCAGCCAATTCGCTATTAGGAAACAGATCACCAACCAGTGTCGACTTACTCAGATGCGAACATACAATGCTCCATAATGGGTATGCAGTACGTTTGTGTGGGCAGCATGGTAAGCCGTCGAAGAAGACGAAGACGCTCCAACGGACTAGCAACTGCAGGATCCGAACGACCTAGCTACTTCGGTGCATCTGGCTTGTAAATTATCTGTAAATAGAATATTGTCAGGAAGACAAGGACGATGCAGTTTTCTTGAATGAGAAACACGTTTATTGGAGCGAACTTGTGCTCCCCTAACAACTCAAAAGAATACAGAGGCGGCGAAGCAGCGGTCAACAAAGTGACTTGCACCGGCGAGTGTCGTCGAATCGAATGCCCCGGCGTCCGCACTGCAGGCTTTTTATCTTTTGGCGGGCGAGGTTCTCGAAACGTCGATTCGCATCGAGAACATATTAGATCCAAGAAGATTATTCTGGGCTGTTCACATTAAATCGGAATGCTCTCCCTGGCTGAATTGTTTGTAAATCGGTAATGTAAATAGGTAAATAGGTATTTTGTAAATATTCTGGCTAAATTGTTTGTAAATAGGTATTTTCTTTGTTCCGTGACCACATGACTGGTGCCGGCAACGTTTGCAATACGGCAAAACCATAAAATAGTGCTAGCTGTCAAAATTTAAAGAGTTACATTTTTTGTCAAAACAAAAATGCATTCCGGTGAACTGGAAAAGCGTAGTAGGTACAATATTGCAGTTATTTATCTTTGTTCATTTCTACTGCGACTACTTGTATGTTCTTTGTTGCGAGATTGTGATAATAGTACACGCCCTTAGTTGATTGGTAATAGCATGCTGTTACCTGTTTAAACAAGTGGTAATAACGACAAGGCGCCCAGTTTCTTGAACGTTCTTGAAAATTTAAAGAAAAAGTTGGATCATCAGCTCAAAAAAAGGGAATATTTCATATTTAACCAATGCAGTGAAATGGGGGCGCTGCAATTTTATGCGGCCACAGATCATTGGACGCGCCACGGCGTGCGTACACTCGCCAGTGGACACAATCTGGTGAACAATGTGATTCATCACAGTTCTTCAGTGTACAGGTGAAATCAAGGAACGAAACACTCTAAGCTACCGTGTAGGTGGTTAGGGGATTCGTTCGTCACAAAAAGGGTTGATATCGCCCTTGAGTTCCTTGTTGGGTATGCTCAAGTCGACACCATGATTGTCATCGCTGATTGATTGCTTAGTTATTAACGCCGGATCCTACACAGGTGAGGAGGCGCGTGCTTTTGCAGCGTTCTGGATTAATCTTGATCTTTTTGTTCACCGATATCCCGACCGCACGGGCGCTTGTACTTTTCGACTCAACTGAAACGCGCCCGCCGCAGCCAGGAATCGGAACCATGTCCTTGGACTCGCCAGCGCGACACCTTAGCAATGAGGCGCTGTGGCGGTTTCTTATAATCATGTAATCTCTTTTTTATATACATTTTCCTGTTTTTGGCTCACATGGCTCTGTCGACCTGGCGAGCTGAATTTGCTGGCCAAACCTGAGAGTGACCAGGTACTACGAAGTACACCGCATACGTACCCTCCCTTTTGAGGTTCGAAGAAACACCGAAGAAACACCGTAATTGAGGTTCGAAGAACACCGTTCGAAGAAACACCGTAAGAAACACCGTTCGAAGAAACACCGGTTGGCCCCACGGACTCACCCAGTTTGCTTGGGGCACTAAAATCCCATCTGTCATTCCTGCGGCCTCTCGGGCGGTGGCACATGCCACCTTACATGACGAGAAAATTTCGTCTCTTCTCAACGGACATCCCTCTTCACAAGCTGCAAGCAGCACTGAATCGCTGATCAAAGCGCCGGAGCTCTCTTCGTATCGACGGGTGACAGAGCAGAGGCTGTGAAAACCTGGACTTCAGCCGGATGAAGTCGCTTCTGCGACTGTTCAATCGGATCTGGGAGACGAATATCTTCCCGCCATACTAGCTCTAGGGGCTCATCTCGCCCATCCTTAAGGTTGGCAAGCCCCCACTAGGCCCAGGTCCTACCGGCCAGGGTCCCTGGCGTCAGCTGCGGAAAAAGTCACGGAGAGGGCAGTCCTCGCCCGTGTTGATTGGGCAGTGCACCAGAGCACCGTGTACTGGGAGCAGCAAGGCGGCTTCAGCGGCACAGCTGCCCGGCTGACTATCTGGGGAATGTCATCTCAGTACTGGAATAGGCATGCGAAGAGATGGACGTGGCTTCTTTGCTACTGCTGGACAACGCGGTCAGCCTTTGGCAGAGTCGCAAAATGGGAAATACTCGAAGGTCTGTAGAAGATGGGCCTGTGGAGCGTCTCGGAGGCTCCATGTCGGCGTTCGTAACTGACCATACTTTGCGGGTGACGGACGGCCGGGCGACAACCAGTCGTCTCAGAAGACCACTCTGGGATAACTCAGGGGAGCTTCCTGATCCCCTTCCCATTCACCTTGGTGCTGGCTCCTCTCAAGATTGGATCTCCGAGCTTGCGACACCCAGTGTAGGTGGGGGCGTACACTGACGACAGGCGCTATGGGTCAACGACCCACCGGGAACAGCCATGCAAGTTAAGCTGTGCCTCCAGGAGGCTATGAATAAAGTTTGAGCCCTTCTCTACAGCCGTGGCTCACAGCTATCGGAGGCCAAAACGGAGGCCCTCATTCTGAACCGGGTATGCTAGAGGGCCCATTTGGAAACACCACCCATCACACTTCACCGAGCCCGTCTTCCATAATGGCGGTCTGCTTAGCACGTGGGGCTACGTATTGACTGCTAGTTGATATGGCAGTCGCCTGACAAGGAGCTCCGGCAGCGCAGTGCACAACTGCTTAAACGGGTACTGCAGATTCTGGCTCGAAGCAACGGCTGCTCACACTATTTGGCGCCGCAGTGTTTTATGGCATGCCCTTCTCTGCTTGGCTGTTCATGCTTTCACTCGTGCACCTGAGGCCTCGACGATGGAAGGATTTGCACACGGACCAGCGCCACCCCATCCGCCTAAGCCTTGCCCTCCAATCCTCATTTAATGTGGAGAGAACATATACTATGGCGGGCACCCGGCCTATAGAGATGGGGGCCTCGGAGACTGGGCACAGCAGATCGACTTCCTGGGAACCCACGAAGCGGCGCTGTCCTCCTGTAGAGGTTCCGTAGCTGGCCCCACTTGAAATAGGAGCCACTATCTAGAAGCAGGATATGAGAGGCCACTCCGACCCTGCCTGGAGCTGCCACAACCAGCCACCGGGGATGCCCATCGGATCACCACAACCCTCCGAGATCCGCCACAAGAGGGCCACACCACCTCAGGCTATCTGCCACGCGGCAGCTGCCCTGCTGCAGGACGAGCTGATAGGCTAACTACATCTCTTCGCGGACAGCTCGTCAAGCACAGCAGGGTTGAGACGACGGCTTCGTGCGTGGTGGCTGAGCGGAGAGGAAACCGGCGCTACCGACTTCATTTAAAAGACGATAATCTTGCCTGGGCTACCTAAACCCAAAAATGGTGGTCTGTCTGTCTGTAACTTGATAGTCTGATATACTCACCGCCAAAGGTTAACGTCTAAGCCAGGTTTATATGTTCCTACTTGTAAATTTTGTCGAACAAGAACAAGTCATTGCGCAAACATAAGACAGGAAATTAGTACACAAGCAATATTCACAGTGTTCCCTTGTTTAATATTTCTGGATGCTTGGTTTTAATTAGGAAATGATATTCTACGTCTACTGCAGAAAACCGCCGCCTGCTGTTGCTCGCACCACCTCCTGGCGGCATATGAGAAATAACGTGGCAACACACAACGAAAGGTTGCACTAGCTGGGGTCACCTGCTTGGAACAGACGTGGAGTACGGCCACGCCGTCCTATAAACCTTGAAGTCAGCAGCTTCAATTTACACGCGTCTCAACCGTACTGCAGCGCTGGCATTTAGGAACCCGGCCTGCAGCAGTCGAACGGGGTAAATTCAAATCACCTTGAAGTAATCGTTAGTGTGTTTACCATGGGATGAGAGCGACGGAAGTGGAACGACATAAGAGGCGAGCGGGAAAGCAAATGGGCATGTTTTTAACACATGTCTACCAAGACTGGTGTTTTGACGACAATTGTAACGAAAGGAGTAGTCACTTTCCGCCGGCTCTAGATGAGCGTAGGCGGCCGTGCTGGACTTGGCGCCGACCTTCTCTTCGAAAGGGGTCCCCAGGGCCACCCCGCGGCGGTCATTCTCACTTTGTCAAGGCCAGCCGTGCTGCGTCTCCACGCTGGCGACCACACCAAAATCAGCAGCGGTTACCTGAAGCACACCCTGGAAACCAAAATGCACATGTTGGTCTCCCGATGCTGCGACCTGCAACTCCACTGGCAGCTTGGCCACAGTCCCATCTGCGCAATGAGCAGGCTGACGATCGAGACAGCGAGGCTCACCAGAAGGACACCCCAGTTTGTCTGGTGGTCACCACCTTCGATGGCGCCTGAACCGTTTTGACCCACAAGGTGCAGAAGCAAGAAGCGGCCGTTACCTGCAAGCATCAGCAGGGGCGACCGCTGCCTGCTCATCTGCAGGCTGCTTGACTGCTGCAATGTGGCAAGCGCCTCCACCGACATGGGCGCAAGGACTCCCCAACATGCGCGTGCTATTCGGAAACAGAGCTTCTGGAGTACTTACTCTGCGTATACCACGCCACGCGGCGCAGTGAGATGCGGTCCACCGATCGCTCAGCGTCAACGCCTTCCAATGCCCGCATGGAGGAACTTCTCTTTCCGAATGGACCTGCGGCAGGCAGTCTTCGCATGTCAGCTCCATTTCCTTTACGAGACCGGCCTATTGCAGCCGTAGTAAGCAGACTGCAGTGTTTCCTACTGATGTGCCCGTGCGGAGAGCGGCCGACCTTTCTCCTCCCGCAGATATTTCTTTTTCTACTATGCTCTCTACTTTATCTTTTCACTCCCCTTCTACTTCCATTTTTTTCAACTGGGTTGTATGCAGGTGAGCTTCTTGTCGAGCTCAAAAATATCTCAAGTGCAGTTTGTTTTCATTTTCTTTGAGGCAAAGCACTACAAAAACCGGGGATAAGCACCATTGAATGCATCGCGTCGGCCTCTGCGAGAAGCCGTTATTCCCGGCCCCGACCCCTAACCTTCCACAGCCAAGAGCCTTCAATGGGACGCTGAGACGCAACGTCAACTAAAGGGTACCGCGTTTGGGATCCACTCTCTGTGACAAGTATATAGCTGCTGAAGACCTGGGTGCGGTTGTTTGTTCCGCAAGGTTCTATGCGCTACCGTTTCCAGTCTGCTCAAGGACGTGAACGGGCTTCGTCACGCCCCCTCACATTTGACTTAGCAGAAGTACACAACAGGCCGGAACAAAAAGACGCGGAACAAAAAGACGCGGAACTTTTCAATGACCGAAGCCAGCAGGCTGTCTGGGTATCCCTGATTCCTGAGACTGGTCTCGCTCAGTGAAGAGCTGCTTCAGTATATCACAGGAGGAACTAGGAACAATAAAGGGATGTATCAGAGAAAAAGACACCTGTAGCAATCCCATATATCCGTGCAATATCACCCAGGTCAAAATGGCTTGCAAAAAACAATGATGTCAGAGTGGTTTTCTTTGTACTGTCAAAGGTAAAAGGCGTGTGCAGGAAAGTGAACGCGAGACAGGACAGAATATAAGATTGGGCGTAAAGCAAAGGCAAAAATTTGTTAATTGTCAGACGCGTGTTACATACAAAATACTGCTCTCGAGTGCGAGAGCTTACATCCGACAAAGCGGAAGGTGCGTTATTGAATGCCTGAGACAACACCGATACTCAGGTGAGCAAACAGAGGCAATGAGGACTTGTCACTCCAGTGCAAAATTCGCAAACCCCGCGAGCGCACACCCCCGTTTCAGAACACGCACATTTTGGCACGTGCAACAGACAGGATAATGCGCAAGATCATAGAATCATATCGCATAGTCACACAAAAGGAAGGCTGCATTAGCGATTTGTTAATTCTGCTTACTAGTGAGGAAAGAAAAGTGATTCACAGAGAGCCAGGATGATAAGAAAGTTAATATATTGCAATCAGTCATTTTCACATTTTCCTGCCAGCCTTCTCGTGTACTGTGGTCGCCTGAGTAGACCTTTTACTGCGACTTCATGATTTGGTTTTAGGTTCTATCTTTTTTACCTCGCAAGCGCAGAGTGTCGCTCTTGTGTGTATACCCATGTGTCCTCCGTTTGGGTCGGGTTTTTAAATAGGTTATCCTCAGCCCACAGTGGTTTCAGTCCTACGAGAAGACGAAAAGACAATCGAGAGGAATTTCTACAGCAACATCTCGCAACTCTCAGCAGACAAAAAAATCTTCATCGCAGCGCAGGATTTAGCATTCCGAAAAGCTGAAAACTTGGCTTAGAGCAAATACATGAACGTGGCAACCACCAACGAGGTACTGTTGAGCTTATGAGCGATCAGAAAACGGGATAAACATGAGGTTACACCTGTCAAAATCAAGGGCAATTCAGGGCAGCAATCCAAGCAGACAATACAAACGTGATGTTGAGGGATGGGAAGCACTGGTGGACTCCAATCCATTGGTTGGGGTACATCTTTGTTCCAGATTTTATGAAAGTGGAATTGTTACCACAAGTTTCTGAAAACCAGAGAGCTCTGGTTGTATAAGCTGCGCGGTGGTGGGCACCCAGGAGCAAATATGAATGTGTAACACCCCGAAGCCCAAAAGCATGCTGCCAACCTTTGTGTATAACTTCTGCACGATGTAATCAGACAGCGAGGCGGCCTGGTAGAAAACCACCAGGACCGTACAGTAAGTACATAACGAGAATAAAAACGCGGTCGTCAAGGGATGAAGATAGCAAAATGCGAACGGCACTGAGGCACAGGACCCATCCAGAAACAGAGGTGTACTCGCTGCACAACAACTACCTTAATTACCACCCAGACATTGAGAATTGCCCGACATCATCTCCAGGATAAAAGCTTCAACCTGAACGCGCAGACTCGTCATCCGCTTCGTCATTGACCCAGTTCGAGTTTCAAGGAAACTGTGCGACGTTGCAAGGACCGCTAGAAACACGTTGACATAGTTGGGCAACATCTTTACAGGTACTTTCTTTAACGAAAAGAACCTTTACGGTTGTGAACCAATTGTTTACCCACCATAAACTATCTTGTGGGCCCATAAGAATGTGGAATTCCCAGATGGGCATGCACACCAACACAGTGCAGTGGTTGCAGGGTTTCGAAGTTCGAAAGAACCACAGCCACAAAATCAAGCTATGCAACACAGCAGATGAGTTCCAGGCAAGTCAAAGTGGCACATAAGCGCGTAGTGCAAAAAGGAGCCGACCTGACCCCGACGCTTTCAATCAACTGCGGGATCCCGAGCACACATTGTTTGAAAATACCCGTGTTCGACAACAACACCGAGACTTGATTCAGATGCAGTGTCTAATGGAGAAACGTTGATCCCTCAGCAAGTGTGGGACAGTTTGGGGCTCGTACTTCAGAAGGGCCCTACCGAGTGTTACGAGCGCTGGAGGATATTGATTCTTTGGCTGGGTATGCGCCTGTAATCACCTTATTCATTACAATTGAGAAGTTACTATTTAGATAAGGTAATCATTCACGGTTCCGGCAGGCAACTCACTGGTCCCACGTCCATCGCTTTTAAAGTACAGTGGCGCCAAGGATTCATTACTTTGGCTTTAGGTTTACACAACTGAAAAAGAAATGAAATTGGCTCTAAGCATAGGCTGAATTACATTGGCCATGACAACTTTTGGACGGAACTTGTGGAATAGCCCCAATCTTAGGAACAGTTTTTGTTCGTACAATAGCGTTTCTAATGTGTGAACTTCCACGAGACGTCACAGGGCAGTTGAGCGCTTCAAGAAGCATTTGTGCGGAGCACGTTCTCTTAGCTTCAATGTCAACATTAAAACTTTGGCCACTTGTAACGTTATTCAATAATTTATAAAATACGACTTTCGCTCGCTGTGGAACCTAGCATCGTCAACAACGGTCCAGCGTTTTTTTTTCTCGTCAGTGGCAATTCATTTTTTTCGCGTAAAAAACTGTTTTCCCAATCCATGACAAGAAAACTTCGCTTAAAATGTTGCTTCAGGTTTTGTAGTGTGGACACCAATCGCTGTAAAATAAGTATGCTAATGCCATCTATTAAGCACTATCTTAATTTGTGTAACAGATGCTAGACGAAAGGGACAAAAATAAGCATGGTGTTGAGAGGTTTAACAGCGATTTTAACAAAGCCGATATATTCCAGTGGATGGTGTTATGTGTGCCGGCTCATTCATTACGCATTCGAGTATATTGACTAGTAACCTGAACCAAAGCAAACAATGGTATAAAACCAAAATCACCTAGAGTTGATGACATACTGGACATTATCATGGTTGATAGAATATTTGTGATGTTTCACGCGCCGAAGCTACACCTGAGCTATGAGGTAGAGCCGTAGCGGAATACTTAAGAATAATTTTACTCCCATGTGACCTTTACCCTGTGCCGAAGTGTAGACACGACGGAATTTTACCTTTTAGCATCCCAGAAAGGTGGCTGCCGCTGCCGGGCCACAAACCCACCGACTTTGGATCAATAGCAGAAGGTCGTTCAGAGCTATCCAGCTCCACGTAATGAAATTGTTGCATTTTAAAATATGCTGTAGCAATTCAACAATGGCTGGCGTGGCACCTTGCGGCGCCGGTACAGTGTACAACATGACTGCAGACCCTGACCGGGATGGGAGCCACGAGTCATGAGGCGCTCAGCCAGCAGTTAGAATGCAGCTGCCGAGTGCCGGCACACCGCTAGCACTCTGTCACGAAAACATACCCACAGACAGCATGGCTCCCCGTCTCTGATGATAGGTGGCTTTCGGCTCATCGCTCGGCGCAGATCAGTCAGCATTACAAACAAGAGCGCAGAATCTACTCCCCGGTGCACGAATCCCTAACGAAATTCCAGGAGAGAAAACTAAGGCTGTTTCAAACAAATACATTTCCTCACGTGACGAAATTGCTCCTAATGTAACGGACCCACTACTCTAGCCTATGTGAGTTTTTTAGTGAAGCTAGCATGCTGTACCATAAGGTGCGGGGTTGCCAGAAAAACCGCATGTTAAACAGAATTCCTCGTTCGTCTTATAAGCAGTGGGAGAGCGTGTTGTTCAGTTCCAGTCGGGAAGACCAGCTTTGGTTAGTTGAAAGGGGTGTCACAGCTGGCACCACGAATGGGGTCCTGAAATGAGGACACCACTCTACAATTTTTGTTGATAATAAAGAACTTTTTTCTCTCTCTTGCTCCTTAGTAACTGAAGGCGGAACGTGTTTTGACGTCTCCGTTCATTATTAAATGAAACATAGAATGATGGAGCATAGAAGCAATAGTCATAAACAAGCTCGTTTGGGGGTGGTACGCCGTCGTTCTTCGGTGATTCGTGTTGCTGTAGCGTTAAATTTCTTGCATAAGCTCCGCAGTGAAGGCCGTTCCGAGGTCCGTGATAAGGACTTCAGGGGGTCCATGTCGCACCATAACAGGGTTTATGAAGAACTCTGCGACTTTAAGTGCCGCCCCCTCTCCCGAGGGGGACTGCACAAGCACGTCTTGTAGTCTGCGGAGCGCGTCATGTAGAATATCGCTACAACAATCCACTTGTTCTGTGACTATGGACAGAGAAAAGGGGGCCAGAAGGTCCATTTCAATCTGTTGAAAGGGCTTCGACGGGACGGCACTCGGTTGCAGAAAGCTGGCGGGTTTTGTCGCCGGCGCTTTTCGTCGCTGGCAGTCACGGAAGCTCCGGACGTAGTGGGTGACGTCGGATGCAAGGCGGGGCCAGCAGTACTTCATCTTGATGTTCCCAATTGTGCGAGCTGTGCCGAGATGTCTGGAAGATGGGTCGTCGTGGCACGCTCCAAAAATTTCACCACGAAGATCTGCCGGGATGACAAGAGGGAAATTTGCTCTCATTCTGTGGCTGAAATTCTTCTTCACGAGGACGGAGTTTTTCGGGGTGAATTAAGGCAAATTGGGTTTGAAGGCCCCGGTAATGGCGACGTTGCATCCTTCGAGGTAGTCAATCATAAATTGTAACTCCGGGGCAGCACGCTTTTGGGTGGCTAGATCGCTCTCGGTCACGACTCCGAAGAATGCGCTGTCTTCATTGTAGTCTTATGGTGGTGGGTCGACGGGAGCGCGGGACAGGCAGTCGGCGTCTGTCTGTTTCCTTCCAGATTTATAAACAACTGCAAAGTCGGACCTACCAAGAAGACCAGAGCGGTCCCTCAAATTTGTGAGCCAACACAGCGCATCGTTTTTTGTCAACACCTTGAACGGTCTGCTATACGCGGATGAGCGAAATTTCGAAATTGCTCATATAATCACGAGGCACTCTTTCTCAGAGGCTTTGTAATTGCTTTCTTCCTTGGACAGACCACGGCTGGCATAGGTGATTACTTTTTCACAACCGCTTTACTTTTGATCGAGGACGGCACCCGAACCTACATCACTGGCGTCCGTGTGCCTTTTTGTTCAGGTGTTTTCGTCGAAATGAGCGAGCACGGGCGGGTTTTCCAGCCGTTGCTTCAGCTCGCAGAATGCTTTTTCTTGGTCGTTTTCCCAACTGAAAGGTGTGCTCTCCTTCGTCAAGCGCGTGAGTGGCTCTGCAATGCGTGTGAAGTTGGCGACGAAGCGCCAGTAGTTTGCGCACAGTCCGAGAAATCTACTCACGACCTTTCTGTCTTTGGGTTTTTGGAAGTTCGCTATGGCTGAAGTTTTCGCTGGGTCATGCAGAACTCCCGCGGCGTTGACGACGGGGCCCAAAAACGTCAGCTCCTCGTACACGAATCGGCACTTCTCAGGTTGCAGCGTAAACCCCGACGTACGAATGGCCTCGAGTACTGACTCCAACCTTGCAAGGTGTTTGTCAAAAGTCTGACCGAATGCAACAACGGCGTCGATGTATACAAGACAGGTGTGCCACTTCAGGCCAGCTAGTACCTTGTCCATGACGCGTTGAAATGTTGCTAGCACCGTGCACAACCCAAACGGCCTCACCTTGAATTCGTGTAGGTCATCCGGGGTTATAAATGCAGTCTTCGCTCGGTCTCTCTCGTCCACTTCACTTTGCCAGTAGCCGGTCTTCAGATCCATGAATGAGAAGTACTTCGCGTGCCAGAGGTGGTCGAGGGCGTCGTCGATTCAAAGCAGAGGGTGCACGTCCTTCTTAGTGATTTTATTGAGTCGCCGGTAGCGAATGCAGAACGTTAACGTGCCGTCTTTTCTCTTCACGAGTACGACTGACGCAGCCCAAGGGCTTTCGATGGCTGTTTAATGTTGCTGGCCATGTCGTCGACGTAAGTCCGCATGGCTTCCCGCTCGTGTGAAGAGACGCGGTACGGTGACTGTCGGGTGGGGCGGGCTCCATTTTCGGTTATTATTCGGTGCTTCGCTAGAGGTGTCTGACGTAGTTTGTGTTCCCTGAAAAACACTCTCCGTAGCGACGCAGCAAATCCAATAATTTCTTCCGTTCTTCTTGCGGTAACGCCAGAATAACTTCGAAGTGATTAGGAAGCTTGATGGTATCTTCGGGTGCGCGTTCAAAGTCGGCCACTGCAATCATAACACTTGCTTCTTGCGTTACTTCAACGAACACAATTGCGGCAACCCTGTTTGGAATGCTGGTATTCCTCGCTGAAATTATGACAAAAGCTTGGGATTGGCGTTGCGTAAAGCGCGCAATGAATCTTGCGACGGAGACACCACGGTCGAGGAGCAACCTCTGGTCACACTCCACGAAAGCATCCACGTCAGGAACAGCATCTTCACAGTAGACGGTGATCATCAAGCTTACGCGGGGTGGCAGTGTGACATGATCATCGCCGAATCTTAAAGCAGCACGGTGTTCGGGGTTCAGATCCGGTTTCATGAAGTGATCGGAGGAAAAAGTTTTGGATTTGGTCTGTAGATCATTTATTGCATCGTTGTCTGTCAAAAAGTCCATTCCGGAATTACGTCGCGCGATTAGTTAGGCAGAAAGATGAACGCCGCAGGGTAGGTTGTGCCGTGTATGGTGACGCGCGATCTGCACGTTCCACTGGGCGTAACAAGGTCGCCTCCTGCTCTGCGTATGTGCGGACCGTCCCATCTGGTAATAACTTTCTTCAGCTTAAACGCAAATGGCCCGCTCATTACTGAGTAGTCGGCTCCCGTGCCAATAAGAGCAACTACATCAAAGCCGTCGATGGACAGCTGAACGTGGGGCGCCGCCTTTCTCGAGTTCCGGGGGCGTCGTGGAGTCGTATTTCTGCGTGTACGCGTTGATAGTCGGGCATTATGCGGCGTCGTGTTCGTCGTATTCTCAGCGGCCGGTTCGGTCATGTCGGGTACGCGTCGCGCCGTGTTGCTGTCGTCGTGTTCGGTAGTCACGTCAGGATTAGATAGGGTCATCGGGCTGGGGGCATGTCGGGAATCATGGCCTTCAGCTAGTCGCTGCGTCGTTGGAGGATTTCCATTTTTCAGCGGTCCTGCAACTTTACCTCCAGAAGTTGCTGCATTTAGTTTGCACCGCGTGTGCTGGGGGACCTTCCACGTGAGAAGTTATCAGAGCTGCGGCGGTTTGTCGACTGGTATGCGTAGGGCGACGGAAACGGTTGAATCGTGCTGGTCCTTGGTTGGTGTTGGACAGGTAGTGTTCGATCTCGGTAGGGCGCTGGCCGGGTCAAAGCGTGGTGCGTAGACTGAGAAGCCTCGCAAACCAAGCCTTTTGTAGGGGCAGCGACTGTAGATGTGGTCGGCCTCTCCGCTGTGGTAGCACCGCGGACGATTATCGGTCTTTCGCCACACCTCCGTCTTCCTTGGGCGGGGGTTTGTACCGGAGGTGGTCGGGCCGGCGACAGGGGGCGACGGTACGGAGCCTCGCAATGGTAGGGCACAGGTGGGCGAAGCCGGGGAACAACAGCCGCGTAGGACATGGTATTTTGCGCGCGGAGTGCTTCTGACGTTGTTGAGGTTCCCAGCGCTTGCTGCACTTCTCCCTAATCACATCGGTAAGGCAAGCGACCTGCGGCTGTTGCGGCTTGGAGAGAAGTTTCCGCAGCTAGTCCCTCGCTATTGCGCGGATATTCTCACGCAATGTATAGTAGCTTCCAGTTGCGGCACCGATGGTATTCGAGAACAGCGCGTTAACAGGGTGGTCCTACTACCTCTTTCGAATGTCTAGCTTTTCTCCATCGCGGCAGCTTCAGACGCGAATTCACCCACCGTTTTTGGGGGTTGCGGACAAGGCAAGCAAAGAGTTCTTGCTTTACACCTGTTATCAGAAACCTTAGATTTTTTCCTCCGTCATTTTTGGCTCCGCACGGCGGAAAAGTCGCTTCATCTTCTGGACGAAGATCATGACCCCTTCGTTGGGGTGCTGCATTCGAGTTTCAAGCGAAAGCGCTGCGCATTTTTTTCTGGCCATGGTAGTAAAGGTCTTAGTGAACTCTATTTTAAACTGAGCCCACTTTGTCAAAGAGCTCTCGTGATTTACGAACCAAGTGCAAGCCGAATCTTCCAAGAAAAATAAAACATGCCGGAACGTTTCTGCGTCGTCCCACCTGCAGAATTTTCGGACGCGCTCCAGTTTCTCCGAACATTCTTCTGGGTCTTCAGCGAGGGACTCCTCGGAATGATAGCGGTTCCCGTGGCTGCTGCAGAACGACAGAAGTATTGGGTTGGTTGACCATGGTGCTCCTTGCACGTCTTTCTTCTTCGCTTTCTCCGGTAGTAGACCGCATTCGGGTGGTAAATCTTGCAGGCGGAGGCTGGCTCTTGTTGGGCTGTATTGGTGGCTTTCAGAGGTTGTAGCGGGCATGAAGGGTGCGTACCCAGCGCCCCCACCCGATGTCACGAAGCCAAAGACGACGCAGTTGTCTTGAAGAAACAAGTTTATTGGAGCGAAATTTTGCTCCCCTCCAAATCAAAATAATTCATAGGTGGCGAAGCAGCGGTCAACAAAGTGACTTGCGGCGGTGACCGTCGCAGCATCGAATACTCCGGCGTCTCCGATGCAGACGTTTTACCTTCCCGCGCGCGTGGTTCTCGAACCGTCGATTCACATCGAGAACATTGTAGATCCAAGAAGATTATTCTGGCTGTTCAGGTTAGATCGGAATGCTCTCCCTATCAGAATAGACAACACATGGGGCACAGAAAGAAAGATAGATAACACATGCTGCGCAGACCGACGCAACCGGGCAGTAAAACAAAACAGAAATAAACAAATAAAATGCATGGTTCGCGGCAATAGGTATTTTTAGCCTTTTGCTATGCTTTCTCATTGTTTGAGTCTGTTCTCTAGTGTCAATCAGAAAGTTGTCCACAAAACTCAGATCACTCTCACAAACAGCACGTCCGCAAACCACACATTTTGGAGCCATCCAGCAGGCGAAAGCAACCGCACCTTCCCTAAGATACTCCGTCTGGTTTTTCAGGTACGTGTGCGCTGCTTCTGGGGTTACAAAAATACGTTTGTGCCGCTGGAATACCTAGCTGTTGTTGCTGCTGTAACTGTACATATATTGCTGATGACGAAAGCCCCCTTATTGCGTTCAGGAAATCCTTGAAGGATAAGTCCCCAGAAACCGTAAAGGAGATGGCGAGGGCTATGGGTGATGTAACGTTTTGCATTCAAAAAATTACCTCGACCATCCGAGCTGACAATAAAGCGCTGGCCTTTAATGGTAAGGCATTCGTAACCGAGGTGCAAGAAATAAAAAAGTCTGCGACAAACATGGATTCGGAGATAAAGGAATTTAGGGAAGAGATTCCGAACGCGGTTAGTGACATAGCGGAAGTAAAGGAAACCTAGTTTGAGGCTAGTAACGAAGTTCGAGAACTTTGGCAGCCGGTGTTTGAGACGCGGCAAGAAATAATTGATATGAAGCAATACAGCTGTAGAAACAACCTAGAGATAAAGGTCTTTATGCTAGCTGCTGACGAATGTCTGCCTGATGCTATGCTTATTATTGCCAACCGCCTAAAATGAAGCCTTCTGGTTGAGGACATTGATGTTTTCACCGGGTTCCCACCAAAGATAGGAACCGCCCCAACATTGTTGTAAAGTTTCTTTGAAGTAAAAACCGGCAGTAGCTTCCTGCGAAATCTAAAAAACTGAGGTTGACTGGGTCCGTGCTTGGTTTTGCTGCAGGTTAACCTGTCTACATAAATGAGCATTTCAGCCCAGAGTATAAACCTTTGCTTGGCAAAGCCATTCAATCAAAACGCGATAAAAACAAGAAGTTTGCCTAGGTGTCCCAAGGAAAGATACAGATGCGCAATACAGAAAACATGCAGGTTATTCATATCACGTTTGATGTAGACCTAGAGAAGATTGTTTAAGCATCCACTCGCTTCCTTTCTTCCTTTCTTGTTCCTAACTTGTTTTTGTTCACGACGCTGCTCAGATATGGTTTCCATTGAGCAAGTCAACAGAAAAAAACTGAAGATCTGCTGTTGCAACTACTCATTCTAATATTCCAAGCATTCGAAAAAATGAAGAACTTTTGTTAGCATTTCTATCCTAACACAACTTTACGTTTGACGTCTTAGCCCTGTCAGAGACACCTGAAAGTACACGAGACTGTCGCTATTTCTGGGTACGATGTTTGCTCATGTCGAAATACTGCCAGCAGAAGCGGAGGGGAAGCCCTTTATATCAGGTCATCGGAACAATAAACAGTTTGAACGATATACCAATCAACAACAATGTTATATAGAGTATGTAGAAACTTTCTAATCATCATCGCGGCACCGATGAGAACATCATCATCGGTGCCCGAAATCTCTCGTGAGCAGCTCTCGCTCGAGCTGCTTCGTCTTTTCTCCATCCGCCATCTTGTTAATAGAACCACCATCGCATCACCGGGACGTCTCGGCCCTTGGTCTCTCCTCTTATTTTATATGGTGCCGATAAACCCGGGAAGAAGGCCCTCCTGCCATTCGGAGTCTTCCGAACTTCGGCCTTTTCGAGGAGGAGGACCCCTTGATACCGACGACGGACCGGTGTGATGGACTGAACGGGTGGTGGTATGCGAAAGTGACCGAGGCGATGGGCGGACGAGACGACGACGGATCCTCACTTCCGACGAACCCCTCGATGGGCGGTGATTCCATGAACGGTGAGGGGAATGCCGCCGCTGATCGCGCAATGCAAGACGCAGTAACTTTGATGTGTGACCAGAGTAGTCTTGACAATACGATGCGCCTTAACGAACTGAAGACGAAAAGAGAAAAGGTGCGGCTATACGCTCGTGAAGTACGCAGAAACGCAGAATCCGCATTACTGTTGACTGTAATGACGAGTGGTGTTGCCGACAGGTTGAAGGAATTGATGCGACAGCTACGGAAAACAGAAATTGTATTGAGAACGTTGAACGAAGAAATCGAACCGTTTATTCACAGCGACTCCCTGGATGAGGAATATGCCACCGATGTAGAATATCAAGATGAAATAACTCATGTCATGATCCGTATCTACTATGAACTGAAATACAAAAGGTACGACGCCGCAAAACCGAGCCAGATCGACGAAATAATAAATTCCTCTACAGACTTCAATGAGTTTTGCACACTGACAGAAGGATTATATGACCCACTTCATGTGAAGAATTTCCAAGAAGCCTCTACGATAGAAACTTTGCATGTGCCACCGTTCCTAGCGCAAGAACAGCGTGACAATGCGACAACCTCGTTGGCTGCGCGTGATCTTCGGACAGAAGACGCCTTGATATTGTGTGCCTTCCAAGAGACCGCCGACATTAGCATGAGCAAGTCAGGCATCTCCTCGACTCCCTTGGCATCACCGCAAGCCATGTATCAGGAGTGCTTCCAAACTGAGATAACGGACCTACCCCCTGGAGAACTCAAAGTGCAGAATGAGAGATACGTTTTGGACACCAAAAGACAGTCGATCGTCGACGCTGAAGAGCGGGGTACTGACCATCATGACGGACATCTCAAGAGGATTGTCGTTGCACGCATCCTACAACAGAGCCGAAGAGTTTGCGGCAAGCGCTCTTTTAAGAAAGGGAATGCATCACACAATGATTCTTCAACCACGAAAGTGCAAAGATCCAGAAAGAAGCCTCAAGGAGCTACGAAGGTGTTTTCAGGCCGAGATGTATATAAATTGGTTGAATACACATCCGAGTTCAGAGGCGTCGAAGATCTGCTTCGAATTTCGGCATGGCTGCGTCGCCTGCACCGACTCTACCGGCATGTGCTCCGAAGACGGCCCCAGCTGCAGCTTCGCCTACCCATTGCCTCAGAGTATCCGAAAAGAACGAACGAACTGAAGGCACCTACGGGACGCGGACTTACCACGACAACTTCGTGGGCGGGGAAAATGGGGCCGGGGAAGATGTAGAAACTTTCTAATCATCATCGCGGCACCGATGAGAACATCATCATCGGTGCCCGAAATCTCTCGTGAGCAGCTCTCGCTCGAGCTGCTTCGTCTTTTCTCCATCCGCCATCTTGTTAATAGAACCACCATCGCATCACCCGGACGTCTCGGCCCTTGGTCTCTCCTCTTATTTTATAGAGTAGTTTTAGCCCTGTCTTCAGGCACAGTAGTGGGCGTCATATACCGACAACCGAAATCTAGTATACCATAGTTTATTGACGCTTTAGAAGACTTACTTGGTGTCTTCACCACTTCTCCCCAAAACAGCCACTTCTCCTTCTTGCATTGAGCATGTCCTAAGTAGTAGTGACAACGCTTTTTCCAGGTGTCTATGACATGAAGATGGCTGATCATTCTCCAACTTTTGCCTTTCTCTGTGATAGACAAGCTACTTCTAAGAAGCCACTATCAACCAAGAAACCTAGAGTAGATTACAACAAGCTTCAGACAAATATTACAAATCTAAACTCTTCCATCGTATATGGCCCTGGCGTTCACACGGAACATGCAAATTTTATATACCCGTTTACCAACGCCATAAGTGAATGCACACCCGATGTTCATACTAAATATACTGAATCCTAATGTCTCTGGATAAATAATAGAATACTGGGAGTCATTAGGGAGAAAAATACTTGGTATTATAGGTGAAAACGTCAAAAGCCGAATTTGTACTACTTAAAGCCGTTCCGTTTCATCAGAACCCTGTTGTAGCATAGATAAGAAAAAGAAAAAAAAGGAATACAGCAGCTGTCTAATAGAACGCGCCCAAGGGAATAATAAGCAGAGGTGGGGTATAATAAATAGAGCGCTTTATCATCATCATCGTTTATTCTACCCCTAAGGGGTATTAAATAAGGGTGGAACAAGTACAGAAATTCCACAGCAAGTGATGGTCGATGGTAAATCTTCTAAAAACAGGTTCAGCAGGACAGAGTTACTGTCGACATTAGGGATAATTTCAATGCCTTTTTACAAGCGTAGGACCCCAAAAAGGTACAAGATTTTTTTTATTTATTTTATTTATTTACAGGATACTGCAGGCATGAAGCCCAAGCAGGGGTGGTACAGGCAATAAACGGGAAAAAAAGAATATGAAAAGGCATCAAGCCTAACATCACATACATACAACAACCAATTAGGCGGGATTACAAGACTTACATTTTGCAAAAAAAAAAAGAGGGGGGTGGAAGAGAAACATGGCACTGAAGTAAGGCAATGCAACAACACAACGAAACAGTGCATAAGACAACAGCAAATCATTTTCACGTCACCAGGAAGACATGCGTGTCAATAAAATCTGTCGAAAGAAGGGCGGCAAGCGGTAGCTTGTTCCACTCACTGATCGTGCGTGGAAAAAAACGAAAATTTGAAAAGATTAGTTTTGGCGAAATATGGAGTTAAGGCAAGAGCTTGTATATTGCGACAGCGCCGTGTGGGCAGGAGACTAATGTAGGGGCCGGAATCAAATAAAAGCTTCGGTTAACTTATTGATAGAGTAATTTTAGCCGAACTGATTTACGTCGGGGTTCTAATGTTGAGATACCATGTCTTTCCATGAGGGCAGAAACAGAGTCTGTTCGCCCGTACATACCATAAATAAAGTGGATGGCTGTGAATTCTCTCGAGGCAATCGATATTGGTTTTCGTGTGAGGATCCCAAATAACGCAAGCATATTCGAGTTTCCGTCTAATTATTGAAGTATAGGCTAAATATTTAACTTGAGATGGAGCATCCTTGAGTTTGTGCCGTAATAAACAAAGTTTACGGAAAGCAGCAGCGCATATGTTAGTAATGTGAGAGTTCCAACCTAAAGTACTGGGTAATGTTACGCCGAGATATTTGTTTTCATATACTTGCTTTAGCGTTTGGTCACAAGTACAATAAGTAAATTCCAACGGGTGTTTCCATCTAGTCATTCGGAGGTATACTGTTTTGTCATGGTTTAGTTGCATGTTAAAAGTTTTTCTCCAAGTAACAACAATTTCTAACGCTGAGTTTAACGCAAGTTGATCCTCGATGCTATCAATGTCGCTAAAAAGGATGCAATCGTCTGCAAAAAGACGTATTTGGACCGGAATATATAACACATTAACAATGTCGTTACAAAAAAAAAAGAAAAAGTCAAGGCCCTTGCGCACTTCCTTGCGTTACGCCAGATGTAACAGGGACAGCGTCAGAGGTGCTTCCATTTATGTCGACGTACTGGCTGCGGTTAGTTAAATAGGCAGTTACCCAAGAAACTATAAACGGTGGAAGCCCGATATAAAGTAATTTGTTGAATAATTTGTCGTGTGGAACGCGATCAAATGCCTTACTGAAGTTTTAGAGAATGATGTCAACCTGTCTTCTTTTATTGAGAATTGAAGAAGCGTGGTGAACAACTGTAAGTAATTGGGTGATGGTCGAGAATTCCTTGCGAAACCCGTGCTGAGATGGCGAGAGGATTTGATAAGCGACTTCTCATGAGAAGTATAGTTCTCATACTGATAGTACATTTTCTTTCAGAGATATACCTAATGACAAGCTTGTTACAATCGTGGCTGGCATGGCAAATAATAATGCAACCAGATATGACGAGATAACAGTCAAAATGCCGAAAGTCAATAGTGATGTTCTCGCACCGATTCTGCTCAAAAGTTTCAACCATTCTCTGTGAGACGGCATTTACGCCGAGGTTTTTAAAAATTGCCAAAATCAGCCCGGTTTACAAGCATGGGGATGTTAAGGAACCAAGTTGTTATCGCCTATATTCATACTCAGTGTTGTAAACACACTTTTTTAAAAGGGGCTTTTGTTGCAACTACGGGTTTACAGATTCTAATAAATTATAAATGATTTTCAGCACGGTTTTAGGCAAAATAGGCGCATATCGACAGCGGTCTTAGAACCGACACAAGCAAATGCACATCTTTGCATTTTGATGAAATAGCAAATAGAATTTTCTTAGACGTGCAGGAAGCCTTCGATACAGTGGCGCATTCAGTTGTGCTACAAACAGTACAAAAATATGGTATTCGTGGACCGGCTTACAATCTTTTCACGAGTTTGTTATACAACAGAAAACCGTTTGTTTATCTGGACAATAATTGCTCTTCACACATGACTGTAGAAACCTGAGTACCACAGGGATCAGTGCTAGAACCAGTGTTGTTTTCTCTTTAACATAATAAATTTTCGAACATCCTAACATTCTCTAAGGTAGTATTGTATGCGGATGAAACTGTCGTACTTTTTCCGCAGCTAAGCTTGTTATTCCTAGGTTACCCTTTCAGAGGTTAAACTTGTTATTAACCAGAAATCAGCAAGAATCTCCTTTCGTTCATATAAAATAAACTGACTATCAATGGTGCAAAACGTAAATATAATATTTTCACTTCACAAAGTAAGACCTTAGGCGAAGCAACATTGAAATTTTTCATAGGTAAAATTGGGTTCAAACAAGCTAATACAATCAAGTACTTGTGTGTTACACTTGATTGTCATTTGAACTAGAAGACCCACATTAATAACGTGTGCCCAAAACTAGCTTCGGTGCGTTATGTATTGCTAAGGACTGGGATGTACTTTGAGCTGTCTACAATAAAAATTATTTATTTTTCTCGGTTTCACTGCCACCTGATATATTGCTGCGATTTTTGAGCTTTTGCATTTAAAACTTACCTCGATTTTATGTATACACCATAGAAAAGATTGTTGCGTATTATCACCTTTTCCCAGTTCCACACTCGTACTGAAATATTGTTTGGTGACCTTCAGATCTTGCCCCTAAGGCTTCTTTCCGAAATGAAACTTGCAATTACTGTGAATAAGATACTGAATATTAATCACGGATTGTCTCTAAATTTATTTATTATTCCAGCCAGTAATACTAGGCATGGTAATAATGTAAAATTTAACTTGCCGATAACACGTAATACTTACCGCGAACGGTTATTAAAAAACTTTGGTGCCAAAATATGGAACAGTGTATGCCTTGAAATAAAGATTGCAACAAATATATTTTTTTGTATAAAAAGGTTCTATATTTGAAACTAGGCTGAAGGAAACACCAATATTAATAGGAAGAAGGCATTGTGGAGAGGCACCAGGTTGGTGTTGAAAACGTATTTCTGGAAAACTTTTTGTTAACTTTCAATTGTATGGTTTCGATCTCTTAAGCGGCTATACCTGCCGAAATGTATCCAGGTGTGTAGCAGTGTGGTCTGTTTTTGAGGCTCTTAGGTCTGTACATGTATCTGTGTATCTGTGTCAACATAGACGCTGAATGTATTTATTTGAAGAAAAGAGTACTGTAAAGTTACTTTTTATTAAACACTCAACCTCGAGTGTAAGATTCAAACGTGCAAAAGTGTATATTTTTTTCACTGTATTGATTGATGTCGGTGTTTTTTTCTTCACTCACGGCTTGTGAATGTCTTTGCATCATGTTTTTACACACTTTGCATACACTAAGTATTGTACTTGTTTCACTGAATTGTTTATGAAATTGGTTTTTTCAGCTGCCTATGTTTATCTTGGCCTAAACTAGCTTCGGCTATTGGCCCAACATCTTGTTGCATAATTGTAATGCGTAAACTTGTTTAATAAATACGAAAGTATAAAATATTTGAAAAAGTATGACTTCAGTACACACCGTTTATCTTAAACCCTTTGTTTTCCCAGTAAGGGTTTTAAATACCGCCTCCAGACATGGTGTAAATATATTTGGGCAGACGGTAGCTGCCTGTCTTACTGCCTTTTGGATCGAGAATTTATCGCTTTGCTTGTGGACAGTTCTCCAGACAATGTATTCCTTATATATACCTTCTACAAGGTTTATGTAGGATTCTTCTATCACCATCTGTTTTAGTAATTGTAGCCCAGCTTCATTAACTACGGAATCGAGCGTGTTCTTATACCTTATTAAGTTATATTAAGAGTTTTTGTGTACTCTGTGGATTTACGACAAGTACATGATCCATTGTTTTGTACCATTTCTATTCCAAGCCTGTTCTCTGGGATTATGGGAATCCAGGCTGACTAAAAATTTCTAACAGGTCTAACAATTTCGTACAGGTGGCTAATAATTTCTTTTTTGAACAGCTTCTAAACAACTGAGAGTACGCTGATGAGATTGTAATCCTTGAGTACCTTGGGATCTCCAATTTATTAAGCAGAATGTTGGCGTTTTTTATGGTACTGGCAGATTTTGACACTGCAAGCTTTCCGAAAATATTACAGGAAGATTTTTTAGCACAATAAAAATACCTACGATTGCGCAGTCACTATCTGTATCTTTTGATGTGTTCATGACTTTGAAGGCGTTCCGAAGTAATAACTTTAGTTACTCGAGGGACAGCGCATGTTGACCTTGAATTATCAGTAGTTTCCCTTTGTCTAACGACGCTGACATACACGTTGGTGTAAAATCGTTATTCTACAATTGCTATTGGGTTCAATCTGGTCACATTGCTACCCTCCTCGACTCTAAGGGCGTGCTTTTGAATTTGGCCACTGCTCGCATTCTCATATTTGCTTTCTAGCTACCCCTATTTCCAGCGTTTCCTCGATCACTGTCATCGTATAGGAAGACGGCCGCGTGTTTTACTTCTTTTAATCAGTTTTGACATCTTGGTTAAAGCAATCCGATCCGCTGGAGTCAACACTTTTATGTTCATACGTTTGCGACAGTTCCTTCGGAATTTTAGTTTCCCAGTTTGTTCTCTACTTGTGGACTCTCCCACAGCTGCAGCCAATTTGCCGAGTGTAGATGTTAGTTCTTTTGTTAGCATGGCTACACTGACTTCGTTTTTCTCGTTCGGCAGGGGAAATTTGTCTTGAACAGTTAATATAATCTCCTGCAATCTGGGATTTGAGACTTTATGTGGGGTTTCTCAGATTTCACAAGTTGCCTTCTTTCTGTTCTGAAATTCGACCATAGCTTGCATCAAACCATAGCATAACTGCTCCGAATGTTACTCTCTAAATCTACGTCTTGTCCTGATAACTGGGCTGTTACATAAAATAAAGTCAATTTAGTTTTTTGTTTTACCATCGCAGTTCATTCATCTTTCTTGTCTATTCTTTCGTTTGTAGACGAACGTATTCCTTCAGTTTACAAGATTTTTCTCTTCACATCACATGAGTGTGCTTTCTGGACAGTTGCGATTGCTTGTTCAGACGTTTCCACTCAGCTTTCTAACACTTCTGCAAAGCGAACTTTGCATAAACTACCCTGCACAATCGTGAACTGCCTCCTTCACTGTTGATTCGACGTTCTGGTAGAAGGTATCTACGGGTTCGTCATAATAGTTTGTGGCTCCCGCATAGGCCGATACTATCTTTAGCCTGTATTGCTTGTTTGGGTTAATTACAACAGCCAGGACTCTCGCTAATGGTGAAAAACACGTCCCCGTTTTCCGGTATTTACTGCGGAATAAAAACCCTTCACCGTGTTATTTCTTCTTTTTTAGTCACCTTTAGCATAGAATATGCCCTCCAGCAATCTTCATGAAACCTTCTGTTCACCTAAATTCGTCCTAACCCTATCATATTCCACTTCACGTACGAGATCTCCTCTACAATTAGAGCTAAGCTTCCATTGCCAGACATGGTGCGTACGTTGATCATTACAGGGTCAAGTTGCAAAGGTGGTCTGTTTCGACCCAGATATTCTTAGCCCCATCGGCTGTATCGTTTTTGTCCCTCTTACCGTGTACAGGTTCTCTACACCTGCTGGGGACGTATGGGGTGCCATAGGCGATGCGGCTGGTCAGAAGTGCTTCAACGATGTAGCAGGTGTCCTGTTCTTTAGGACTGCTCTGCTGGGTGCAGATCCGTCGGATTTAGGGCATCAACTGCATGACCGTGGTGTTACGTTGTGGTAGTAAGTCGGTACCGGAGCCTTCTGCATGAAATGGTACTCCCAAAATACGAAGTAATGTGACTTGAGGTACTGGGCTGGATGCGATGCTGACGGTTGGGTCGGGCGTTGGGTTGGGAGGTCTACCTCGTGTGCGTGACCGAAGGACCTGTAACGCTGACTTGGTAAGCGAGCACACAAGGCCCCGTGTTTTCAAGTACTTTGTCACGCAGTCTCTGGTCTGTTGAAGTCTGTCCGGCTGTTCTCCAGCTGATCCCGTATTCGTCCAGATTGTAAGATCATCAGCGTAAAAGGCGTGATGTAGTTCGGGAATTTCTGAAAGCTGGAAAAGCTGTTGAAGCAGGGCATTATAAATAGTAAGGGAGAAATAACGGAGCCTTGAGGCAAGCATTTCGACGGTGTAGAGATAGTGCCCGTTTGTATTGGTCCCAGTCGAATTTTAGCAGTACGGCCTGACAAGAACGCTCGTACAAAATTGTACGTCGCTTCTCCGCAGTTGGTGTCTCGGAGTACTTGGAGGATCGCTTCGTGGGTGACGTTGTCGAAGGCGCCTTGAACGTCTAAAGCCAGGATGGTACTGGGGGTGGTTTTGCTGAGGTTTTTTATAATTTGTTCTTTCAGCTGCAGCAATACGTCCTGGGTTGACAGATGGGCGCAGAATCCGAACATAGTGTGAGGGTAGAGGTTATTATCGTCAAGATGTTCTGTCAGTCTACGGTTCACCAGGTGTTCGAAGAGCTTTCCAAGGCATGATGCAAGAGAGATTGGTCGAAGGTTTTCAATTCTAATTTGTTTGTGAGCTTTCGGAATTAGCGTTATGTCGGCGTTCCTCCACTGTGGTGGTAGGGTGCCGGCTAGCCAATGTTTGTTGAAAAGTGCCAGGATGAACTCCTGCGTGTCTTCGTTCCGGTTTTGTAGAAGTTTATTGGTAATACTGTCTTTGCCTGGCGTGGTGTTACGGGTCAGGCGCGCAAGTGCCCCCTGTAGCTCTTTCATTGTAAAAGGGGCGTCCATGCATGCGTTCGGTTCACCTTGGTACGGAGGGTGATTTTGTTGCCGCTGTTCTGTGCAGAATAGTTTGTTTTGTATAGTTCGCAATAATTGGTCCGGTGGGTTTGGGTGGTTATGCACCAGGCGTTGGATCTGCTGTTGCGTCGTGGTCATCGATGGTTTTGAGCCCAGGAGATGTCGTAGTATTTTTCACGTTCTTTTAGTGCTAAAAGTGCCGCTTAATTCGCTGCAAAATGTTCTGCAATTTTGCTTTTGCATTGTTACTGCATACTATGCTGCCTCTTTAGTAATGCGAGCTATATTTAGTTTTATTTTTTGGTTGGTTTTTCTGGTTTTCCAACGTTTGATTACTCCTCTTCGTGCTGCCCATAGATGGTCGAGGTGAGTGTAAATAACCGGAGTTTGAGTAGTCAAAGTTACAGTTTTGGTGTGGCATTGTATCACTTCCTCTATCTTTGCTGTCCACAGTTCAAGATTTTTTTCTACAGGTGGTAAATCAGTCAAATCTTGCCGAACCGCGGGCCAGTCTGTGAGCTTGGCTTGTCCTAGGCCGTGGCGTAGGGTGCCGTGAGCCAGTGTCAGGGTGATGATATAGAGGTCGCTCCCAAGATTGTCTGGTAGCCGTTGCCAATCAAATTGGGTGACATGTCGTACAAATGTAAGATCTGGAATAGTGTCCCTTGACACACTTGTTCCCAGTCTCGTGGTATAGGTAAGGTCGTTGCAAAGCACAAGCTACAAATTTTGTGTTGCTTGTATCCCCAAGGAACACTAAGGGGTTTGGGCCTGACTTCATGATTGCCTCCTCCAGAAGTGGGTTCATCTCCGTAAGGGGTTGGTTCAGTGGGCTGTATATGTTAAGGATGAATAGACTCCGCTGGCCAGGCTTCACCGGAATGATTTCTATGAAGGTATGAGCGATGGGTGAGGCGAATAAATGCTCTTGGGCGGTTAAATATTTATTAACTAACACCGCCGTTATGTCACTGCGATCACTCGAGTATGTTTCATACCCACGCAAGGTAGGTTGTGGCTTATCCGTTTCCTGAAGAACGAGAATTTCTGGAGGCGATGCCTGGATGTAGCTCTCTAATTGGGCTTTTTTACTTCGGAATGACCGGCAGTTTTATTGATAGATTTTTATTTGATTTAGTTTCTCCGCCATTCATCGGGAGTAGATTATGATGACGGTGGAGAGTCGCTAGCGTACTGCATCATCGGAGACTGCTGGGAGCCATCTTGGCGTGGCTTTTTGTGGGCTTTTTCAATGGTGGTCTCCAACTGGGTAATCCGAGATTCTAGCGACGGGAGTAAAATTTCTTGAGGTGACCGGTTTTTTAATGCTTACAGCCGCGACGCAATTTGGTTGATGAGGCCGAGCATATTTCCAGTACTTTCAGAGATTAGCTTGTTGACGACCTGGGTGGACTCTGTTATGAGGCTCACAACTTGTGGCAGCACCTTTTCTTCCATGAATGTCTAGGCTGGCTGGCTCTGGGACGGGTGGTGGGCTAGGTTGGCGCTGTATGGAGGCTTCCAACGCCTCTGTCCGGTTTTGCAAGTCGGCGTTTTGTTGTTTAATCTCCTTGAGTAGTTGTGTGAGTTCGGACGCCCGTTGTTTGTTTGGTGGTTGTGTGTCGGGCGTTATGACTGGGAGAGGGGGAAACTCTGGAGCAGCGGGAGCACTAAAACTATGGCTGACCAGCTTACCTTCTGCGCTGTTGTTCCTTGAGTAGTGGTGTGACGGGCCGTCGAAGCTTTTGGGATCGTTGGGATTAACCTCTTAGGGCAGTCCTTCCCAGCGGTGGAGTGGGGCAGAATACACAGTTTGCATATTGGCGCACACTGATGGTCACTGGCTGGGTGGTTTAGTCCACAGTCGATGCACTTGGGTGTGTCCGGGTTTGGGCACACATCTTGTCGGTGGCCCAGTTCTCCGCACAAGCGACACACTTGCACAGAAAGCCAAAATGGGCGGCATAGGTACAGAAGGCTTCCCACTTCAACGTAAAATGGGACGTGTGGACCTCGAAAAGTCAGTAGGGCCGCCGTGGTTCGACCCGTGAGGCATGCGTGCCGGAGCAGAGGCTTGTTGGCTTGCAGCATATCCTGTAGCGTCTCAGTGTTGACTTCCGGATCAAGGCCGTGGATGACTCCCATGCTTGGGTTCGGTGGTGGCTTCATGTACGGTTGGACTTCGTAGTAGGCTGCTCCAAGCCTGAGAGACTGAATTGCGCTTAGCGTAATGGCTTGTTCAGGATCCGGGGTGCAAGCAACAATTAGGTAATTGGGGCTTTGTACTTAGACGACTACGTTATCGTAGAAATCTTGCTGTGGAATGTGGCTCGCCGCGGCAATGCTGTGAGAAATTGCTCTCGGTTTCCACGCTGAAACGTTCAGTCCACTTCTTGGGCGGTACACGATCGTTTATTTATCTTTCGGTAGTCAAGGGGGTGGGTTTCAAGATATGGTGGTCTTCGCAGTAGCGTTATTTTGCCTTTTCTGTGATTGTGGCGCAGTTGACCTCTTGCGAAGCACAGGGATCCAGGGGTTGTCAGGTGAGCGCGTGCGCTCGCTCAGGGATCTATGTCCATGTCGGCGCAAATAGGCGGTGAGCTTGAAGCACGTGCACTGACCTGGATGTCTGAAACGCAAGCTCGAGCTGCGCTCGAGCTCGCGCCGCCGGGGCTCGTAGCCAGCTCTACAAAGTAGGCGCAGTTCGGTTGGTGAAGCGTTGGATCTTCTGATGGTAGTCTCTAGATGAATTCTGGAAGTAGCCGGATAATTTTGGTGTCGAAAGAGAGCTCGTGACTTCCGCTAGCCGATACTAATTATATTTTGGCTGGATTAACTCGAGGTTCGCTGATTGAAGGACATAAACGGCAGCCGAAACAGAGCTGTGCTGCTCGTGTCTTGGCCAGATATGTTTTTTTTTTCGTGAGACGCAGCGGCCAAATACAACACCAGGATGGCTAGGAATTTCTCGGATGAGCGAGTGCCGTTTGTTTCTCTAACCGGCTAACTAGCATGGATTAATCATGTTACTGTAGCCCCTGGTGTATCCGGGATAATAGTTTCTTCCGGAGCAGGCAGCACCCAATAACTGCATGAGTTGGGCCCAGAGCCAGACGCAAAAGAGCGAGATGGCGAGAGAAATGTCCCCCGGACAATATTTCCTGACACGCCTGGACTCATAAACGGCCAGCGTTTGTCGGTTGTCCGTTTATTACGCGCTGTTCTGAAATAACTAAATTAGCTGATTACTTATGAGGTCCGCTGTCACCTGGCGGTTGGAAAGGTTTTACTGCCAAGATGAAGTGTTTAGATAGGGAAAAATGAATTGTTAGAATACATGGCCAGAAACGCTGCTGAAGTTATATTAACGTCATTCTTCGTTTTTTTATAATTTTCCAAGCCGAAAAAGTTTTTATTGTGGGCGCGCGCTCCACCAACCACAACGACATTTTGGTAGGGATGCTCAAACGTTAGGCAACTCTTCTCCTTAAAGTTCGGAAACATTGGGACAACGACAGGGGTGCAAGGACTGTATTTTCGTATTTTCTACCTAAATGCCGATTCTAAATCAAGGCAGTCCTCGCTCTTGCGGTCGCGGCTATTGGTTTTATTTTCTGAGCGCCCAGAGGTTGTGGCGTTAATGACAATTTTAGCAATAAATCTTGTGTCACCCTGTGGCTTCGTCCTATTTTTCGTTCATTATGGTCGCTGCATATATGACGTAGCGCGGAAAGTATTTTGAGTTTTATCGCTTCGTAACATAGTTTCCAATATTTAATGATTGTATCTACATCCAATGCTTTTCCCTTCCCCAGCAGAATACAGTTATCTCCCGTTTTAACTAAATCGCTGAACTCAAAATGTCGATACTAAGACGCTGGACTGGGCTAGTTCGTACATGTTTGATTGGGCTAAAAACCAGCGGAAAACAAAGGACGCAGAAGTAAACGACGGGACAAGCTGTCCCATTGTTTTCTTCTGTCTCTTGTGTTTTCCGCTTGTTTTTATTCCAATTAAAATATCACTCTATTCGAAGTTTTGTCATGTTCACATCCTAACCCATGCATTTGAAGCCGCATTACTCGAAGCGCACGAAAAGGTTGACCCGCTTACAGCTACGTCACCAGGGGAGTCATCGCCGTGCAGCGGCGTTCCAGCGGTTCAGTCACGCTGTCAATATGGTAGGGTCTTTCCCCCGTGAGTTTCTCAAGCCGGACATTGTCGCTTCGCGCAATCCGATTTGAGAGAAACGGCCAAAATGCATGTTACGGTAATTGAATTCTGTTTCTGGGCATTGGCTAATGGCGTGGACGCGTCGCTGTGGGAACACCGACACTCGAACCGCAGAATTAACAGTTGTGTCGACAAGAGGGGCCAACAAATTGCTGTTTTGCAAACTTCAGTGCGGCACACCTCCCAAAAAGAGTCGCCAATTATCATGCAGGCACCTAGTGCAAAAGCGGTCCGTTTTGAAGATTGTGCTATGTACCCTAAATAAGCGCTGAAGCATTTATTCAGCGCTACAAACACTTACTCAGACCACAGCCATGGCATTACCGGTACTGTCCAGCGGAAATCTCTCATAGCGTTCAGTGACGCCCGCACGCCCCCTATAAATTTGCCACTGCCACTGCCAGTCTTAAGGGTGGCGACCACAGCCTCATGCAACGTTTGGTCAAATTGGAGCAATGGTTGCTCGCGCTTGGCAAGAACTTGAGACAGCCAAAGGTAGCTGGTTTTTGCACTTGAATAATATTTGCCTCATTGAACACATTGCGTTTTGACTCGTTGTTGTTGCGGCACAGTTGAAGCTGAACTGATTCAGCTTTTTTCTAGTGGCGACTTGTTTCGAAATATCGATTATAACATTTTTTTCACCGCACCGCTGACTTCGTTACAAGAGATTACTGTATTTCCTTTTTCTAAAATTTACTTCGCTGACTGCGTCAGTTAGACTGCGGTTAGGACGGGTTGCTTATATAGGTTTTCCACGCGAACTGTTTGTATAGCGCCTTTCTCTGTTTCTACATGCCTCTACAATACGGCCAGCTAGGGTTTTATTGACCTATTTTATTTGTATGATTGCCACCGAGGTGTGCATTACTTGGTTATTTTGCTATGTTTCAAAGGAGGGCTAGCAAATCATTGCTACAGTGACTTTTTGTTTACATTTTAACTTTCGCCTCTACATTTACAAAATTTGGCTTAGCGAGCTGCTTTAACCTATTAATCTATCGTAACAGCCCAGTGATAACGCGAGTCAGGTCTTTTAAGGATCACCATGTCGGGGAAGCTAGAGAAGTTTGACCAGCCTTGACACAAGCTGTGACTAGTGTTGAGACCAGGCACCCGTCCTAACACCGAAAAAACTTTCATATCTGTAAAACAATATTATGCGCTAAGTTGTTAAAAATTGGTGTAAACGCGCCAGAGAACTATATGAAAGATGATTGTAAAGAGTTACAAATTATATGAGAGACTCCCTGACGAAAATGATAATTTTATTGCAACACTTCTAAACAATCACACAGATTTAGCGAAAGGCTTACGAAGGAACAACTCACGAAATGTTTCTGCAAGGAATGCAACATTCTTCATGTCGTGTTATGTCTAGATGAAGCACACCTGTACAAAAGTTCAGACGTGAACACAGTCGTAAGGGCTAGAACAGAGTGACTGTATTTATCAGGGTGTCGAACCGGAACCGAACCGAACCGAAAACCGGAACTGAACCGGTATTTTTGCCGGAACTGAACCCGAACCCGAACCGTTATTTTTTGAGCACGCTGAACCCGAACCGGAACTGAACCGAAAAAAGAAATAACGGTTACCGGTTCATGCCGAAACGGTTCGACCCTCTGTTGTTGACATTGCACAGTCAATGCAATTCAGGCTTTTTTTTCTTTCACGTACCATCAACTTCGTACCTGCTCGCTCACTTCCCCCTCCAGACAATTGAACACTATCACGCTCTATGTAACAACAAGGGAAATGAATGAGCACCAATGTAGCAATGGTCTGTTGCTGCTGGAAGCGCGAGAGTAGTGGAAGCTGACCAAAGGAAATGTCATTCTCCGCAGCTTGCAGGGGATATAAAACGATTTTGCCCTTCCCTAGTTGCAACTTTAGTGGAGAAATCAGGCTGCAGGAGTGCTCCAGTGTGCAGCAGCGAAAGCCCGATGTGTGCAAACCTTTTCCATTTCATAATTTCTTTAAAAGGTCCGACACCTGCAAATTGTAATATTTGACAAATTTGACCGCAGGAGCTGCTCAGTGGCTAAACCGCTTGATGCTGACCAAAAGTGGCTTCGATGTCCCTTACCCACGACCATTTTTGGGGACAGTACCGTGGACAAGCTCCGTTTTTTACAAGTACTAATAACAACAGATATGTCAGGGAAAACTGTTAAGGTGCGCACTTAATCTCTTGGCAAGAAACTGCAGTCCTCGACCTTGTCTTGGAAGCAGCAACAGTAATAAAGCAGATGACACGTGCAGAAAGGACGGCCGGTACCTCACACTCTCCCATTCGCCGAGCGATCATCTTTTCTGCTTGTTCTGCAGTTTTTTCTCTTTCAGATCTGGTTTTTTTTCTAAGGTGCACTTGTACTGACTGCCCAACTCGCTACATTACTTCTACTGCTACTCGATCCGGAGGGGAGTACTGATTTGATTTGATTGTGGGGTTTAACGCGCCTACCCAGCACAGGCGATGAGGCGCGCCGTAGTGGAGGGCTTCGAATTAATTTTGACCACCTGGGGATCTTTAACATGCGCCGAAATTTTGTACACACGGGCGTTTTTGCTTTTCGCCTCCATCAGAAAAGCGGCCGCTTCGGCCGGGAATCGAACCCGCGACCTCACGCTCAGCAGTGCCTTAGCCACTGAGCCACCGAGGCAGGTCAGAGGGGAGTACTGCTGTGGATGAATTAAAGAGCGCCTACCCAAAAAAGTTCTTCTCATGCTCCGCGCGTAAAATTTCCCTTTCATTTTGTAACAGCATAATCTGTTATAAGATTACGCAATGTAGCACACGGAATGATGGCCGGGGGTCAGGCGGTACGATGACATACTGATTGTAATGCACACATCCAGTATAGCTTTCGCAAAAGGAATTGCAGTGGTCAGAGCAATAATGCAGTGACTGAGCGTTAACTAAAGCTTACTTTTAACAAAAGTGTGGCTAACACATTCAATAGGGTGACAGCTAAGAAATTATTCAGGGTGACCAAATGATCTAATTCATTGGTAGTATTTATGTGCCTGTAGTAGGGTTTTTCTGTTTTGTTACAAATATAAAAAAAATGTGCGCCATTGGTATTAAGCGCTGATATTTCAACACGCCAGTACGCAGACCTAAATTTAAGGCTTCAAGGTAAGCGTTATAGGCGATTCCATACCGACGATTGCGATTTCACCAAAAAATGAAAGGGCAGAATATATATCCCACCGTCATATCTCTTGGCGGTGGCTTTATGAATAATCGCTAGGACAACATAAAGTCTGGACGAGAAAGTAGGTAGTAAATCGTCACCACTCCATCTGTTTTTCTAATATCTCGTGATTTTTTAAAGTTTGCTTTGCAATTGCGCCACTGCCCTTGGGGAACAGCAGCATTTTGAATTTTTGTTTGTGTTTTGACTTTACTGTCGCTTTAAACTACTAAATGTTTTTTTTTCTAATTTCAGTGACAATTCAAATCATCGAACCGGTTCGCGAACCGGTTCAAGCTCCCGAACCGGTTAGCGAACCGGTTCGGCACGTGATTTTGTCGAACCGGAACTGAACCGGAACGAAATTATTTCACCCGAACCCGAACCGTAACCGAACCGGTATTTTTTTCGGTTCGACACCCTGGTATTTATATATCTATAGAATGTACTACCTTGAAGAAGTCCAAGGGATTAGAGTTTATGATAATTCTAGAATATCGCAGCCGGAGGGGGAGGGGTGCAGCTCACATCTCATTATGTTCTCGAAGATGCACTCACTGCGGACAGCCGTACATGATACCCTCTCTAAACTCCACTGGCATTTACCAGTAGTGGATTCAGGACACGTGTAAGAATAATTATTAGGAATATTTATTTACTACTTTTATAATAATGCCAAGAATCTTCTAAATGAATGAGCGAGTTTCGTAATCCGTGAACACTCCTTGTTTTTGAGGCGTATGTGTGGAGGCACTAACGATAATAAATTACACGCAACATATGCCTCAAGATTACTAAAGGCTCAGAGCAGCTTTTTTTAGTTAAACACTATTTTACTTGCCTGTTCTACCTGCGTAATTGAATAGAAATTTTGGTGTGAGAAATCAGTGGCTACACTGTGCAGCCGCTTTAGTTACCACAACTAAAAATTGTCGCAGATTGCACTACTGGTTTAGAGCTGGGGAAAGATTTTTTCTGCAGCTCCTCTCCCTTTGCGGAAACAGGGCAGTTGCACCTGACATTATTTCCGCACTTGTTGCCGAAAGATGTCCGTGAATGGCGGGTGCCCATCGTTTTGTAGGCTGCCTTTGCCGTTTTCCGAAAGGGGAAGTGTTAGCACGCGCACAATCCGGCGGCAACTGGCTTCACAACCTGGGCGTTTGTAGCACGATCTATTCTGGGCTCCCCACTTCCAAAGAGAGCGTGCGTGATCTGGTGAGTGGGAGAGCACGCGAGAGACCACGCCCCGAAAGCTGGGTAGAGTGTTTTGGACGGGGTAGTTGAATGATGCCCGGTGGTCGTCACAAAGGGCACGCCGACGTGTGCTCGGTGTTTTCTTCGCTCTGCATTGTTTTTTTATTTGCGAGCTCTTCACAAAGCGAAAATGACCAAGCACAAGGCTGGAAAACGTTGGCCTATCATCGCGAGGGCACACTCACGTGCGCTCCGTAGTCTCGTATTTTTTTCTTCCTTGGCGTCACAACAAAAAATAACAAAGAAAACACAAAAAAACTTTAGCAGTTTATAGATCTTTTCTTTAATAAAAGTAAGCATATATTTTGAAAAAAAAAAATGATAACAGAAAGCCGAATCTGCAGCCTCCAAAGCAGGTTGCATACCTGGTTTAAAAATATATGATTGAATTTTCACATTCATTGTCCTTAACGTTGGCAGCCAGAAACACCATTACTATTTCATGATTATAAAGCACTTATAATTAGTTCAAGTTATTTTGTCCTTCTCCTATAATTTTGCTAGGTGACTTAAATATCCCGAAAAAGCATTGCCCGGTTCTGATCTTGCCACTCCTGGTTTAACTAATGAAGCTGTCAGTTTTATTATGTTATATTATAATTTTGGCCTCACCGAAATTTTAAATGAACCTACACAGTTTTCTCACAACTGCTCTAACACACTGTAGCTTATTCTAACTACGTGTCCCGATCTTTTTCATTTCTTACTTTTTGCATGGATTAAACGATCACTTACTAATCAACTTGTCCCGCAAAGGCATAATTACTCATGCTCCGACAAAATCTAAATATACTCGCGACTACAGTACGGCCGATTTTTTATCTATTAACAATGCACTTGACAATTGAGAATTGCTTGGACAGTACATGCCCAACTTTTTCAAATGGTATGTTAAAAGTAATTGGACTATTTTTAAGTCTAAAATACAGTTTTTGTAAATACGTACCTACCGCTGTGCGTTATTTCCTGTAAGCATAGATCCCATTGGTTCAACGTATTGCTGAAACCCTTATTTAACAAAAAAGCGGCTGTTTGGTAACGCAACAAAAATTATAGCTTTGACGGTTGGTCTGCGTATCGCGCGTGCTCAGTCATTTAGAAAAATGCGATTGAGGATGACAAACGTGTTTTTTTATGATACACTTCCTATGCTCCTTGTTAACAACCCTAAGTGATTTTGAAACATTGTTGCTAACAAACCAGTGAATACAGTTTCATTACCGATTGTGATGGCGCCGGAATCCCGCCGTCTCAGTGTTGTGTTGTTATACTCAGTATATTCAAAATCATTTTCCCACTTTCCTGTAGTTTAAATGCCACATTTTGGTCATGCTCATTTTCATACTATGGTTGCTGTACTCTTCGATTTTGATTTCGTGGTGAAATTGACTAAAAATTTGAAAATGTCGTCGTCATCAGCTGTAGACGGCATCAACGCAAAGTTGTTTTTAAAAATAAAGAGATTTACTGGGCTGTTATACCATGTAGTCTATTTTTTCGATGCTAAATTTGGGGTTTTATCATCATCATCATCATCACCAGCCTATCTACGCCCACTGCAGGGCAAAGCCCTCTCCCATTATTCTACAATTACCTCTCGGTCCTGTGCCAACTGTGACCAATTTATCCCAGCAAACTTCTTGATCTTATCTGCCCATCTAACTTTCTGCCGCCCCCTGCAACGCTTGCCCTCTCTAGGGATCCACTCTGTTACCCTTAATGACCAGCGGTTATCTTGGTTTCGCATTACAAGCCCTGCTCACGTCCATTTCTTTTTCTTAATCTCTACTAATCTCTACTTAATCTCTACCTGACCCATTCCGCTCTCTTCTTGTCCCTTAATGTTACACCTATCATTTTCCGTTCCATTGCCCGTTGAGTCCTTTCCAATTTAAGTTGAACCCTCTTAGTGAGCCTCCAAGTTTCTGCCCCGTAGGTGAGTACCGGTAAGATGCAGCTGTCATACACTTTCTTCTTCAGCGACAATGGTAGGCTGCTATTAATTATCTGAGAATGTCTGCCATATGCACCCCACCCCATTCTGATCCTTCTAATTATCTCTGCCTCATGGTTGGGATCTGGGGTCAAAACTTCGCCTGAGTAGTTATATTCGCTTACCACTTCCACTGCCTCGCCACCTATCTCAAACTGGTGTGCTGTCCCGAGGTGTTTGATCATTACTTTAGTTTTCTGCATATTAATCTCCAAGCCCACGGTTCTACTTTGTTCGCCCAGTGCGGAAAGCATGCTTTGCAATTCGTCCCCCGAGTTACTTAGCAAGGCAACGTCATCAGCAAATCTGAGGTTACTCAGGTATTCTCCATTCACCCTTACTCCCACCTGTTCCCAATCCAACGTCATGAATACTTCTTGTAAGCATGATGTGAATAACATTGGAGAGATGGTGTCTCCTTTTATGACACCCTTCCTTATAGGTATTTTACTGCTCTTCCTATGGGCTCATCTGCCCCCTGGTTCCGTAATGCCTGAATGACTGCTAGGGTTTCGACCGAGTCAAATGCTTTCTCATAATCTATGGAGGCTATATATAGCGGTTCAGTGTACTCAGCGAAATTCTCTATCACCTCATTGATCGTGTGAATATGGTCCATTGTTGAATAACCTTTACGGAACCCTGCTTGTTCTTTAGGTTGACTGAAATGTAAGGTTGCAGAGATTCGGTTAGCGATTACCTTGGTAAATACCTTGTAGACGACTGACAGTAAGCTAATCGGCCTGTAATTTTTCAAGTCCTTAATGTCGCCTTTCTTATGAATTACGATGATGTTCGCGTTCTTCCATGATTCCGGTACCATTGCGGTCATTAGGCATTGCGTATACAGGTTTGCCAGTTTTTCAAGTACAATTTCTCCGCCATCCTTAAGAGGTCTGCTGTTATCTGATCCTCACCAGGTGCTTTGCCTCCTTTCATTTCTTTCAAAGCCTTCCTTACTTCTTCGGTCGTTACTGGTGGGATGTCTATCTCCTCTGAACTACTGTCTCGTTCGGCATTATCCTGTATGTCCCGGCTACTGTACGGATCTCTATAGAACTCCTCGTCCACTGTGACTATTTTACCCCTATTTGTGAGGACATTGCCTTGCTTATCCTTAACTGCATACATCTTATTTTTCCACACGCCAAGACTTCTCTTCACTGCTTTCAGGCTACCTCCGTTCATTACGGCTTATTCGATCCTCTCCATATTATACTTCCGTATGTCAGCTGTATTTGGGGCTTATTACCTAGCGAATGGAAGATGGGTAACATTGTGCCTATATTTAAATTTGATAATCTGTTTTGCGCGCCTAAAATACTGGCCGATATCAATACCGAGTGTTTCTTGTAATATTTGAAGATATTCGAATGTGGGTAATTTTCTGGAAGATAACTAATTTTTTACCCCTGAGCATCATAAATTCTCTAAAAAAATTCTTGGGAAGTTTACTTATTTGTTTCATACATGACATTGCCATTGGTGTATATAACGGCCAGTGCATTAATAGTAGTTTTTTTATTTCTCTACGGCTATGATTTAGTCAATCACCAATTACTGTGCACGAAGTTAAGCTAACTAAATGTAGATCCAAACATTCTTTCTTTGATTGAAAATATTTTACTTAGCACAACTCAGTTTGTACCCGCCAAGAAATTTGATTTCCTACACTGCGTAATGACATCAGGGGTACCACACTGTTCTGTGCTGGGTCCATTGCTTTTCTTTATTGATGTTAACGACTCATATTCAGTTGTTGCTTCAAAAATTAGGTCCTTCTCAGACGATTGGGTATTTATAGAACTTTAACTGTAGATTCTGACAGTTCCATACTTAAGAGTTACCTCTATAATAATACTACATGGTGTAACACATGAAAAATGTGTCTAAATACTAACAAATTCAAAACATTTCGGTTTTCAAATATTCCTGATACCTCCAATATTTCCGTCTACTATATCCAGGGCTCTAAACTAAAACTTGTTGCTTCTTAAAAAATATTAGAAATTAATATCACCAACAACGTTTCTTGGAAACTACATGTACATTTTACTCTTAACAATGCGAACCGTATGCTTGTGTACTTGTGATGAAATTTCTCTTTGGCGCCTTGAGTACGCGTGTTCGGTGAGGGATCACCATTATGATTATCTAATTAACATGGTGGAAATGGTACAAAATCATAGTACACGCTTCATCTTTTCTAACTTTGCTCGGACATCTAGTGTTTCTGCTACGAAACGAACAATAAACCTTCCCAACCTAGCACTACGCAAAAAATAAATTCCCTGTGTCAGCCTTTCTTAAAATTTATTTTCCAAACGCACCCCACAAAACTGAACTTCTTTCTGCGCCGTGATATGTATTATCCAGCATTTACTAAAGCCATAAGGTGACATTCCTCAATGCAACACTAACTTATCTTTGCCTCTCTCATTCCCAAAACTGCAAATAAATGGAACCGCCGGCCCCCTGCAATAGCTAGTATACTCGATGTAGCCTCATTTATTATTGCCATCGAAGAATTCTTTGTTCCTTATAAATGCATTTATGCTATTCACTATGTTGTGTATGCTATCCGCGTTTTTTTTGTCCGCTAATGTTTTTGTTGTTGTTCCGTGGGACTTGTTCACTTTTCGTTTTTCTGGTAATCACAATTACCACTCCCTTTTGTAATGCCCTCTAGGCTTTCAAGTTACTGAAATAAATAAATAAATACCACAGGTTTTTCCGACCACTGAAAAACCTGCGCAGCAGTAAATGCATCTGTCTATTGTTTAAATAGGAGGTGGGTCACCTCAAATATAATAAGTTTCTATGGGCACACGCCGCGAGTGCTGAGGCGTATGCGTCATGTGCTTCACAAAAAGAAAAACAATTCTGTGCAGTTGAGGTTACAAGAAAAATTACACCATCTCGCCAAAGGAAACAATGTGAAGATGGAAAGCAGAATTGTTTGCGTCCATTCAGCTAGTCGGACCGCGCAGCGTGTCTCAACAGAAGCAGCAACTGAGGAAGCGGTGCGCGGACCGGGAACATTATATAGAGCTAGCGCAGCTGGCGTCGAGGGGCGGTTGCAGGAGCAGCGCTCGAGCTATCGGTAGAATCGCTAGTCTCCGTCAGCGTTGGTGAGGTAACGGTTGTTGACATTGGTGCACCTGCTGAGCGAAACGTACACGCCCTCGTCTTCACACCTTTGTCGTTTTCTCTTTCTTCTATTTCAGGGATTCCCCCACGGGAACATGACGACGGTTGTTGAACGCGAAGCTATCTCGTGATGGATTCTTTCGTGGGCCAGTCGCTAGGGGCATCCTGCCACAATCATCATCAGAGGCGCTGCGGACGGGGCATGAACGTGGCCCATCTCCCCGAGCAAGATACGATAACATCCTCCTCTAAAGTGTTCACTTCGTCTTTTCCGTTGACGTTCAGCTTTGCGCGCCCTAATGTATCAGTAGCTTCTTGACTTGTTTGAATATGATAAGGACATCAGGCGCATTCGTAGCACTTGCTCCTGTCGCGGATTTGTAGCACAGCGCGAAGAGCACCGAGCACTTCCCATTGCGGACAGAGAGTCGTGGGATCGAAGCCGGAGGCGCTAACTATTTCTTTTTTATATAGTGTAGGGGGAGAGGTGCGGACAACGGATGGACGCCAGACATAGCCTCGAGCAAGACATGCTTTGCATCTAAAAAAGTGGACCCAGCCATCAGTACACATGCTTCTCTCAACTATGCCAAAAAACCAAAGCACGCTTTCATTCACTGATTTCACACATGCTGCATGACAACCTTAGCACTCACCAGAAAACAACGAGTCACTGTGCACACAAATTATCTTTACCGGAATGTACTGCAGCTGCCTTTCACACTACCAGCAAATGAGTTAGCAAGCAAAAAATAAAAGAGTGTTCTGTGATCATAGGGCAAGTTATGAAATGTCTAATTTCGAATCCACAAGCACTGTTTTTATGATCAGTACAAAACTCATCAGCATGATGCCAGCGGGTATGTGCACGAGCACGTTTTGTCCGTTTCTTGTCCGGTTTTATTTTTTGCTTGACGACGGCATTTTTCAATGCGTTGACCAACCAAAATATGAGTATTTTGAAGACTTAAAACACCAAGGCTCCATCTCGACACGTATGCTTCCTACTGAAAATGGTTATAAATTGATAGCATACTGAAATACTGAACTTGGGTTGGAGTGTCAACACGTGCGAAGTATTTTCTCGCCGTTATTTTAAGTACAGGTGCAGCTGTCAATATCAAACCACATTCTCCGGTTCAACAGGGCGACACTTAAGCCACTAAGTCGTCATAAAATTTCAAAAATCCAGGCTTGTTGAAGATAACCAACAAATAAAGAATAAATGGTGGGGCACCACTATACGAACACCTAACTGGAAATTACAAAACCGACACTTAGACCTACAGAACTACTGAGGTGTGTTTCCACAATTGTTCTGGCGTTCCGAACTTGATACTCAACCTTGAGACTCAACCCAGCCATATGAGCAAGCTTTGCAGCTATAAACGTTACACTATGGTGCGTCCCTTCACCTTAAGCACCCTTCTCTTCCACTCAAAGCACACTCTTGCATAAGAGCGTGAAATGTTAATTGTAGCCTATTGAAACACTATCTCCGGGTCAGGTTATCATCACTGAGTGTGTGGCAGCGTGAAAGATGCTTAGCCTCACTCCCTTTTATCCCAGCAAAGGTCCGGCGTCTTTGGGCGCTATTGATGACACCGGCGCGACACCGTGTGCCGCTGCTCTGGGTACATGTACTGCGCGTGAGAACTTTTATGCCAAAACAATGCTTATTAATTTATCACACGCTCAAAATGTGTCGTCCTAACGGCTTTACAGCTGAAGTTATTTTGAGTAGGACACATTTCGCAGTGTCGAAGAAGGGATTTGATCGGTCCGCAAATTACTTATCACTAACGTAATGTGCCCCATTTTCTAAGCCTGCACATTTGTTTCAGGTAAAAATGTTGGCTTTGGGTTAAGCACACTGATTAGTTCTACTCTTCACAGCACAATCCGTTGGTTACTCCCACTTGAAATTTGTCTCCCTTTTCATTTACCCTATGCACTCTAAAGAGATTTTCTTTTCCGGTTTTATTTAACTTGACTAGGAAAAAAGAGGTACTCCTAGAGATGACAGATAATGTACAAGTGTTACTGAGCCGTTTTCGTTTTTTATACGTTGCTGCGAAAAAGACGCAGGTGAAACATTGCTCTCACAGCAAGTGTTTGCAATGAAGAATAAGATTTTTCCTATTTTACTCTTACTTTTCATTAAAAAAGCTAGCTTCTGATCAAAACTGTTGACTAATGAAATATTCTGTAGTGTTTCCAAAGTATTTCAATGTTTATATATAGTAAAATAGTTAAAACTTCCTTCCCCTGCAATAAGTAGCATGCAAAATACAAAAGTGGCAACATTTGTTATGGTGTTTCAGATGGTGCGCTTTCTAGCCCCCGTTGAGGCAAGTCATGTAGAGTGACAGCTCAGCAGAATCGCGGGACGGTACCGTGTCAGACAGGTTCCCCTGTGACTAGACCGCACCGCCCACCCTAGCTGTCTTCCAAAGCCTCCTGCACCGCTGCGCACCACAAAGATGTCTCGAAATACATTCTTCCTCCACGGTGACCCATCCACCCGGCCGCACAGATCGAAATATTTTGCCTCAGTGCTCACCGACAATATGGGCCTCCAGAGGATCGAGTGCTCCGGAGCGTTCCAATTTAACCACCTTTGAATGACGGCATATACGTAGAAAGAAAACATTCAACTGTTGGTGGCGCAGTATGAGGTTGCGTTGAAAAAGTTGCGGTGCTTAGTGATCAACCCCAACCACAGAGAAGTAGCGGTGAAGGTTAACTAGGCACTACCGAAAGACACTGACGACTTCACGATCCGTCAATTCCTACGTTTCGGTTAGTACAAGGGGTGGTATACGAAGGTTGGTAAAAACCTGAGGTCCCCCACATGACCATAACCAAAAGGGTTTTATGTGATCCGGTCGACTCTAACATCCCTCGAAGCGGCAGCGCCCGGCCACTATAAATGGCAAACCTCTCCTAATCGAAGTTCCAGGTCGTCCACTACTGTGCTTCCAGTGTAGTACACCGGAAAATCTGCAATCAACCTTGGTGTCGCGCGAGGTGCGCTTACAGGCACTAAAAGGAGAACTGCAGGCAGGCTTACACTACCACACGGGGCAGTCAACGTCTGCGAAAAACCATGGGGCGCTCTTAGACGCCCATAAAATGGGGGCCATGATGAGCGCCGAGCCATCATCAGCCTTTCCACCCCACCGCATCCTCCAACCTCCACGCACGTGCCTTCGCCTCCACTGGATGTGACAAAGGATCTTGGCCAGCTAGAGTGGAAGGAAGAAGTGAAGAACAAAGACAAGTAGCTGGGCCCCCAATCCTCAAACGCCCTCAAGCCAAATGTGCATGCCAACACTTATGCGAGGCAAAGCAAGACCACCCTCCGCTGTCGAGATTACCCCTGACAAGACGAAGAGATCAAGAAAGCTAGAGCATACCAGCTGCGTCAAAACCGCCACCCTTTTGCCTCGGGCGCGACGGTACGAAAACACAAAAAAACGAACGTCCGCTGCCAACACGCCTTCAAATGAAAAGGCGGGTACACCACAAATTCAAGGAAGGAAGGAAGAATGTAGAAGGAAGGCAGGAAAGGTAACCTGGCTAGAGCCTAGTTTGCTATCCTGCACGTGTGAAAAGGGAAATGGGCAAAAAAGAGAGAGGAAAAAAGAGGAAAAGTTGGCCCAGAAACGTATGCCCAGCACTGAAGAAATGACAGTGTTTGACACTGGAGGCTCTGAGTCTATACCCTAGTGTTCAAGTTCGTCACCCGTAGAAAGCGTAATATTTCCTTAGTCGCCTTCTAAGCGGATGACAGAGAATGCCAGTAGCACTGAATTGTCTCCTCCGAAAATGGCCGCCGAGAGTCTAAGTTCCTAAGTGCTGGTGACAGCTTCTTCCTTGCAGGCGAGTAGCGTGGGCACTCGCATAAAACGTGGTGTTTCATTCCTATTAAGTACGAGTAAGCATTTGTGAATGCCACCTCCAGCCAGAAACCACAAAGAAGAGTTCCGTCAGACCGTAGGAGGCCTAGTGGAATGGGAAGTTGCAGGCGCGGGTCAGAGGCACCAATGCGTGCACATAGGAAATTTTCTGGAGACCATTGGGAGATGGCTGTTTGTCGGGCAAGAATGCCAAAAGCCCTAGCTGAGTCCGTCCTAAACAATGGGGTCAGTACAGTTGTCGCCATTTGAAGCGCCAGCCGGGCGGCAGCGTCTGCACCTTCGTTGCCGCCAATGCCGCAGTGGCTAGGAAGCCACTTTAGGGTGACATCCTGACCCGGCTGGGCAGCACGGCTGTACACCATCTTATTTCTGTCAGGAGCTGTTGGATAGGTCCCCGGCACAGAGCCGACGGGAGTGACTGAAAGGCAGGCTTCGAATAGCAGAAGCTAGCCCATCTGCGGCACAAACTTTGCTCGATGGTGTAAAGAGCCCTATGGATGGCCGGAAGTTCTGTAGTCGTGGATGTTTTGGAATTGTCTATCTTTAATTTGCTGCACAGTAAGAGTCGTGGTATAACAACAGCTCCTGCAGAACCCGATGATGTTACCAAGTCATCAGTGTATACATGGGTTCGGTCACTGTATGTCTTTTGCATGTACGTCAAAGCGCGCTGTTGAAGTGCCGGAACTCGAAGATCATGTTTTTGCAGCTCCTGGGATGTATAGACACACTCAGGGACACGAATGTAAGATGCGTGCAGTAAAACAGTCAGGTGAGTCCTCCACCTCACCCTCCTTAAAGTACGATGGTTTCTCCCCCAATTCATTTAGGCTTGTCACACTTACTGTCGTGAGAGTCTTCTCCGCAAAGCGGAGATGTCGGACGATCAAGTTACTTGAAGACCATATTATCCAAGTTGGCTTCCTCCAGGAAAGCCAACTTGGAAAGCCATCGTGGGGAGGGAGCACCACCTTTTCTGTGTACTTACACCAGCTACCATAACCGCGGGTGGGAGAATTTGTTTGATGTACTCCGCCTTCGCATGTCAAACTTCGGAAATGTGTTTCTTGTGGGGGGATGACTTCCATGGCGTCCTCATATGAGGGGACGGGTCAGCGAGTAAGGGTAAACCGGACGTATCGGTGGAAATATTGAACCAAAGCTGCATCTTGATAAATTCTGCCTCAAAGCAGGAATATATTAAAGCACGCTATATGCATTGGCTCGGCCAGTTGGGTCCCGCTTGGACAGTGTTTATGTTACTAGAGATTTGTTCTCAGAGGTGGTCCACTACGAGGTCACACTTGTCCTGTTTGCAACCACGGGGTCGTTACATCCGACGTCCAACTCGGCGACACTTTTCCTGCTCCAAAGCAATGTAAGCATTAATTATTATATGCCCCTGTGCGAAAAAAAACTTTGTTGGTTAAAAAACACCAAGGAAATGAAAAATATCAAATTAGTTGCTGTAGATGCCGCCGCCGGGGAAGAGTTTCAGAAAAAGGTGTAGCGCAATGCAATGCCCATAGGCGGAATCGAATCTGTTGAAGGCAGAGCCAAGAAGTGCATTATTTCCTGAAATAAAAATTATGGAATGATCTGCACCCACGCTATTGGGAAGCCCTAGTCTGCAGTCGAGAAATGCAGGTTGAGTACTAGGTACAACCTTCAAACTCATTCGAGCCTTCGAGAGACAACGCGGGGCTAAAAGAACCTTATTGAGGTTGAACACAGTCATGTTCCTGCTTCCAAGAGTGGGAAGTAGCTTCCGCATTCTATGAACACCTTTTGCGACAATTGAGCACCGAAAACAGTCCAAACCCATCCCAGAGGAAATACTGCAAGACATCGCTGAAGCGTGAGGAGATATTAGGAAAATAATAAATACGCCCGTAACACGCTGTGCTACAGCAGACGATACAAATCTGCAAAGAAACAAATCCCCGTGGCAAGATAAAATTGTTGCCCAGTTCTACTCAACATTTCGCAAAGAACTTAGTATCCTTATTCTCGCGAGTGTCTTTGAAAGCATACGGAAAGATCAGCTCCTGCCTCCATCCATGGTGGGCATCTTGTCCTTATACCAAGAAAATCGTTACGCAACTTCACCCCAGATGTTATTGACCTCCGTCCCATAACATTACTATTAGCTGACTACAAATTACTCACAAATACCTCCCCCAAACGACTTAAAGCGGCACTGGGAGGCATGGTAGGCAACCATCAGACCTGTGGCTTCAACGGCCAGTCTATCTTCACCACTTTACACCAGATAAGGAGCACGTGGGATGTGGCATCACTTGGCATTACTCTGTTGGCTGTGTTTCAAGTGTTCGTATGGACAGCTTTCGACCAAGTAACGATCCCTAGGTACTTTAGCTTTTGGGCAACTTAGGGATTGTGGACGTGATGCGGGAATGAATGAAGACTTGTTGCAACGACATTACCACCAGACTTGTCCTAAACAGTCGCCTGGCGTGTTCATTTGAGAAGGCAGATCAGTTTATTAAGGCTGCTGGATGTCTTCAGTTCTCTTCGGAATTCTAAGGAGCAACACAACCCGATGCAGTCAAAGGTGATGGCAAGATGTGGGAAGCAGCTGAGAGCAGTGAGAAAGAATTCAAGAAATAAAAATCTACATTCTTGTATTACAGCGCACTACAAACAGGACACATGGAAGGACGCAGACACAGCGCTGTACAAAATCTACAAACAACTAAAAGGCCGAAAGCAAGTCTGGGCCTGTTGAGCCAATATACGTTACGTGCAAATAAAACAATTCTGTTGTCTTAAATCTACGGTATTATCAGCTGTACACTTGTATCTTCCCTGTTACTGACGACATCAATCAGGACTTCTACACTTTGCAAAAATGTTTTAAAGACCTCTAACAAAATTATCGCTGTGTGTACGCAGTTTCTACACAATAAATTATATTGTATAGAACAAAGAAAAGTGCTTTTTTTCATTGCTAGTTTTATTAAGCCAGTTGAAGTTCTGAAGATCGCACCTACTGTTTGATTTGGCTAGACAACAACCCGAAACTAAGGACAAGTCCTTTAAGTAGTCTTCTACTCGTGTCCTACTTGTGTTAAGTTCTTGTACCTTAGATTTTCTGGTCTTTCTCTACTTGTGTGTATTCACCAAAAATGTGACGCCGCCTTACGTTTCTGCATTTTATGTAATCCCCCTGCAGAAACCACCAAACATGATGGAATGGCTTCAAGCTCCCATTAGATGTACCATTGTACCATCCACTCGATCACGACACGTACAGCCAAGGAAACATAGAAAAAAGCAAGCAAACGAAGCATCAACACCACCATCGCTGGCACTCACTAGATTAAGATAATTATAAGAGCTTGGCAGCTGCCTTTTTTTTCAATTGCGGGCAACACTCTTAGATGGCTATATATTCGAAAGAACCTTGGTAGTAAATAGTTTGTTGCTGTCACCTTTTTCGCTCTAGCTAGCTCATTTTCGTTATTCCTCCAGTCGACACTACGTAAACAGAATTGTAGGTTTTTTACTACTTTCCTGTCTTGTCGGCGCTACACTGATATCGGCGCACGCCTTTTTGGGCAATATTTATGCACAGAACACAAGAAAAAGACACTGCAGTGACACAGCGCTGTGGCAACAACTTTTTTGTCCTTTTCCTGCGTGATGTGCTTAAATAATGCAAACAGAACCAATGGACGATAGTCAGAAGGTGTGTAGCAATTCATAGTGCCTCTTACATGGGGCACCAGAAGGGTGTTAGGGGTTCAGCGGTTTGAAAAGCAAGAATCGGCAGACTCCTGAGTCTAACCACAACCTGCAAACAGCCCGCACTCCACATTTTCCCACTTCCGTATCCCCATCAGCGTTCTAAGCAATCGAAATGTATATGTAGTGAGGTGTAGGTAAAAAGCTCAGCCAATCCTGTGAAAGGATGGTGAAGCACCTGCTCACGAATGCCGAGAACAAGACAGAAGAGCAGAAAATCTCAGTTCAGACAAGGTGGTAGCGAGACGGTTCATCTCGCCACCAAGTATATTTAGAAGCCAATGTAGCAAACAGATTATGCTCAGCCTACGAGGCTAAACGTCATTTATAATGTGTTGCTAATGGATCTCACTGACCATTAAGCCACAGAAAAAAAGTAAAATACTACTACTTCGTTCAGATTCGTGTACGTGCATTTCCTTTTAAAAGGACTGCTATTGAAATAATGTGTTTAGATGAGGTGGCAATGTACTAGTGTTACTGGGGCCAGCAACATAAGGATTTTCACCATCTTTGTAGTTGAGGAAAGCCAAATAAAAAACATGTGGCATATGCACGCTCACCTCTTTTTTGCGCAGGAACTTTGAAAAAGTTTTGCTGGTGTTACAAGCAGCCAATTGCAAATTGACGTCCGCAAAACACGCAGCACACGATCATCCAACTGACACTTGTGAATCACAGAACTTCACCTGTGCAAACTGCGGTGGACCGCCTACTGCCTCTTCTAGGAATGGTGAAACGTTTAATATGGAGAGATTGCTGCCTCGAAAGTCAACGAGACAATCACCTTCCCATAGGCGTGAAAGAGGTTCCCCTCTTTCCACCTGAAGAGGTATGGGGACGCAGCTCGGACGGAGGCGGAGTGGCGTCTGGTTTTGTCACCGACCCATTTCCGAGAGTCGGACTTGAACCCCCTTCTGACCCCCCTTGCCGATCTGATTTAGGCATTTCCTTGAAGACGAAGTTTTGATAGAGATCTCACTGCCTTTAGTGGAAACTGTGGTTGTCGCACTGCTATCTTGCCGTGATATGCTCGACATGGGTTGTTGCGGCGTTATATGCTGGTGATCCTTGTGGGTAGATAAGAAAATGTGGCGTCGTTTTCCGCCGGATCTCTGCGAAGGCACCACGCCTGGCCATCTGTCGCCATCGTCATCGTAGGGAGAGCGCATCCGGTAATAATATGGGATCCACTTGAGGGTACTCACGGCTGCTTACTCTGCCGCCTAAGTTGGCGTGTAGTAATCACCAACAGTCATGGTGCGGGATTCACAGGAATGGCAGTTGCCCATCTGGCGGGCGTTGCGTTAAGAAAATAGTGAGTTGAGCTGAACGCGGTGATATTCCCTGGTCAGCTAGGGCTGACTGAAAATTCAGCTGGAAAATAAATCATGACTCAGTTGAGCGTGTGGTCGAATTGGTCGAACTTAGGCCCCTGCAGCGTTTCATGAGCTTGTATTGGCAGCGAATGTTCTCACCAGCCTCCAATCAAAGGCGGTCGGCAAACCTAGATGCTTAAAAATGTTTTACAACATAACTGTCGTACGAACAAAACTCGGGTGTAGTTCATAACCTGCGAGCGCCATTTTTGGGGAGAATGGTATCAAGCAGTGGTTCGAAAAAAATGCGTTTCCTTCTTCCCCACTCAAGATAACCAGAAGGCAGTTGAAGTCGTAGGCGTCTCTGTTAAGGTGGTCTCTTGAACACAAATGATAAGGCTTCTGTAAATGATTTGCGACCATGGGTATACTTAGTGACACATTCCCTGAATGTTAGGTCTTTCCTTTGAATACGGGCGAGAAGGCTCGAGTATCTCCCTTAAGCACCATTATCGTTTTTGTTGTCGACGTCATTAGTCTCACAATGAAGGATGATTTATGTCATTCCCGGTGGCAGAAAGTACTGAAGGCTGACAACGTCGCGGATGTCAGCTCCTGGTAGCATCAGGAAAGCCGGTGAGCGGGCTTAAAGGAGAAATGTTCCTCCCCAAATATTGTTTTCGGGAACCCGCCAATCGCACACGGGGGGTATAAGCAGAAAATTGCAAGACCAGTCGTGTCGAAGAGGTGCAGCAGACGCCAAATATAGTAAAAACTCATCAAATCTATTTTTTATCAGCTGCATAAATGCGAACGAACTCAAAGAACGCTCTTTTAATCTGCTTTTTGCGATGTATCGACCTGTGTGCTTCAAGAGTGGAAGCTTTAGGAAGAAATCTTATGGACTCAAGGAGGGGTGCCACACCGAATTGCAAACCAACGTTCAGAAAAAGCATACATGGGAAAGAAACACAGCAACGACGCACTCTATATATTGGGCACGAGGGGAAAGAGCCTTTAAAATTAGTTCGGAAAGAAGCGGTCGCGGACAAAGACAACAAGGCAGCACATCCTGTTCAAACGCCAGTGTTGGGGATAATATTAAATGACGGAAATGCTAAAACGCATAAATTGCAATTTCCCCAATGGAAGCCTGCGTCTGTAAGGGAGAAACAACAATCAAGTACATGCCGCGACAAGCAGTGTGAGCTCTAGAGCACCTCCGCACAAAAGTATGAAGGCTCGAGAGAACGTCCTTGGGGTCAAGGTCAAACAATGCATAGCGTACCCTTTGTGGTATTGGGAACCAGGGCGATACTCGGCAGTGTTTGGGGTCACTCAACGACTGGAGGTGCGGCAAATGGACGCTTGCCCACCACCGCCATCAAGTAGAAGACAGCGTCAAGTCTCGTCTCGCAAGCTGAATTCGCGGAGTGGTATTAGCACTATTAGCACTCGGCATCGTGGACCTCACAATTGGACCTAGGGCTGAATCCGCGCAGATATTTTGGAGATGGGAAATTTGTAAATTGGAAGGAAAAAAGAAAGAGAGGTGGCAGTTGGTGTGTGCGAGGCTTCAGGGGGGAATAGAGGCAAAAAGATAAAAAGGCAGAGCAGACGTGCGAAAAAGAGGGAACTATGCGCGCCCCTCGTGCACACAAATTTTGTAGAATACAATGTGAACAAAGACACCCGGGCTAGAATCTAGAACAAACGCTTGATCAAACACGCTTGATCAAAAAGGTAAGTATCAACATTTGTTTTCAAATTTCCACTGGATAGAATGCGTACGACATATGGTGTCACAAAAGGCCAATATATACAATCTCGCTATGAAGCAGGCGTGTTCAGCTTGCTAACCGCTGAAACAAAAAAGAGAGAAGGAAGAGAAAGGTTAAGGGAAGAAAAGGTGGTGGATCATAGTGATCACTACAATCATTGTGATCACTATGATCACTACAATCGTAGTGACCGCGGATTACATATCTAGGCTGTTCGTGTTTCAATACGCAATCTCACCCAAGCACCATATGTTGCTTATGTGCTTCAGACTGTGATTACCATGCGCGGTAGAGGCCGATGCGCACGACAAGCCTAATGTGGGCGTAGCAAAACGACAAGGTCATTAACGCGCCGGGGTATCAGGCACCTCCGTTCATTCAGCACATGAATCGCAGTCATTTTTTCGGTGCAGGTATTTGGACCATTCTTCAGAGGATTAAATTCCTCTATAATTTGGCATTAAGATTGTTCCTACTCCCTGAAGCTGGTAAAACTGTGCTGCAGGACTGTGACTTTTCTATCATCGAGAGGGTGATTTTGCTGCGGTAGCTGTCTCGACAAAGAAATGTAGTTTATTGCTTTGGTGTGACAACAGTGATTGTTTAGCCACATTTGGAAAGGTCCATTAGTCTGTCCTATGTGACGCCTATTGCATCCGCGAGACTCCACTTGGTGAACAGACTATTCATCGTCAAATCAACACCGCACAAAATATCTGAAGTCCAAATGTGCGCTGATTGCTCTCCTCGCGGTTTGCATAAATTTGTACGTCAAATATGTGTTTTCGCCCCACGGCTGACAGCCTAATTCCTAGGTATGCATGCTTAAACAAAGCTTCTGTGAACAGGATTACCTCCTGTACTTTTTGCATGCCTGTTCACAACATGAGGATGATCGCTGATAATGCTGGGAAGTCACTCAATCTCCTTGAGAATTCAACTTTTCGCTCATTCTCCTTGAGAATACAACACAGCGTGAAAAGTTAAATTATCAAGGAAAATGAGCGAAAAGTTGAATTCTCAAGGAGATTGAGTGACTTCCCAGCTTTATCAGCGATCATCCTTATGTCGTGAACAGGCGCGGAAAAAGCACAGGAGAATATGTTGTTCACCGAATACCATCCGCTGCAATTTGATACCAGATTTGGCCCGGAAGACATCGTATTTGGTGATTTACCAAACTTTTTTTCCGAATCGGCTGCGATGCCTACAGGCTTCGCGCGGCCGACCGGACTCAGCCGCTGGCGGCTCCCGGCCCTTGCGGCCAACTTCAGCGGTGCATCATGGACTCAACGACAGATATGGAAGTGAGTGCGACATCAGAGAAGGGGTTGCAACTTGGCAACAACGAAGGACGAATGTGTGTGGAAGTGCCTGGTGAGGACTTCGTGCCCAACGATACGGCGGGATGGACGGGCCACAGCCGACGCACCAAGCGCGTCGGTACCAAGCTGAATCCAAGTGAGTCCGTTTGGTCGTCTGAACATGAATCCAGACCGAGGGAGTGGGTCAATTTCGCGAAGACGGCGACAGCGAGAATAATGAAGTCGGCACGAATGCCGGCAATGCCACGCGAAGAGACCAAAATCATCAACCGATGACGTGGTGGCTTAAATGTCGCTCGCACCGAAGCTACGGAAATGGTGGTGTTGGTCGTTGCAGCAGCCCAAATTTGCAAGGAAGAAGCAAGGATGGATACCATTAGCCCAAACCCCGCTCAGAACATCATCTTAATAAGCACGCCAAGCGAACAGCGAGCCGAACATTACAACAGAGTGTGTAACCTCACAGTGGGGGAAAGAGCACACCCAATATGCATATACAGAGCAGCAGCAGAAGCAACAGCCAAAGGCGTGATCACACGAGTTGGTGCCACCCACACGGACGAAACAATCAAGCACAACATTGTAAATAAGATCAACCCCACCGTGCTGTAGGCGCACCACATTGGAGGCACGTCTGCGGTGATAAAACTGTTCGACGGGACGAGGGTACCGAACTATGTCAAATACGGCCCAATGTTGATGCGGTGCGTCTTGTATAGCAAACACCATGACGTATGCAGACAGTGCGGGAAAGTCGGGCACCGGGGTGACGTCTGCCCCTTCCCCAAAACACGAATCTGTATCCGATGCGGATCGCCAAAACTTGACGAAGACCACGCTACACGCTGCAAGCCGAAGTGTCAACTATAAGGTGGCCAGCACGCTACCGGCGGCCAACAGTGCACCAATCGTTTCAAGACCCCGTACAGTGAGGATCAATTTGATGGTTATCGCGCAGCACCGACCAAGCAAGACAACAGCGCCGCTCCACGGCACTTTTTTTTCATTCGCCTATATGAGACTATGCTACCCTCTCTCACTCCTTGGCTGTTGTATACAATTTGCTCACCCCCTTCTGCAAAGGCCGACTGCCACAGTTCTTTTTTTCATTCCTTTTGGAATGACGTTTCCGCATTTATATTTAAGGCAATTTGATAACACCGAAGATACAACAACATTATGGCATTGCGGATGCAAATTACAATTTTGTTTACACTACAATGCCCCGGCATGGTGACATAGTTGCCCTGTGAAGGCTGCGTATCAGTTTGAAGTGTATCGCTGATGGGAAAAAATAATAAAGAAAAAAAATAAACGAGCGTGGTTGTTATGGTTTCTGACGGCAGTTCGCGCACTGCACGGAACAGCCAAGGCAGAAGCAAGCATAGCATAATCCCGCTGTCGCTGATGTAAAATATGTCACGCAAAGGCGCTGTCGTCACCGTCGCTCGGCGCTCTAGCGATAACCTAAAAATTGATCCTGACTGTACTTTGTGAGAAGGCGACAATGGGAACCCCTACAAACACAAGAACAAGAACCAAAAGAATTTAGCGAGGATTTCGCAACGTTGCGCCGAGAGCGCAGCGACCGCCGAGGGCTGCAATCCAGAGGACAGAGTAGCGCAAGTGGCCGCCAGGTTCGCTCTCTGTCGAGGCCCCGGCCCAGGCCGGGAACCGGCGCTGGGAGACAGCTGGACTGGCGGCGTCGACTGTGCGGAGCGGAGCCTGGCGCGGCGACGGAACGGAGAACGGGATACAACGAGGACGTTCGAAATCGAAGGGCGGCCCAAGAGACCAGCGCGGGAACACCCATATAAAAGTGGGCTGGGCCAATGAGTCTCCCAAAGCTGTAACCCCTGAATCCCCTTGCCCCACTCCATCACATGTTACACGAAGTGAAAGCGCACTGGTAAGAGAGTTAAAGAAAATGATTGAACAAAAAATTCCGCAAATCCACGAGTTAAAGAGCAAATAAAAAACATGTAACACACAGCAGAAATCGGCACAAGGACACAGAGAAATACCAGTAGCTGCCACGTGTGAGGGACCCCATAAAATGCCGAAAAAGAGGTCGCTGTCTTCGACACTCCCCAAAACAAGCAGATTGCAGAAACGCCACAGATGGAAGCAGAAGAAACCCCACAGGATATCAAGCAGCAACGAAAATAATAGGAAGGCAGACAAGCAGACACAATTAATACCAAGTGAGGCGGCCGTTCTGGCAGCATTAGGCAGGTTGGAAGACCGTATCACCACGCTGCAGGTCACGCATGATCGTCTTACGGCCGGAGTAAGCGCCATAGAAGTTCGCAACCGGTACTGCACTCAATAAGGAGAGGGCTGAAAGGCTGAAAGAGACCATTGCAAAGAGGCTAGGTCGCATAGACGTCATCCCAAAAGATGGCACTGAATCCCACCAGTAAGCGCCAAAGGAAACGGAACGACAACAAGAAAATTTGTCTACATTGGATATAATTGGAAGTGCAGGAGATTCAGAGACAAAGACATGGAACTCATCTCGGATATCGGAAGACGAGAAAAGTACTGACAACCAGTCATCATAACATTACAGGAAAATAAAGTAAAGCCACTTTTTTCACAATATATAACTTATACGGACCCAACAGAGAAGAGCACAGCCATCCAAGTACAAAACCCACTGGCGCCTACGCAGCACGTCACGGCACAACATAGATGTGATCACACACTCGTGGAGATACAGCAAGAGAGATTGGAAGGGCAAGACACATATTTATACGGAACGTCTACTGCTGATAGGGTGCTAAACATTCATGCGACTTTGGTGCACTTGTGGGGAACGCGAAGCAAGTAGCGAAAGACAGACCGCTCCTAGTTCTAGGTGATTTCAATGCACCACATCCGATGTGGAGTTACAAGCACGCATCCAAGAGGGGCAAACTCTTATACACGGACAATATGGAACATGAAGCGCAAAAAGAATGGGACAAAAGAACTAACGACGACAGCGCTGTGTCGTCGTTAGTTCTTTTGTCCCGTCCTTTTTGCGCTGTGTCGTTAGTTCTTTTTTGTCCCGTCCTTTTTTGGACTGCATGTTCGATATGGTCACTATAAACCAACTAGCCCAACTTGCCATCCTTCTGCCATACATTTCCAGTACAACAGGCTCTTTTCAGTGTTTTTACTCCTAGTCATCGCTGTGTCGCCGTTAGTTCTTCTTTTGTACCGTCCTTTTTTGCGCTGCATGTTCGGTAGGGTCACTATGAATCAACTAGCCCAGCTTGCATCCTTCTCTTATACAAGCGATGGTGAAGCATGACCTGACACTTCTCAACAGACCCCGAGTTCGAACTCGAACCGGCAACAGTGTCACCAATGACAATGAGGCAAATCTAACGTGGATGTCGGGAACGCTCGAGACGGAATAGAAGTGTGACGACGTCAACCTAGGCTCCTACCACAAGATCATTACATCGATATACAAAGCAGAATACAAAGCAGACCCGAATACAAAGCCGAGCTAGAGAAAGCAAGTCACATATTGGGACAAGATGAGGCAACATACCCAAGAGCTTCGCGCCACAAAAGTAGTTTAGACAGAAGTCGAACCTCCCATTGAACCATATTCGGAATGGGCCAAAAGACAATGGGAAGCCCTTCACAGGGGATCAGAACAACAACGGAAACACGCTTCCTTGACACCAAGCTTTCCCACATGTGGGCAGCCAGACACTCGCTGACCCGCAGGTGGAAGTGTCAACAACGAAATAGAAAGCTCGTATGACGCATTACACTACTAAACAACAGATAGCAAAATATGCATCCAAGCTATGCAGAGAAAAATGTCAGAAGATGTGTGAGAGCCTTCAAGGACCGTTATCTGTAGGTAAAACATGAAAGCTACTAAGACATTTACGTGATCCAACACAAAGTAAAACAACAACGCATCGGAACCTGAAGAAGGTACTAAACACGTATAAAGGCAGGGAGCGTAAACCCCTGAAAACCCTAAAAAGACGTACTTGCGAAAAAAGAAAGGAATTCACCCCCCCAAAGAATACGAGGGACCCGAAACGGAAGAGTTAGATCTATGACTCTATGATTTACCATCGCAGAGTTATGGGTGGCTATCGACGACTGCAACAAAAAAGCGCCCCCGGCACGGCCAAATTTACGTATATGCTACTATATAACATGTGTAGTAAAACTTGTAAAACAACAAAGAAACTCTTAGAGTACATCAATACTGCCTGGGAGAGCTCGACGTTGCCGGTGGAATGTAGAGAAGCTGAAGTTAAATTGATACCGAAACCTGGGAAACCCCTATCGGTGGACAACCTTAGGCCGATAACGCTGCACTCCTGCGTCGGGTAGGTAATGGAACGCATGGTCTTGCGGTGACTCCAAGAACATCTAGAGGCCACGAGACCAATGCTGGTCACCATCACGGGTTTCGAAAACTTCTCGGAACACAAGACATCATGATTCAACTTCACGAGCTGGTGGTCAAACACGCAACGCTGGCAGGAACAAGGGCCATTCTAGCCTTAGATCTCAAGGGAGCGTTTGATAACGTAATCCAGGCAGGCGTGTTACGGAACCTTAAACAAACGAGATACGAAGGCGTGACCTTCCACTATGTCTGAAACTTTCTAATGGGCAGAACGGCAACGTTGGCAATAGGAGGAACCAAGTCGGACCCCCTATTACTAGGCGATCGCAGCACACCCCAGGTATCAGTGATCTCACCTCTACTCTGAAATCTCTCTATCCTGCCCTTGACACGACTATTGGAACAGATTGAAGAAATCGTCCATGCGTTTCACACTGACGATATCACAGTATCACCGAACAGAGCAGGGTCTGAGAGGTGGATGGAAGAAACATTGCAGCAAGCAGCGAAGACGGTGCATGAGTACGCGAAGTCGTGCGTCCTGCACTGTGGCCCCCAAAAATCTGAGCTCTTAGTAGTCCAACCGGGTGATAACAAGAAGACCAGTAGTCAAATCACTGTTCAAATAGACGGAGTCTATACAAAGCCCACCCAACAATATCGTATACTGGGGCTCATACTGAAGACTTACGTAAAGCGGACGCAGCCCTTATCAAGATCAGAACCACCACGAAACAGGTACTGGGTAATCTGACACAGGTAGACAACAAGATTCGAGGCATCAAAGAAGATACGGCAATCTGCCTTGTCCTGGCTTTTGTCATCTGGCGGATCACCTATTCTGCACCGTACCTGCAACTAAGACACAGAGGGAAGGACTAGACACATTTTAAAAAAAGGCAGCGAAGCAAGCCTTGGGACTCCCCATCTACACTTCCACCAAACGGCTGCATGAAATGGTAGTCCACAACACCGTGGACGAGTTGTTGAAGCCCACCTGTGCCACCAGAGGATGCGATTTAGCTGCACCGAACACGGCAGAAAAGTCCTCCAGAAGATAGAATGAAAGAACGGGCTGATGCCAACACCGGCCCTCATACTAGAACACTGGCGAGCAGAAATCACGTCGAACCCCTTCCACGTAATATGACGCTGTGAGAGGACGAGGGAGGAAGAAAGACGCGAGCAGCAACTCTTCAGAGTAGATTCGGGAAAAACCCTCACGTCTTGTACAGTGACGCATCCATTCAACAAGGAAGCGACAGAGCAGCAGTGGCCGTAACATCTCGGAACAGGCTAATTACCACGGCATCCACGAGGACACGAGAGACCCAACCACAGCGGAAGAAGTGGCCATGGCACTATCGCAGCTTCAACCTGGCGTCGAAGTCGTTGTCACTGACAGAAAGAAGACCTACAGCAGCTACCGGAAGGGCACGATCTCCTCCTTGGCAGCAAACATCATGAACAAGAGAGAGCCACCAGAAAAGGTCGAGGTCCTATCGACACCCGCTCACTCATTATTTGGCAACACAATTGCCTACTACTACGCCCTAGAGATGGCACGCTGGGCACAAGAGGAGGCAAGTGGAGGAGACGACCAGACTCCCATAACTATCTTCAAAGAGAACAGAAATGTGCAGGGAGGTCAGGCGCGCACTGCCAGCACCCCGACGTACACTAACACCGAAAGAGCAGACATTATTAAAAAGAATTCAAGCGGGGTCGCTGGCCCCCCAACATTGCTACAACACCATGTTTCCACCACAATATGCAGACACATGCCCCTTCTCTCGCCAAGAAAAAGGCACCTTGCGACACGTGATTGCAGAGTCTACGTCACTCAAAGCCCCATCCCCAAACAACACCCCCCCTACCTGCTTCCCTCAAAGAGCGATGGGAGATCCTATGGTCCAGCGCCACCGAAACGACCCACGCGGCCGTAGTGGCCCGGAACCTGGAGGTGCTGGCCATGTATGGGCCCTGTGAAAAAACGACCACCCCGTCAGAGGCGGCCTCAACGGGGACCTCAATGGCTCAAATAAACTTCTCCCTATCTATCCATCTATCCTTGAGAGTGTTGAAGTGCTTCTTTTTAATTTGTATTCACGTTTGAAGGGGTATTAGTAAAAGGTAAGAAATATTTACCTCGGAAACATTCTGATCATTCAAGCGTGAACATTCCAGCAGTGTGTTACGACTTAAGATTGCCGCCCTAATTATGGCATCGTCAACAACAGCAGGAGGGCAATTTGGGTGACGAGATGTCCCGTAATGGGCTTTGTTTCGATCGAAACTTTCCGTCCTGGGAGCAAACTCTTCTAAACCTATGTCTTTGCAAACAAGGAATGCCCGTCTTTCAATGATGTAGAAGATAACTGCGGAAGCAGAGGTACTGCTGCCGGGATGTCGGTTTCCTGCATACTCGCTTCCCTGCAGGGAGCCCGACTGCACATGAATCCCAACGTTCAAGAAGCTATTTTCTTAAAATCTTCTGAAACCAGAACACTGAAAAAACGTGACAGGAACAAAGAGAACACAGGACGAGCTTTCACTCAAAATAAAAGTGTAATCAGAAAAGACGAACAATATTTACCCATGTTGGTACAAAACCTACACTCGCCAAAATGCTAAAAACAATATGTAAAAACCAATGACGTTTCGGGGCCCATACGGGTCTCCGGTTAATATATGAAGCGAAAAGCTGCTCGGCCGTATTTACACATGCGTAGAGCGGTGCAAAGCGCTTGCGTATGTTGTAGGCATGGGACCACGTCCCCTATTAGGAGCATGCGGGGTTGAGTGGATGTTGAATGATTCACGGAGTAGTCGGCTTGATAGTATTTTTTCGGTGGCATGATGCTGAGCGAACCCCAAGCGATGAAGTGGCCGGTTACGTTTTGTTGTTCTGCCATGGCGTTTAGCAGGGTGCGGCCGTTAGCAACATCGTTTTTGTGCTACTACGGGTACTTAGGTTACCATTTAGAGAAAATAAAATACGCGCCCAGAGTGGAGACCGAACCCAAAGCCTTCGGATTTAATCTCGAATGTCATACCGATTCGGTTATCTTGGCGGCTGTGTCCTGCTTCACTTTCTGGGGTATTTATATTTACTAGAACCGTATCTGACACATGACGGTGGTAGACAGCGCCACTTTGACTACACAGAGAGCGGGCGATCTCCTTTTAAGCTCTCGGGCATGAATCGAAAGTTTACAGCCAGTAATGAGCATTTAACTGGCCAGAAGCCATCTTAGGCTACAAAGCTGCCAGAACCGAGACTCTCGCTAGGCTCTCGCAGAATAATAGTTAGGAAATTATTGGCTCGATGAGGAAGTAGAGAAAGATATGTCGGCATTCCAAAACTCCCGAGGATGTGTAGGGGTGTTGTGAGGCTTTTTCAGTACGGTTACTTAAGTGACCAAAATTTGAACACACGTGACAAGGAAAGGAAGAAAAACACGCGCCCAGAGTGGGTACGAAGCCACGCCTTGCGATTTCACCTTGAATGCTTTGCCAGTTCTGCTAACAAATCTAATGGCGTGGGTGGGTCGAGCGCTCTGGTCGCATGTTTTTCTTTATTTCTTTCTTACGTATGTTTACAACATGGTAACCTAAGTAACCGTACTAAAAAAATCCTAACAACACGGATGATGTAGACTGGGGTCCTGTCTTTCTGCATTTCCTCAACGAGCCCATCATTTCCTAACTGTATTATTTTGCAAAAGCCAAGTGAGGGTCTCGGTGCTGGCAGCCTTGACGCCAAGGCAGCATAAGAAGGCATGCCGCCAGTTACCCGAACATGACAGGCTGTACACGTTCTAGTCACACCCTGGGGTTGAAAAAAAGGTCTCCTTCACCCCGTGTCGTAAAAGTGGCGTTTGCTACCACTTTCAAACGTCAGAAACAGTTTTAGTAAAAAGAAATATCTCAGAAAGCGAAGTACAACACCGTCGCCCAGATAGCCGAATTGGTAAGGCATTCGAGATCAAACCCAAAGGTTGTCCACCACTCTGCCATGTTTTTCTTTCTTTCTTTCTTCCTTACGTATGTTTATGAAATGGTAACTTGAGTAACCGTAGTTAAAATCCTAACAACACCGCTATGCCTTCTCGAGTATTGTAGACTGCCGAACTGTCTCCCTGCATTTCCTCAAAGAGCCCCTCATTTCCTAATGATATTGGTGTGCGAAAGCCAAACGAGGGTCTCGGTTCTGGCAGCCTTGACGCCAAGATAGCATTAGAGGGCCTCCCGCCAGTTACCCGCTCACGACAGGCTGTAGAAATACTAGTCACACGACGGTGGTTGTAAAGAAGGTCCCCTTCTCTCTGTGTAGTAATAGTGGCGCTGGGTGCCACCCTCAAACGTCAGAAACAGTTTTAGAGAAAGTAAATACCCCAGAAAGTGAAGAACACAGTCGCCCAGATTGCCGAATTGGTAAGGCATTCGAGATCAAATCAAAAGCTGTTGGTTCGGCCCCCACTCTGGGCGTCTGTTTTTCTTTCTTTATTTCCTACGTATTGAGAAGACAAGGTTCACCAGAGAGGCCGATGTTTAGGGCGACCGTTTATTCGGAGGCTCGAGCAGGGAACGCCCGATTACATACACCATGATGATGAGTATTCACAGAGATGAGGACGAAGTGCTAGAGCACGTTCGCTAATGATGGTGATAATGTACAGATGAAGAGGAAGCACTGATGGCAGTCCGATGATCCCCCACCAAGACCGACTGTGCCAACCGGTGCTGGTAGATTGCCCAAGGATGCTCACACTTGCCCCCCCCCCTTGCAGAGTCGGCCGCCTGGCCGCGAGTCATTGTGGAGCCCGGCGTCTTAAGGGCTTGAGGAGAGATGCATGGACTATTTCGACGGCACGGCGACGATGGTCTGTTACGGGGCCTATGGGTGCTATGCGGTAATTAACTGCAGAAGTCTTTTAGAGGACGACGTAAGGGACGAGAAAACGCTAAAGGAACTTCTCACTAACACCAGGCTTCCGTTCGGGGTCGATCACTTCATAACCAGGATGAAAACGAACAGTGGAATGTGTCGAGTCGTATCTTGTCTTCCTGACTTGCTGATGAGCTTCAGTGTGCAAGCGTGCTTGTTCTCGGCAATATGCGAGCCGTGAAATGTACTGTTCATGGGTTGGTGCGTCAGAGGAAACAGGGACGGAGAAGAAAGTTGACTCGAAGGTATAGAAAGGTGAGCGGCCGAAGACGAGAAAGAACGGAGAGTAGCCAGTAGTACCCTGACGTGCAGTGTTATAAGGAAAGGTGACGAAGGGGAGGATAATGTTCCAGTGGCGATGGTCGGGGCTTATATACATAGAGATCATGTCAGAAAGATTTCGGTGGAAACGTTCGGTTAAGCCGTTTGTCTAGGGATGGTAGCCAGAAGTAGTCTTGTGCACAATGTTGGAGGCACGCAGGAGCTCCTCAACACTGGTCGCCAGGAAGGTTCACCCGCGGTCGCTAAGAAGTATGCGTGGTGCACCATGGCGCAAAATGATGTGATGTAGAATGAATTCGGCGACTTCTGCAGCTGTCCCGGAGCATACAGGTGCAGTTTCAGCATAAATTGTCAAGTGACGACCGCCGTCACTATCCACCGGTGACCGGACTGCGTGATGGTTAAAGGTCTACAGAAGTCGATTCCGACCGTCTGGAAAGGCGCGAAGGGTCAAGGTAAGGGCTGAAGCAACCCGGCAGGTGGAGCGGTCGAGCGTTTGCGACGCTGGCAAGATGCACACGACGAAACGTATTTTGCGACAGTTGTTCAGATCCCAGGCCAGAAGTAGCGGCTGCGCACCCTGTCATAAGTCTTCGCAAATCTAAGGTGCCAAGCCGTGGCATCGTCGTCACAAGCTTCTAATATCGATGTGCGAAGGGAACTGGGTACGACAGGGACACATTTGTGGCCGGTAGGGTGGTGGTTGGGACGGTGAAGCGTGCCATGCAGGAGCTGGAACTTGTCGAGTTGACGGCGAACACGACTGTTGGGAGGTTGTACGCGGCCGGTAAGGTAGTCAATGATAGGACCACAGTATGCGTCGGCTCTCTGCAACGAAAGAAGTTCTGGGGGGTCTTCCAGGGCAGGAGACGTAACGGGTGCTATGTGGAGTACGGTTTTCGGGACCTCCACAGCAGGTGACGGAATGGTGGTAAGAGGGCATTGAGACAGGGCGTCGGCATCGAGATGTTTCCGGCCGAACTTATGTGTGACTACGAAATCATACTGCTGCAGGCAGAGAACCCAGCGGCCTAGGCGTCCGAACAAGTTCTTGAGATAAGACAACCAACACAGAACGGGGTGGTCAGTTACGATGGTGAAGTGGCGGCCATAAAGGTATGGGCGGAATTTTTGAACAGGCCACACTGCTGCCAGACACTCTTGCTCTGTGATGATATAGTTTTGTTCAGCACTTGTCAGGGAACGACTAGCATAGGCAACTACTCTTTCCTGATTTTGGGCGTCCCGCTGCAGAAGGACAGCGCCAAGGCCCTGACCGCTGGCGTCCGTGTGGAGTATTGTGGGGCTGTTTCCGTCGAAGTGGCGCAGAACAGGTCGAGATGTGAGCTCGTCCTTAAGTGCTTGAAATGCTGCTTCACTTTCGCTCGACCAGTCGTAGGGCGTGCCAGACTTTAAAAGCTTGTGTAAATGAGAAGCAATGGTCGCAAAGTTACGCACGAAGCGATGGAAGTAAGAAGCCGAGCCGAGGAAGCTCCGTAGATCTTTTAAGGGGAGCGGACGAGGGAAATCGACTACAGCGGCGATCTTGCCAGGATCAGGTTATATGCCCTCTTTGCGGGCCATGTGGCCCAATACCAAAGCAGCATTTCTTTGCATTAGGCTGAAGCCCAGCGCGGGCAAGGCACGCTAATACTTCTTCCAGACGCTTATGGTGCTTCGAGAACGTGGACGAGAAGATGCCAATATCGTCAAGGTAGCAGAAGCACGTTTTCCATTTTAGGCCGCGGAGAACTGTATTCATCATCCGTTCAAATGTGGCCGGAGCATTGCACAGCCCGAACGGCATTACGTTGAACTCGTAGAGGCCGTCAGTTGGAGCGAATGCCGTCTTCTCTTTGTCCGACTCATGCAGCGGAATTTGCCAGTAAGCGGACCGTAGGTCCAGACTGGAAAAATACTCAGCGCCTTGAAGGCAGTCCAGAGCATTGTAAATGCGAGGCATCGGGTACACATCCTTTCGAGTGATCTTATTTAGCGCCCTGTAATCAACGCAGAAGCGCACTGAGCCACCCTTCTTCTCCACCAAGACGACAGGTGAAGACCACGGGATTGCCGAGGGGCGTATAATTTTGCGCTTGAGCATGTCGGCCACATTGTCGTCAAATATTTTTCTTTCTGATGGTGAGACACGTAATGGACGACGGCGAACAATGTCGGGGCCATTAGTTTTGTTGCAGTGTTCTGTGGTAGAAGTCTGCGAAAGAGAGTGGGAGCACGAGTCGAAGGAAGCTTGGTATTCAGAGAGCACGTCTAGAAGAGACTTTTTTTGGGATGGAGTGAGATCGGGGCTGATGACGGCACCAAGAAGAGGTGTGGGGGAGGCAAAAACTGAATTGGGTTGACACTGTGGAGTTACGGCAGGTGGGAGAACGGCGGCAATTTCGTCATTACTGATCCAATCGTGCAACCCTTAAACAGCAGAATTACGTCTGCTGTCGTATTCTGAACAGTAATGAGTGCAGTACCTTGCGTAAATCGGACAAGACCCACAGGGACTGTAATACCACGCGATAGCAAACGAGCAGAGGGCACCACAAGGACATCTCCCCCAGTAATGGCTCCAGCGGAAATCGACAAGATGTGCTCGCAGCTAGCAGGTATAACACAATCTGCTGTCACAGTCACTGACTCCGTTGAAGCGGAAACAATGAAATCTTCTGTATCCGAGATGTCGATGGGGGGTTGACGACATGAAATGATAGCAGACATCGAAGAGAGAAAGTCCCAGCCCAATATGAGCTTGTGGGCACAAGGAGAGAGCGCAGCACACAATATGTGGTAAGTAACTCCGGCAATCATAACCGTAACTTTGAAGTATCCTAAATGTGTAAGGGCACTCTCATTAGCACCGCGCAAAGATGGCCCTACGTAGGGAGTCTCCACTTTTCGTAAACGTGTACACAAATCGGCATGGATAATCGAAATGCTTGCTGCCGTATCAATCAAAGCTTGTACACAAATCCCCTCAACCTATACCGATAACATATTAGCTGGATGACCTGGGGGAATTTGAATTTTAGAAACTGGTGCAGTTTTCCCCAAAAAAACTGCAGGGCCTAGTTTCACGCCAATTGGTTAGTCTCATGAGAGACAGGGCGAAGAGTAGACGACGTGCGGCGATACGGTGACGGAGATCGGCGGCGCACTTCTCATGAATCGTGATGAAAGGCTGGTTGGCCAGGTGGAGACGACGAGCGTAGCATAGGAGGCGTATAGGACCATGGACGGTAACCGGAACCAAAACGGAAGTCATCCCGTTCGTTGACATCGTAGCCGCGTCTTTCGTCTTGCTGGTGTCGCCTGCAGAAACTATAGATGTGACCAGGGATTCCACAATAGTAGCACGTTGGCCGGCGAGTGTGGAGGTCCTCGCGGTTGTGTCGCCACGTCGGCTGGAAGGTCTGCGGGCGGGAGACCGCAGGAACGGCTGCCACAAACCCAGGGTGAGGCTGAGCAGCGATTGGCGCCAAGGGCAAGGGCGTTCGGCCTACGACTTCGCAGTACGACGGGTTGGTTGCCGCTGTCGGTAGAAGGGACGCCGAAAGGCAGGACATAGAAGCTAGCTCCTTTTGAACTATTTCACGAAGCCCAGGTGCAGGAGCGCTGCGACGAACGCTGGCACTGCAAAGTGATGGTTGGTTGCCGATCTCTTCACGAATGATGGCACGAATCATCGTGCGTAGCTCATCATTGGCGAGATAGGCAGGTGCCAGCGAGTCATTGTGTAGGCGGATGGATTGCAGCTCGTCCAATCGTTGACACGTCGCGACCACATGGGCTACCATTGCTGGGTTCTGCATAGCAAGAGCTGAAAATGCAAACTGGCCGATTCCCTTCATAATGTGATGCACCCGATCTGGCTCTGGCATATCCCCGTTGACCCGACGGCACAGCGCAAGAACGTCCTCTATATACAACGTATACGTCTCTTGGGCATGTTGCACGCGATCGTCCAGCTGTTTCTTCGCGGCGTCAGAACGAGCAGCAGATGAGCCAAATTTCTGGCGTATCTGCCCAGTGAAATCAGGCCAGTCAGCGATTCGGTGCTCGTTGTTGAAGAACCACTTCTTGGCTGCTTTGTCGAGGGACCACGAGACGTTCTGCAGCTTAGCGCGGTCGTCCCACCTGTAAAGGCGCTGACTCGTTCGTAGCAATCGATCCACTCCTCAATATCTTCGCCACGAAAGCCAGCGAACGATGGCAGGGTCGCGCTGCCGGGTCGTAATGATACACTGCGGCGGTGCCGGGTTGGCGGCAGTGTTGGCCAATTCTCGCGTCATGGGCATGGCTGGGCCAGGCAACCGGTGACCGGAACGCAGCTCCAGGAGTGGGACCGAAGAGGCACGAAGCGCGACCGAAACGCACCCTCCACCACTTGAGAGGGCAAGGTTCACCGGTTTGGCCGATGTTCGGGGCTACCGTTTATTCGGAGGCTCGAGCAGGGAACGCCGGATTACACACACCATGATGATGAGTATTCACAGAGATGAGGACGAAGTGCTACAGCACGTTCGCTAATGATGGTGATAATGTACAGATGAAGAGGAAGCACTGATGGCAGTCCGATGATCCCCCACCAAGACCGACTGTGCCAACCGGTGCTGGTAGATTGCCCAAGAATCTTCAAAGTATGTTTAAAATGTCGTAACTTCAGTACCCGTAATAAAAAAAGCCCGACAACACCCCTATGCCTCCTCTGGCGTTATAGACTACCGACCTATCTTTGTGTATTTCCTCAACGGGCCCCTCATTTTGTAACAATATATAAATATATGTATGGGTAGTCCGAGTGGCACTGGCTTACCATCCCCCAAACGCAGGAAACAAAAACACCTGAACATAAAATACCGCAGAAAGTGGAGGCTAAAGTAGCCCCGCCGGTAGCGTAGAGGTGATCGCACCAGACCAGTATTCTGGAGGTCGTGGGTTCGAATCCCACGTGGCAGGCATTTTTTCTCCACTTATCTTGAGCTTATACATCCTCCCCTTTGCTTTCCGAGGTCTTCTTGACTGCCAATTCTTATTTTCTGTCCTATTTTCATCGAGCCCCTGATTTCCTATTCAGATTCGCTACATATTTATATATATATATATCAGGGTGTCGAACCGAAAAAAATACCGGTTCGGTTACGGTTCGGGTTCGGGTGAAATAATTTCGTTCCGGTTCAGTTCCGGTTCGACAAAATCACGTGCCGAACCGGTTCGCTAACCGGTTCGGGAGCTTGAACCGGTTCGCGAACCGGTTCGATGATTTGAATTGTCACTGAAATTAGAAAAAAAAACATTTAGTAGTTTAAAGCGACAGTAAAGTCAAAACACAAACAAAAATTCAAAATGCTGCTGTTTCCCAAGGGCAGTGGCGCAATTGCAAAGCAAACTTTAAAAAATCACGAGATATTAGAAAAACAGATGGAGTGGTGACGATTTACTACCTACTTTCTCGTCCAGACTTTATGTTGTCCTAGCGATTATTCATAAAGCCACCGCCAAGAGATATGACGGTGGGATATATATTCTGCCCTTTCATTTTTTGGTGAAATCGCAATCGTCGCTATGGAATCGCCTATAACGCTTACCTTGAAGCCTTAAATTTAGGTCTGCGTACTGGCGTGTTGAAATATCAGCGCTTAATACCAATGGCGCACATTTTTTTTATATTTGTAACAAAACAGAAAAACCCTACTACAGGCACATAAATACTACCAATGAATTAGATCATTTGGTCACCCTGAATAATTTCTTAGCTGTCACCCTATTGAATGTGTTAGCCACACTTTTGTTAAAAGTAAGCTTTAGTTAACGCTCAGTCACTGCATTATTGCTCTGACCACTGCAATTCCTTTTGCGAAAGCTATACTGAATGTGTGCATTACAATCAGTATGTCATCGTACCGCCTGACCCCCGGCCATCATTCCGTGTGCTACATTGCGTAATCTTATAACAGATTATGCTGTTACAAAATGAAAGGGAAATTTTACGCGCGGAGCATGAGAAGAACTTTTTTGGGTAGGCGCTCTTTAATTCATCCACAGCAGTACTCCCCTCTGACCTGCATCGGTGGCTCAGTGGCTAAGGCACTGCTGAGCGCGAGGTCGCGGGTTCGATTCCCGGCCGAAGCGGCCGCTTTTCTGATGGAGGCGAAAAGCAAAAACGCCCGTGTGTACAAAATTTCGGCGCATGTTAAAGATCCCCAGGTGGTCAAAATTAATTCGAAGCCCTCCACTACGGCGCGCCTCATCGCCTGTGCTGGGTAGGCGCGTTAAACCCCACAATCAAATCAAATCAGTACTCCCCTCCGGATCGAGTAGCAGTAGAAGTAATGTAGCGAGTTGGGCAGTCAGTACAAGTGCACCTTAGAAAAAAAACCAGATCTGAAAGAGAAAAAACTGCAGAACAAGCAGAAAAGATGATCGCTCGGCGAATGGGAGAGTGTGAGGTACCGGCCGTCCTTTCTGCACGTGTCATCTGCTTTATTACTGTTGCTGCTTCCAAGACAAGGTCGAGGACTGCAGTTTCTTGCCAAGAGATTAAGTGCGCACCTTAACAGTTTTCCCTGACATATCTGTTGTTATTAGTACTTGTAAAAAACGGAGCTTGTCCACGGTACTGTCCCCAAAAATGGTCGTGGGTAAGGGACATCGAAGCCACTTTTGGTCAGCATCAAGCGGTTTAGCCACTGAGCAGCTCCTGCGGTCAAATTTGTCAAATATTACAATTTGCAGGTGTCGGACCTTTTAAAGAAATTATGAAATGGAAAAGGTTTGCACACATCGGGCTTTCGCTGCTGCACACTGGAGCACTCCTGCAGCCTGATTTCTCCACTAAAGTTGCAACTAGGGAAGGGCAAAATCGTTTTATATCCCCTGCAAGCTGCGGAGAATGACATTTCCTTTGGTCAGCTTCCACTACGCTCGCGCTTCCAGCAGCAACAGACCATTGCTACATTGGTGCTCATTCATTTCCCTTGTTGTTACATAGAGCGTGATAGTGTTCAATTGTCTGGAGGGGGAAGTGAGCGAGCAGGTACGAAGTTGATGGTACGTGAAAGAAAAAAAAGCCTGAATTGCATTGACTGTGCAATGTCAACAACAGAGGGTCGAACCGTTTCGGCATGAACCGGTAACCGTTATTTCTTTTTTCGGTTCAGTTCCGGTTCGGGTTCAGCGTGCTCAAAAAATAACGGTTCGGGTTCCGGTTCAGTTCCGGCAAAAATACCGGTTCAGTTCCGGTTTTCGGTTCGGTTCGGTTCCGGTTCGACACCCTGATATATATATATATATGTATATATATATATATATATATATATATATATATATATATATATATATATATATATATATATATATATATATATATATATATATATATGTATATATATATACATACATACATACATACATATATTTATATGTATATGAACAGCAGTGAGGCTAACTTATTTCTTAAAAACTGCTCCAATGGCTTCGACAGCGGAAGCTTCTTCTTCAGGGACATCTTATAATTAATGAAATACCCGCACACTTTGCGTGGAGGAATTTCTTCTCTCTCCCTCGGCCAGCAGAACGTTTCAAAGAAAATACACGTGAGAAAATATCAAATCCGGTCAGATCATGTGCGTGGTGCCTACAGGGAGAGGGTTATAAACTAGGTAGATGATGTTTATGATGCCGATTGTGATAATGATTATAAATATGATGACAAAAGAGCAATGCAATAAACACCGAGAAAAAAGAAAAAAAGAAGCAAAGAAGGTCTGCTGAAACGAGAAAACAGTGCAAGGGGGTGGACGGGGTGCGGCAAACGAAGTTTTGCGTAGGCTAGGTGCGGCGATAGTGAAGCGGAAACCTGCAAAAAAATTCACACAGTGTGAGGAAGAGGAGGTGGTGCAACTAAGGACACGGTCTCAGCCCGAAACTTGCTGCACGGATGGACGCATGGCCGACCGTTTGGAAGAAAGGCATTGCTTTTACTAATGAATCGGTGATAAATGTACCATGTTTGGTGTTTCAAAGTCCGTATTATGCCCACAGAGAAAGGCTCTAATGGCGCTAAGCGACAATCCACAAAGCGCTCGGACCGCCGAAGAGCCAGGGATCGTGTTACATAGGTGTCGGCTTAAAGATGTCGGGCAAGGCGAAGAGTGCTCCTTCCGTTTTCTATAAAGTCGGAGAGCAAAGCATATAGCAAGGCAAATGCGTGAATTTGAAAGGATACTTATCGCAGAAAACCTTTCAATTACGCCACCGGTTGCCATAAAACAACGCGAAAATTTTATGGTAAGACCAGAACTACTTTTACACGTTAGCCTCTCTCTTCTCAATAGTATCAGCGCCGTCAACGTTTATCGCGCACCACGTATAGCCACCGGTTACACGCTAGAATGTTAGGCTTCGGAAACTTTTTTGGGCAGCATTCTTCACTGTATACCCCCATTGCACGAGCTAATGCAGGGTGGTCCGGAAGGGTACAATATGATTACATACTGGGGGTGAACCCAATGTGTATCCGTGTGCGATAGTAAATAAACGTCTGTGGTCCTGATGCACAACGGCCTCTTCCGAGCCATGATTGATACCATGCATCAGCATTTTGAACGGATAAATAGGATACGATTCTTTGCATTCCAGGTCCGGTTTGGTTTTGAAAATTGTCTAGCAGAGAGACTATTTTTTTCGAATGAAAGTCTGGAGAAACTGATAAGTTCGTTCGTGTGTTAGCGTTAGCTCGAAGATTGTTAAAGTTCTTTTGCAAGACGGTTTCTGTTTATCTGGTCTAGTGCATGCCACAGTCAAGCAGGTAGACGGCGTTACGGCAGTAACAGTTTAAATGTAGTTTAATTTTGAATACGTAGTACCAGTAGTTTCCTGAAGCAGTAGTTGTGGTTGTCATACGTAAAGAGTTGTAGGTCGCTATTTCAGGGCAAAAAAAGGAGCCCCTGACAGGGCGACCGTTCGTCAGCAAAAGAAAGGAGATTCAATTCTGTGAGCACACCGCGAGACCCCGTGTCCTCGTGCGCACGAGCGGCTGTGCGCCCTGTCACGCCATGTCGCTGGTGCTGTCTCGCAAGGAGTGGCGCTCGATCCAGCGATGTCGTTAGAGCAGCAGCTGCAGGCTCCCCCGCGACATGTAGGGAGCACAGTTGGTCAGTGTGGGTGATGTGGTTTCCTACATTTATTTGGAGAGCGTAGACACGGCCAGAAGTGGAAGCGGCGAAGACGAGCTACCGTCCATGTGCGCAGTCGTTTTCGATGTCACTTCGGGCCGTGCCTAAGCTCTCTAAAGAAACGTAGGAAGCCACATGAGCCACACCGACCTAGTCTGCACCCAATTTGTGGTGATCCTGAGACGTGATTGGGTGTACCTCCACTGGAATTGTTTGAAGGGGTAGGATAGGACGAGTTGGGGGAGGGTGAATCAGTCCTAAGTAAGGTTGACGCGAGCTGCGGTCCTTGCATAGACGACAAGCGGATGTTTGCAGAAAGGGAGCTCCACGCACAGCCTTTTGTGACAAATGTCCGCTGGAGGTCCACCCCGGCATAATAAACTTTGGACTATTAAAATAATAAATTCTTATGCCACCATTGCGAAAAAGAAGTGAAGTTCCTGGACAGTACTGTTGTTCCATACAAAGTGGAAATTTAAAATCACACTTTTTATAAACCAACAGACAGGCCGCAGAATCTAGTTTTTAAAAGCCGTCACCCGAGATACTGGAAACAAAGGATCTTTGTAGGGCCAGCCACCAGGCTTAGAAGACTACGCAGTGATGATCCGTATTGCTTAAAGCTTATAGGCGAACTCAAGTATACCTTCATAAAGGAACCATCCCAAAGGCTCCCAAGTACAAAGCGTGTCAATCTGCATTTAATCTCAAAGGGGATGACGAGCTAAATAAACTGCAACAAAACGGCAGGCCGCCTGCCATAATAGTTAAATTTTCAAACGTCCTCTCTACTGTAACCATTACCTTGCGGAATTACTACACCATTTTAGCCAGTAACGACCGACTTGAAAAGGCCTTCGCGGAAGGCCTTTTTAAAATATATTTTATTGCGTGCCAATACAGGGCCTTCAAAGCAACCAATCGTAGCCAGCCGTTCCCGCCCCGGATGCAAGACCTGCAGGCACCTGCAGACAGACTGCATTGTAAAGAGCACAGCCAGTAATTACGTTCGCCAGAATAATTCGTTAAATTGCACTCTATAGAACAACGTGTATATGTTAGAATGCTCAATTGGTCACAAAAAGTATATAGACGAAACCAGTCAACCTATGAGCCTTTGTCTTAACAGTCACCGGGCAGATACTCTTAGCATATTCGCCATAGCCCTAGAGCGCCATTTCACCCGAACAGGCCACAATTTTGATTTTCCATATTCTTATATGTAACTTTAGGTCTCCTAGGGACAGAAAGTTCTATAGAGCCTGCTGAATGTATTGCGTCTAGGAGCAACTTCAAATCCTTGTGATATTAACAAGGAATACAGCATAAGGCATTGTATTGCTTGTACTTTCTTCAAAGAATATTACCCCTAATTCTGCTTCCTATGTGGTCACCTAATTCCTTTTGTTTTCATTTCTTAGATTCCAGTTTAGTGCGCGAACGCATCCCTCCAACCTTTTCATTGGAATGCCTTTTTATTTTTATTTTTTCTGAATTTTCTGCTCCGCTTTGTCCTGTACACGGTACGTGCTTCTAACTTTATCTTATTGTTTTCCAGCTTCAGAAAAGCCCTTTTCTAGGCATGGTGCTGTTGCCGACACCTGCAATTTCAGTTGTGAGGTTATTGCTATTGTTTGTTTTTATGTGTGTGTGGTTTTTACTGCGAAGGAGTATATGTCTAACCTCGTAGTTTTCATTACAGTGTCATCGATTTAATCGGCGCCGCTCTGGGATTCCTTCTCTGCCCCGCTGACACATCTTCTACAACTATTTTTACCTAGCCTCAAACAATGCCCCTTTTTAAAGTGGCGCAGTCGCCAGCTAACGGCGGTAGTACGGTTATCAGATGATTGCGGAAAATAAACAGAAGCACGGATGGGCATAAAAAATTATTTGAGGATTACCAGACTGCCTGATAGGAAATTTGTGCGTAGCGCGAGCTGCAGTCCTCTCGGTCACGGCGAATTTCTGCTACGTGTCCCATGAAGTGTTTGCGTGATCGGCGAACGTGAGGCGGCTCGCGCTACTCTGCTGCTACCTCGAAGTGTGTCGCCACATTCGGCCAGCATGCTGCAAATCGTGCTCGAACCTCCTACGCAAATGGCACGTCGTTCGGATTAGTCCCGGACAAGGCAGCAGCGAGCGGGTTGTTGCATATCGTGTTTGAACCACCCGCAACAACTTCACATGCATGTTTTGCATTAGCAGAGGATTGAACAGCGTCTGGGAAAAGTGTCAGAGGGAGGGCGCTCCTTGGTGGCGACACATGAGAGACGTGTGAGGGATAGGCAGTGAGAGAGATGACGTCGTAACCGCTCCTGTCGTACTCTACTTCACACAACGCTAGACACTCCTCTGTTTTCTTTATTTCGTCGCTGCTACATTTGCTCACGGCGTCCCGCGCACATAAAACACCGCTCCGTGAAGCATAGGAAACGGCTGCCTTTGGGTAGCCGTTTTAGTAGGAACCCCTCTGGCTTCCCCTAAAACGACCGAAACCCGCCGTCACCGTTTCCGGTCAAATTCACTTCTCCAAAAATCTGGGAATCCCTGCGGTTAGAAGAGAAACTTCCCCAGCTGGAACGCCGGCTTGAGGCCATGTTTCTTTTTGAGCTTAGAAAGCCTTCGTGGCGACATTTTCGCAGGTGTATTTTACGCCTTAGTATGCGCCATCACCGGTTGCTGGTATATGCGTGCATGGTTTGCGTGTAGAAAGAGGGGGACGTGCACGCACAGCTAGGCTGAATTCCGCCAGTGGTGAAATGCAAGTTGTGCTGGTGGGCGATGCAGATGTCGAAATTACATGGCCCATTGCGGTTATTTGGCTGTCCTCCTATATCAAGTGGTTCGGGTGTGGGTTGGTGTGCTAAGCAGACATCCTACACACACCGTAGGATGCACCTGAGGGGGAAGGAAAATAGACAGCCACTTGTTTGTACGCCAAAATGGAAGTAAAGGGATTCCAAGTTTTAAATATTTTTTTTGACTGATGCATGTCGTTTGTTTGAAGGACGAAGAGCAAGAAAGGAAGCGTTGGCCCTAACAGAAAAGCGAATGGGGGCAAAAACAATGGTAAACTGCTGGCGCCACCATTATTGCCTGATGTCAGCTCATTCAGTAGCGGCGAATCCCTCCCGGATGAACAGCAACTTGCCCCTCGGGCCGTGACGGCACGGGGGTTAAAAAGAAGGTCACCTTCACCCCAAGTAGTCCGAGTGGCGCTGGCTACCACTCCCAAGTACAGGAAACAAAAATACCTGAACATAAATACCCGAGAAAGTGCTGGGGAAACAGCTCCGCCAGTAGCGTAGTGGTTATCGCACCAGACCGGTATTCTGGAGGTCGTTGGTTCGGATCCCACCCGGCAGGCATTTTTGAACAACTTTCTTTTCGACTCAAACAATTCTTCATCTCATTCTACGACCCACCACAACTTCTCCTTTGCTTTCCGAGGTTTTCTTGACTACCAACCCTTATTTCCTGGCCTATTTCACGGAGCCCCTCATTTCCCATTTTCTGATTCGCCTATATATATATATATATATATATATATATATATATATATATATATATATATATATATATATATATATATATATATATATATATATATATATATATATATATATATATATATATATATATATATTTATATTTATATATATATATATGTATATATCTATATGTATGTATATAGGAAATGAGGGGCTCGTAAAACTAACACAGAAATAAGGGTTGGCTGTACAGAACACCTCGGAAAGCAAAAGGGGAGCAGATGTGGTAGGTCATTGAAACAGTTAAAGCATTTTTAAAAAAGAAAGCGTAGAAAAAATGCCCTCCAGGAGGTATTCGAGCACGGTTCCTCCAGATAACGGCCTGGTGCGATGAACACTAGGCTACTGGCGGGGCTAGTTTTCCCCTCCACTTTCCTGGGTATTTGTGTCAATCTAATATTTTGCTGTGCTTGGGGGTGGTAGCTAGCCCCACTCTGACTTCTAGGGATAAAGGGGACCTCCTTTTTAATCCCCGGGTCGTGACTCGAGTGTCTACGACATGTCGAGAGTGGTCGACCAGCGTTGAACCCTCTTAAGCTCCCTATGGCACCAACACTGACAGAACAGAGGCCTTCGCTATTCATGTAGCGAATCAGAATAGAAAAGGGGGGCCTCGTAGAAATAACACAGAAATATAGGATGGCAGTCCAGAAAACCTCGAAAAGCAAAGGGGAGGTTGTGGTAGGGCATTGAAACATATAAAAGATTTAGGAAAAAAAGTTGACCAAAAATACCCACCCGCAAGGTGGGATCCGGTGCGGATCCAACCGGGCGGCGTTTCTTATCTGCCTTCTTTCGTTCTTCCAAAAGCTTTTATCTATTTCAATGACCTACCACATCCTTGACTTTGCTTTCTGAGGTTTTCTGGACCGCAAACACTTATTTCTGTATATGTATATATATATATATATATATATATATATATATATATATATATATATATATATATATATATATATGCGGTGAATCGAAACTGGAGCCCCGTTTCTTCCGCTCTCGTGGTGGTCACTCGACAGTGGTAGTGCAGCCCCAGCCCTATCGCCCATTGTAGGTTGTCTGTCAGTAGAGGGGTGTTGCTGAGTTTAGAAGGGTTGATGGGTGTGTGGATGGCAGGCAGGGTGTCTTGGAAGAAAGCGGGCTTAAGGCGATCGAGGGAAACCACAGTCATGATCGAGGGAAACCACAGTCATGAAGATGCATGACGGCTTTAGCCGGACGGTGGAGATGCAGATGGTTTCACGTTTCTTTTCAATGAAGGAGATAGCGAAAAACCGCCGTGTGTGCATGTTGCCTGGCCCCTAAATACGAACACTGCTCGCTTGGTATGATATACTGCAGTTCACGGTCTGACTTTGGGTTTGCCCGATGAATGAACGTCCGGTTTAGTTATATCTGCTATCTATATCTGCTAGCTATTTTAGCTATATCTGCAATACTTTATTTCAAACTCTCCGCAGGCGTACTGTTTTGAAGTCACCGAGGGGTTTTGTATGTGGTTTGTATGGGTGTTTGTTATGAGGGGTTTTGTGCAACTTTTGCAATCCACCAATATTGCTTTTACAGAAAGATGAATGCGGGCGACATCATCAATAAATTCCACTCAACGTATGCCTGCACAAAATTTGACAATCATAGGAGTTCTTATTCAGTAAGACCACCGATTTACTTGGTCGTTCTACATTTGTAATGAAAATACAAATGCTGACCTGGCAATTCGCTGGCGACACTGTTCAGCCGCTTATGGTAACAAAAAATTTTCCCAGCTTGTACCGATGGTGAAAGGCTGGAGGAACAGGAGAGCTGGCATTCTCTGCCCCGGTCACGTTCCTCACAGTACGGACATCTTACCCCGCCACGGCAGAAGCGGGGGCAACAGCCCTGGCCCGCATCACCATGCTGCCGCCTCACATTATAATCACTTATTCGAAGACGGCCATTCAAACATTCATTCGTGGTAGCTTTTCGGCTACAGCACTCGAGATTCTCCAAAATCCCTATATTCAACCACTCGACAGCATCTGGAGTTCGGCTTCCATAGGGTGGGAGGCAACGAGGCGGGCCATAACAGTAGCACGAGAACCTAAGAGGCGTGCTGGGCTCGCTCCTGCTCTCTATCACGGTGCTCGGTAGGCACGCGATCGTCTGCTCTCGTATAAAGAAGCCATCGAGCATTACCGCCTCTCTCACCGCCAGTTTCCCACTGCCCACACATCTTTCACCAACGCTCAGAAGCACCTATGGTGACTCCTTCAGACCAACTCCCTCTCCCATCGATCCCTCCTCCACCAGACCTATTCTTATTAGTTCCCTGCGCCAAACTGTCTCCTCGGTGACTCCCTGAACACACTATGCCACGCCATGTGGGCCTGTCCTCGTTTCCCATTCAACCACATCTCCAGAGTCAAGCAGTGGCAGGATGCGCTCGGCTGCTCGCAACCGGGACTGCAGCTACTTCTGGTTGACCCAGTCGCCACTGCCACCACAAGACTTCGGCCGGCAGCCAACACGCCTTCCGACTCAATTTGCTTGGAAAATAAGCTGATTTTTCTCTCTGTCTCTCTCCCTTCGTCGGAAACCCAACTGTTCCACCTCACATGGATTTCCTAACTTGAAAGCTCTCTATGAGTGGCCGGCCAGGAATATTTCGTCCGCTGGCTTAAATATATTTACAAGGTGGACCACGTAGCAGGTGTTTGGAACGGCGGTTACCGGGTTCGCGAACTCGGCGTGAGAAACGCGATGTGTTTAGAGCTGCTACTTCTGGCGCGAGCGTACTTGAACTGGCGAGTAGAACAACAATCCCATAGAAAGACATAAACCAGGAAACATCCCATAGGAATGGCAACACCACCTTACGTAAACATCATTTAGCACACTGCTATCTACACCCATTTCTTCTACTTGCGACGCAGGGCTGATTTTCCACAGCAGCCTAGCTATGTGGATGTTTCGCCCATTATATTAGGCACAGCCTCGTTTTCCTCCCGTGCGTAAAGGCACAACGCCTTACAAAGGTCTTCGGGATTAGTTTGTCCACAGCATAGAAGGCGCCTTTTGTAGTCATTAAAAAAAAACGTGCCTTCGAAAAAAGCGGTGGCGTTAAAGACGGGACGGCGCGATAAATAAACGGTTGCGCTTTGCTTCTTTTGTTTCCGCCCCGTCCGCTCTTTTGGCTTCCGCCTTCTCTTGAAGTTATGTACCAGCCAGCCGAAGTTCAAACTCTTTTGAAGCATGCCTCAACAAAAACGGTGTTGGCGACCCGATCTTCAATGAATTAACAGCGCACGTAGACGAGGATAGAAGAAAAAAAGAAGTGAGGACCAAGCGCCTAAATGTAACTGAGCTTTATTCAGATAAGAAAGACATAAACCAGGAAACATCCCATAGGAATGGCAACACCACCTGACGTAAACATCATCTAGCACACTGCTATCTACACCCATTCCTTCTACTTGCGACGCAGGGCTGATTTTGCACAGCAGCCTAGCCATGTGGATGTTTCGCCCATTATATTAGGCACAGCCTCGTTTTCCTCCCGTGCGTAAAGGCACAACGGCTTACAAAGGTATTCGGGATTAGTTTGTCCACAGCATAGAAGGCGCCTTTTGTAGTCATTAAAAAAACAGAACGGGAGAGTGTTTACCAGAAACAAGGAAAGGCTGACGCGCGGCATTGGTGTAATGAACACGAGTGGCAGGCATTTCCATTTTTACATCCTGTGTGTATATATTTTTGCGATTTGGGGGGAGAAACTGTAGAATGGCAAAATTTGTGCGATGATACTCAGCTCGCAGTGGAACGGAAGCCCGTACAGACTCGGCGCGCAATGGAACAGAAGATAATAGGTGTAACTTTAGGCGACAAAAAGAGAGCAGAGTTGGTCATGGAACAAATTCGTCTTAAGGACATATTCGCAGAAATTAAGAAGACAAAACGGACGGGAACAGGGCAAGGAATGCGAAGGCAAGAGAACCGTTGGTCAGTAAGTGTAACAAAGTGGATCCGTATAGAAGGCAAACGGGACAGGGGGTGGCATAAATTAAGTTAGATGGGCAGCTGAGATGAACTTTGCGGGGAGAAATTGGTTGCACTTAACGGAAAACCAGGCTTATTGCCGATCAATGGTAGAGGCCTTTGCCCTTCAGTGGGCGTATATTGACTGTTGATGATGATGACTCAGTTTCAGTCCTTCAGCATTTTAAGCTGAAGCAGCTTGAAAGAATGCAATTGTAGCATTTATATTTTAAACACACCCTTCTGCTGTATATAGCAACCTTGTTTTCGCACAAGTTGCTGTCACTTCTACGTTTATCACTGAAGAGCAAATGACAAACCAGTCATAACAAGACGCTGCCAACTTTTACTTGTGGACGTCCTACCCCAAACAACATGCTTAACAGTGAAGTTATCCCACCTATGCAACAAACAATGCCTGCGGCATGCTGTACAATTTGCCCAGTATCAATTGAAGATTGCGTGTATCACGTTTTATTTCACGTGCATCTCGTTTGCTTCCTATTTATACCATCTGCTAGTCATGTTTGTGGCCTGAATGCCACCCAAGTCCTTATATTTTGCATGTGCTGCATTACTGAGACAAAGATTTGTTAACTTGTTATTCCCTTGTACCTCATGGTGCAAACCAATCCCGTGCCACGCACCTCCCTGCACTGCAATGTAGGAAATGTGCCCTAGGTATTATTTTGTGGCCTCAATAACTGTGCATTGCTGCAAAGTTGAATTTCAAAAACATTCAGCTTGGTTGGGGTCTGGATATAGTAGGTGCAGCAGCAACCAAAGTGAGTGGGGGAATCTATTATTTTGGTGTCATTTCCACCCGGTTTTTATGCAATGCCACAGCCACCACCGTCACATGGCCGTTGTTTGCTCGAAAACGTAAAGGCCACTGAAAGAACATAAGCAAAATGCACCTATTTAATAAAAGCCTGCCTAACCATCTGACTACAATGGAATTTTATCCTCGGCAATTCGAGCACAGTGGTCACGGCGAATTTGACATAAAATTTAAATTAAGGGAAGACTATGATTGATTGTAATTGTGCAGTAAATATTTCTTGCACTACTTTGATGCTTACTGCTGTGCAACGTATACTTTTACTAAAATGTAGGCCTAACAAGAAAAGCGAACAGGGCAACAGGACGAGTTTTTAAATGTTGTGCTGTTTGAAGGTTTAGCTATGCATATATACCAGCTCTCCCAGCTCGCCTTTCAGCTGCAAGATGTACTATTATGAGCAATAGGAAACGGAACACAGGAGCGCGCAGAAAACACCCTCACACCCAGCTTCGAGTGATACGCGGCGGCCGCCGTTGGAAACAAAGTGGAAAAGGCGACGCTGTTTTAACAACTGTTACCATTCCAACCGTGCGTCTTATGGGTTGTCGAACTATGCCGTAATATCAGCGAAATGACGTAACTGTTGCTTTATAGAATTGCCAGCGTCGTGCACTGCCAACAGTTAGTGGAAGAGCGTCCTTCTTTCCCCATTTGTTTTTCACAGCGCCCTCCGCGTATCGCTCCGAGTCGAGTTCGAGGCTGTTTGCCATGCGTTCCTGCATTCCCTTTCATATTGCGCATAATAGTACAGGTACGTCCATGGCAGTCACCCAGTCCGTTTTGTGCATGTTTCCTTTTGCGACATTTTGTGGACATGGCTTCATGCGTGTATATATTGTCACTTGGATGAACCAAATGTTTAGGATACACACCGAAGAAAGTTTCGCAAAATCAGACGGGACCAATAGCTAGGCGAAACTCTCCAGAGGGAAACCATTTACAAAATATAGTTCGTAAAAATAGTGGTTCCTCACAATAGTAGTCGTTGTTAGTTTTAAGGTTGCCTTACTAGTGCCAATGCTGGCATTATTCATTAGGGTAAATCTTTGTTGTAGCGAGCACAGCCGTCGCCAACAGAAGTCAGGGGCGATATAGCCTCTGGTGCGTTCCAGAACAGCCGAGGGTTGAAAGCCCAAGCGGCCGTGCCTAGAGCGCCAGCGGGTTCTCGTTCGAAAGTCTGAAGCTCACGGAGCGTTGCCAGGGGTTTTCACTCCTAAATCGCAGCGTGAGGCGACGTCAGACCCTGGCAAGGGTCAGAGGAAGGTGGGGTTTGTTCCAGGAGCAAAGCCTGCACTTGTTTTTCATCCGTTTTCTTTCGTTTTCACATGAGCCGTCTTATTACGATTCTTTCAAAATTGCCCGTAGTGATTCGTGTGCTTTTTGTGTTATTCATTAGTTGCTTTGATGACGCTGCTTTGTTGGGGGTTGCTTATGGCATATGTCCAAATTGAAAATTCAAATTCAAAATTTAAGGATAAAATGAATCCCTAACGGCCTGCGTTGCACCAGGCTTCATATTTTATGCCTGTTGCGTATTTTTGGATTAGTCATGCATCCCTGTTTTTAATTGCTGCGTTGTGACTCAGCAAACGTTGCCTAACGCTTGTAACCTAGCTCCAATGTAAACTCACTGCTCTGAGGGAGGAGATGAGGGAGATGTAATTCTGTTCTTGGCATCAGAATTTGACTGTTGAGTGCCAAAGTGTCCAAAAATGAGGGAAGTACAGGGCGACACGCCGCCCAGGAGCTGGGATACGCTGGCAGCATTTCATAGGTAAAGGTGGCACCGTGTTAGTTTTTTCTGCTGGTATGGTGTTTAGTGGGGCGGTGTTTTAGAAATACTCGTGTATTTTCTCTCCTTTGAAATACTGTGCATTCTGCCACATTATCATGCACCTAATGTGTTAACAAGACTGAAATGTTAGTTCGAATAAATGGAAAGGTCAAATTTAACACCTTTGATTCTACATCTAAACACCCATCACACTTTCCTAGTGAGGATTTCTGATGTTTAAAGCGCAGAGCGAAAGATCCAGTGCAGAGTGTGTACCACCATTTCGTACACTGATGTATTAAGGAGATAGGGGCTCCACTTGCGCTATAGCAACAGCTAAACAGGAGAAGGTAACTGGTTTACAAAAATACAAACTCGTATAAGAATAGAGCACAAATATTTGTAACCTATAGGCTGCAGTTTTCGATCATAATTAATCGACTTTCGGGCTTGTTGCAAAACATAAGAAACAAGACTTGTTTTGACGTATGTTTCAGTGATTTTGGCTTCTGTACTGATAAGTTGGCACAAAGTGTCACTGCGTTTACCCTATGTGTACACTACTTTTAACCAAAAAAATTCTGAAAACAGCTTCCATGCAGCTTGAAAGCCCCCCTGGAAGTGCTGCCATTATCACCTTCAAATTTATCGCGAATGCACAAGTACGCATTACCAATAGGCTGAAGTTGACTCATGCAGGAAGTTTGTGTGCGGGTAAGAGAGGGAGAGGGGAGAATTTCTAACAAAATCGTAGAACAGTCTTTCTGAACAGCTGAGTATATTGCGGTATCTTAGATTATGAATGTTATGCGGATGCCTCTGCGAGACTTTATGCTGCAGAATGTTGCAGACTGGTATCTCCTAACCATGGAACTATTGAGAAATGCACAAAAGCAGAAAAACCTGTCCTGTATATTTTGTAGCTAACTCTCATTTAGTGTCACCTAATAAATTTTAGTACGTTGTCGAACATCTGCATGTACCTGACAAAGTATTTATTTCGCAAATTTTTTCTCTATGTGTAGTTACTTTCTTTTTTGTGGGTTTTTAATAAACCTTTTTAAAGCCTAATTTCCAGTTGAGTCTCTGACAAAAAGATGGAACAAAGCTTATTCAGCCGTGCATGGATGCCTCACAACACTTGAAGGGCAAGTTTGCTATCAAACGTTGTTGCTCCCTTTGGAGCTTACTTAGTTTTAAATACTTGTCGTCCTCCATGCGATACTGTATAGAGCAATGGCAGTGTCATGCTGCCTGAGACAGCAGCTCTAATAATTTCAAGTATGTGTGAGTACGGAATACACCTTCAAGACTTTTATTCTTGTGCTGATTGAAAGCAATGTTTTCAATTGCACTCCCTCTGATCACTTTATGCGCTGGATAACGTTCATGAATAGTAATCAGATTTCCCTCCTGTCAGCAGAATATTACCTTATTGAAGGAGCACGTCACAAGATCAAGTAAATGTCGTTGCGATGCTGCAAATGTCCATCTTCATAGATCTGATTGCACCCAGATACTTTAAAACCTAAATTGTCATGAAATTGCTTTTTCTTCCTTGGAAGACCTTTAAATCTTGGGGTTTGTACGTGGCGACGTTGTTTGAATCGTATGTTATGGGAGATCGTTGAGAGTGGTCCTAACAAACCTAAGTTCTTAGCGCTTAGCACAACCCCAGCAACACTTAGTCAAACATCCTCTGGAAGGCACCGTTCAGTGGGCCGCCACATGTTGTTTGTTGATCTGGCTGGCCCTAACTTCGAGGTTGGCAAAAAGCGGCAAGTTGCTATCCATAGTGAGACAAGAGCATCGCAACCTACTTTGAAGACATATTGCAATATCTGCCTGCTTCATGAAAATGCTGTTACGTGAACTGAACATCAATCTGAACTGTCAAATTTGGTTGTAAATCACTTTACATTTCTGGCTTCGTATTCGGTCGGAACTATTAGCAGCACGTTAGATATGAGGTCCAGCGTCGTAGCCTGAGCATTGTGTGCTTGCCCCATCGGGCTTTGTTTATAGTTGGTAGAGAGGGGCCGTGTCTTACTACCGCCTTGGTTGAACTTGTTCTTTCTTTTCTTTCTTGCCCTGCGTGACCAGGTGCTCCACCATCCTTTTGGAGTATTGGCCGAGCCTTCTACGTAGACCTCTCTACATATACATGTTGTCGATTGTCGAGAACTGTGATGCGGAGATTAAAATCCGTCAAGGTGGAGGAGGGGCTGTGTGCATCAATTGGAGAGGAACGCGACTGGGCCAAACTGTTTTTCTGTCCAAACAATCAAACCCTCAACTTCCTAGTGGTTCCATTGAATAGGATCTGCTAGGTGTTGTTGCACATCTTTCGGACTGTCGGTAATTTGTAATTTTTACATTCTCTATGCACATCACACCGAAAGAACACAAAAAAGAGGTTGCCTAAGCGCTGTGTCGGTGGTGTCCCTTTTTTGTGTCCTGGAAATGTGCTCTGTGCAAGAATAATTCCTCAAAAGGGCATGCATTGATACAAGTGCTGCACCAACAAGACTGGTATGCAGTATATACCTACAGAATATAGTTTACATTACATAGTGTCTACTGAAAGAATGGTGAAAATGAGGTGGCTAGAATAAAAACAAAGATGGCAACAATAAAATATTTACGTTAGGACGCCCTCTAATATGCCCATCCAAGAGCACCCCACCTGCTACAAAGTGGTCGCCGACCAACTATCATAACTGATTAGTCTCTATGTGGTGAGTGCCCACCCTGGTGCCGTTGATGCTCTCTTTAACCTGTGTGTCGGTACTTGTCCAATCGCGACCACGAAAGTTGTACATCCAAAGGAGGCTTGCAGCATTGCTGCCTATTTATTAGTTTCTGAAGTTGTATTTCCAAAAATTCTAAAGCATACGACGGCGTCACACGTGTGATGAAGAGAGAAAATTATTATAAGACCGCAAAATGTAATGTAGAACTCAAAAGCATTAGGACACAATTGGAACTGAAAAGATTTAGCTGAAGTTCAGAATCTTTTCTTGTCAAACGAAACGTCAGGTGAAATCTTCAGAACTACTAGTTGAATGAAACTTAGTGAGTAAATTAAAGCACTTTCCTAATGTTCTCCGCAATTTATATAATATTCTGTGCAAACTGTGTTCTTACTCTTCGACTTTTTTGAAAGACCCTTTAAAAGTTTTTGCCAATTTAGGGGCGGAGCTTCTCTTGCTCGGGCTCTGTCCCAGCCATACACGGCAAATTATTGATGATTGTTGCAGGATTCCCCAAGGTATCGGCAATTCAAAGATAGGCCGAAGAGGTCAAAACATTCAACGCGTTCGTTGCTACCCAACAAGGAGGAGAGGAAGAAAAAGAGGTTGTCATTTGTCGCCTGCGCGATCAAGACTGTTGCTCGGCCCTGTCCCGTTCCTCATTGCTGCCATACACGGCGGATTGATGATGATTGTCGTAACATCCTAAGGATAGGACAACCAAAGATTGGCCGTAGAGGTCAAAACGTTCAACGCGTTCGCTGCTCCCCCCAAAAAAAGGAAAGGAAGAAGATGTTGTTGCTCGTCGACTGGGAGCTGAAGACACGTACCAGGGGTACGCGACAACAGATACTTTGCAAAAGGTGAGGGTGAAGGTGGCTAATATGTCCCATTTACCGAATTCGCCATCTTACCCATTGAGATTCGCATCGTCCCAAACAAGCGCTACATAATCACTACAAACATCGACGTCGTCGACGGCCTTGTCAACGGAGTGGTGGTAAGCTGGACCGGTCGAGTCTTTATATGATGTATGGGCGAATATTTGACGGTTTACCGATAAGCATTTTCGCTTCGCCCCTCCCATCATTATTCACTTCGTAGAGATGGCGGAATTTTTAAATACAAACTGAACTTAAGAGTACCCTGCTTCTCATGCTAGATTTAAGAAAATATAAAATGTGACCTGCAATAATTTAAATTGGCCCTACAGGCTGAAACTTATGGTTAGCCTTTTACTGTCTAGATTTTTTATTTGTTGGATTGCTCCTCTCTTCGTCCAGCTAGTGCCCATATCTTGCCTTTACCTTTGTCTATGTGAGGTGAGGTTGCTTCTGCAACTTCCCAAGTTCTATGGACGGCCATGCTCACCCTACTACACCGGCTGTTTCCAGGTGTGCATAATACATCATTTTCTCAGTTCCCGAAGAGATGCCTTGGGGTATTACAAGATTGCTTGCGATATAATTTCTGGTAGCCAAAATCTGTCTTTTTGGGATGTGTAAAGGCTTTTGTTGCTAAACGACACATCCACACAATTGTTCTAACTTTTTGGTTCTGATACTTTTCGTTTTGAGTTTTGCTGGGTTTTCTTTGAAGAAAGCAACCATGTGCTTCTACACACCCTAGTGCAATGATATGGACTTTTTTTCAGTTTTTCACATAGTTTTGCAATATTACCTTTTTTAAATAATTTAAATGGTTACAAGTGACGTGACAAGACTTATATTATACAAATGCATGCCCGTCCACCTCTCATTTCTATAGCGGCAATTTCCACTTTGTGTATTTTTGCGTGATATGTAGCGGGGAAAGAAGAGGGCACAGCATGGCCAATTGGGACTACATTAGACATTCACGCAAGAAAATTCTCGTTCATAAATATAAGGTAAAAATGATTTCGATTGCACAAAAAAAAACTACAAAACTTGTAGCATGCGGACATATCTTGCAGTGCATCTGCGAAAGAAAGGCAAGTAACATGTGGCAGATCCTGAGATATTCAAATTTTAGAAAAAAACCTGACGAAGGTAATCAATATTAACGTAAAAGCAAAAAATAAGATATGGCGATTGTACAGATTACGGAAAGCTGCATTTGTCGTTTTCTTGTTGAAGGCCTATGGCTTTCGTATAGAATGGTGGCATCGGCAGATAGCCTCTTTTCACTTGAAAGAGATCACCGCCTGCCAACCCTGCTTCAATGCCTCATGCAATTCTTCATCCGCTTCGCCTCTCCCTAGCGTACATGTGGTCCAGATGAGTTTATTAACATGGCGACGCCAGGCAGGTTTTAGGCTCACAGGGAACTCCACTACGTCGACCTGGGCCCTCCTGAGGGAGTGAAAGCGCGTGACGAGAACACAGTAAAAAAAGACTGTACATTCCACTTACGCACTTGGGTATCTGGGGCTGGACCAGGGTATTTGCCATCTTGTGCCAAATAAGGGCTGTAATTCATTCCAAAATATTTGGGCAGTGTAGAATGGCTGCAATACGTGCTCACGCGTCTCCGTTTCACTGCCCAGGATGTATTTTAAGCGTTAGGGCATACAGGAGCTCTAACACTCCTGCCATGCCATAACTGGCAGCAATTTTGCATGAAAAGGACAGAAGAATTCTTTATAACCGGTGGCCACAGCCAGGCCTCACAAAGGCCTCAATACATTCAGACCAGGAGTGCACTCGGAAGGTTGCCGATGCAGAGGCAGTGGAAAGACTTTTGCCAAGAAGTCCCGTGACGCTTTTGTGGGTTAGCGGTGAGAAGGTAATCCCTTCAAAACTGCTCCTTCAATTTTACGAGAGCAGTCGCAGCCTCTTTGTAGAAACCAGTGAGACTCAGATTGTGGCTAAGGCCCTCTGACGTCATGAGCTACCTGCATAGGGGATTGGAACCAAGGCACTCTTAAGCCGCGCAAACTAAAGAGCCCGGCCAATCGCAGAAGTGCAGGAAGCACTGTATTATCAGCTTCAGCTCTACATTCACCAGGCCTACTCCTCCCTTCCCTATAGACTCCAATTCACCAGGCCCAATCCTCCCTTCTCTATAGACTCCAAAACAGTTTGGAGCGGGAGATGGGTTTGTACGTTGAATGCCACAGGTAGGCAGCCCATAACTGGTGATGTTTGTTTATTAAGCTGGCTTCAATTATAGTGATGCGTGTTCCGTGACCAGAGCTCCCCTTTATCGTCGCTCCACCTCTGCCCTTAATTCTGGTTTTCCGAATTAGATGTCCTTCTGAAATTATCCTGTTTGCTCCTCTTCGACCTAGATGGGCCCCCAAAGGGCTTTTAAAAGGCAGGGCACCTTGCTCTATCTTCAGCAGCCTCTATTTTGCCGGTGTGTATTGCTTCATTTTTGAACTTTTCGTTAGGCTGTTCTGAGGCAGTGCTTTCTTGAGCACGTATTTCAGATTTTCTAATTTTATGGTAATTTTTCACTAGTCAACGTATTTTCAGCAAGATATCATTTATTATCCAACGCGCATCTGGCTTTGGAGCAGCCAAAGTGTGGCCGAGTTCGACGTCAGACGTGACGAGACCGTGGTCTGAAGAGGGGACTTGTGTGTCCTCTTAGTAGACCACCTGTGACAACAAATCCACAGGAATATAAACGCAGTACAAGCAGGCCTGCAACTGGACGCACCAACGCGTATAGTGCTCTGCATTCCATTCCTGCTTTAAGGCAGCATACACAAAGATGCAGCTTTCTAGTGCGAATTCAAAAATTCTCGCTGACAGGCCCGCCCTGTCTCTCCTCTGTGAGCGGTCACCTGCATTTAGGATGCAGTTAAAGTCACCGCAAAGAAACAAGTTGGCCGGGGATTGCAGTAGAGAGCGCAGTACATGAAACAGCTCAGCCCGCTGGGGGGAATGTGGGGACGTAAGTGCACAGGAAGTGGGTGAGCTCCCTCCCCATGATCCAAGCGACCGTGCAAATGCAGTAATCTCTCGCCAATTTGGAGTCGACAGTTTTGACAAGTTCTGTCTTCTTTACGCCAATGGTTGAACCCCCCCCACTCACACATCTACCACGGTACAAAAACACCAATATTTGTTTCCAAAGAACTGGCCGAAGTTCTTTATCTGTGGCAGATTTGGGATTATCGTTTCCTGTGGAAAGGCCACGTCGATATTATGGTCTTCAAGTATTTGATTGTCCAACATCTGCGCTTTGCGGAGATGTGATTGACAACATTACTCGTTGCAAGCTTAAGTGAATTCCAGAGGGAGGCAATCGTGGTTTAAGGACAGTGGGGGATGGGGCTCACCTGACCATTTTACTATTGGCTCTTGGAATTGCAGGCGTACGCTACTTTTCCTTAATGTTTTTCCCGGGCGTTTGCTGCGACGCTGTGCTGGCCTAGCACTGCGTGCACTTTTCCTGGTCGTGCCCGAAGGCACTACAGGCACGACACTATGGTGTATTGTACCTTTTCCGGTAGCGTCAAATGTGGTACAACCAGGGGCACTGTTGTGGATAACGAGGAACTTTATAGCAAATGGGATGGCCATTTATAGTGGCCTGGTGGATGACCGCTTGACTGGTTGTTGGAGGCGAAGGAATCACATGAAAAACTCTCATGATTCTGCTTATATACGCGAGTTGAGTTTTTTGCCATATTTCGTGAACCACCTGCTGCACCTGGCCGAAACGTTGTAACTGGTAGAAAAGGAGCTCGTCAGGGATTTCTGTTATTACCTAGTAAACCTTCACCGCTATTTCGCAGCGTTTGGGGGTAGGCACACATCTCCCTTTCACCATTATCTCCAAGTGCACCGCAAACTGTTGCGTTTTTCTTCTGACGTAAATGCTCCTATCTAAAGATGGGTGGATAAAAACGGTCAGAGGCACTCGATCTTGTAGATGTGTATAATGTGGGTGAGCGCTGAGGCGAAATATTTCGCTCTTTACTGGCATGTGGCTGGGTCACCGTGGAGAAGAATGGAATTGTTACACATCTCTCCAGTAGGAAGCGGTGTGGGGTGAGGTCGGTAGACAGCTGGGGCAGGAAGTTCGGGCGTGTCTTGGGAAAACTCCTCCAATGCTACCATGTCGCATGCTTGTGTAGAGCCCACACTTGACTTCCTGTGCCCTGATGAGAGATGAGGCTATCCGCTAGCACCACAGCTGAAACACTATCACAAATTTTGCGGGTTTTTTACCTAATAACTAATGGGAACGAATTTTGCCAGAACATAAAAACTTTGCTTCTACATTTTTGTAAACACTACAGAGGATTTCATAATTCCATCTGTTTTGATGAGCAGGCAGCTTTTTCAAAAAAAAATGTGAGGCTGAAATAACGAAAAGCTTACTCTTCATCGCAAACACTTGCTGTGAGAGCATTCTGTTTGCAAAGTACGGAAAACAAAAAAATGCTTCGGGGCCACTCAATTGGCCTATATGCAAATTTTTCTTTCGTTTCACATACTTTTGTGCAGTTTCTGGAAAATAAGCTATTATTACAATTACTACAACTGCTCAGTATCAGTTGTATTGTATGCGTAAGCTCCAAGGTTATTTTATTTCGTTATATTTTATTTATTTACAGGATACAGTAAGCTGCACATAAGAAGCATAGACAAGGGCGGGCACGCATAATCTATACATGACAAAGCAGCAGGTGTAGTTGTAGATGCAAGATCAGGCGCATATAACAAGCAAGCAATAAAATTTTGTTCACATGGCAGAAAAATACAGCAGTATTTAATGCATAAACAGGGAACCTCAAAGGCAGCAATTCGTTCAATGAGTGTAATATCACATCAACATTTATGATGCACTCAGAAGCAACAAGTGGAAGAAGCAAAGCTAAATATAATAGAATAAACTGTAAACCACTGGACAAATAAAGAACTCAACAGGTAAAACCAAGGACTACCCACATACATTGGTAATGTGGGACTGTTTTGTTATCTTGATTGAGAAAATAAATAATTGCACATTATGGTGCTCTTCAGCAGCCAGTTTATTCCATTCGCGTGTGGTACGGTGTACAACCAATGTTTAAAAGGATCAGATCGACGTGAGTATTCCTTCACTTTTTAGAATGTTGCTCACGCGTGAATCGTGAAGTTAAAATAAACCGAAAAGAAAAATGCTTAATGGGTGCATAGGGTAAGTGGAAACACATACAGATTTCTAGTGGAAGTCACCGAGGCATTATACTGTGCAAAGTAAAACTAAGCAATGTGCTTTACTTCAACGCCATCATTTTTAGCTGAAAGAAAGGTAAAGGCATAGAAAATGGGGCACATTACCTTAGGGGTAAGTAAGTTGTGGACCGATGAAATCTCTTCTCAGACACTTCAGGAAATGTGTCGTGCTGAGAAGCACTTAAGCTGTAAAGCTGTTATAAATGACAATTTGAATGTTTAGAAAAAAAAAGGATTATGTTTGGTCAAAATTTCTCAGGCTGCAATGACTGTATCCTGGGCAGCAGCAATCGACATCGCGCCGGTGTCATCCATAGTGCCCGCAGATGCTGATCAGTTGCTTGGATAAAACACAGTGAAGGCAAACATCCTTCACGCTGCCGCACAGGAGGTGATCATTACCTGGCCCAGCGGTAGTGTTGTATTTTGCTGCTTTTTACCTTTCGCTCTCCTATTGGATGGGCCTACTGTGGCTGGGAAAAAGCTGTTGTCAAGGTGATGCGACGCTCCGTAATGTACTGTTTAGAGATGCAAAGCTGTCCTGGAAAGGGGAAGTCTCACGTTTTTTTAGGCAACAGCAATTGTGGGAACCAACCTCAGCAGTTGGACAGGTCTACCTAACTCTTTCTTATTTCCAGTTACGTGTTCATGTAGTGAGAACCCATCATTTACTCTTGCTTTGTTGGTTATCATCAACGTGCCTAAGATGTCTTTAACATGCTATATCAGCACAGTAGGTAAGGTGTGTAAGCTGAGTAAATTGAGTAAAGGCTCACTTTAAATAAAAGTGAGTAACTGAAGGGTTCGGACACAGATAGTTTGAAAAAACAGGGCCCATTGTACTAGAAAGAAGGCTTATCATTGCAGAAATTTTTGATAGTTTGTGATACGATTTCGACATGATAAAAAGAGCACTAAACGGGGACACAAGAAAAGACGGTGACACGGGATGAGCGCTAAATATCAACTGAGGCTTTATTCACAAGAGAGGCTATATACATATAAACAAATGCGCAGAAACACTAAAAAGATACATAAGGGGCAGCTTTCACAGAACATGTGATTGACGCTGTAGATAGGCTTTTTCTTTTGTGTGCCGATGGAGTGCTCACGGAGTCGTCTTTTTTCTTGATAATGCAGAACGCCTCGAAGATTTCTCTTTGTAGTGGCGTCCTAAAGATGCGCAGCACGCGTGTTTCCTGGAAGTCAGGCGTGCAAGTGCACCGCCGGCAGTGGTCTCCAAAATATCCCTCCCGCCTATGAGTTTACGGCTGCGCGAGCTTTCTCAGTCTTTCATTATTGCAGCGTCCGGTTTGTCCGACGCAGAATCTTTCACAATCTATGGGGATCCTTTACACCACACTTACTTTAAGAAATTGTGTCGTGGCCCACTAGCTTATTTCCAGCAATAGAACCAATAATGACATATGAGCTCAGCTGTGCGATTCACTAAGGACGGAAAAAGCAACCGCAAATAAGGCATGAGTTATAGGGTTTCCGAACAAACTATTTGCGCTCAATTGTAATGCGTATTCATTTTACAGGTGTAAGAATGGTGCGGTAAACAATGAAAGTTACGAAAACGCACGTAAGCATAGATGTACCGATGCGCACTGCTGTTGGTACTGGGTGCACTATGTTTGTTTAGCTACACAACCCTCCGCCGCTTTGAAGTTGTTGTACAGCACACTGGCCGATTGGCGTAAGCGGCGTTGTCTTACGCGACCCTGTTTGTATAGGATACCCAAGGTTTCCTGACACGATCGGTTTTTACAGCAAGAAAAACAAGCCAGGTGCAAATACGATCAAAAACAGAGCAACGGGGGACAACGGTTCGTGGATGACTATATCAGCGCCATCTCGGAGGGCTGACGAACAGCAAGGCCGCAAACCCGAATGGCCCATTGGAAGTTCACTTGTATATACGCGCTTCTGACGTCATTGCAGAAATTAGGAAAACATACGATTTCCCGGGAGAATCAAAATTTTAACCTAAATTGATTATTCTCTCAGTGAATACGTCATCATTTGTTGCCGGACAAGAGCTGTGGGCACTATAAAACGCCAAATCTTTCGAATATAACAAACCTATGTTTTGTATTCATGGCCCCTGGAAGCATCATACACGTGTGCTTCGCAAATTTTATAAGCAAAAGGTGCCAAAAATGAAGCTACCGCACTTCCCTGAAAAACTAACCGTGCGCTGAAGTAGCTATCGTCGCGAGGCCTAATAAGCTGCTTGGATTGAAAATGGGCGTTCCTAGTATTGGTTTTTGAAGTAAGACGTTAGCTTTTTTCGTTATAATTTAAATTTAAACCTATACACACCTGTAGTCCTGATATATATATATATATATATATCAAACATACTACCTGCGCGCTCTTGATTCTGTTGTTTGAATTTCGCGCCATTTGCGTATGTTGGGCCTTTCTAACTAGCAATGCAAGATTTAGGCGGATAGATCATCTTTATTTTATATTAGCAAGCAAAATTTCTTATAAAGAACGAATTTATTTAACGCTCGAAGTTCACCGCCAACCATATTCTTCTATTTTGATCAGAGTCATGAGCGCCGTATGCTTCACTATAACGGCAGTGCTCAAAGTGGGGCACAAATTCCTCCCGTTAAGATTAAAACTAGACAAAATACACAAAGTTTGTACTAACGCTATAGTTTGAACCGTTGAAAAGTACCTTGTTTGATATGTTATTTTTAGACTGCGAAATTACGACGGTGCTATAAAGCCAGATCCGAAGAACCAATCCAATCCACTGGTAATAACCTTCGGCGTGCAACAAGGGACGCTGTCAGCCGCATGCTGCGCTTTAAGTTTAAACGTGTAACAGGATGAGAGCCTTGGATTTTTACTCAAATGCCTACTGTTACTACTGTGAATGAATGTAGACTGTGTGTAGCTGTGTGAATTGTGTTGTGAACTCAATTCGTCTGCAAGAGCTCTGCGAGTCGAAAGCACGACGACATTTGTCACCGACGCAACGCTACACAGACCGTTGCGGTTGCGACCTTGTTCATCGCCTTCCCCTAGTGAGTATTGGCCATCTCAACCCTATTACTAAAGAAATATCACCCTTTATTAGTTTTACCAGCACATCTGGGAAAAGGCATATAGGTTGTACATTGTTGCTGGCGTTCTGTGAAACGTGCCTTGGTAATGAAGCGGTGGCGTTACAGACAGGACGGAGTGATAAGTAGATAAACACTTGCACTTTGTATCTTTATTAGAGATGTTTAGTATAGCGTTTTTTGTATCAAAGTACACTGAACGCAAAATTTTTGCGTCCCCTTACATAAACATCGCGAGGAAAGTTTTAGTACAGCGTCTCATCAGTTATGAGTAATGAGTGCCCCCATTCGCACGTCACGTGGGAACAATTTTTATTTTTAGTTCACACGCCGCGTGCCAACGATTTTTTCCAGTTCGAACGCACGTGAGAGGGAGAGAAGAAATACCGTCCAGCCGCCCAGCAGACGACTCTGTGGGAGTGGTAGTAGTGTGGGAGGCCTCGTGTTCGGCCTGCTACAGGGAGGGAAAGAAGAAATATTTGTAGTTATCTCTCAAAGATTGAAAATTAGTTATTTGTATCGATGCCTTTCTGACTGTATTACAACGCCACTTTTGATGCATTTAAGCAGTGCTGAGAAATCTATTTCGTTTTGGCAGGAGAATTTGTGGCGACGGATAACGGTGCCGAAGTTTGTTGTCCCGCGACGGCTTGCGTCATCTCAAGTGTGCGTTCGTGTTACGTGCCCAGGGAGCGTCCTGCGTCATTTTCTCTACGCATGTGGTAGCTTAAGGTGGTGGTCAAATCGAATCTCTACGCAAGTTACGTCAACTCCTCCTAAGACTACTTTTTAGGAGCACTAATTATGTGCAAGTGAGACGGTTAAAAAAAGAAAGTAAAAAAACGGCCTTTATCATCATTGTTCCAGTTGCAAAAATGCCTTTTCGGCGCCAAGAAGTAACGAAGTGATCCATTCGCCTGTCCTGTTTCTTACCTGATGTGGAATGTGATCGCTTCATGATTGTTGTGATCTGAAATGTTATTGTTTTGTGGCGTGTTTTTTATCAAGCGATATGCACTGCCGAGCCCAGCAGGATATTTTTCTGAAAAGTAACATTAGTAAAAAATTTCCAAGTTAATGGGAGTGGTTTCGATGAAAACCTTTTTTTTTTCATGTGTGCTGCAACCTTTTCATATATTTTGCAGGGTGTTGCAGCCTGTAAACTGTATACTGCTACAGCCTGTATATTTCTCATTAGAGCACAGTATTATAACTGTAGATCATTGCGTAAAAACAGGCTTTTGGTAGCTCTGCAGGATAAAGCCCAAGACAAGCGGCCTTCCCCTCCCTCTGACAACTTTACTTGCGGGCTTATTCAGAAATACGTGCATGAGCACAGCATTGAATGATGTTTGTAATTGTTAGCGTCCTATATACACACTTTATATTTTTTGCTGTAACTAAAGGACGTACCCACAAAGCTGGGCGAGTCGGTAAGAATCCCTAAAAGAAACAGCGCAAGGGACAGGACAGCTTCGCACTCTTGTTCAATATGCCAGCGCCCATCCTTGTGAGGTACCCACAAAATTTCTTAGCGATATGCCGGAACATACCTGTAAAAGGGTAAGTCGGTGCTCTGGTCTGCACTCAGACATCTTCGTTAACGAACGACTAACTGTGTGCCGCATTAGCGAGCTGATCCAGGAGCTTTGGGCCACTTGATACACCAGCCTTGTTATAATTGCTCTAATGGCACGTGATCGTCTCGCACAGTTCTTTCCAGACAGATCGCCAGCTGTCAGTAAAGTTAGGTCAAGGGGAAACGCAACTCATTGTGGGAGCAGTCTTTCTTGCTTTTACTGAACTGGGCAAGCCCTTTATGCACACTGATCAGCCGTTATCGCAGCTAGTTATTATTCAATAAAAATAATTACAATCCTAGGTCAATATAACGAAGTAATTTCGGGGTAGTAAATTAGTTTGTTGTCCCCGATAGCCATTGTAATGGTAGAGGTAAAACTCGGCTTTAACGAACGGAAATTTGGCTGGCTGGTGAAATATCCTAGAAACAAAAACGCATTAATCTAGGTTTCGAACCTACTGGAAACGACCTAATCCTTACCTGTGTTCTTGTGGCATTTCAAAATAAATAGACCCCAACATGAGAACGTTAAATTACAACAGTTCGTTTGACAAAACAGGACTACTTTCTTATTTAAAGGAGGATGTGATCTTCGTACGGTGGCTTTTCATAGCGCTGAACAGGATAAAGATTTCCGCAGTGACCACGCACGAAAGGGCCTGTTCTACTTCTGTAGTTTTGGATGTCGGGAGTTTTTCCTTCATTACAGCAGATATTGCGTGGAGCTCTTGCAGTTCTTGTTTCGTACACTGCTGTGAAGCTTGACAAACCAAAGTTTGTATTTACCTCGTTATGGCCCATAATTTGCTATATTGGTGTTCGTTATAATGAAGTTCAACTGTACCGATCACTGGACTAACTCTAGCTCAGTCCAAACGGAACTACAAGGCGCACAGCATGCCCACTACAAAACATGCAGCAACAGCAGTCTTTCTTGACATTGAGTGAAACCGCCAAACTATGTCTTCTCACTGACTAGCCAGGGTTAATGATAATTATTATTCGCCATTATTACTGATGCTTGGACTAACATTACTTAATCCGGGTGTATCTCCAGGCTGCTACCCTGTGCTCTTTTTACAACACAAAGCTACAGCTGTCTGACTGCTGCCATTCGACTAAGCCACTCTTATTAATCACAATTTTTAAAAACACATGATTGGACGTAAGCAGCGATGGCCTCATCTGCCGTGGCTGAAGTTTGCAATAGCGGTGTAACCAGTTGTGTAAAAATCAAGACCCACTGCTCTCCCAAAATGAATTGTAAAGCGGGCGCTTTTCAATTTATTTAAAATAAAACGAAATAAAATGAAATAAAATGAAAACAATAAAAAGCGCTAACCAAGGGCACGCACACACAAAGAGTTAAACTTCTATAGTTTCGAATACATCTGAGTTCAACCAAAAAGGCACGAATGCCATCGTTGTGGCTTGTTTTGTGAAAAACAGAGAATTTGGTGCCTCACATAATTCATTCCCACGAAGCTACTGAGTGTTTTAAAATATCTTTGAGGTGAGATTTTTCATCACAGGTGGCATTTCATCCTTGGGGCATTCGTTCCTCTCAACATTGCACACCCATCATCTAGCGGTCTATTGCCTGCTAAGTCGTCCTTAATTCAAGTTAGACCCTTTACGTGACCCTGGCAGTATCTTCCTCCTACGTGAGTACAGGTACAATACAGCCATAATTTATTGTCTTTTTCAGGGGCAGTGTTAGGCGGCGTTTCTGTATTATACCATTCTTACAGCTGTGTCAACAACACAGATTATTCTGTACCCATGCCTAGATTGTAGAACTGGCTTGCAAGATAGCTGCTACTTTAACAGTCTGCACAAGGCGCCTGCTCAAGCTACTGCTGACCGGCAACTTGGTGCAGGAGTTCTCCTTGTTTGGGAAAAAGAGAAGCACGCTTTTTCGAGCTGCGAGAGGCATCCTGCATTGTGTGTAACTAGATATCTTCGTGTGGTTACAGACATCAAATTCTTTCACCAGATAATGTTTAGGCCCAGATATTTAGTGTCAGTCACATCCTGCGCAAGTATCAGCTGTGTCAACAACCTGCCGCTTCTTAGTTTTTATTGCTAGAGGAGGTGTTAAATTTCTTTCAGTCTTTGGACAATGAAATTTTTACTCTCTTTCTAACCAATCCGGCCTGCAACTATTTTAGCAGTTTCTGGTTCCAAGTGTTTTTATTTTGCCATTATTCTTTGAGCGTATCAATTGGTGTGAATAACGTAGTCGTGTAAATCCGTCTTGTTGTAACGGTTCTCAATTATTTCCGTTTTCCTCATTTTTATCGTTTGTTCCCAAATCATATCACTTTTGTTAAATATTGAAATAGTGTAACTTTTTTTTGTTTACCTAACCAGAATTCACCATGTTGTTTCTGAAGTTTTTTTGTTGTTTTATTGTTGTCCTGCCATTTCGATGATGATTGTACGGCTTTAACGCGCCGACGCAACGCAGGCGATGAGGCGCGCCGTAGTGGAGGGCTCCGGCTTAAATTTGACCACCTGGGGATCTTTAACGTGCGCCGAAATGTCGTACTCGTTGGAGTTTTTGCTTTTCGCCTGCATCAGAAAAGTGGCCGCCGCGGCCGGGAATCGAACTCGCGACCTCATGCGGCGGGTTGTCCTGCCATTTCACTAGGTGTGAATAATTTCATCACGTTAATTTCTACTGCTGTTGTAACCACCGTACAGTCATTTCTGAATACAACCCTTTTCTAGTGTTCATAACAATTTTCCTAGAACGTCGGTTTGTTTAAAGTAGCCTAAATTTATATGCACTCGCAACCACCACTCAACACCACTTGTGTGTTTCCAAGGTGCTTTTGTGTTATTGGTACCCAAGCTTTTCACTGGATGTGAACTATTTACTTTCGTAAATTTGCTTTGGTTTTTAACCACCATTCAATAATTTCTTTGTTTCCACACTTTTGTTGTGTTGTTTTCCACCAATTTCACTTAATGTCTGATATTTAGGGTGTATAACTATCTTGTGCTTGTGTCCTGTGTTTACAGGTTTGCTTAAGATTCTCCTATTTTTTGTCAACCTTTCTCCTGTGTGTGACCTATTTATAGTTATGAGTATTTGTACTATTTTTGCAATTACACAATGCTTACCCTGTGGGCCAGGGCAGATAGGAATCAAAACTAAAGTGTTTGTGTTGAGAAAGCCTATTACAAAATTTAGAAATCTATTTAAACTAGTTTACTTTAACTCTTTTGTGTTTTTTGTGTACTTTGAAAGCTTCCTTAATACACAGTTCCACAGCTACGTTGGCAAGAATTTCATTTTAATTATTATAATTTTTGAATTGTTCCTGTGATAGTTTATATGCAGAAGGCCTATACAGCCCTTCTTCGTGGTGCATTTCGATGACGCTATTATGATTGCCTTAGGTTCAAGGTTGCTTCTGCTGATCAGGACTTGTTTGCTGTTAAGGCCTCTTGTTTTCAGAATCACAATCAGAACCAGAAAAACATTTTATTAGGCAATGAATAGATTAGAAACATTTTGTATACAAAAGGGGTGTATGCGACTTTTCTTTTTTAAAGCCGTGCTTTGTGTGCTCTCGAAAGAGTGTGTAGTCAGCTTGGCACTTCACATACGAGACTTCATGCAGTATGCAGCACTCTCAAAATGGAAGCTCAATATTCTAGAAACCAGGTGCCAAGTAAAAGCAAACAATGCTGAATAGCTAGCAAGACGTATTTGAAGTATAAATGCCCACAACACGTAGGCAACTTTGTACAAGGGGCTGGCCAAACTCCGAATTAATGTATAAAGAATGTAAATTTCAAGCATACAGTATCATATCAACAATATTATACTAACATACAACAGTCATGAACATAGCAAAGTAATACTTGTGCCAAAGACAGCAAAACAATCTAGAACAGACATCTACATACGTCTTGCATGCGTACCACAACAATTACAGTAAGATGTACTACAAATATATCATCCCATAAACAGCAAATAAAAGTGCCATGAGAGGCCCATTCTACGTTGTCCTTCGTGTCATGTTAATGGGTTTTTTGCAGTTGTAGGAACGTTGAATATATGTAATTTTGACCCCAGGGGTACGTCTCCTGGACATCTTCAATGTCGACTGCTGACGTCTCCAGGATATCTGCATGATGTAGAGTGGTTTGCTGAGTAGTTTTTTTGTCATAGAGCATGTACAAGGGAACGCTTGGAACTGCTTCCTCCCGCAACCTAAACTTTTGTTCGCTATGTCGGCGATCATCTTAGCATATTGAAAACAACCTCCGTTGAGAGCCTATTAAGATATAAATTACATACACCCCGCCATCTAGTTCACGGGTGAATGTGGTTGTGATGGCTCTATAACCTTTCTTTATTGGCAACTGACGAGAGGAGGCAATATCATGATGTTCTCTATTCACTGAAAGTCGGCGCAGACTGGTCGATACCTTTGTTTTATTGCAGCTCAGCCGGTCAATGAAAAGGCTGCTTTTGTGTCCTCTTTTTTCAAAACCCCGGACATGATTTCCTCCTCCGAATAGAAAGAAAAGCAAGAGGAAAGCCGAGTGATAACTTACTTCCAGAAAAAGGTCTACCTCCTAAAGTCTATTCAGGTCGTAATCGGTCGCACAAACAAAACATGGAGACAAACTGACCGAGAACATTGCCCGTCAGTGCTCTGAAATCCATGCCTGTGCCTTACATCCAAGTAACAAGCGAAACCTTTTGCCCGAATTTTCAAAAAAGCCGAAGTTTACTTCGGCCACAAGCCTTCGACAACTATTGGCTGACTAACTCCCCAATATAAAGACTGTGTGAAGACAGAGAAAGCGCGCAGAGTCGTTTCCTATAATTTTTCTGCTCGGGGCTCAGCAGCATACATTATTTAAACCAAAAATCGCCGGGAAAGTATTAGGCAGCACAAAAACGGCATCTAGAAACAAAGCGGAGAAGGCAAAACAGTAGCCGAGCACTGTAATGTGTACGGCCACACAATTGGCGTCCCATAAACGGTCATTCTCGAAGACGAAATAAACTAGAGGAAGATGCTATTACCGGGGCTGGTTGCGTGGCGGAGCGAATTTTGTTACAAGGTTAGCAAGGCTGAAAAGATATAAGGCACATCTGCAGTGTCGCCCAAGTCACCCATCAGGAAGAAGCCGAGACCGCTTCGAAACATTGGATTTTTCCTACGTACGATTATTTGAAGCATATGTATATTTCTTTTCTATTTGGACGGTGCCCGTTTGTATTATGAAGAAGCTTAGGTATGGGCATAGTAGGGGTATTTTACAATATTCAAACTTTATATTGAAACACAAAGGGAAAAACTATAAAACGTGATCATTGTTAAATTCGGTTTATTGAGATTTTTTTAAACTGGTTAATATCGAAACAAGGAAAACATTTTGTTCTGTAACCTATTTGATTTTGTAAACTGACATGTAGCGGCAGCTGGAGGAATTATGTAACGGTAAAATTTATTGTAAACTACCTAATTACGGCACAAATACACTAGGTACAACGTTAGAGCCGCGGTACAAACACCTTTATATACATTTTGCTAAGCATCCGACATTATATAAAAGGGTTGCAGCGTGCTGCACACAAACGGGGACAAGTTTTTGTGTACTCCAAGAACAGGAAGAAACAATGACCACTTGCAGCTCCGTATGCTAAAATGCCTGATAATTACATTTTTATGCATTTCTTGTACTTAACTTTAAAATAGGCCCAGGATTTCTAATATTTAAACCCCAAACCAACAGGCTTGAGGCTCGAAATTATCAGTTGAATAGTCAAACACTAAGCCAGGCAAAGCAAACCAGGTTTTCGTCCGCCCATTACTATCTAAAATCGGAGTAGTGACAGAGAAATAAAAATAGTAGGTTTTAAAATTTAAATATTGTTCTCTTACAGCAAATTTCTTCCAATAGCTTCCAGAGAATGGAAATACCACAGTGTAATCTTGTGAGTCAGTTGGTTGATTTAGGTAATATTTTCCAAAGGTACAAATTACCGGAAGATCCTGCAAGAAACACAATGGCGTTTATGTGTTAGTTAAAATTTAAAACTCATTCCTTTACCGAAGCAGATTTCCTTTAGCCGTCGAGGAAACAAATAAACGTACCTTATTATTATAAAGAGCAGCACGTTGCATGGAATGCATTTCTTTTTTTCTGGTAATGCCGCTGAATATGTTTTTTAAATTGTACACTGTTCCCTAATGTTACACTGTAATATCATCAAATACCGCAGTAACTTTTACAAAAAGACCTGACAATTTTATGAAAGCTCCGAAGCGACTTCCTGTGTTGAAAAGAAAGGTTTATCGTACGAAGGAAAATGTAAGCTATAACCGCAACCACGCAAAAGGTTCGTAATGGGTAGCGATTATTGCTTTCTTTATTTAGGCCTGATTCAGAAGCCATTCAACTGGGTTCGCGTTCGGTACGGCCAAAGTGGATGGTCATAAATGTGTCACCTCCATCTGATGTTTGCTTAAAGGCGTTTTAGCTGATCCATAGTTTGTCTAGTCTTGCAATTTACGGACCATTTTACTTGTGTAAACAATACAGTACCTTACCTGTATGCCGAGCATAAGGACGCACGTTCGATTTTCGGCCGCTGCAGCCGCTTTTCTGATAGGGGCGAAAAGCGAAAAAACTCCCGTGTGTAGGAGATCACGGCACACTTTAAAGATCCCCATGTGATAATTATTCTAGTGCCCTCTACTATAGCACGCCTCATCGCCTGCCATTCTCAGCGCAATAAACTCTACAAGCAATCAATAATTCAATCAATCAATCCAATATTCGATCAACCACTTTTACTATAGGGCATATTACACCACACCACACAGACGTTCTTCCACTACGCCGACGCCAGCACTGCCGATTTACCTGCAGCCACAATAAACCTGCCGGAACCACTTCTGCAGCCTTACCGGAGTTGCAACGAACTTGACGACGTTGTTACTACACATGCATACGGGGACACGGGCACTGGTGGTATACTTTTGCTACTCCGCTCTGCTTGTGCTTCCCTGTAGTACCACCGCACGTCCTTGTTCCTACGTTGATGTGGTTTCTTTCCATTATACAACCCGGAGCCAACACGACTAACTTCTCATATCCAGCTATTATTCCTCTTGCGAGGCTTCTTCCTCAATATTTAGGCAACCTGCATAATCGCTGTTCGAACAGATGGAGGCCATGGAGGGTAGAAATAGAGTACATGCTGGTGTTTAAAAAAACTCTGACCATGTGGCGAAAAATATTTGCAATACTCTTTGGTCCAATAGAAATAATCTGTCATTGTTCATGCACTCTTTGGCAGCATACAGAAAATGCTGAATCTTCAAAGCCCGATTTGAGAGAGTGTCGTGTCGTAAATTTCTAACTACAAGGCTGGCTTCGGCATCCTGCAGAGAAACGTTAAAGTATTTGGGCTTCGTTAAATCATGTTATTGGTATTGATTTAAAGACTGAGTTTCGGAGTAGTAGTATCAGTTGAGGCCACCTATAGTTTGGTGATAAATACGCATCAACACCCGGGCTGCGGCCCTTACAAAAAAAGACAAGAGCCAATCTGAACCAACCACCAATCTCGTGGCCAAGATTAGGTATACCCATCAGAATGTTTCACAAATATTCCAAATATCTCGACCAATTCAACACTCAATATTGGTGTTTTTACATTGGTATGCGTGCCTCCAGTCTTTAGAGGGCTTCTTGCAAAAATTTGTAGATTTAACATTAGTGCAACAGTTCGCTTCTATTACCCGACAGAAATCGTGGCATAAATATTATCTACCGGAAAATGTGCAGCACACTTCAATTACATTGAATTTAGAGTGCCGACGGAACAGAAGGAGGAGCAGTGCGCAGCAAATGGACTTTAGCGTAATGTATTCCGTGAGACCGAAAAGCATTGACGTCGCCGTCTGCCTCCAATGCTCGCCAGAAAGTCGCCTGGGCCACTTCACGCGTGTGGCCCAGCCAGTGACGTTTCGGCTCTGGCAGCATTCACAAAGTGATACAGGTAACAAGATCTAAAAAGGCATAAGAGCTACCCAAAACGACCCTCTTGCAAAAAAAGAGTTTCCAGCGCATGAATGAAGCCGGGGAGGGAACAGATGGACCATCTCGGGCACTACAATAAATCCTCTCCTGTTCTTTGTACAGGTCACTTTCTGACACGCCACAGGTTGCAGCCCAACGAGTAGGCTATCGCTGACCAGCTTCGTTATCGGAATTCAGCTCATACCTGATGCACAGCATTGCACACATGGTACAGCGACGTGTCCCGTGATTGAGGCATTGACAGCCGAGCCACCACCTAAAGTGCATATAAGCAGCTTCACCAAACTACAGATCACAGGTCACGGCTTGACCATATCGGACATGACCATGAATCCTCTCCTGTTCATTGTACAGGTCACTTTGTGAAACGTCACAGGTTGCAGCCCACAGATCAGGCTATCGGTGACCAACTCTGTTATCGGCATTGAGCTCATGCCTGGTGCACTGCATTGCACACGTGGTTGAGCGATGTGTCCGTGATCGAGGCATTGACAGAAGAGCCATTACGACAAGTGAATATAAGCTGATTCAGCAAGTTACCGGCCAGAGGGCACAGCTGGACCATCTCGGACAAGACCATGAATCCTCTCCTGCTCTTTGTACAGGTCACTTTGTGAAACGTCACTGGGAGCAGCCCGGTTGGACCATCTTGGTCCCGACAACAAATCTTCAGCTGTTCTTTGTACAGGACACTTTGTGAAACATCCCTAGTTGCATCCCACTGAGCGGGCTATCGTTGACCAGCTCCGTTATCGACATGAAGCTCATTCCTGATGCACGGTATTGCACACGTGGTGCATTGGACGTGTCCCGTAATCAAGCAATTGACAGCAGAGCCACTGCCACAAGTGCATATAAGCTGCTTGACCGAACTACAGATCAGAGGGCACGGGTGGACCATCTCGGACATGACCATGCATCCTGTCCTGTTCTTTGTAAAGGTCACTTTCAAAAACGTCACTGGTTGCAGCCTACAGAGGGGGCTATCGGTGACCAGCTCTGTTATTGGCATTCATATCACCCCCAATGCGTGGCATTGCACTAGGGGTACAGCGGCGTGTCCCGAGAAGGAGTCAATGACAGCAGAAACACTCCTACAAGTGCACAAAAGATATTTCTTTGTTCTAGAGATCAGAGGGTACGGCTGAGCAATCTCGGGCACGACAATGAATCCTGTCCTTCTCTTTGTACAGGTAATTTTGTGAAACGTCACTGGCTGCAGCCCACCATGCGGGCTATCATCGACCAGCTCGGTTATCGCATTCAGCTCATCCGTGATGCACGGCGTTGCCTTCGTGGTACAGTGACGTGTCCTGCGATCTAGTCATTGACAGCAGAGCCACTGACACGACCTAATATAGGCTGCTTCAACGAGCTACATATCAGAGGGCACTACTGGACCATATCGGGCATGACCACGATATCCTCTCCGGTTCTTTGGTCAGGTCACTTTGTGAAACGTCACTAATTGCGGCCCCCCGGGCGAGCTATCGGTGACTAGCTCTGTTTTTAAGAGTCAGCTCATCCCTGAGACACGACATTGCACACGTGGTACAGCGACGTTTCCCCTGATCAAGATATTGACAGCAGAGCCACCGCTACAAGTGCATACAAGCTGCTTCACCGATCTACAGATCCGAGGGCACTGCTGGACCATATTGGTCACGACAACGAATCCTCTGCTGTTCTTTGTACAGGTCTCTTTGTGAAACATCTGTAGTTGCATCTCACTGAGTGGGCTATCGTTGACCAGCTTCGTTATCGACATTCAGCTCATTCCTGATGCACTGTATTGCCCACGTGGAACATTCGACGTGTGACGTGATCGAGCAATTGACTTCAGAGCCACCGCCACAAATGCATATAAGCTGCTTGACCAAACTGCAGATCGGAGGGCACGGCTGCACGATCTCGAACATGACCATGAATCCTCTCCTGTTCGTTGTGCAGGTAACTTTGTGAAACGTCTCTGGTTTCAGCCCAAAGAATGGGCTATCGGTGACCGGCTTCGTTATCGGCATTCAGCTCATGCCTGATGCACGGAATTGCACACGTGGTACATCGACGTGTCCTGTGGTCAAGGTATTGAGAGCACAGCCACGAGTGCATATCAGCTGCTTCACCGATCAACAGATCCAAGGACACGGCCGGACCAAATCGGACATGACCATGAATCCCCTCCTGTTCTTTGTACAGGTCACTTTCTGAAACGTCACTGGTTGCAGCCTACAAAGGAGGCTATTGGTGACCAGCTCTGTTATTAGCATTCAGATCACCCCCAGTGCAGGGCATTCCACATGTGGTACAGCGACGTGTCCCTTGATGTAGTCATTGACATCAGAAACACTGCCACAAGTGCAAATAAGCTGTTTCATTGTTCTAGAGATCAGAGGGTACGGCTGGGCAATCTTGCGCACGACTATGAATCCTTGCCTGTTCTTTGTACAGGTCATTTTATGAAATGTCACTGGTTGAAGCCCACCGTGCGGGCTATCGGCGACCATCTCGCTTATCGACATTCAGCTCATCCCTGATGCACGGCGTTGCTTTCATGGTACAGTGACGTGTCCCGCGATCGAGTCATTGACAGCAGAGCCACCACCACAAGTTAATATAAGCTGCTTCACCGAGCTACATATCAGAGGGCACGCTGGACCATATAGGGTATGACCACGAATCCTCTCCGGTTGTTTGTACAGGTCACTTTCTGAAAAGTCACGGTTGCAGCCTACAGGGGGGTCTATTGGTGACCAGCTCTGTTATTGGCAGACACATCACCCCCAATGATTGGCATTGCACATGTGGTACAGCGACATGTCCCGTGATAGAGTCATTGACATCAGCAACACTGCCACAAGTGCTTATAAGCTGTTTCATTGTTCTAGGGATCAGAGGGCACGGCTGGAAAATCTCGTGCACGACAATAAATCTTCTCCTGTTCTTTCTACAGGTCATTATGTGAAACGTCACTGGTTGCAGCCCACCGGGCGGGCTATCGGCGACCAGCTCGGTTATCGGCATTCAGCTCATCTCTGATGCACGGCGTTGCCTTCGTGGTACAGTGACGTGTCCCGTGATCGAGTCATTCACAGCAGAGCCACAGCCAAAAGTTAATATAAGCTGCTTCACCGTGCTACATATCAGAGGGCACGGCTGGACCATCTCTGACATGACCATGAATACTCTCATGTTCTTTGTGCAGGTAACTTTGGGAAACGTCACTGGTTGCAGACCACCTAGCAGTCTATCGGTGACCATCTCCGTTAGCGACATTCAGCTCATCTCTGCGGCACGACATTGCACGCGTCGTACAGCTACCTGTCCCGTGATCAAAGCATTGACAGCAGAGCCAGCGCCACAAGTGCATATAAGCTGCTTGACCGAACTACAGATCACGGGGCACGGCTGGTTAATCTCAGACATGACCATGAATCTTCTCCTGTTCGTTGTACAGGTCCCTTTGTGAAACGTCTCTGGTTGCAGCCCAAAGAGTGCGCTTTCGGTGACAATCTCAGTTATTGGAATTCAGCTCATGCCTGATGCGCGGCGTTGCACACGTGGTACATCAACGTGTCCTGTGATTAAGGTATTGAGAGCAGAGCCACATCCACAAGTGCATATCAGCCGCTTCACCAATCAACAGATCCGAGGGCACGGCTGGACCATATGGGACATGACCATGAATCCTCTCCTGTTGTTTGTACAGGTCATTTTCTAAAACGTCACTGATTGCAGACCACCGATTGGTCTATCGTTGACCACCTCCGCTATCGGCATTCAGCTCATTCCTGATTTTATGGCATTGCACACTTGATACAGCGGCGTGTCCTGTGACCGAGGCATTGAAAGCAGAGCCACCGCCACAAGCGCATATAGGCTGCTTCACCGAGCTACAGAGCAGAGGTCACAGCTGGACCATATAGGGCATGACCACGAATCCTCTCCTGTTTTTTTGTACAGGTCACGTTGTGAAAATCCCTAGTTGCATCCCAATGAACGGGCTATCGTTGACCAGCTTCGTTATCGATATTCAGCTCATTCCTGATGCACGGTATTGCACACGTGGTACATTCGACGTGTCCCGGGATCGAGCAACTGACTTCAGAGCCACCGCCACTTATGCATATAGGCTGTTTGACCGAAATACAGATCGGACGGCACAGCTTGCCAACCTCGGACATGACCATGAATCATCTCCTGCTTTTTGTACAGGTTATTTTGTGATATGTCACGGGTTGCAGCTCACCGAGCAGGCTATCGCTGACCAACTCCGTTATCGACATTCATCTCATCCATGATGCACGGCATTGCACACGTGGTACAGTGACGTGTACCGTGATCTAGACATTGAGAGCAGAGAAACCGCCACAAGTGCATATAAGCTGCTTTACCGATCTACAGATCGGGGGCACGGCGGGACCATTTCGGACATGACCATTAATCCTCTCCTGTTCTTTGTACTTGTCACTTTGTGAAACGTCACTGTTTGCTTCCCAAGTAGTGGGCTGTCGGTGGCCTTCTCCGTTATCGACATTCAGCACATCCATGATGCACAGAATTGCACACGTGGTACAGCGACGTTTCGCGTTATCGATGCAGTGTCAGCAGAGCCACCGCACATGTGCATGTAAGCTGCTTCGCCGACCTACAGATCACAAGGCTCGGCGGGACCTTTTCGGACATGACCATGAATCCTCCTGTTCGTTGTACAGATCACTTTTTGAAACGTCTCTGGTTGAAGCCCACCGAGTGTGTTATAGGTGACACGCTTTGTTATCTGTATTCAGCTCATCTCTGATGCATGGCATTGCACACGTGGTCCAGCGACGAGTCCCGTGATTAAGGTATTGAAAGCAGAGCCAGCGCCACAAGTGCACATAGGCTGCTTCATCAAGCGTGGCAGGGGACATGGCTGGACCATCTCGAACGTGACCATGAATACTCTCATGTTTTTTTGTGCAGGTTACTTTGTGAAACATCACTGGTTGCAGACCACTGAGCAGGCTAACGGTGACCAGCTTCGTTATCGGCATTCAGTTGACCCCTGATGCCCGGCATTGCCTACGTGGTCCAGTGAAATGTCCCGTGATGGAGTCCTTGACAGCACAGCCACCACCACAAATGAATATAAGGTGCTTCACCGAGCTACATATCAGAGGGCATGGCTGGACCATATCGGGCAAGACCACGAATCCTCTACGGTTCTTTGTACAGGTCACTTTGTGAAACGTCACTGGCTATAGCCCACCGGGTGACGTATCGGTGAGCAGCTCCGTTATAGACATTCAGCTCTTTCCTGAGGCACGGCATTGCACACGTGGTACATTCGACGTGTCCCGTGATCGAGCAATTGCTAACAGAGCCACCGACACAGGTGCATGTAAGCTGCTTGACCGAACTACAGATTAGTTGGCATGGCTGGGCCATCTCGGACATGGCCATGAATCTCCTCCTGTTCTTTGTACAGGTCATTTTGTGAAATGTCACTGGTTGCAGCTCGCCGAGCAGTCTATCGTTGACCACTCCGTTATCGACATTTAGCTCATCCCTGATGCATGGCATTAAAAACGTGGTACAGCGACGTGTGCCATGATCTAGACATTGACAGCAGAGAAACCGCCACAAGTGCAAAGAAGCTGCTTCACCGAGCTACAGATCGGAGGGTACGGCAGGACCATTTCTTACATGACCATGAATCCTTTCCTGTTCGTTGTACAGGTCACTTTGTGAAACGTCTCTCGTTGCAGCCCAAAGATTGGGCTATCGGTGACCAGCTCCATTATCGGAATTCAGCTCATCCCTGATTCACTGCATTGCACACGTGGTACAGCGACGTGTCTCGTGAATAAGTTATTGACAGCAGAGCCAGCGATTCAAGTGCACATAAGCTGCTTCACCAAGCTACAGATCAGGAGGCATGGCTGGACCATATCGGACATGACCATGAATCCTCTCCTGTTCTTATGTACAGGTCATTTTCGGAAACGTCACTGGTTGCCGCCTACAGAGGGGCTATCGGTGACCAGCTCTGGTATTGGCATTCAGAACACCCCCAATGCATGTCATTGCACATGTGGTACAGCGACGTGTCCCTTGATTGAGTCATTGACAGCAAAAACACTGCCACAAGTGCATATAAGCTGTTTAATTGTTCTAGAGATCAGAGGGCACGGCTGTACCATCTCAGAAACGACAATGAATCCCCTCCTGTTGTTTGTACAGGTCATTTCGTGAAACGTCACTGGTTTCAGCCCACTGAGCGGGCTATCCTTGACCAACTCCGTCATCGAAATTCAGCTCATCCCTTTTGCACGGCATTGCAGATGTGGCACATTCTACTTCTCCCGTGATCGAGGCGTTGACAGCAGAGCCACCGCCATAAGTGCATATAAGCTGCTTCACCGAGATACTAATCAGAGGGCACGGATGGACCATATCGGGCATGACCATGAATCCTCTCCTGTTCTTTGTACAGGTCACTTCGTGAAACGTCACTGGTTGCAGCCCAATGGGCGAGGAATCGGTGACCAGCTCCGTTATCGACACTCAGCTCATCCCTAAGGCACGACATTGCACACGTGGTACAGCGACTTGTCCCGTGATCAAGGCATTGACAGTGGAGCCAACGCCAATAGTGCATATGCTGTTTCACCGAGCTACAGATCAGAGGGCACGGCAGGACCATTTCTGACATGACCATGAACCCTCTACTGTTCGTTGTACAGGTCACTTTGTGAAAGTCTCTAGTTGCAGCCAGAAGAGTGGGCTATCGGTGACCAGCTCCATTAACGGAATTCAGCTCATCCCTGATTCACGGCATTGCACACGTGGTACAGCGACGTGTCTCGTGACTGAGTTATTGACAGCAGAGCCAGCGCTACAAGTGCACATGAGCTGCTTCACCAAGCTACAGATCAGAAGGCATGGCTGGACCATCTAGGACGCGAACATTTATACTCTCATGTTATTTGTGCAGGTTACTTTGTGAAACGTCACTGGTTGCAAACCACCGAGTGGTCTATCAGTGACCATCTCCGTTATCGGCAGTCTGCTCATCCCTGATTTTATGTCATTCCACACGTGTGACAGCAACGTGTCCGTGACCGAGGCATTGAAAGCAGAGCCACCGCCACAAGTGCTTCAAGCTGCTTCACCGAGCTACAGAGCAGAAGAAACGGCCGGACCAGCTTGGACATGACGATGAATCCTCTCCTGTTGCTTGTGGAGTTTACTTTGGGAAACGTCACTAGTTGCAAACCACCGAGTGGTCTAGCAGTGACCATCTCCGTTATCGGCAGTCAGCTCATCCCTGCGGCACGACATTGCACACGTGGTACAGCGATGTGACTTGTGATCAAGGCATTGACAGCAGAGCCACCGCCACAAGTGCATATAAGCTGCTTCACCGAGCTACAGATCAGAGATCACGGCTCGACAATGTCGGGCATGACAATGAATCCTCTCATGTTCTTTGTACAGGTCACTTCGTGAAACGTCACTGGTTGCAGCACATTGGGCGAGGTATCAGTGACCACCTCCCTTATCGACATTCAGCACATCCCTGAGGCGCGACATTGCACACGTGGTACAGCGACGTGTCCCGTGATCAAGGCATTGAGAGCAGAGCCACCACCACAAGTGCATATAAGCTGCTTCACCGAGCTACAGATCAGAGCGAACGGCTGGACCATCTCTCGAACGGCAATGTATCCTCTCCTGTTCTTTGCACAGGTAACTTCGTGAAACGTCACTTGTTGCAACCCACTGAGCGGGCTATGGTTGACTAGCTCCGTTATCGACATAAAGCTCATTCCTGATGCACGGTATTGCACACGTGGTGCATTCGACGTGTCCCGTGATCGAGAAACTGACAGCACAGCCACTGCCACGAGTGCATATAGGCTCCTTGACCGAACTACAGATCAGAGGGCATGGCTGGACCATCTCGGACATGACTATGAATCCTCTCCTGTTCATTGTACAGGTCACTTTGTGAAACGTCTCTGGTTGCAGCCCAAAGAGTGGGCTATCGGTGACCAGCTCCGTTATCGGCATTCAGCTCATGCCTGATGCACGGAATTGCACACGCGGTACATCGACGTGTCCTGTGTTCAAGGTATTGAGAGCACAGCAACACCCACAAGTGGATATCAGCTGCTTCGCCGATCTACAGATCCAAGGGCACGGCTGGACCATATAGGACATGACCATGAATCCCCTCCTATTCTTTGTACAGGTCACTTTCTGAAACGTCACTGGTTGCAACCTACAGAGGGGGCTATCGGAGACCAGCTCTGTTATTAGCATTCAGATCACCCTTAATGCATGGTATTACACATGTGGTACAGCGACGTGTCCCGTTATGGAGTCATTTACATCAGAAACACTGCCACAAGTGCATATAAGCTGTTTCATTGTTCTAGAGATCAGAGGGCACGGCTGGACTATCTCGGACGTGACCATAAATACTCTCATGTTCTTTGTGTAGATTACTTTGTGAAACATCACTGGTTGCAGACCACCAAGCGGTCTATCGGTGACCACCTTCATTATCAGCAGTCAGCTCACCCCTGATTTTATGGTATTGCACAAGTGGTACAGTGACGTGTCCCGTAAACGAGGCATTGAAAGCAGAGCCACCACGACAACGGCGTATAGGCGGCTTCACCGAGCTACAGATAAGAGGGCACGGCAGGACCAGCTCGGACATGACCATGAAACCTCTCCTGTTCTTTGTGCTGGTTACTTTGTGAAACGTCACTGGTTGCAGACCACCGAGGGGTCTATCGGTGACCACTTCCGCTTTCCACAGTCAGCTCATCCCTGATTTTATGGCATTGCACACGTGGTACGGCGACGTGTCCCGTGACCGAGGCATTGAAAGCAGAGCCACCGCCCCAAGTGCATATAGGCTGCTTCACCGAGCTACAGAGCAGAGCGCACTGCAGAACCAGCTCGGACATGACCATGAATCCTCTCGTGTTCTTTGTACAGGTCACTTTGTGAAACGTCAATTGTAGCAGCCCACTGAGCGGGCTAACGGTGACCAGCTCCGTTATCGGCATTCAGCTCATCCCTGATGCACGGCATTTCCTACATGGTACAGTGACGAGTCCCGTGATCGAGTCTTTGACAGCAGAGCCACCTCCACAAGTAAATATCAGCTGCTTCACCGAGCTACATATCTGAGGGAACGGCTGTACCATATTGGGCATTATCACGAATCCTCTCTTGTTCTTTGTACAGATCACTTTGTGAAACGTCACTGGTTGCAGCCCACTGGGCAAGGCATCGGTGACCAGCTTTGTTATGACATTCAGCTGAACCCTGAGGCACGATATTGCACACGTGGTACAGCGACGTGTCCCGTTATCAAGGTATTGAGATCAGAGCCACAGCCACAAGTGCATATACCCTGTTTCACGGAGCTACAGATCAGAGGGCACAGCTGGACCATCTCGGGCACTACAATGAATCCTCTCCAGTTCGTTGTACAGGTCACTTCGTGTAACGTCACTAGTTTCAGCCAACCGGGCAAAGTATCATTGACCAGCTCCGTTATCGACATTCAGCCCATCCCTGAGGCACGACATTGCACATGTAGTACAGCGACGTGTCCTGTGATCAAGTTATTGAGAGCACCGCCACAGCCAGAAGTGCATATAGGCTGCTTCACCGAGCTACAGATCAGAGGGCATGGCAGGACCAGCTCGGACATAACCATGAATCCTCTCCTGTTCTTTGTGCAGGTTACTTTGTGAAACGTCACTTGTTGCAGACCACCGAGCGGTCTATCGGTGACCACCTCCGTTATCGGCAGTTAGGTCATCCATGATTTTATGCCATTGCGCACATAGTAAAGCGACGTGTCCCGTGACCGAAGCATTAAAAGGAGAGCCATCGCTACAATTGCTGATAGGCTGCTTCACCCAGCTACAGAGCAGAGGGCACGGCAGGACCAGCTTTGACATGACCATGAATGCGCTCTTGTGCTTTGTACAGGTCACTTTGTGGAACGTCAATGGTAGCAGCTCACTGAGCAGCCTAACGGTGACCAACTACGTTTTCGGCATTCAGCTCATCCCTGATGCACGGCATTGCCTACGTGGTACAGTAACGTGTCCCGTGATCGAGTCATTGACACCAGAGCCACCACCACAAGTGAATATAAACTGCTTCACCGAGCTACATATCAGACGTCATGGCTGGGCCATATCAGGCATGACCATGAATCCTCTCCTGTTGTTTGTACATGTCATTTAGTGAAATGTGATTGGTTGCAGCCCACCGGGGGAGGTATCGGTGACCAGCTCTGTTATCTTCATTCAGCTCACACCAGAGGCACGATATTGCACACTTGGTACAGCGACTTGTTCCGTTAACAAGGCATTGACAGCAGAGCCACCGCCACAAGTGCATATCATCTGCATCTCCGACCTACAGATTCCAGGGCACGGCTGGACTATCTTGGTCATGACAACGAATCCTCTGCTGTTGTTTGAACAGGTCACTTTGTGAAACGTCACTAGTTGCATCCCACTGACCGCGCTATCGTTAACCAGCTTCGTCATCGACATTCAGCTTATTCTTGATGCACGGTATTGCACACGTGGTACATTCGACGTGTCCCGTGATCGAGCAATTCACTTCAGAGCCACCGCCACAAATGCATAAAAGCTGCTTGACTGAACTACAGATCGGAGGGCAAGGCTGGACCATCTCGGACATGACCTTGAATCCTCTGCTGTTCTTTGTACCGGTCATTTTGTGAAATGTCACCGGTTGCAGCTCACCGAGCAGGCTATCGTTGACCAACCCCGTTATCGCTTAAGATCATCCCTGATGCACGGCATTGCACACGTGGTACAGTGACGAGTCCCGTCATCTAGACATTGACAGCAGAGAAACCGCCACAAGTGCATATAAGCTGCTTTACCGATCTACAGATAAGAGGGCACGGCGGGACCATTTCGGACATGACCATTATTCTTCTACCGTTCTTTGTACTGGTCACTTTGTGCAACGTCACTGGTTGCATCCCACGTAGTGGGCTATCGGTGACAAGCTCGGTTATCGGTATTCAGCTCATGTCTAATGCACGGCATTGCGCACGTGGTACAGCGACGTGTACCGTGATTATGTTATTGACAGCAGAGCCAGCGCAACAAGTGCACATAAGCTGCTTCACCAAGCGTGGCAGGGGGCATAGCTGAACCATCTCGGACGTGACCATGAATACTCTAATGTTCTTTGTGCAGGTTCCTTTGTGAAACGTCACTGGTTGCAGACCACCGAGCGGTTTTTTGGTGACCACCTCGGGTATCGGCAGTCAGCTCATCTCTGATTTTATGGCATTTCACACGTGGTACAGCGACGTGTCCCGTGACCGAGGCATTGAAAGCAGAGCCACCGCCACAAGTGCATATAGGTTGCTTCACCGAGCTACCGAGCAGAGGGCACGGCAGGGCAAGGTCGGACATTACCATGAATCCTCTCCTGTTCTTTGTACAGGTCACTTTCAAAAACGTCACTGGTTGCAGCCTACGGAGGGGGCAATCGGTGACCAGCTCCGTTATCGGCATTCAGTTGATTCCTGATGCACAGCATTACTTACGTGGTCGCATGACATGTCCCGTGATCGAGCAATTGACAGCAGAGCCACCGCAACAAATGCATATAAGCTGATTCACCGAGGTACAGATCACAGGGCACGGCAGGAACAGTTTTGACATGACCATGAATCCTTTCCGGTTCATTGTGCAGGTTACTTTGTGAAACGTCACTGGTTACAGACCACCGATCGGTCTATCGGTGAGCACCTCCGTTATCGGCATTCAGCTCATCCGTCATACACGGCATTGCCTGCGTGGTACAGTGTCGTGTGCCGTGACCAAGGCATTTACAGCAGAGCCACTGCCACAAGTGCATATAGGCTGCTTCACCGAGCTACATAGTAGAGGGTTCGGCAGGACCAGTTCGGACATTACCATGAATCCTCTCCTGTTCTTTGTACAGGTTATTCTGTGAAACATCACTGGTTGCAGCCCACCGGGTGGGCTATCGGCGACCAGTTCGGTCATCGGCATTCAGCTCATTCCTGATGCATGGCATTGCCTTCGTGGTACAGTTACGTGTCCCGTGATCGAGTCATTGACAGCAGAGCCACCGCCACAAGTAAATATAAGCTGCTTCACCGAGCTACATATCAGAGGGCACGGCTCGACCATATCGGGCATGACAATGAATCATCGCCTGTTCTTTGTACAGGTCACTTCGTGAAACGTCACTGATTCAGCCGAAAGAATGGGCCATCGGTGACCACCTTCGTTATCGGCATTCAGCTCATGCCTGATGCACGGCATTTCACACGTGGTACAGCCACGCGTCCCGTGATCGAGTCATTGACAGCCGAGCCACCGCCCCAAGTGCATTTAAGATGCTTCACCAAGCTAGAGATCAGAGGGCACGGCTGGAAAATCTCGGGCACGACAATGAATCCTCTTCTGTTCTTTGTACCGGTCATTTCGCGAAACGTCACTGGTTGCAGCCAACCGGGCATGGTATCGGTGCCAGCTCCGTTATCGATTTTCAGCTCATCCCTGATGCATGGCATTGCACACGTGGTACAGCGACGTGTACTATGATAAAAATATTGACAGCAGAGCCACCGCCACGAGTGCATATAATCTGCTTCACCGAGCTACAAATCAGAGGGCATGGCTGGATATTCTCGGACATAACTATGATTCCTCTCCTGTTTTTTGTACAGGTCACTTTGTGAAACTTTACTGGTTGAAGCTCTACGAGAGGGCTATCGGTCACCAGCCTCGTTATGGGCAATCAGCTCATCTTTCATGCACGGCATTTCCCACCTAATACAGCGACGAGTCCCATGATTGAGCCTTTGACAACAGAGCCATTGCCACAAGTGCATATAAGGTGCTTCAGAAGCTATAGGTCAGAGGGCACGGTTTGTCTATCTCGGACAGGACCGTAAATCCTCTCCTGTTGTCCGTACAGGTCACTTTGTGAAACGTCGCTAGTGGCATAAAATACAGCAAAATGGAGAGACGAGCTAGTTGGTTCGCAATTTTCATGAGTGAAACTTAAGCGGAAAAGTTTTTCACAGGGACGAGAAAGGGAACGACACAGGCGCTTACTATCAACTGAAAGTTTTAATGAAAACGAATACTCATTTATACCACCCCCAGACCGAACAACCCAGCACGTGTGCCCTTCGCACATTCGTATGGCCGTAAAAGAAAACCGCCTCATTCCCTTCTCGTTTCTCTTCTCCTTCCCTCATTCCTACCCCCTCTCCTTGAGAAGTTGCACTTCTTTATATAAAATACTCAGCGACGGGTGACTTATACAATCGGGACCCTTTACTTGGATATGGAAGGCTTCTGCAAGTTCCCTGGTGGCACGGTCTCTGTGCCTAAAAACTACTACCGTGTCCGTGAAGTGTGGCTGACAACGTGGCTGATAATCGCATTTAGAACAGTGCTATGCCTGGTGTGTGTAGGGCTTTCCTTTCAAAGAGGAATGATGCTCCCTCAGGCATGACCATGAGGGTCATGACCATGATGTCGGGCATGACCATGAATCCTCTCCTGTTCTTTGTACAGGTCACTTTCTGAAACGTCAATGGTAGCGGCGCACTTAGCGGGCTAATGGTGACCAGCTCCGTTATGGGCATTCAGCTCATCCCTGATGCACTGCATTGCACACGTAGTACATCGACGTGTCCAGTGATTATGTTATTGACAGCAGAGCCAGCGCCACAAGTGCACATAAGCTGCTTCACCAAGCTTCAGTTCAGGGAGGATGGCTGGACCATCTCAGACATGACCATGAATACGCTCATGTTCTTTGTGCAGGTTACTTTGTGAAATTTCGCTGGTTGCAGACCACCACCGTTGTCAGCAGTCAGCTCATCCCTGATTTTACGGCATTGCAAACGTGGTACAGCGACGTGTCCCGTGACCGAGGCATTGAAAGCAGAGCCACCGCCACAAGTGCATATAGGCCGCTTCACAGAGCTACAGAACAGACGGCATGGCTGGACCATCTCGGACATCACCATGAATCCTCTCCAGTTCTTTGTACAGGCCACGATGTGAAACGTCACTGATTGCAGCCTACAGAGCGGGCTATCTGTGACCAGCTCGGTTATTGGCATTCAGATTATCCCCAATGCACAGTATTGCACATGTGGTACAGCGTTGTGTCTCGTGATGGAGTCATTGGCAGCAGAAACACTGCCGCATGTGCATATAAGCGGCTTCATTCTTCTGCATATCAGACGGCATGGCTGAACCATATCGGAAATGACCATGAATACTCTCCCATTCTTTCTACAGGTCACTTTGGGAAACATCACTGGTTGCAGCCTACATAGCAGGCTATCTTTGACCAGCTCCATTGTCGGCATTGAGCTCATCCCTGATGCACTGCATCACACACGTGGTACAGCGACGTGTACCGTGATCGAGGCAATATTCTTAGCTACAAGTGGATATAAGCTGCTTCATGAAGCTACAAATCCGAGGGCATGACTGGACCATCTCGGACATGACCATGAATCCTCTCCTCTTTTTTGTGAAGGTCACTTTGTGAAAGGTCACTGGTTGCAGCCAACTGAGCGGTCTATTGGTGGCCAGCTCCATTATCGGCATTCAGTTCATCTCTGATGCACAGCATTGCACACGTGGTAAAGCGACGTGTCCCGTAAGAAGGTCATTCACAGCAGAGCCAGCCCCACAAGTGCATTTATGCAGCTTTACCGAGCTACAAATCAGAGCGGGGGCTCGCTCTACGAGCGCGGCTCTCGCGGCAGTCCTTCGTAGGCATCGTTGATTGCCAGACGTCTGGTTTCTATTTTTCATTAGCTACACATTCTCTGGTACCGAAAACCCCCAGCCGTCGGGTCCCGCCGACTCGCGCCATGGAATCGCTTCGTCGCCGCGGGGTAGTTTTTCGCGCCACCGGCACGAAGAAGATGACGTCACTCAGCGCGCTCCTGCAGAACCCGGCGGCACCGACTCTCGAATTTCGGACGCTGCTGGACATAATTCTCGACAAGCACCGAGCATTGCACGAACTGGACAGCCAGATTCAGGCGACTCAAACAGAAGAGGAATTTGACGCCGACGTTTTGGATGCTATTGAATACGACGAGCGCATCTGCTCCCTTCGCACGTGCGTGCGGTCCGTCACGAGCCCTGCCCCTTCAGCCAGTGCAGCTACAGCCGAGTCTGGTGAGCCTGGCTGGAGCGCACCTTCTCAGCCTCGACCGGGTACCCCTCAGACAACGCAGGGGACCCGCTTCTCCGCACTCCCGAAGCTCCTGATACCGAACTTCTTGGGCGACCGACGCGACAGGCAAGGGTTCTGGGACCAGTTCGAGTCAAGCATCTATTCGAACGTGACTTTGCCACGCATCGAGAAGTTTAAGTACCTTCTTTAATACTTGACCGGTCCCGCCAAGAACGCAATCGAGGGCATCAGGCTGGCCGACGACAATTACGACTTCGCCGTCAAAAGTATTACCAACAGATTTGGGCGGAAAGACCTACTAGTGGACGACCACCTGGACACATTGCTCGCCTTGGAGCCGGTGCAGAATTCGGCCGACATCGACAAATTGCGGGTCTTCTACGACATGGTCACGTTTCGCATAAACGCGTTGGAGGGCCTGGCTGTTTCCCCGGACCAGTACTCCGTCGTGGTCCATCGTGTACTGCTGCGCACCTTGCCACACGACCTGGGCCTCCTGTACCGGCAAAGGCTGAAGGAGGCGCAGCAGGATGCATCCGAGGTGTCCGCGTCCCCTTCCTTCTGATCAAAGGAAATCATGGTGATCCTGGACTTTCTCCGCGTCCAGGTGGAGATTCGAAAGGAGAGCGCCTCCGATCGTTCTTTGCCGTCAACGCACTGCGTCCAGAAGAGGGGTCAGTCATCGCCACCGCGTGTCGTTCTTCTAACGGCAATGACTCTGAGCGCCCAAGGTCCCTCTGCGGCGCGGCCCAGGTGTCAACTCCGCAAAGCTCAGGACCACGTCCTTGCCCACTGCACATCGGCGGTATCACCCGAGAAGAAGCGAAAGCGACTGCAGGCAAACAGGTGCTGTTTCAGGTGCGGAAAGCACAACCATTACGCAAGACACTGCAGAAGAGCCACCAGTCTTGTCCGCAGCCACTGTTCCCGTCACCACTTCACGTCGCTGTGCGACATCCAGCTCCCTGCGGAAGGGTTTGCGCCCACCAGTCCAGAGTAGGAGCAAAGTAGCAGGAAAGGGGCTTAAATCAATATTGCCAGCACGGTGACATCCGCGTCAACCAGCGGTGCAGGACCCATGTCAGTGCTTTTCCAGACAGGCCGTGCATGGGCCCTCTGCAAGAGTCACCAGCTGCTTCCCCGATCTAGAGATGAGAGGGCATGGCTGGACCATCTCGGACATGACCATGAATCCTCTCCTGTTCTTGGTACTTGTCACTTTGTTTTTTTCGATAGAAGGCCAATTGGGATAAAATCACTTATTTACAAATACACATGGGCACCCGTCTCTCAAAGGAAGTCAAGAAGGAAGTGGGGTTGTGGTCTCGAGAGCCACCGCTAAAGGTCGGGGGGAATTCGAGGATGAGAGCCTGTGCCTTTTAGGTGTCGCTTTCTGGCTGAGGCCAGTGAAGGATATGCCTATATGAAATGATCCGCATCAGCTTGTGCGGTAGGAACGGTGCAGAAGGGGCAGGTGTCGTCGAAAAGGCATGGTAGCACGGTGGCCATGCCACGGTCACAGAAGGTGAAAGCGCCACTCCAATGCGAAGTCTGCGCAGAAGATCCTCTTCCAACCGAGCAAGTGTACTGGCGAGATGTGCTTTATACGAGGGATGAGGGATGAGAAATTTTTCAATCCGAGCAGTTGGGATCAATGGCAGCGGCCGAGGAATATACGGCGGGTGACAAGCCATTTCTGGTGCAATGTAAGCTTGGAGCGTATTCATCCTAAACCACACCAGCATGAGAGGGGAGGGGCACGTGTCTAGCAGTGTGTTGATGTCCCTTGAAATACTACAATTATTCAATCCTTGGCGTAAATGCCATAGCGCCGCGGTGGAGCCCGTGTAAAGATGTAGGAGGGCACCCACAGGGCCGCGCTGTTGGGCCGGTGTTAGTGCCTGTAGACCATGCCAGATGGCTGTGAGCTCGGCCAGTAGAGAGGGCAGGGTGCGGATGGTTTGGTAGAAGCAAGTTTGAAAGGCGTCAGGACAGGCCACTCTATCGCAGTAGATAAAACGCCATCCTGGGCACCAGCACCTACGAAGGCCTCTATCGCCTTGTACTGGTTCCCAGCAGTCAGTAGTGATCCTCTCGCACATGCATTTCCGGTAGTTCGAGTGTGCAGTCTAGTTAGCGGTCGGTAGTCGGTCATCAGGTGATACCGCCACAAGCGGCCTGGTTAAAGGGCGATCAGGTGAAGCAGTTAGGAAACACCCCATATAGCTAGTGCATTCCGCTGCTTCCGCAACAAAAGTACTTTTCTGTATGCAGGCTGAGTGACGTTGTTTGACCATTTCATCAAGCCTCTTCAGCGAGCCTCAGCTTGGAGCGATGGTATCGGGGTGAGTGCTGGAAGGCAGGTGATGGTGTTTATAGTGGCTTTAACAGAAGCCTCAAGTCGGGTCCACTCCAAGTCATGCACTAGAATTGGGCCTGATAAACCAGAAGAGGCTGCAGTACTGACCTCGCTGGAGGCGAGTCATCTTAGAGCAGGAAGCACCAGACATCTGCGAGATGCTTCGAATCGGGTGAAGGAAGTGTCCTGCTTTTTGTCGGGCTGATCGAAGCCACATGCCTGGTGACCCAGACGCAGAAATTTCCAAACCTAGCAGGAGAAGAAATGCGGCGATGCGTAAGGTTTGACCGGAAAGTTGCAGTATGAGGGGTGAAATCCTAGTTTGCGACGGCCCCATGCTTGGCCCCAGGCGGAACGGCTATTTTGTCAGCTGAAAGTCTCAGTCCAGCGTATTGACACCGGTGCAACCGCCACAAGTGCAAATATGCTCCGTCACTGACCTACAGGTCAGAGGGAACGACTGCACAATCTCGGGCACGACAATAAATCCTCTCCTGTTGTTCGTACAGGTCACTTTGTGAAACGTCACTGATTGCAGCCCACCGAGTGAGCGATAGGTGACCAGCTCCGTTATCGACATTCAGCTCATTCCTGATGCACCATATTGCACACGTGGCACAGCGACATGTCCTGTGATCAAGGCATTGACAGCAGAGCCACCGGGACAAGTGCATATAGGCTGCTTCACCGAGCTACAGATCAGAGCGCACGGCTGTAGCATCTCGGGCACAACAATTGATCATCTCCTATTCTTTGCACAGGGCACTTTGTAAAACGTCACTGGTTGCAAATCACAGAGAGGGCTATCGGTGACAAGCTCCGTTATCGGCATTCAGCTCAGCCTTGATGCACGACATTGCACACGTGGTACTTCGATGTGTCCTGTGATGAAACTATTGAGAGCAGAGCCACAGCCACAATTGCATATTAGCTGTTTCACCGATCTACAGATCCGAGGGCCCGGCTGGACCATCTCGGACATGACCATGAATCCTCTTCCGTTCTTTGTACAGGTCACTTTCTGAAACGTCAGTGGCTGCAGCCTACAAAGCGGGCTATCGGTGACCAGCTTTGTTATCGGCATTCAGCTCATCCCTCATGCACGGCATTGCCCACATAGTACAGCGACGAGTCTCGTGATTGAGGCATTGACAGCAGAGCCACCGCCACACGTGCATATATGCTGCTTGACCAAGCTACAGATCAGAGGGCACGGCTGGACCACCCTTACATGAGCACGAATCCTCTCCTGTTCTTTGTGCAGGTCACTTTGTGAAACGTCACCGGTTGCAGACCACCGATTGGGCTATCTTTGACCAGCTCCGATATCGGAATTCAACTCACTCCTGATGCATGGCTTGCACACATGCTACAGCGACGTGTCCCTTGATTGCGGCATATTCAGCAGAGCCACCCTACAAGTGCATATAAGCGTCTTAACCGTCCTACAAATTAGAGGTCACGGCTAGACCATCTCGGACATGACCATGAATTCTCTTTCGTTCTTTTTATAGGTCCCTTTGTGAAACGTCGCTGGTTGCTGCCCACCGAGCGGTCTATCGGTGACCAGCTCCATTATTGGCAGTCAGCTCATCCGTGATTCACAGCATTGTACACGTGGTACTTTACGTATCAAGTGATCAAGTTAATGACAGCAGAGCCAGGGCCAGAAGTCCACATAGGCTGCTTCACCAAGCTGCAGATCAGAGGGCACGCCTGGGACATCTCGGACATGACCATGGATATTCTACTAGTCTTTGTGAAGGTCACTTTGTGAAGGTCACTGGTTGAAGCTCACCGAGCAGGGTATGGGTGACTGGCTCCGTTATCAGCATTCAGCTCATTCCTCATGCAGGCCATTGCACATGTGGTACAGCGACGTGTCCCGTGACGAGATCATTGACAGCAGAGCCACTGCCGCAAGTGCATATAAGCTGCTTCACCGAGGTACAGATCAGAGGGTAGGACAGGACCATCTCGGATATGATCATGAATCCTATCCGGTTTTTTGTACAGGTCACTTTGCACGTCACTGGTTGCAACCCACCGATTGGGCTATGGTTGATCAGCTCCGTTATCGGCTATCAGCTCGTCCCTGATGCACGGCATTGCCCACGTGGTAAAGCGACGTGTCCTGTCATCGAGGCGTTCACAGCAGAGCCAACACCGCACGTAAATATAAGCTGCTTCATGGAGCTACAGATGGGAGGGCACGGCTGGACCATCAGGGAAATGAACATGAATCCTATCCTGTTCGTTTTACAGGTCACTTTGTGAAACGTCACTGGTTGCAGGTCACCGGGTGGGACACTAGTGACCAGCTCCGTTATAGGAAATTTAGCTCATATCTGATTCACGGGATTGCACACGGGGTACAGCGACGTGTCGCGTGATCGAGGCATTGACAGCAAAGCCACCGCCACAAGTGCATATAAGCAGCTTCACCGAGCCAAAGATCAGAGAAAACCGACGGGCCATCTCGGACATGACCATGAATCCCGTCCTGTTCGTTCTACAGGTCACTTTTTCAAACGTCTCTGGTTGCAGCCCACAGAGTGGGCTATCAGCGACCAGCTTCGTAATCGAAATTCAGCTCATTCCTGATGCACGGCATTGCACACGTTTGTACAGTGATGGGTCGCATGATCAAGTTATTGACAGCTGAGCCAGCGCCACAAGTGCATATAAGCTACTTCACCGAGCTACAGATCAGAGTACACGGCTTGAACATCTCGGACATGACCATGAATCAACTCCTGTTTTTGGTGCTGGTCACTGTTCTTTGCACCGGTCACTTTGTGAAACGTGACTGGTTGCATCCCATCGAGCGGGCTAGCGGTGACCAGCTCCGTTATCCACATTCAGCTCATTCCTGATGCACGACATTGCCCACGTGGTGCAGCCACGAGTCTCGTGATTGAGACATTGACAGCAGTGCCACCACCACACGTGCATATATTCTGCTTCACTGAGCTTAAGATCTAAGGGCACGGCTGGACCATTCGTCCATGACCATGAATTCTCTCCTATTCTTTTTACAGGTCACTGTGAAACGTCACTGGTTGGAACCAACCGAGAAGGCTATCATTGACCAGCTCCGTTACAGACAACGAGCTCGTCCCTGATGCACAGCATTGCCCACGTGGTAAAGCGATGTGTCCCGTCATCGAGGCGTTGACATCACAGCTAACGCCGCAAGTGCATATAAGCTGCTTCACCGAGCTGCAGATCAGAGGGCACGGCTGGACCATCTCGGACATGACAATGAATCCACTCCTGTTCTTTGCAGAGATCGTTTTGTGAAACGTCAGTGGTTGCTGCCCACCGAGCAGGCTATCGGTTACCAGCTTTGTTATAGGCATTCAGCTAATCTCTGATGTATGGCAGTGCACACGTGGTACAGCGACGTGTCCCGTGACCGATGCATTGACAGCAGAGCCACCAGGACAAGTGCATATGAGGTGCATATGAGATCCGAGGGCACGGCGGGACCACATCGGGAATGACCATGAATCCTCTTCTGTTCTTTGTACAGGTCACTTTGTGAAACGTCACTGCTTGCAGCCCACCGAGAGGGATATCGGAGACCAGCTCCGGTATCGGCATTCAGCTCACCCCTGATGGAAGGCATTCCACACGTGGTACAGCGACGTGTAACGTGATCTAAGCATTGACAGCAGAGCCACTGCCACAAGTGCATATAAGGTGCTTCATAAAACTGCAGATGAGAGGGGACAGCGGAACCATCTCGGTTATGACCATAAATTATTTCCTGTTCTTTGTACAGGTCTCTTTGCCAAATGTCACTGGTAGCAGCCCACCAAGAGGGCCATCGATGTCCAGCACTATTATCGGCTTTAGGCTCATCTTATACAGGGCATTGCAACCGTGGTAGAGTGCCGTGTCCTGTGATCACGGCAATGACAGCAGGGCTCCCGCCAGTAGTGCATATAAGCTGCTTCACCCAGCTACAGATCAGAGAGCACGACTAGACAATCTCTGGCATGACCATGAATATTCTCATGTTCTTTGTACAGGTCTCTTTGTGAAACGTCACAGGTTGCAGCCCATCTAGCGGGCTATTGCTGACAAGCTCCGTTATCGGCATTCAGCTCATATCTGAAGCAGGTCATTGCACAGGAGGTACAGCGGCGTGTCCCGTGATCAAGGCATTGACAGCAGGTCCACCGCAACTAGTGCATATGCTGGTGTACCGATCAAAGATCAGAGAGCACGACTAGACCCCTTCGGACATGACTATGAATCCATTCCTGTTCTGTACATGTCCTTTTTTGAAATGTCTCTGATTGAAGCCCACCGAGCGGGCTATCGGTGACCAGCACCGTTATGGGCATTCAGCTGATCTCTCATGCAGGGCACTGCACACGTGGTACAGCGGCGTGTCCTGTGATCGAGGCACTGATAGCAGGGCCACTGAGACAAGTGCACACAAGCTGGTCCACCGAGCTATAGGTCATAAGGCACGGCTGGACCATCTCGGACATTACCGTGAATCCTCTCATGTTCTTTCTACAGGTCACTTGGTGAAATATCACTGGTTGCAGCCCATCGAGGGGGCTATCGGTGACTAGCACCATGATTGGCATTCAGCTCATCTCTGATGCAGGACATTGCACACGTGGTACAGCGACGTGTCCCATGATCAAGGCGTTGACAGCAGGGCCATTGCGACAACTGCATATAAGCGGCTTCACCGAGATTCAGATCAAAGGGCACGGCTGGACCATGTCGGACATGACCATGAATATTCTCGTGTTCTTTGCATAGGTCACATTGTGAAACGTCAGTGGTTGGAGCCCACCGATGGGGCTACCTGTGACCAGCTCCATGATCGGCCTTCAGCTCATCCCTGATGCACAGCATTGCGTAAGTGGTACAGCGATACGTTCCGTGATTAAGGCATTGACAGCAGAGCCACTGGCACGACCATATAAGCTGCTTCACCGAAGTACAGATCAGAGGGCATGGTTGGACCATCTAGGACATGGCAATTAATCATCTCCTGTCCATTGTACAGGTCACACTGTTAAACTTCACTGGTTGCAGCCCACCGGGAGGGCTATCGGGGACCAGCTCAGTTTACCGCAGTTTAGCTCATTCGTGATGTACAGCATTGCGCATGCGTTACAGCGACGTGTCCTGGGATCGAGGCTTTGACAGCATAGCCACCGCCACAAGTGCATAAAAGCTGCTTCATCGAGCTACAGATGAGAGGGAACCGCTGGACCATATAGGACATGACAATGAATCTTGTCCTGTTCTTTGTACAGGTCACTTTGTTAAACTTCACTGGTGGCAGAGCACAGGGAGGGCTATTCGGGACCAGCTCAGTTTACGGCATTCAGCTCATTCATTAAGCACGGCAATGCCCATGTGGTGCAGCGGCGTTTCCGTGATTAAGGCATTGACAGCAGGGCCACCACCTCAAGTGCATACAAGCTGCTTCAACGAGCTACAGATGAGAGGGCACTGCTGGACCATCTCGGACATGACCACGAATACTCTCGTGTTCTTTGCATAGGTCACATTGTGAAACGTCAGTGGCTGGAGCCCACCGATGCGGCTATCTGTGACCAGCTCCATGATCGGCATTCAGCTCATCCCTGATGCACAACATTGCACAAGCGGTACAGCGATACGTTCCGTGATCAAGGCATTGACAGCAGGGCCACCACCTCAAGTGTATATACGCTGCTTCAACGAGCTACACATGAGAGGGCACCGCTGGACCATCTCGGACACGACAATGAATCCTCTCCTGTTCTTTGCACAGGTCACTTTGTTAAACTTCAGTGGTTGCAGCCCACCGGGAGGGCTATCGGGACCAGGTCAGTTTACGGCATTCAGCTCATTCGTGATGCACGGCATTGCGCATGTGGTCAGCGACGTGTCCTGGGATCGAGGCTTTGACAGCATAGCCACCGCCACAAGTGCATATAAGCTGCTTCAACGAGCTACAGATCAGAGGGCACGACAGGACCATGTAGATCATGACAATGAATCATCTCCTGTTCTTTCTACAGGTCACTTTGTTAATTTACACTGGTTGCAGTCCACCGGGAGGGCTATCGGGGACCCGCTGAGTTTACGGCATTCAGATCATTCTTGATACACGGCATTGTGCATGTGGTACAGCGACGTGTCCTGGGATCGAGGCTTTGACAGCATAGCCACCGCCACAAGTGCATAAAAGCTGCTTCAACGAGCTACAGATGAGAGGGCAGTGCTGTACCATCATGGACATGACAATGAATCTTCTCCTGTTCTTTGTACAGGTAATTTTGTTAAACTTCACTGGCGGCAGACCACATGGAGAGCTATTGGGGACCAGCTCAGTTTACGGCATTCAGCCTATTCATTAAGCACGGCGTTGCCCATGGGGTACAGCGGCGTTTCCCGTGATCAAGGCATTGACAGCAGGGGCACCACAAGTGGATATAAGCTGGTTTAACGAGCTACAGATGAGAGGGCACCGATGGACTATCTCGGACATGACCATGAATACTTTCGTGCTCTTTGCATAGGTCACATTGTGAAACATCAGTGGTTGTAGCCCACCGATAGGGCTATCTGTGAGCAGCTCCATGATCGGCATTTACCTCATCCCTGATGCACAGCATTGCGCAAGTGGTACAGATACGTTCCGTGATCAAGGAATTGACAGCAGGGCCACCACCTCAAGTGCATATAAGCTGCTTCAACGAGCTACAGATGAGAGGGAACCGCTGGACCATCTCGGACATGACCATGAATACTTTCGTGTTCTTTGCATAGGTCACATTGTGAAACCTCACTGCTTCCAGCCCACAGAGCGGGTTTTCTTTGACCAGCTTCATTATCGGCATTGAGCTCATCCCTGATGCACTGCATCGCACACGTGGTAGCGCGACGTGTACCGTGTTCGAGGCAATATTCTTTGCCACAAGTGGATATAAGCTGCTCCACGAAGCTACTGATCCGAGGGCACGGCTGGACCTACTAAGACATGACCATGAATCCTCTCCTTTTTTTTGTGAAGGTCACTTTGTCAAATGTCACTGGTTGCAGCTCACTGGGCGGGCTATCGAAGACCAGCTTCGTTATCCCCATTCAGCTAATACCTGATACAGGGCATTGCACACGTGCCACACGACGTGTCCTGTAACATTGTCGTTCACAGCTGTGCCAGCGCCACAAGTGCATTTATGCTGCTTTACCGAGCTACAAATCAGAGGGCACGGCTGACCCATCTCGTATATGACCACGAATTCTCTCCTGCTCTTTGTACAAGTCTCTTTGTGAAATGTCACTGGTTGCAGCCCACTTAGCGGGCTATTGGTGACCAGCAACGTTATCGGAATTCAGCTCATCCCTTATGCACCAGCATTGCACAGATGGTACAGCGACGTGTCCTGTGATCGAGGCATTGGCACCTGAGCCACCGCCGCAAGTGCATATAAGCTGCTTCACCGAGCTGCAGATCAGAGGGCACGGCTGGACCACCTAAGACATGACCATGAATCCTCTGCCTTTCTTTGTACATGCCACTTTGTGAAACGTCACTGGTTTAAGCCCACCGAGCGGGCTATCGTTGACCAGCTCTGTTATCGGCAATAAGCTCGCCCCAGATGCACGGCATTGCCCACGCGGTGGAACGACGTGTCCCGTGGTCAAGGCATTGAGAGCAGAGCCACCGCCACAAGTGCATATAAGCTGCTTCCCCGATCTAGAGGTGAGAGGGCATGGCTGGACCATCTCGGACATGACCATGAATCCTCTCCTGTTCTTAGTACTGGTCACTTTGTTTTTTCGATAAAATGCCAATTGGGATAAAATCACTTATTTACAAATACACATGGGCACCCGTCTCTCGAAGGAAGTCAAGGAGGTATTGTGGTTGGGGTCTCGAGAGCCACCGCTAAAGGTCGGGGGCTCTTCGAGGATGAGAGCCTGGGCCTTTTAGTTGTCGCTTTCTGGCTGAGGCCAGTGAAGACTATGCCTATATGAGATGATCCACATCAGCGAGCTGGCGGGCCCCCTCCGCACAGTGAACGTAATCTTGGACGTCGGCGTTGAGGTTGTCGTTTTCTACATGCGGAAGCATGGCGTCGAGCATAGTAGTCGGCTGTCTTCCGTAGACAAGCTCGAGCGGTGTCATCTGCGTAGTCTCCTGGGTCGCTGTGTTGTACGCGAATGTGACATATGAGACGATTTTGTCCCAAGTCTTATGTTCAACGACGACGTACATAGACACGATATCCGCGATCGTCTTGTTTAGACGTTCCGTAATTCCGTTCGTTTGGGGGTTGTACACCATCGTTCTTCCGTGATCCGTGTTTCTGTAGCGTACGATTCCTTGCATCAGCTCCCCAGTGAAGGCCGTTCGAAGTCCGTGATTAGGACTTCAGGGGCTCCATGTCGCAGCACAACTTGGTAATATAAAACTTCGCAACTTTTTGTGCAGTCCCCCTCGGAAGAGCGGCTGTCTCTGGGTAGCGCGTCATGTAGTCTGTCGCTACCACAATCCACATGTTCTCGGATCGTGACGTAGAGAACGGGCCCAGAAGAATTGATCAAATCTGGTCGATGGGCCTCAATGGGACCACGATTGGCTGTAAAAGTCCGGCGGGTCTCATCGGCGGCACCTCGCCTTGATTTTTGCAATGGTGCGAGCTCTGCCGAGATGTCCAGAAGACAGGTCGTGGGGGCAGGCTTCCAAACTTTCGTCACAAAGATCTGCCGGGATGACAAGCAGGTAATTCGCTCTTGTTTTAGTGCTGAAGTTGTTTTTCACGACGTCGGAGTTTCTCAGGATGAACGCTGGTCAGCTGCGTTTGAAGGTCCTAGGAACGGCAACGTTGCATCCCTCGAGGTAGTCTATTATGACGCCTTAGTCGGGGTCGGCACACTGCTGGGTGGCTCGGTCGCTCTCCATCACGATTTCGAAGAACGCGCTGTCTTCATCAGAGTCTTGTGGTGGTGGGTCGACGGGGGCGCGTGACAGGGAGTCGGCGTCCGAGTGTTTTCTGCCGGATATATAGATGACTGTAATATTGAACTCCAGCAGGCGCATGCTCCACCGCCTAAGACGGCCAGAGTGGTCTTTCAAATTGGCGAGCCAACACAGTGCGTGGTGGTTTGTCAACCCCTTGAATGGTTTCTTTTGACAGACCACGGCTGGCATAGGTGATTACCTTTTCGCAACCGCTTTGCTTTTAGACAAGGACGGCACCCAAGCCTATATCACTGGCGTTCGTCTGCATTTCCATTTCGGCGTTTTCGTCGAAATGAGCGAGCACGGGCGGGCTTTGCAGGCGTTTTTGCAGCTGCTCGCAGAATGCTTTTTCTTGGTCGTTTTCTCAGTTGAAAGGGGCGCTATCTTTCGTCAAGCGCGTGAGTGGCTCTGCAATGCGGGCGAAGTTTGCGACGATGCGCCGGTAGTATGCGCGCAACCCGAGAAATCTTCGCACGCCCTTCCTAGCTTTCGGCTGGGAAGTTCGCATTGGCTGAAGTTTTTGCCGGGTCAGCTAGGACTCCCGCGGCGTTCACTACCTGGCCCAAGAACTTGAGTTCCTCGTATGCGAAACGGCACTTTTCAGGCTACAGCGTTAACCCCGACGTACGAATGGCCTCGAGTACAGACTCTAACCTTGCAAGGTGTTCGTCGAAAGTCATCGTGAATACCACTACGTCGTCCAGGTATAAGGGGCAGGTGTGCCATTTAAGACCAGCTAGCACATTGTCCATGCCTCTTTGAAACGTCGCTGGTGCTGTGCACAGCCCAAACGGCATCACCTTAAACTCGTATAGCCGTCCGGGGTTATAACTGCGGTGTTCTCTGGGTCTCTCTCGTCCACTTCCATTTGCCAGTAGACGGTCTTCAGGTCCATCGATGAGAAGTACTTCCCATTACATCGCTGTTCGCGGGCGTCGTCGATTCGTGGCAGAGGGTATACGTCCTTTTTGGTGATTTTGTTCAGTCGGTGGTAGTCAACGCAAAATCCTAATGTGCCGTCTTTTTTCTTCACTAGTACGACCGGTGCAGCCCAGGGGTGTTTTATGGCTGTTTAATGTCGTCGCCGAGCATGTCGTCGACTTGAGTCCTGATGGCTTCGCGCTCGTGGGAAGAGAAGCGGTATGGTGACTGTCGAGTGGGTCACGCTCCCTCTTCGGTTATTATTCGGCGCTTCGCTAGGGGTGTCTGACGTAGTTCTTCTTGCGGTAACGCCGGATTCACGTCGAATGTTTTCGGAAGCTTGAAGGTATCATCAGGTACGCGTTCAAATTCGGCCACCGCAATCACGTCACTTGCGTATTGCGTTTCTTCGAGGAACGCAATTGCAGCACCCCCGTTCAAATGCTAGTATTCCCCGCTGAAATTACTAACCAATACTTGAAATTGGCGTTGCGTAAAGCGCGCAATGACTCTTGTGACAGAGACACCGCGGTCCAGAAGCAACCTCTGGTCACTCTCCACGATAGCGCCGCCGTCGGGAGCAGCACCTTCACAGTAGACAGTAATCATCAAGCTTGCGCGGTGTGGCAATGTGACATGATCATCGGCGATCCTTAAAGCAGCATGGTGTTCGAGGTTCGGATCCGGCGTCATTAAGTGATCGGAGGAAAAAGTTATGGACTGGGTCTGTAGAAAAATTATTGCAGGGTTGTCCGTCAAGAAGTCCATTCCGAGAATTACGTCGCGGGAGCAGTTAGGCAGTTAGACCTTCCATGTGCGAAATCTGCATTGCTTCTGTGGTTGGGCGATTCGGATGGGTAGGGCGACGGTGATAGGATAAAACGGGCTATACACAGCTGGTGTTGTATAGGTATTCTTCGATCTCGAATGGGCGCTGGCCGGGTCGCGGGTAGTGCTGGTCATTGTGCCTGCGTTTATCATGGTGGTGGTCACGACGTCTTCTTTCTTCACTTTGCCCAGCAAGAGCCCTAACTCCGGCTGAAGACCTTGCTGTCCGCGGCTGGCTCGAGTGGGACTTTCTTGTCGGCTGGACGAGGCCGTAGGGTGTATTTACCCTGACCTCCACCAGATGTCACGAAGCCAAGGACGACTCAGTTGTTTTGGTAAAGAAACAAGTTTACTGGAGCGAACTTGTGTTCCCCTAACAACTCAAAAGCATATAGAGGCGGCGAAGCAGCGGTCAACAAAGTGACGTGCGGCAGCGAGCGTCCAAGAATCGAATGCCATGGCGTCTGCTCTGCAGGCTTTTCTCTTTCAGCGCGAATGTTTCGGGAACCGTAGATTCACATCCAGAACATTGTGGATCATAGAAGAATATTCTGTGCTAGCGATGTTAAGGCGAAACGCACTGCTTATCTGAATGCGATAGCCCGTGCGGCTTAAAAATATAGAATGGAACACGCGCATTGCATGGGACACAGATAACAGAGCCGGGCACGGCCGGCCAATATAAAAAAACAATAAATAAACAAACCTGTACATGGTTCGCGGCACTAAAAACAAACGCTTGCTCGAAAGCACACGTCTTGGTGGCAAATATTATTGCCGTTTCATGTGTACGACGGCGAACGTAGGTATCCTTCAGCCAATGTGAGAATGTCCACCGATATACTTATTGAAGTCCTTGTTTTTTTTTTCGTGGTCGAATCCTACGGTCTGTTTCGCGATTGGGGTTCTCACAATCGCAGTGCTTGTCAGTTGGCTCGGAAACATTGTTCCTCATACAAACATGGGCCCTTTGGTTATTCAGGGATTTCATGATGTGCTGCATGAGCATTACAAACATTTCTAAACTAATAGTTACACTAAGGAACTGAAAATCTTGCTCCTTCCCTGGGTGATGCAGTAAAAGTGAACGAAATACACCTATGCTTTTAAATGTTTGCTCCGGTGCTTTTGCATGCCACTAATAAGAAATGAACATAGTACGGGTATACCTTAGGGGTTTCGGAATGTTTGAACAGCCAGTACGGGGCGCGAGGGTGTTCGCAGTGCTCCCGGTTCTGTACGAAGCTGTCCTGCTGTCTCCAGAATATATGAATGTCAGTTCGTAAAGACATCTTTTAGTTTTATGCTGTTTTCATTCATTGTTTCAGACTGGTGACTGCATGTGCTTTCGCACCACTAAAGTGTAATTTTGTCAAATATAGTCTATTGTTTTTCAAAGTGTGCCCAACAGTGTAAACTAACATTAGACGTATCGAGATTCCAGGAATTGAGTCTTCACTTCTAGAACATCTAGATTTAACAAGGCCACTACCACCAGACATTTTAGAAGTTATGTTTTCTGTTCCTTCTGTGGGGAACCAGATGGCAGACCATCATTTGGGCAACATGAAAACCAACGCATTACACAAGAATAAAGCCAAATATGCCGCTTTTGTTGAAACTAACTTGAATATGCTGTCTGAAGCAAAGGGTGGGAAGAAATTTATTTATTAGTTTTCCGTGTAAGCATAAATCGCAGGCTGCAACGGGAGCAACTTTCTATGCCTTGTAATCACTAGGATTAGACTTAACAAGGATGTTTGTTCTCAAAGAATACTGCTGCCACGTAACAATACTTAGAAAAAAAAACAAAGAAATCTGTTATAAGTCGAATTTTATAAGTATTTCACGAAAGTGGGTGTACGTAAAGGTGATGCAGGCAATATGCTAGAGCAAAGAGTTGTATCGGGTGGAGTTGAGCCTTATGGGTTGATTTGAGAGTGTAGCGATTTGGAGACAGGCAACGATGCTGGAAGCTGCTCAGGCGTGGCACGGGGGTTGGAAATGTTTTCCGATTGCGGATAAAGGGCCATCAGTGAAAATTATTTTTCTTCATCAAACATGGTGCTACATACAATCAGCATCGGAATTTCCTTTTAAGAAGCTTCTTAAGTAGATAGTAACTTTGTATTTAAGCCAAATAGAAAATTTTTGCGCTTGTCTGTAACTGCTCCGCGAGGCCCAAGGCATCGTCCTTCCATCCACGTCTTTGCTGGTTTAGGAAAGCGCTGCATAAAAAAGTATATGTATGTAATTTCGGGCTCTAAGCAGAGCTTCTGACCTGAATGTTCTGCACAGAAAACACAACCACGGCCTTTGAGTGGATATTCGCTTGCCGAAGGCGAGCAGTGTCCTTAGGCGAGCAGGCGTAGCTAATCGGTGTATAAGCATTCTGTCTCGAGTTCGCCCAAAGTGCATTGTTCGGTATTTCATAAAATTACCAGAGATAAAAGGCATGAAAAAAGGCGTCCAGGGGAAGCTGGCTTAGATCTGCGACAGCAGAGCCTACAAAAATTGCACAGAAATAAAGAGCAACAGATGTGTCCACCTTCTTTCCTATTGTAACGTTGCCATAAACATACTGGAAGTTTGCAATCATGTCTTTCCGCGGAAAAATAACCAAACGATAATACACCTTCGGGGCTCAGAAGTACAGAGCAGGGCGCGGGGGCTGGCGCTATTTCAGCTTCCGTGCCGAAGTGCCACTTTTGCAACCATGTGGTGATGGCCACGCACACATTGCCCATTTAAAATCTCGAAAGCCTGAACCGATTTCTGGGCCTAAACAACTGATTCGGTATCTTAAGCAGATCTCACCAATCAATACAGCAAGAGCCTAAAATTCTCACACTGGAGTTGGCACCCAATAGAGACGCAACGCAATTGCTTCACTATTTGCAATGCTTACCCCAAGTCACCATAGGACAATGAACCCTATCACAGACACTTCTGGTAAATATACCGGTAGGTACGCATCCGTAATCATCATCATCATGTAGGTTTTCCATGAGAAGAAGTCTGTCATCCCTATTACGAGAAGCCATGTCTCCTCTCTCGCTGTCGTCGTTCTGCCATTACATTTTGATGTCTTCAGACCCGGGATCATGACTGCGCGTGGCGAAAGAGACCCCCGACGTCACCTCTGGCCTGAGGTTCGTAGAGCCCTGAGATTTTGATCACCCTTGACCGCCGTCGCCCTGCCTCCAGCCAGACGCAGTCATGGCTGGCCCTCACCGCTCATCTATGATCGACCAGAACCTTCAACGAGACGCGGGCACAAGTGTCGCGTCCACAATACCACACTTGGACCCTACAGTACGGCTTCCAAGTGGCAAGCTGGTGACCACCGGGGCACTCTGTGTTCCTCGTGAAAGGTTCTTCACGTTGCCGTTACGAGGCTGCTTCAGGAAGCCGCCGAGGTCAGGCACGCCCCTCACCATCTGCGTTCGACTTTCTGGAAGCAATCAACCAGCTTGAATGAAAAGACAGCAAACTTAGCAAGCTGAACGAGGCGACAGATGGGCGGCTCGGAGGAGACCAGTTTCTATACGGCTATTAAGCATTTTGAATTACCAGGACAGGATATGTGGGGCTCTCAGTTGGGTGCAATAAACCTTCAACGACCTGCGGGCACCCGGCAAAGAAATTAGCGGCAAGGGTGCTTCATTTCGTGCAGACGAGCCCTCCCATGTTGGCTCAGAAAAGTCAATTTGGCGAGTTGTACAAAGTGTCACAACCACTAATCGTTCCCTCTATCGTCAACATGACGGACAAAACAAACCATTCAGAACCTCCTCTGCTTCAACCTCTAGGACAAGAGAAAGAGACCGCAGGAGCAATTTGTCTATTACCGTCTCCGAATTTTCCACAAAATGAAAACCATCGTTGAAGCCCAAGCTATAACACCTAAGTCCGAAGACCAGGCTGATCAACAAAACGTGCAAGTAAAAGCCTGCTATGAGGGAGCATAGAGTACCCGAAACAAAGAAGGGAGTGCGAAACACGAGGCAACGACTGCCACAGAGAAGAACGACTCAGCGGCTGCTTTGCAACCAGTCTTTGGAGATGTCAAGGGCATGAAAGTGAAGACAGAGCCACCACAATGAGAGATCCAGTGTATCTTCGTTTCAGATATACTGAAGAGCGAACGCTTAAGGGAAATAATGAGAAGCCGACCAGCTGTAACCGACGAAGGATTCGTACTGTTTGTACCCAGGCATAAATCTGGGTAGTTGAAAAAGCCGAATCCCTTGTGCGTCACGTCTGCCCTTTGCGAGGAGGCATCAAGTCCTGGTACAGAACCATCCGAAGCGTATATTTCAGCTGGGCAGAAGCAGGAAAACGATGTCGTCATGAGAGGAAAAACAAACAGGAGGCAAGCCCAAAGCCGGCATGAGAACACCCCTAGACACACTAAGCAACAGTTACCGTTTTCCCGAGAAATTGTGACTTCTACGACATCGACGTCGCCACAATACCAGCACGGCTAAAGGGCTGCAACCTTGTGAGGAAGCTGGACGCAGTGAATGTTTCTCGTCCGCATTACCTTGCCGGCCCTCGACTGCCGTGAGATCTGCATTACAGCGCATGCACCTCTGGAAGCGAAAAAGGGGATAGCATTCTCCGATCAGTTCGCAATCATTCAGCTTATGGGCCGACAGAACAAAGTGTTCGTATTGCGAATTTTTTTGTTACCAATTTATTATATCGGTAATGGGAAAATATTAAATCTCCCGTTGGGCATCTACCGGTGATTATCTCATCATGTTGGTTTTCTGGGAGATTAATTCTGTCATCCCCGTAACGGCCAGTCAAACCTCCGGTTTCGCTTTCGTCGTTCTAAGATTACAACTTCCGCACAACTGCCGTTATCTTACATGCAACTGGAAGAGGTGCTTTATCTTCAAACTCAGAAATAGTTCTCCGGCATTACATTTCTGCTCGGTCTAAGCAGCCGAACAAACTTTGACCTGATAACTATGAAAAGTAAGGGGGGGGGTTGTTTAATGTAGGACAAATAAGGTGTGAGGCAATGGTACGGTGCTGCTGTGCACAGCGTTCAGATGAATGCACAAGCCAAAAATTCAATGTGCTTCAATTCAATTTAAAGATTGCGGTAGCGGTGGGGAAGGGCAACATGCTTTACCCATGAAAAAGCATGTTTTTTGAATCATGTCAAAAGAGCGACTTCTATGCTAAGAGTTCCCGTAAATGTATACTGCGAAGAGTTGCAGAAGTGAAGTTTTACACGTTTCAAGACGTCTTGTATGGAACATACAGGGTAGTCTTCACAATGATGAATTAGTCACGTCTTAAAACGCCTTCTTTGAGAACTTACTTTTTTTACACAAGACGGTAAGATACCTCTTGTTCAAGCAGTTCTTTAAAAGTTTCTTTGACAATGCCTTGCGTGAGCTCCTGCAAGCGCTTGACAAGCGCCTATATGTAGGAGGGGCTTAACTTGGGGTGCGGTTACAACTTACCAAGAAAGACAGGTAGGAGAAAATGACATGTTCGTTAATATCACATTATAGGGAACTACTTGTAAAGCTAGAAAACTGAACATTTGCGCCGTCCTACGTTGAATGATAAATTTTTTTCAACACTGCTCCCAGAAAAAAAATATTTTCTGTGCGCTGGCCGAAGACGCTGCTAGACCCCAAGGGCTCTTGGCCGACGTCTAAGACTACTGGCTGTTATACAATTACGTTTTCACTCACTCACTCACTGTGCCAAGCGTAACTGAACCATGCGGCCCTATTCCATCAATGCTAAAACATATGTTGTGTCATTGCTGCAGGGAGTACCGAAAATAGGCAGTGGTTTTTTTAGAATGCAAGAGAATACACGAGAAAAGTATTGAAGCAGTAAAAGCGCTTTAGAGGCGCCTACAGAGGCCCAAGTCCAAAATTCAACGAGTGTACAGCCGTAGATTCAGCAAAATCTGAAACGCGCACAGTGCCGTCGTCAAAAAATTTAGTGATTGACGATTGTACATAAATAAGAAATTTTTTCTTTTCAAGAAGAATGTTACGTACTTAAGGTGACTTGTATTTTTGCCATGAAGCATATTTTAATGTGTTGTCTCTGTGTTCATAGTGGTAGTTTTTCACAGCATCTGGCGTTCCTGTGTCGCTTCAATTTAAATCTAAACCTCCACAATGGTTGTTCTTTCACGCGTCTGTATTGTTCTTTCCGCAAAAAGTGTCTTTACCAGACGAAATAGGTAAATGGTGTCATTAGTGCTTCCTCAAAATACTATGCTCAATTTGTTTTATGCGTTCAAAGTACCAGGATAGCCGATGGGGCCGCTAACAGCACGGCACTAAGAACAAAGGAATACGGTAAGTAGTATTTTCTTAACTCCTTGTTAACGAGGTAGCACTGCACATACCCGCAATTTGGCAGATCTTGAGCACAGCACACGCTTGTACGCAGTGCAACGACTTGTAAATAATACACGCTAGGGTTTGCAGACTTTTGAAATGACATTGTGTTTGATAGAAAACTGCAAAAGCTGGCCATAAACGCGACGCAAGCCTTCGAAACGGGACAGCAACCAGTAAAACCAATGCACAAGCTAACATCATCGCTCGCGCCCATCGATAGCGATCGCTAATACTATAGATAAATATTGCATGTACAGAAAAACAATCAGAAATACCTGTAACATAAATTCGTGATGACAGCCGAGGGGGATGGAGACGGGGAGTAGCAACTGTACATTTTCTCCACTGGTGCCTTTCATGCTATATTCATGTGTTTTGTAATTTTCGCTCTCCCTCTTGCATTCATTAACACAAAGTAAAATAAAAATAAATGTTCTAAGAACAAGAAGTCCAAATTAGTTGTGCATCACACTAATTGTGCCTGTTGGTGACTTCTGCAGGGAGAAGCAAGAAAAGCAGAAAAAATAAAGCACGCAACAAAGAAATGAAGGCGTTTGTATTAACGGCGACATGTGCGCAACGTTTCCTGCAGATAGCGAAAAATCGCGTACACATAGCTTGGGTGATTGCAGGTACTAAATCGCAAATTGTTTGTAAAACCCCTTTGACGTGCAGAAGCTCCGAAATAGGCCGTAGTGGTTAAGAGCATAAGTGCAATGTGCACCTGCAAACTAGAACGCAAACTTTTTCCTTCCACAAACCATTATAATAACCTGTGGTTACATTTTTCTGATTATATAATTCTAGATAGGGTCATAATTGATATTTGTTTTGTGTGGCTACCTGTGTTTGTTTTTGTTCAGGTTCTTTTTTCTCCCGTAAAACTGGACGACAAAAGGAGAATGGAATGCCAGCTAGCCGTAAACGTCTGTAAGTTTGCAAGGACGTTGCTAGTTTCCGACATGAGTGCTTTACTGTTTCAAAGCTACGCGCGGTATCAGATCAACTTGAAATAATGCGTTTATGTTCAAGGCAGTTCTCTAGAGTTTTATCATTTCCAAGCATCCTACTGTATCTGGTAAAACTTTTGTAAATAAAGTATTTGAATAAAATTTCTTGCTGGTGGGTGAGCTTTTAAATATTGATTGTGTTTGTGTATTGCAACATTCTCCTCGTGCCTTTCGTACAAGGAGTGTTTCTTATCTGAATGTAAAATGGGCACAGGGCTTCAGTTGTGTACATTTTATTCAATTGTTTTTCTATCCCTCTGACAACACCCTTCAATGTTCCTTTTCACGCCGTGGATGTCATGAAAGCTGCCTAGGTGTCGCTTAACAACTTGTATTGCTTAAGGAGGCAGAACCGAACTTGCACATAGTGAAACAGAACGTTTTTATTTGCAGCGGCCAACCACTTTCGGTTTAGAGCTTATGCTTCATTTGGAAAGTTCCTTGTGGACTCTCTATGTTTTTTGTCGAAAAGTGAAAAAAATACTCATGTATTCCAGTGTGCTTTAAAAGGTGCACAAGATAAATGACACGAAAACTTTTCCGGCCCTTCTGCACTTTTTAAAGCAATGTCACGGTGTAATGCCGAAAGAATGCTACGAGGTTTTGTGTAGAAAATCTTCTCAACTATACTAGGTTACAAGTTAAGAATGGCAACCGAAGTCACCCCTCTGCCTCGACACCGTGCCCGCTGTTTCTGCGTGCTGCGTAGAGTGCCGTAATGTGAGCATTTTGAAAGTGACACGGTTCTTTTCTATTAACTTTTACTTAAGCTGGTTTTAAATGATCGCAGGTAAAAAACGAAAGCAGGTGAGAAAAGATATAAACTCCCGCGACTAAATTGATCTCCTTTAATAATACGCGCACGTTGGCGTCTGTGGTAATTCTTTCAGCGGGGTAGTACTATACATTAGCAATGGCTGCACTGAACTTGAACCGAGTAAAATGTGACGAGATACCACATAGTAGTGTTTTGTTCGGTTGACAATGTTAAACGAATAGCTGCAGTCACTAAATAAATTGTGCAGGCGGGTACATCCGTTGTTTGGGTAGGCTCGTAAGCAAAGAAAACACTGTTATTTCCGGTGCTTTATGAAGGGAAATACGATTTATTTGCCCCATGCTAGGTGAAGGCCGGCCAAGGAGTGTGGTCAGTGGCCTGCTAGTAATGCAGGAAAGTGTTGCTGCCCTTTTTTGGCTCTAGTTCAGTAAATATCTGCTAAAAATTGTATGTGACCGTAAGAGAGTATAACAAGAAAAAGTTGCAATGTATTTCTTTTCACCCCGGCTGTATCGGTCACGCATTGGGGTGAAGAACCACCGGTTTATGACTTGGGCCAATAGGGAGACATCCGGAAATTTTGCCGCTCGATGCCATGTCTACCGAATCACTTGTATGTTTTCCAGCAGTTTTTTGGGAGAGGATGTTTGACGTTTTATGGCTGTGTCGTCGGAAGGTTAGTAGTAGTCACAGCACTTGTCATATTTGGAATGCAATGATGTCAAATTCAGGGGCGAACTGGTGAGCGGTAGATGGATTGCGTCTCTGGGAATTGTTCAATGTGCCTTCTAATCCAGTTGAATATACAGCTGATTCACAACCCTGCATGATATCTGTGGTAGACAATGGCGCAGAGACTGCATGGATGGTTAGTTGCAGCCGTGGCACAAGGACTTCAATGACTCAATTCGCAATCTCAGTGAGTTGGTCTCGTGAAAGAGTCGTGTATCCATCGCGTTTGCCTTGCTCATGTGGCTTCAGGCGGTGAAGCCATCGGGTTTCGAGTACTCAGTCCGCTACCTGCCTCTTACCAGTGTAGGCACGAATATGATAACGAAACACGATGGCATCAGTCACCGAGTTCTATCATGAAGCTTCCGTGACAGAGTTTCGTCACGAAGTTCTTTCAGAATTCTGAAGCGGAAAGCCATTGGACACAGCAAAAACGGTTCGATTTCGAGGTAGGGTGGCGCCGTTGTGGAGCGGTGTTAAGTTCACGATTGCATTGACGCTGGGGGTAGTTTGAGAAAACCCCTATTCAGAAGTACTCAAAGAACATTACAGAACACATTGAAGTGGACGGAAAACAAATACTAACGAGACAAATAAAATAAACCTCAGCACACGATGACGGCATTGCTCTACGATCTCTCTTAGGTGCCCGGAGGCCAAAAAATTTCAACCATCATCACGAAATAAATTAGAACTAGTTAGAGAAGCAACAGGGAATGTTGTTATCGTAAATCACCAAAGACAGTGCTTACTCCTGCTCAAACACATTCTAATTCTATCCGATGCAAAAGAATCTAATATATTCTAATCCACTCTGTTTTATTCCGATTCCTTCCAGTTCAATCCAATGCTCCTCGTGCATGCGTAGCCAACTCTCAAGGAGCACTCTCTCTCCCTCTCTCTCTCCCTGTAACCTTTTATGAACATTTTTTTGTACTTGTTAACATTTCGTGAACCGTTTGTTTACTGATGTTTCCATGTACAGGGTGCTGTGCGCCACTCTCTCTCTCCCTCTCTGTTTCTCTGTCTCGTACCTTTTCTGAACATCATTTTTTTCTTGTTAGCCTTTTGTGTCCCTTTTGTTCACAGATGTTTCCATTTACATGGTGCTGTGCCGTGAGCACGGATGCCAGACGCCGGAAAAGCTTCGGCCATTAACTGCTTTGGCCTTAACAGGTTTTAACCGCCAAACAGCTGGCGAGAGATGGCAGGGGTCTGGATGGCATGATTCGCAACCGAAACAATTCTTGGTGTGACAGCTCTCTGCCGCAGCTCCATATAACCTCGTTGGATGTGGTCACTCAAACGCCGGGGGGCCTCCTTCAACTGTTACTCACTTAAATGCACTGTGCCAGTTAATTAGGAGCCTCGACCTCCAACACCTCTACCTATGATGGTCACAAAAAAAAACGGCATTCCCCCGACTATTTTCAATGAACATTACATGAGAACGAATTCGGCTTTGTTCAACTAGGGGCGAATGACCCCGATGCCCACAATGAGAGGAGAAACCTAGATTTTTCGGGACGTATCCGCACTGGCCTCCCTCAAAAATAGGACTGCTTGAAATACTACAGACTCGACAACTCACTACAGCACCAATACACCCACACCAATAAATTCTCGCGAAACATTACGCCGAATATCCAAGCATGCAAGCCATTTTCAATCCGCAAAGGAAGACATAAACAGCACTGTTACACCGCGCGGAACAAATTGCTTAATTGATGAATCACACGTCTACGAGACTCCACGCACAGCGGCGTTATAACTGCATGAGAAAATATTGTGCATGTTAAAAGCGCAGTCAAAGTAATGATCGTAAGCGAGCACAATAGATCGAAAACAACATAAACAGCAGCGACTACGATGCAACAAGTGAACGCGAGTCTCCCTCGCAAGCATGTGGATGAGCAAAAAACGAACAGCAAGAAAATCATGAGCGAGCGCTCAGTAAGCCAACAGCAGATTTACTTTCCCCCGGCTTAACTGGAGGTTATCGGTAGCAGCTTAGAGTTGAGTGCCTCAGTTAAAATATTCCACATGGCAAACTGTTGATTGCCATTTTCGAAAATTAAAATATTTTATACGCGAAGTATCTCGTGAACGGGGATATGTCCCTCCCATGTCGTTGTCGTTGTTGCTCCATCCACACCCCCACTTCGCAAGCTCGGCTTGCTGAACGCCCGGTCCCTTCTATGACTCCTGGAGTGAGAGTGTGGCCGGTGTCTTCCTGGGCCGGCACGAGACGAGCACGCTTCTCCTTTAAAGGCTCCTGGAGATACAGTGTTGCCTGTCTCTGCCTGTGCCGGCACGAGACGAGCACGCTTCAGGCGCCTGCAACGTTTCATCGTCATCGGCAGTGGCATGCGTCGGCGAGTCTCGGCCCGCCGAGATTACAAGCAGCCCACAACCATCGGGTGAACGTGCACCGATCTCATCTTCAGCAACTTTAGGGTTCATCACCAACAACAGCCCTTCACTTTACATTTCACAGACCGTAAGGCGGTAATATTCAAAAAGGAACAAAAACCACAGCTCGAGGATACCTGCGTTGAAACTGATGACGATAATTCTTAAATTAACACAAACCTTATACCACGTGAAACGTCCCTCTTTCTGTCAATTAATTGCCTCTCCACTCTAACACCCCTCACCCACCTCCAATAAAATACACCATCTTCCCTGAAGGGGAGCCCTGAGTAGTATGCGAAACAGCCATAGGGTCAATGCAATTACCCATTTTGTAGTTCTGGTAAGTGAAATGTGTTGTAGTTACCATCGAAATTAAAAGTAACTACAGTTGTAGCTACGTACCTTACCCTAACAAAAAGAACGAACTTAAAACAGACACGCACTTGAATCGACCCCAAGCCTGCTTCACATAATACTCAGGGTTCCCTTACAGGAAGATGGTGCAATTTTTTTGAAAGGTCAGCGGGTGAGTTAGTGCCAGCGCAATTGCCACCTCTTTTGCCGTTCCCGATTGAGGGTCCATGAAGTAAGAAAATTGATTGGTTGACTGTACAGGCCATCTCGAGCTGTCACAGTGTGCGCGTTGTGGTGCCTACAGTTTGACAAGTTATGTGTATACCGCGCTTGGTCTTCTTAGACACTTCGTGTTAGAATCCGGGCTCATTTTCCCGCGCCGTTTTCATTGTGTGCAGTGTGGTTGTTTTGCCGAAGGGGGCTAATGATAAGTTCAGCATAAATTGATGGAAGGATGGGCACTCTGATAGCGGCATTTAGGCTCGAAGATTGAGTGTGCGTGAATTGTTGACCTGTGGGGTTGGCAATAGTTGGGGCAGCCGGTTGATCATGTGGACTTCTATCAGTTCTCCGGCTGTATTGTAGGCGCCGAAATGTTCTAATCTCACTTTGGAAGTTTTGTGGGATATTTGTCGATCCGTCTTCTAGTTTTGAGAATGGGCAGTTAACTTTTTTTGTTTCAACCTGAAATGGTTTGACATGGGTAAAGAGAATGCAATACGGCAGATTACAAAACAGTTGGGTTAGAAAAATTTTCTCAGCTACTTTACCACTTATTTCGGGCTGTTACACGGCCTAATAGTTTAATTCTTTTGTTCACTAGAGTCGCTTTTTGAGTCTTGACATGACTGTCAGCTATGTTAGCTTGGATTATTATAACCAATCTTTTAAATTATAACATTTGATTAGTATAACCAAAGTCTTTACACTGGATACTGTTGGTGCGACCTTTTCGCAAATATAGATTTTGTGTTTGAGCGTGACTTGAAGACTCGCTTACCAGGAAGCAATGGAAGTTTGGATTTAAATCACAATCATTTAAAAAGCAACATTACTGCCACATCGAAAACAATGTGGGCTCCTCTCTGTGGGGTTTTTATTTCAGCGCCAGGCCCTCGCGATGTGCAAATGATTATGCCATCGGTTCAGAAGCTGTCTCGCAGGTTTGGACCAGATCCAAATATACATCAAGATAGGGGGAGCTGTGAGCTGGCGACATATAGTATTGAACGCGTTATAAGAGGCTGACAGCTTCGCAAAGAGGCCGTTCTTGTCTTCGATTAGCTAAAATAACTGTCCGCTGATACAGGCGAAATCTAAAATAAAACGCCTAAACTTGGAACTGCTGATTGACCTCTCTGAATATATCAGATGCTCACACTGGCCCTATCATTGACTAGCGTCATGACCCGGTGCAATTTCGTAAAAGCCGTTCACGTCTTTGTCACGCGTTTCGTCGGTGATAAAATTTGATATGGACAGGGAGGGAAGCAGTATAAAAGCCACTTTAGGTGTTCCGGCTTATAGGCAATGTTTCACCAATTCTCGCAATCTGCTTTTTAGTTTTCCATGGTAATTAACAATACATCTTCCTCCACCATATATTCTGCCTGCTATATGTACAGGATATTGTGCTGGTGTACCTTAATGCCGACTGAATCTTCTAAGTCTTTTATCTTTTGGCCGCCGTTGTTGTTTCTGCCGCAGTTCAAGCTCTGAATTTGTCGTATGGTGCTTTAGAAATGTCGCCAGGAATGTTGTAAATTGTGTTGTCAACACAAATCACTGAGAGATGCGTACTACGCTTCTGGTCGGGTATCTTAGGCGCGTGTTCTCTATACCGCCTGCGTAGGTGGACCGGCAAGTTTGTGAAGGGGTTTTACCTCTATGGGGGCCACTGCACACGCCGTCGCTAGCGGTACTGGTGTAGAAATAGTTAAGTCTGCATTGTCTTCTTGTGATTCTTTCAGTGGCTGTCTTTTGTCTACATTCATTTTTAGAAGTTGCTGTCAGTTTTGTCTTCGGCATTCCTATATTTATTTCGTGCCACATTTTATAACATGAGGTCGTATGGTGGTTGCTCGACGCTTTTGGCTAGGTCTTCTCCCGTGTCCCCTCGAAGTCCCCCCTCCGAAGTCACTGGGTCCTCTCCCTACGTCCTCCTCATGACATACTGTAATAGTGGAATTATAGATCCCGTCTTATACCTTACTTTTCGTCTACCAGAACTACCTGAACTTCAATTCTGGCAACTTTTTTTCTGTGACTATACTTCATTTCAGCAACACCGTTGTTTATTACGACGTGCTTGAGAAGCGAAATTCGTTCGTCTCGAATTTCATCATCTACAATAGAAATCTGTGATGTTTGAATGGCTCTATCCTCACCTTCTCTCCTTGTTGTGTAGTTGCCTTTCAGCACTGCATTTGATGTTGATCGTTCTATGATAAACGTATAAATGTATTGGAAAACCAACTCGGCCTGAGTTCGAAAGTGGCAGTATTACGTTTTATATACTATTTTCTTGCAAACCTTGCACGATGGTTTCGAATGTTCTACACGATGAGAAAATCGGCCATCAGCGGCACCGTGTCTTTCGCTATTGTAAAGAAAACTGCCAAATGTAGACACAGCAGCGAACACTTTTATCCTACTTTTGAATGTTTCTATGATCGTTGCAAATGTCATCTTCTTTAAATTTATCTACGTTCGCAAGATTCTGAGGCTCGCAGTATTGATCTGCAGCAGTAATCATCTCTAAAAGTGCTTAGCCTGCGCTCTTTCAGAAGTACTGCCAGCTTAGAATGCCGGCATGTAAGAAACTTTTTCTTCTTCATTCGGTATCGAAATTTGAAGTTTGTCATACATCTTTTCTGTGTCAAAATTTTCCACCCACTGGTCTAACCAACTCTTGAGATGTGAAGGAATTTTTACCTCTATCCACATCGTGTAGCTTTCAATTACAAAATTTTTCCAGGAAATGTTCAGCCGCGTCTAAATCTCGGCAACACCTCTGTCCCCAGTTTGTCGTAGTCTATTAACTAAGATGGCGGCGTTCTTTTAACCACAATCAGTGCTTCACCGACCAGACACACACTCGATGCTGTAGCCAACTGACGCCTGTCCAAACCTTGACCCTTTTGCTACTGGTTCGAAGGAATGGAGATAAGCATCGAGGTCGTCGCTTTTGAAACAATGTGGGTCTTCAGCTTTCATGCGCGAATTTCAGGACTATTTCACGTCTGTGGTACTGGAAAAAAGTAGAATTGATTCCACTTCCGTTTATATTGCGGTAGAACTGGCTAGACTGAGCTTCGCCTCAACCAGCCTTTTCGCCTCAACCAGCGATCCACATGATTTCTTTTCCTCTTACCGATTCGCTATTTTAACTGCTGCTATTTTCTCTCTCCGTCTCTAATTTTCCTATCCAACGTGTCTAAAATCTCTTCCTTTGACAAACGCAGTTTGCTCACCAACGTCATTTTTTTTCAAGATCCATCTTTTACTCTGTAGTAAAAAAGTCCCAATAAGACGAGGGATGCTAGCCGGCTCGCTAATCCCTTTGTCACGCATCACCTCTGTGAAAAGAATGAATTATGGACAAATGTCCAAATTGCTGAAGACGCCGCCGGAGTCCAAGGACTCCTGATTGCCACTAAAAAGGAGGAGGAAGACCGAGGAGCATCTCCAACCTCTTTCTTCTGCCACCTGGAACACAATAAAGTTGTTCTCTCTCGCTCTGGACAAACCTACATTCATAATAAAAGAGACATTTAAAGAGCTGAAGGTATGGAAGATGTAGAAACATCAATACTACAGTGGCCGGCAAACATAAGAAAAAGCTGACCTGTCCTGTAAATCCTTATGAAACAAGAGTCATCACACTCAATACGCAGTCATCAGTTTTAGAAACTCTCCTACCGCAATCTCAGTCTCCTTGCGAGGTCACTGATACGCCATGGCCGTGGATTGGCCAGGATGGCTTGTGGTACCCTACGTGAAGCTGATGATTGGGACAGCTGCACAGTGCCCCTGCGCATCTTTGATAAGGCCAGTGGGTGGGCAGCTATTTCTCAACCCCACTTGGGTATAACTGTGGAGGACGCCAGCGGATCAGCGGCGTTGGTGGTTTGCGGTGCGATGCCAGTATCCCACCTCGTTTTCTGCCATCGAATTAGGATCTTTCCTTATAACTGATACTGGCCTTCATTCTCATTTTATTCTGTTTGTATTTCAAGATTATCAAAATTCCTGGCTTCCTCCCGTACTCATCTGCGTCCTGTCACTCTTCGCCACACCATAGTTTCCTTTAGTCGTTAATTTGACAAGATCGAGTAGCTACAAGTTGTGCTTTCGCAAAAATTACGGCAATAATTGCACCAGTGGGGTAGTTTCTCGGCCACTGCCATGTATTTTAGGGAGGACTAAAATACACTGCGTTTTGTGCACCATGAATTCGTGAGCGCACGAGCTAATACTTAGCCCCCCATTCAGTAAAAGTCATGCAATGACTGTGGCTAACTACGTTCAATCCTACGCTTCATAACAGTCCTTTTAGGGGGCGCAACTCCCAGTATAGATGCCGGTAGTCTTTTCCTTGTCCATTGGCCCATTTTGAGCCACTGGTGGGCAGGTACGTATGCGGGCGGTTGCTTTGCCAGATTACAACACTTGCCCAGATGCGCGAAAACAACACCAGTTCAAGCTCGTACGGATGAAGAATTGACCAAATTTACCCTCAGCCATATCACTCTTCAACATAAAGCACAGTGCATCCTCTTTAGCAGCCGTGGTACGATTTTCTCTAAAATCGACGTTTTCTCAGCACGTCAATGCGGCGCATAAAGAAATTAATTCTTGACCACGAGATGAAGGGTATGACCGGGTATTTTCATCATACATTTTCTTACGGGCTCTCTACGTGAATAACTGGTAGGTGCCCAAAGCAATTACAACATCATTCCTGCCGGTTATTTTTTTTTCTGATAACAACGTAGTGCAAAGGCAATTGGTACTCTCTATTCTTCCATGTTCTTTTTTGCTTCCCGTTTGTTTCACATGAGACCATTGTTCTGCAGCCTAAATATGTTCTGAAGCCCAGTCTCTAAACGAATACACGTTCTGGGGCTGTGTGCCAAGTCAAATGGCACACTAATAGTTGCTTCACTCACCATTACGGCAAATCTGCCAGGCTTCCCAGTGAAAACCAAGAGCATTTCTGCAATGCCCATCGGAGTAAATAAACAAGTTTCTCTTGAAATTTGCAAGGGAGATGATGCACAGTGATGTAACAACAGTTCATGAACCAAACGCACAAAGGCAAGCAATATAAATAGTCGAGATAAATACGTATTATTTAGAGAAAAATATACCGCCATCTCCACGAAGAAATTGATGATGAGAGGGGCGAAGCTAAAATGGTTATCGGTAAAACCGTGAAACATTCGCCCACAAATCATATAAAGACCCGACACGTCAATTTTAACAACGCTTCGTTCAGAAGCCCGTCGACGACGTCGATGTTTGTGGTGAATATGTAGGGCTTTTTTGGGGACAACAAGAATCTCCAGGTGTAAGTTAGCGAATTCGGTGTGTGACATTTTAGCGACGTTGCCCGTAGCCTACTACAGAGTTTCTCGTGTCGAGTACCCCCGGTACGTGTCTTCAGCTCGAAGGCGACGAACGAAAACCTCTTCTTCTTCCTCTTCTCCTTGTTGAAATGAACGCGTTGAACGTCTTGACCTCTTCGGCTAATCTGTGGTTGGCCAATCCCTAGGAAGATGCTGCCACTATCATCATCGTTCCGCTTTGTATGGCAGCAACAAGGGACGGCACAGTGCCCGAGCAAGAGTCTTGAGCTCGCAGGCGCGGAACGACAACATCTTCTTTCTGTCCTCCTTGTTGGGTAGCAACGAATGCGTTGAACGTTTTGACCTCGTCGGCAAATCTTTGGTTGCCCAATCCCTAGAGGGATCAAGCCACAATCACCAATAATGTGCCGTGTACAGAAGCAACGAGCGACGGACAGGGCCCGAGAAAGAGGAGCTTCGCCACTAAAAATAAGCAGTTAAATTTTGCTCCACTGCTTTCTTTTCGGAATCTATTGTTGTTGTGGTCCCCTCAACTATAGTTTCCTGCGTGTGTTTTTCAAAAATACATTGTCATGGAAAGATTATGTAAACCACAAATGTATGAAGTTATCGCGTTATGCCGGTATTTTATGGAAACGAAAGTGTTTGTTACTCTGATGGTTTAAAAAGCACTTTTATTTTGGTCTTGTGCAGCCCCATTTGCACTAATGTCTTCTCAAGTAGGGTAATACAGCAAATTAAAATTTGAATTCTTTACTTGTATTACAAAAAAAGCTGTCAGGCCTATTGCGTATCTATCCTATAGAGAAAGTACCGAACAGCAGTGCAGAAGCTTGGGCATTTTAAAGATCTACGATTTATTATTACGCACGCAGGGTATTTATTATATAATTTATATAATTTATATATACTTTAAAAGTTAACGAGGAAATTGACGTGTTCAATAAAGAGTTTAAATCCATGAAACTGCTCAGAAACACTTGCTTCAGGTATTGTTACAATGATATAGCCAGTTTACAATGCTTTAGCCGACAGTATAATTTTCGTGCAAACAGTTTTACGTTTGTGTTTCTTATGTTATAATGCTTGTTGTATATGTTTACTTCAGTAACTTTTTATGTTAAACTTGTCTTTCTTGTCGTGTTTTGACTTTTAATGACCTGTTAGGCTCTAATAAATGTGTTCATATCACCGTTTTTTGAACCTTTTCTGCTTATGTGTAAATCAATGCGGTGGAATTTAGTGTATGGTAAGTGTGTGTACATCATTTTGGTTGTTTTGCCGTTGCACTTTTCTCCTTTTTGGGCTGCGAAAAATATGCTAGCTATGTTGTTCCTTTTCTGCATGGTACAAGAAAATATCGTACCTATTTTTTTCTTTTCATTTAATTTTGTGATACATGCTGCTCCCAATTTCGGTGCAAGCTACTTTGGGAGGGAGGGCCTCGTCAGGCTGTAGCCTCTTGCCCTCAACCTTACGTGTGAATGTACTTTCACCCCCTGAAAACAAAACCAAAAATAATGGCTTGCTCATGCTCTTTTTCTAAAATTATAATTTTATTCTTCTTACTTGACCATTCCAAGCCGTAATTTCACTTCCGCGTAAAAAATAGACCGAGCTGTGTTTTCTCGTTTGTATTGTTGCGTTGACCTGTCATTTTTAAATGAATGTACTGTTTTTTATTCCGGTTATTTTTCAGTGGTACTCGTTAAATGTGTTCGTCTTATGCTTTGTGCACACATAAAATTGACGAGACTTCTTGGCGTCACCACAGTAACCCCACACGCACACCTTCTTCAACGTCAAATAGGAACTGTACTTCCATCCCGGTTGAAGCCGTTCAGATGCCGGAGTAACCACAGACACGCAACCAGGTGGCCGCTTCCACCCGTGAAGGGGGAATTCTTGTGAATCCTTCTAACCACAAATCGAGTGTCTTGCACCTTGCACCATATTGTCGTCACCATATCTACATTACATCAGTACATTGTTGATTACACCAGTTGTCCTCTTCTCTTGCAACTAATGAGCACTTTTTGGTATTCTAAGATCTTGAAGGTAGCCTTTTATATAGTTTACCTACAAAAATAAGCACACAGTGGTTTATTAAAACCGTTCTGATTACCTCAGTTTAGTTTAGATAGAAAAAAGAAAGTACCCTCAATCGGCAAAGGCTGTCCTTAGAATTCTAAACTGTGTGCATTTTTTCAAGTGCAGGAATCGCTTCAATCACTTTAGGTATTTCTATGCAGTCTGCTTCAAATTGTTCGCTATATTTTGCAGTAGGGGTCTAGGCTCTTGTACTTTTCATTTCCGTGTCTCACACTGCAAGATTTCCTTATATCCTCTTTTTGTTCGCCGATCCATCCCTGCAAACTTACATCGCTATCTCAAAGCATGTCGAGTGAAATACAGAATATTTTGTTCGGGTAGCGTTCCTACTATGGAACGTTGCCACTATTTGCTCTCACAGAAAAACCTACCTCCGTCCAAAACGGTACTACAAATACGGGAATTTCGTTCAGGTATTACGTGCACTGAATGAGTACCTGTTCAAATGCTCAGGGACATTTGGGGAGTGTCTGGTACCCTTTCGTGATTTTGATTACAAAAACACTTTGCAATGTCCGAATTTTTTCCTATTTATACTATGTCGGCGACCAAACCATGCTGTGTGCACAGTCGTGCGCTTTGTACGCTTTTAAACAACACTTTACCTTTTTCCCATAAAACCAGTCAGGTTGGTGGCTTATTCTACGTACGTTTTCTGCTCGTATTTCATGTGTGATAGAAATTGGAGACGGGAGTCGACTACAACTACCAGAATAATTAGGAGAAAGAAAGAGAGCGAATAAAGATAGTTTAGAGCAAACGGTGGTGGTTAGTCCATACTTGGGGAGAAGGATTTGCTGCAGTCAGGCACCCTTGCACCTTGGCTAGTACCCTAGCATGGGGGAGCACTCTGAACCTAAGAAGATAGAAACTCTGCAAGTTTCTTTGGCGGTTTTTAAACCACGACCACGCACAGTATTGTACCTTGAAGCAGACATTTTGGCCCTTTTGTTCACGTATCGACTGGTTGAAAGTGGCGACATGCTCAAACTGTTTTAGGCAGCCCTCACTCATCAGAATGTTCCCGTTAAAAATGTTTTGGAGCGCCAGAATGCTTAAATATTGCGGCGGCGGCGCGGACAACTGAGCCATTATCTGGAGTATAGCAAATTCGCTCTTTGGTGCAGTTTTAAGCATGCACCGTGTTCAAATGGTTGGCATAGCTGGTGGCGGCTCTAGCAATATGGCAGTGCAGACGCTTGGATATGTCTCAGTAGTCTCTGAGGAAGACCTCGATATTTGATGCTGCTCTATTCAGTCCGGTGACCAGATAATAGACAAAGGCTATAAGGAGCAATGGAACATGAGATGTATTTCGATAAACTTGTGTTTATACACAAAGGCAGGCGAGCAAAAACTACGTGCTCACGAAGTGGCATGTCCTCGTCGTCATTACGCTATAGATGTGTGTAATTATGCTTGAAAACCGCATCACCATATTATTTATGATAGGTGGCTGCACAAGTACCACCCACACCGGTTCTGGATAAAGAGCATGGTCAACATCAAACACTCAGTCGGCGCGTCTTCACTATGGCATGGATTGCCCACGTAACACTATATTGGACATCAGTACACTACCCTACAGTGTTATCGGTGTTGCAAACGTTGGTCCCGGATGGCGCAGCATTCACAACTGTCTGCACTGCAGTCCCGTGCTGTGTTCCTGTGCGTAATAGATGCACGCCGAGATATCTTCTCTGCAGAGTCTTGTAGTGTCACAAACTTTTGCTTTGGTCGCCCATTGGGTAATATAGTATTTCTGGATAGCGCTGCGCCCAACATCTCTGTACCCCGTACAGTTTCAAGAAATGTTTACGTACGCCGGTCAGCGTTGTTTAGAAAGGTGGTACGCCTCCCACATGTCGCCAGCCAACGAACCATAATTTCAGGCTCGTCGCTGGTATACAGCCTGAGAACCTTGTAGAGGCCGCATGTTCGACTTCGTTTTAGATATTAAAGCCCTGGGCAGCTTGAATGTTCTGGATTGCCGGGACGAGATTACTGAGATTTTCAACTTTGCAAGACACCACTTTGACTATTTTTTCCTTTAGCTTCTCTAGCAGTTCCTCGAGACCACACTTGCCTAGGTTCAACGCTTTTTGCAATGAGTGAACTAGCTTGGGCGGGTGTATGGCTGCAGTGCCAACGGTAACCACTGGGATTGCCATCTTTTTTTCCTATTTTGGGGGTCTTTCAGCAGCTACTTCGCGACCTCTTTTATTTCTACCCTCTACCGGGGCAAATGAGAAGAATGGATTCTTGCCAGGCACAATGTTTAGGGCGTGCGAATCGCCATTCATCTCTCCTCACGTCATGCTACCCGTGTTGCCGACCCCTGTGCATATATTTCAGTTGTATAAAAAGCCGAAAATGATACTCGGCCTTGTTGAGGCTGTGCTCTAATGTGCCGCCTTGAACCTTAAAGGAAATGTGTTGCCCGAGTGTCGCGTTAGGTGCCGTCACCTTCGCCATTTTCAACTATCCTGCGTGGCTAATTCTTTTGTTCTTGCTGCTTTGCTTTCAGGCGCTACTCTGTTCCTCGCGTGCATGTTGCCTGCGGCTACGTTTTCGTTTCAGTGGTGGTTCCTCGCTCGTGGTTCACTGAGAACTGAGCACTCATTTATTGTCCTGATACTCACATCAAGTATATTTCAAGGAGTCTGTTGCATTTGTCCGTGGTTATGTACTAAGAAGGGTTTTTTGCTGCCCTTATACCCCTTGGAGCAGTCTTTAGATAAATGCAACAAAATATATTTTTGAAGATGACTCAACTTTCAATGGTGGAGTAATACCTCTGTGCAAATGACCGTAAACTAGAATTTTTCGCCAAAGAACAATTTGACGTTAGATCCTTCGTGGGTTGAGATAAAAGAAAGGGAAAGATATACTCACTGACCGACGGCCAGTTGTACGGGTCCAGCAAGACTGACAATATCTCTCCGGGGAAGTTACAATATATGTTGGGTAAAGGTGATCGGATAGAGGTAACTGAAATTAATTGTGGTAGTTTGGAGGAAACTAAGCAGGTGCTTCTATGTGATTTAGGTAGTCTGACTCTTTTTCAAGCCCCATTTGTTACCTCAGGAAGGGCGTAAGACTTTTACGACTCAGAATTTGCGGCCCCAGAAAACTAGTTGCCATCTAGTCACAGATGCAGGCTGGTTGGCTCTGACCGTTGAGGACAGACAAAACGTAACAGATGATTGCACCCTGGCCCTGTGAAGCCCTCGGATTCAAAGAGTTTACATAAAACTGGCCCCCACCTGCGCTTTGTCGGGGTCAATGGGAAGTGGTTATCTCTGTCAATTTTTTTATAGATACAGTGCAAAGCCACGTGCCTATATCCCGATATTAGTCCTTATATGCATCAAAAGGGGTTCGGTATAGCGGCGTATACGTATACGTGAGGCCAAGGCAAGATATACCGATCCGTACCCATTCGCTACGACACTTACCCCCGTATTCTGAATCCCTCCTTCACTCAAAGTGCTTCCTCCACTCCGTCGAGTGGAAGATAGGGCAACACCTCAACTCGTGGTCTCAACGAATTTCATAAACGTGCTGGCGCCGAGCCTCCGAGGCAATCCTTCGTTTGGAGGCACCCTCGAGATTGCACTTTCGGAGGAGCAGCGAAAGGCATCTGGGGGCGAGGTTATTGCAAATTTTTTATTCAAGACATGAAAGTACGCCTAAGAAATATAACTTTTTCATGTTTTTTTTATTTTTTAATAAGTAATTATACAGGTATTTTAAGAAATATTACTTTCTATGGTTGAGAGGAGCACTAAAATAACATGAAACAGTTGTACACAACTAGAAATAACTGTTTTCTGGTCTGGCCACACTGCACACACACTTCGGTAGCAGACGATAAATCTGTTTTGTTTTTGTGCACGCTGCTCCATGTTTCCACGTATCCCGTTGTGTCTCCTGTTCTTTCTGATCCTATCGATTACTATAAGTTTCAGGGCCCCCCCTCCGGATGACAGCCAAGATAAGGATATGTCAGCGGAAGGGCTGGAGGTGTAGGGCAGTTTGCTTCCATTCGTACGAGCGCATATCATCGGCCGGTATTGCCGACGCAGTGAGCGCCTAATTATTTGTTCTTTTTGTTCACGCCACTATCGGCAGCTCAAAGCCCACATAATGTTCAAATTACAAAGTAGTGTGTGTGTAATTTTACAGGCACTACGGTGAACCCGGTAGAAATGCCCCCCTTCGACAGCACGCAAGCGGGAAGTAGCAGGCGAGCATAAAGCGACGGGAGAGGGGCGGAGCCTCGCAGCGCAGGCGGCTCGAAGAAAAAAAAACTGGGCTTTGTAGCAGACGACACGCTCGCTCGCTTCCCTACGGCGATCGTCTGCTTCATACTTACTGTAAGCAGATTCCGGTAGCCGTGTCATAGGTTAGTGTGACACCTTCATTACAGAGCGATGAATTTCGGTACATGAGAGCGGCAACCTTGTCATTGCGAGGATAAAGACAAGTCCGCACAGATATCTCGGAGCTCGCCCGCCGTCGCCGAAAACATCACGACGCTTCGAATTACGAGTTCCAAGAAAGGAGGTTCCAACCAACGTCTAACGACGCGGCTTGTCGGCGGCGAAACGCTGACGAAGGCACCCATCACAACTTGAAATGTCCCGGCGCCATAACATCGCAACGTAACCAGCAGCCGGAACGCAGGGAGCAGTAAGTGGCCGCGGTTGCTGGCGTTTGGCTCGGCAGCCACCTCGGCAGCTCCAGCAGTGACCGATTTCGTAAAGAGGCACCGCGACACGAAGTCGCCCTTGCTGAAGTGCTCAAGCGTATTCACCCAGTACCTTATGCGCTGACATGGCAAATTCACGGTGCGGAAATCCCCTAAACCTTCATTATATGCCTCGTCAATGCGGGATACATGCTCCGCGAAAGAGGCGAGCGAGCACAGCCATCTCGAACCGAGAGGAGCGTAGGCGGCAATCTTGAAAATAGTACTGGAGGGCTGCATCAAGGTAGCACAGACAACACCTCGGAATGGCTCCTCCAAATCGTGAGCAGCTCCTCCAAATCGCCGAGCGGCTCCTCCGTTGGAGGAGACACTCGAGTAGAGGTTAGTTTATGAAACCGAAATTCGCTTTCAAGGGTCTTCTCGAGCGGAAGCTCGAGTGGAGGAGGGACTCAGAATACGGGGGTTAACATATCAAAAATTATCTCCTCGGATATCCCAAGCTTGGCAAATGCGTGCAGCTAGTACAACACTGACTCCTCGACCTGAACTCTGGTGAGATTTGTAAGCCAGAAGCATCATTAAAATTTGGTGCACGGCGATGTCAGTGCCTAAGAATGTGTGCATCTACCTTTGATCTGGGGAGACTGTGTAAATAAAGTCTGGAAACTGGGACATGAAAAGCAAAATATTAGAGTCTCAGCAGGCCGTTAGAGTTTATATGCACAAAAGACGAAGTCACATAACTGTGATTGTTAAAAAAATAAAAAATCCTGCATTGAACAATATGGCAACAATTTCGTATACAGAGATTAGTTATTCTCAGCTCTAGGCCAATTTTACTGTACGATTTGCTGCCTCCAGGCGTGTGTCTGCAAGATTCATTCAACTTTCTGTTGGAGGGCAGTGCCAGCCACGGATCTTGATACGTCACTCGCTCGCCGGCTGGAAGAACGGCTGGGACGCACACTATTCGGTTGGGACACACACTCTTTATACACCTGAATGCCTCTTCTTATGCTGCTTCTATACCAGCAAAAATTAGCGTTTGTTTTCATAAATCTGCCCACAAATAATTACGAGGGTGACACGGCACTAACTAAATGTTTAATAAACATTTACCAAAAGAAAACGTTTTACAATAGAAGCTTTCATGTTTTGTTCACTTCAAACAAAAACCAAGCTTATCTGGACATTTGTCTAGTGAAAACATGGTCGAGTTGAGTGATGTCGAGGAATACTGAGCGACCACTCCCTAAGCACGTTTTTTGAAACGTGAACGACGAATTGTGGAGGCTGCTCTTTAAAAAGGCAAAGGTGGTTCAAACTTTTATTCAGAGGCAACCAACGTAAACGGATATCACCGCCGCATGAAAAACAGAGCAGTTGGCACTGGACTAAGTTGTTAAATTTGCTGTGGCTGCGCTGCATTGAGTACACCCATCGCAAGGTGGCTGCCTTTTCTCACCTTGTGTGCAAAATAGATTGCGGAAATACAGTAACTTCATATCTTCACATAGGATAATTTTCCAAAAATTACGAAGATCTTAATTGCCTAAATTTTTTTTTGTGGGCCGCTAGTCGGCGTTTTAACAAATGTTTGAAGTTTACGTGAATATAACTTTACAAATGTTATGCCTGACAGGCTCATTCCAAAAGAGCAGCGACAGAAAATCAAACTTCCTGCATCACGCCGAGAATATTCATGTCGCCATGTTAGAAAAAACAAAGCCATTACTGTTGTAGCGACCGTAGCAATACTACAGATTGAAACTGTGCACTCCGCCAAAAAATACCATTGATTTCAGTTCTTGATTGGTAATTTGACTCCAATGTCCTGTGGTTCTCGGTTTCTTTTTGCACCTAACACTTTTCTATTGAAACAGTGTAAAGTGGAGAATGTTGAGAATGTAAGCAAACAAACTTACACTGCACTGTAAAAAAAATGGAAGAAAAAATAATTTATTAGAAAAATGGCAGAAATGTTTTTCCAGCGAAGAAATGGCATAATACACATTGGAACTCTGGTGTGAAACCTAAACAGGGTAGAAGGTTTATCAAATATAGACAGCATCAGCTCGTAAAAAATTGCGCATATTACAACTTCTTAAACTCATCCTTTTTATACATTGAAAGTGGAGTAAAGGAGGCTAAAGTACAAAATTTGGTACATTAAAATATTACGGTTATACAGGCTTCCTGTTTCTGCTCTTATCACTTCAAATGAGATGTATATAGAAGCTACAAGACGATGGTAAACATGGGTCTTTCTATATATTTTCCGCCATAGTACGTAAGCGTAAAAAGGCATGCGAACTAAAATATTACTACATTATTAAGTAGAATATTGCGGCGAAAAACTATGTTGAAGCACAAATTCAATTTAGAATCTGTGGGAAAGTAAGCAAACTAGTAAACATTATACGAATCAGGAAAAACTTTGATAGTATCAAACAAAACCACTCACCCAAATTGTCTTCCCTCAGATATTTGTTTATCAAATATGGTGCTATAAAACTTTCATTTGTTGCACTGTGTTAATCCAAACATCTCGCCAAGCACCAAACACGTTTCAGCAATGAGTTGTTTGTGAAAGGGTAGCTACCGTAAATTACTCACTGCGAGATGGTGCCATTGAACGGAAATATTTAGTGAAAAGTGGAGTTTGTCATTCGGGTGGCAGCCTGTTTCTCTGAACTGGCAGAGTAAGTTCTGCTATACATTGTCCTCAACCAATACAAAGGCCACTGTGCGACAGGAAGAATTTATTTACCAACGATTATGTTATTTTTACTTCTTTACTTCTTCATTTCACAGTCTATAAACCTTGCGACAGAAAAGGGGGAATTATGGGGGAGGGGGAAAGGGCCGCTTTGCACGTCTTCGCAGTTGGGTGGGCCCAAGCTCGGCTCGGCAAAAAAACGGCCGAGTCCTCTCTCACACCTAAAACATTCAAGAAAAGCTCTCCAGAACGAGAGTGCATCCGGCGGTCATATATGTGATGGTGGATCGATCCACTCCTCCAGGGTGCCAGGTCTGCGAACGCCGAGAGACTGAAGTGCACTCTCCCGAACCCTTGTAAAGACAGGGAAATGCCACTGAAGATGTTCAGTCGTGCTTCTTGCGGCGCATAACGGATAATGTGGGGTCACGTATGAGCGAGGATTAATTGTGGTGTAGCCATGCCGGGGACAGAAGTTGGCCAGTCTGGGCTCAGCAAAGAATTACCGCCCCTATCCTTATTGCTGGGTGGTCGCTGATATATTTCTTTGCGGGGCCCGCGAAGTGCAAGAGAATCCTGCGGCGATAGCATTGAGCACGGTGCCATGTGTAGGCCCCACCCATTAGAGGGAATGGTGATTGTGCGACAAGACAATGGGCGACGAAGTAGAACCTACAGCGCATTCAGGTAAAAGTGAAGAAAGAGCTGCAGTGCGCGCTGCCTGGTGTATGTTTTCGTACCCAGTATTTCCCTCATATGCAGGAATCTGCATGATGCCTATGCTGTATCCTTGCTCGAGTAGGCGACTGGCTTGTTTCAAATTTGTGTTAAGAACGAAGTAGTCGGTTCCGCCTTCACGGCCGGTGGTTTAGGGAGCTTGCGAATAGGTGTAAAAAAAATGGGCCGAGATTACGGATCCCGCCTTTCCACTATTCGAGTAATGGCAAGGAGTATGGGTATGAGCTCAAGATTGGTAGCAGTGTGTTCTTCGGTTAGCCGTTGGCCGTCTTGTTTGTCTCAGAAGCGTGGCAAGCTATTGCGGCACCGTTTTTACACTGGGCAGCATCAGCGAGTAGTTGGACGGTCCCTTCTAGGAATATCTTGTGTGACATCTTCACGTGACGTTCAGCGGTACCTTTAAGGATTTGCGGTTACCTGAAGTCATGTTCTTTGACAATGGTATTTATTTGTTTTTTTGAACATACTGCCAAACACTCACAGGATTTTAGCATGCAAAGGCATATACAGAGTATATGTCACAGTTTTTAAAGCACTGTGGGGTGACACAATCGGTGGACTGTAGTACACATTATACACTGTTCGTGGAATAAGTATGAACAAGGAACGCATACATTTTACAAAAGTAACACATCGTACAGGTTTTGATAATACAGGTTACAGCAGTCCTCTGCGTACGGGATTACTGATTATTACTCTTCATTACAAATCTTTTGAAAAGCTCATAATTTCGTGAAAAGATGATAAACAAATGAGTTGATACACACATTCACTCGATGCTAAGGTATAGTCACATCGTGTTATTTTCTTCTCTGCCAGTTTTAAAAACTCTGTAAAACTCGTGCTACCATTATTTGAGTTGCATAGAGATTTCAATTCCCTTATTGCTGATGGAATGAAAGCATACTTGAAACAGTCTACGTTAAACTGGTATTCTGTTGGTCCTTGGGGGTTTTTTTGACTGGTTAGCCTTGTTCGATCAACGAATATATAGTTTGAGGCCTCTAAATGTAGGTGAGCGTGGATTAGTTGAAACAGAAATATTTATCTTGCTATCGTGATTCTATTATCGAGAGTGAATAGGCCAGCTTGTTTTATTAGCTCTGTCGGAGAGTCGCTCATTTTATATCAGTTAAAAAAAACTTTACTGATTTTCCTTGGACGCCTTCCAACTTCTTCAATAATTGTTTAGTAATATTTATTTGCTTAATTATTTGTTATTCTTTAATTATTTCTTTACCATTCACTAAGTCGATGAGTTCCCATGGTGTGTCAGGAGGCGAGACCGGCTCCGGATTCTCGACGTCGTAACCCAATTTCCGCATGATCTGACGGCCAGGCACCGTTGCGGAAAGACGGACGCGCTGGGATTGCGATTGCTACCCTGCCGCGTACTGAAGGGCATTTATTTGCTGCATGCGTGTGGGTACAATACTGGGCAGTACTGCGGTGGCTGAGTAAACAAGCGCATCGCTTTGCGACTTATTCTGTCGAGCTGAAGGCGTTGGGTCACGTAAGGGTCATGTACGAATACGCCTACAGAATTTTTGACGTAATAGAGTCACGAACGACATTCAAGCCAACCTGCAGGGCTAGTGTTCTAAGGGGGACCCCGAATCGGTTGAAAGCTTTATGTCGTCCACATACACGGCAAAATTAAGACCTGAAATCGACGTCAGGATTGGTGGGAGACCTGACATGGCAACGGTAAATAGAGCAGAGATATGACAGTGCCTTGAAGGACGCCTGTTCGGTTGCTTTGCCTTTCACCCGGAGTACCCCCAACCGTTACTGAAAAAGTTCTGTCCGCAAGGAAGGCTTTCACGAAGCGGTATAGGTTTCCGTCTACCCCCATGGCTTGGAGCTGGCTATGTATTGTAGAGTGCGGCATGGAGTCAAACAGCTTTTTCACGTCTAGCCAACTGCCCCTCGGAAATAGGCGCTGCTAGGGTACATGACAACAACGGTATGAAGCCTCCTGAGAATATCTTGCGCTCAGAGCCCGTGACGACCACCTACTCGCTAGGGGACAGAATGTTGTACTTGTCTAAGTACTACACTAGTCTTCTCAGAACTGTGTGTTCGATGACCATACAGAATTTGGATGTTAGAGATATCGGTTTGATGACTTGTAAGGTACTACTCGGCCTGCCAGGTTTGTGTATCGGTATCACTACCAATTTCTTCCAGGCAGGGGGAAGATAATCGTTGTTTCGATACTCTTCAATAGCTTTCAACAAAACAAGTTTATGTGATTTGGGAATGATCAAAAGGGTTCAATGTCGCACACCTTTCGGCCCTGAGGCTGTGTTATGGTTGGAATCATAACCCAGCCTCCAGTTCATATAGCGTGAAGGAACGCCGTATTCCTTTGCATCTGATGGCGAGTGCGCAGGGAAGACATCCACATTCTCAGGTTAAGGAAGAAAGATGTCCCCGGCGTGTACGGTTAGCTGTTCTGGAGAGACGTTTAATTTCAGGGTGATCCTTTAGAAAGGAGTAATAGGCCTCTTGCGTCCTAACATAGGTCACAAAATATGCCTGGCCCTCGAGAAGTTAGCGGTTTCATTGAGTCAGTGGCACAGCCGCTGCATATCGTGCCTCGCGAGGTTAATCGAATACTGCTCATACTCTTGAAAACTTCTCTTGAGAGCGCCCCTCCAACGGGGTGCCCGGCCAGATCGGCAATAGGACTTGAGAGCACGAAGCCTACGATGTCGTATTCCCCAAAGGTGAGAGTCCAACTTCGGAGCAATGAATTTGACTAAAAATCTCGTTGTAGTATTTGTAGATGCAGAGCATTTTTTGCTCAGGGAGATACCACTTGTCCGTGCCCCTATCGCAGTGCCTCTGATAATGATTGTGGAAGCATGCCCCTAGGTATTGGAAATCAGTCACGACATCGCTTCGCGTTCAACCACCGTCGTCACCTTCTCATGGGGGGGCCGCTAAAGAAGAAGGAGAAGATAACAAAGCTACGAAGAGGAGGGCATGTGCGTTACTCTCAGCCGGCGCACTAATGTCAACAACCTCACCTCACCAACGCTCATATGCGAAGCATCTCTTGCTCGAGGGCATGTCACATGTCTGTGTCCCGTCCGCAGGGCCTCTGATGATGATTGTGATAGGATGCCTGTAGGCATTGGCCAACCATCGCGTTCAACCACCCAAATTTCTTCCCGTAGAGGAACCGCTGAAGAAGAAGAAAAAGAAGAGAAAACTTCGGAGTGGAGGGCGTTTACGTTTCTCTCAGCCGGTGCACCAACGTCAACAACCTCACCAACGCTGATGGAGACTACCGATTCTATCACAGAGACGACAACACTGACAATAACATAATTCTCGGCGAGGTGGTGGTTCTCGTGACACCGAGAACCACCGCCTACACACCATCACACAACAGTACTTGCGTGCCTTGGCCACCGGTGTGGACCCGGACATGAAATTGGCACTCTCACTACTAAACACCCCATCACCCGACACAATGGCAACACAATAAAACCACACGGAACCCCCATGATGTCTCGCATCTTCATCAAGGTTCCCCAAAGGAAGATGGTCTAAGTTGTTTGTTTATGGTTTGAATTTTTTGCTCATAATATAGCAAGCATTTGGCAGCGTTTAGTTCTCAAAGAAAATGGGAAACTCAGAGCCGAGATTAAACCGCTCAACTCCAGCACCATATTATTGATTCGGCTTTTGCCCCTGTGTGGACAACCAAGGCTATCCTCGGCTGGGAACACACACGAACATTCGATATATACTTCTTTTCGGCAATTCTCGGGGGTATAATGAACTCACATTTAGGAGAGCGGACTTACAACTATATTCATCCTTGTCCATCGGGCAGAACGCTCACTCTGCATCTGGGTCCCAATAAAACTATCTCAATTAGTTTGGAAGCCACCGGCTGTCCCCAGGACTCGGTGCAATCACCCTTTCTTTTCTATATTTCTATGAAAGACCTTCCTCCTTTACTATCGACCGTAACGGACCTACACCATTCCCTTTACGCAAATGACATGACTGTTTGGATCTCCAAGGGTTCGGACGAACACTTTCGGGACACCCTTCAAACAGCTGCCCAAATGATCGAAACATACACTGTTAGCCGCGGCCTCTCCTGCTCTCCACAAAAGTCCGAGTTGTTCCTCGTTGGCCCAACGTAGATGACTCCCGAACATCTCAATCACCACCGAATCGGGCAACATCATACCTACTGTCGACACCATCAAGGTCGTTAGTTTGCGCCTCCATAGCAAGGAACACAACCTAGATAGTATCCGAAAACTGGAACGTGGGGTATCCCAAACTACGAGACAACTATGTCGAATAGATTCGAAGCATAAGGGTGTCAAGGAGGGTAACCTCATTTGACTCATACAACCCTTTGTCCTGTGCCAAATAGCATACTCGACCCACTTCCTAACCATGGAGCTAAGTGAACGAATCAAAATTGACGACTTGATAAGCAAATGTTTCAGGGTAGCCCTCGGACTCCTATACAAAAACATCCAACAACCGCATCCTTGCAGTGGGTGTCCACAACTTCCTTGACGATATAGTTGAGGCGCGACGCACCACCGAATCAGAAAGACTCACTAAAAGTCACCCCGGTCGGCAGTTGCTAGCTTCCTTAGGCCTTTCCCCACCCACCTCCAGCTATAAGCAATTGGTAGACATTCCTCCTTACATCCACCAGACGCTCCAAATAAAACCTCGTCCGCGTAATATGCATCCGTACACAATGCGCATCGCAGAATGGCTCGCGCGAAAGCCCTTGAAAAGGCGTACCCTCCAGGCTGCCACGCGCTATACACAGATTCAGCAACCTATCCTACGAGAGCGGCTGCTCTAGCCACTGTGGTTGACTGGAAACTAGTCCTGCTGGCTTCCGCCTCCTTATCTACGACACCCCATGGCGGGAGAATGGGTCGCCATCGCTTTGGCAATGACCCACAGTCCCCACCTTCAAAAAACCATAATCAGTAACTCTAAATCAGCCATTTTAAATGGCCTTTAGGCAAGAGTTTTCCCAGGAATTTTATCAGTCCTTTTGAAGGCAGAGAACATTCGAACGCGTTCTTTCCCTCTCGTCTTGGCTTCCGCTCATACCGCGCTAACTGCAAACTCAAAAGCCCATGAAGCTGCTCGAGCTTTGGTCATCTGAGGGCTCGATGGCGCCGGCAGTATTAGTTAGATATTCACTCTACGGGACAGGCTGTACACATACGGGGACATCCTCGCCCATTTCCGATTGGAGCGTGCTAATTTTCGTCCTGCCTACCCTTCTCTATCCTGATATTTGGCGTTCATCTATCGGCAGCTCAAGACCCACTCTTTCCTCACCCCTTTCATCATGTCTTCGATCTTTCCCGACGCCTACATAGACGGATGTCCACATTGTCGGTCGAATTCGCATCATTATCCCATATCATATGGGACTGTGATAGGATCCCACTATACAGGCACCGATCCCATCTCATTCGCACTGGGAGGCCGCCCTGCGTGACCCAAACCCCCAAATTCAAGAAGACCTGGCTCGCTTCGCCGAAGTCATCGGACCCCTGCCCGAAAGAGCACTTATGCCCGACAGACGGTGGAGAAGACGCCGCCGGGCTAATCACCCCAGCTGTGGCCAAATAAATTTGTTCTCTTTGTCTGTCCTTGGCTTGTGCCAGCGGACATAATTATTAAGGGTATGGGTTTGTGACAATAAGTGCGTCCACGGCCGGACCGGTGGGTCACGTGTTGAGGTTGGTGGATTCGGAGAGGCTTGCATGTTTTAAAGCTACCCACTGGCTCGGGCACTTGTTACTTAAGGTACTTGTAGCCTCAACCTCGAGGGAACAATGGCGGAGACGGCAAAGTAATTGATCTGGGACGAGCCCTCGGCTTTGAGGGAAAGGACCTGCAGGAGTATTTGGAGGAGGAAGACAGTGAGCGGCAGACAAGGGAAGAGGAGTTCGAACGAGAGCTCAGGCAGATAGAGCTGGATTGGCGGATACGAAATGAATAAATGGAAAGAGAACATGAGCTGGCGTTACAGAGTTCTGCGCGTGAGAGCCCAACACTCAGCGCCGTGTCAGAGGGGTCTGCCGGTTCGGGAACGAGCAAGATAAGTCCGCACAAATTCGTGCCGCGCTTTAAAGAGTAACCCGACGATTTAGACACATACCTCTTAAGGTTCGAAAGCGTGGCCTAGGGCAAGAACTGGCCTATAGATAAGTGGGAGACCGCCCTAAGCCCTCTGTCTGAGTCGCGAGGCATGGTGTGTGTTCAGCCGCATGCCCGCAGCGGAGTGTGCAGAAAAGACTATAAGGCCGTTTTCGAGTTGTTCCAGAGGGATCAGTATTATTTCTTTGGGCGCCCCCAGTCTGGAACTGTTTTTGAAGAAGAGCAAAGATGCGGGGTTAGCGCAACTTGTGGATAGAGCGGAGCAGTACGTCGAGGCTCACGGATGGAGCAATTTCGCGCCGACGCCGCACCCCCGCAAAGCAAGCGGCCGCAAATCCAAGGCCGCGAAGCACAAGGCCGCTGGATATGCGACTGGTGCTTTTGGGAAATCGGGCCCTGCCCCTGGGTCTCCCACGAGCAAGGGCTCGGAGGCGAGGCAGTGCGCTATCTGCGTTAGCGCGTGGGGCTCTTTGCGAATGAATGCCGCAGCGTGCAGCCCGGTTGGGGGACGGATCACACGAAATGTTTGAAGTGTGGTAAAATGGGCCACCATGGCTTGAAGTACACGTTGGAGGCGCCGCAAAAACACTCGGAATCTCTAAGGAAATCCGCCTGAGTATGTATAAAGGACGGCTTCGATGAGCTAATGAATGGAGGGAACCCCCAATCGTCGGCGAGGTTTTTTTCGGGGAGAGTCCGGCGGAGACCCAAGGCCTGGCAGTCATGAAGGGGCTCGTCGGCGAAAGGAAAGTTCGCGTTCTTATGTATACGGGCTGCAATATAGTCATCGTGAAGCAGTGCCTGGTTTCGAACAAGGACCTAACAAGGGCAAAATCGCCTGTTGGCCTCTTGGACCGCTAGGTGCTAATGCTGCCTCAGGCTTCCATAACGGTTGCGACCCCTACGTTTCCCATCGCCTGAAGGCTAGGTGCCGAGAAATTACGATGTACGACCTTGTTTTGGAAAACATTGAGGGATCCCGAAACGTTATTTGTCCGGATTCACACTGGAACAAGGCGGAAAACTCCAAGCATCAGCAACAGGCAACGAGCTTGAGGGGCACACATAAAAATAGGCCCAGGGCCAGCGACCGCAGTAGAGGGGCACCGCCTATAGGCTAGAGGCTGGCGACGCGACGGGAAACCTAGTGGGCGCCCCGGCCCGAAGTCGCGACGTGGCGCCGCTCTGTAAACTGAAGGTTACGGGCTACATTCCTAAGATTAGTCGCAGTGAGCTCATGCAAGACCAGAAGGGCGACCCAATCTTGATGACCTGATATGAGCACGTCGGTGAAGTCGTAAACAGCAAGAGAGAGAAGCGAAGGCCAGCGTGCCAGGGGTAGGATTGGGTATTACGTGGAAAGAGGGAGAGAGAGAGAGAGAGAAAACGTTTATTGTAAGAGCATTCACGGTGTTCTTGTAGGAGTGGCTCCCTCTTAACAGGAATACATGAGCTGCTTTAGCACTGGCTGCCCTGCCTTTGAACAGGATCTGGTCCGGGAGGCAGGAGCTGGGCAGCAGTGTCTCCCGCTGCTCTTGAGGATTTGAAATGTGGGGTACGGGTGGTCGGTGCATGTTTTTCGACACTCTAGGGTAATATATCATGGTGTACCAGCTCTTGGCAGTATTTGCTTTCAGCTGGATTCTGGGTGGGGGATATTCGGTGAAGCCTAATTGGATGCGGATGGGTGTTGGTTTATATGAGTCTAAGTGTTCTTTCTTCAGATTCCGTGGTGTTTGGGTGAGGTAGCGGGAAAGTCCGTCGATTAAGCTTGTAATGTGGTATTTCTTAGTACGTTAGAAGAGGTACAGGTTTCTTCATATTCTCTGAGGCCTGGTCGGCAAGTTCTCGAGGCTTTTGATGGGCAAATTTATTGCCCTCCTTGGAAGCTTGTGCAGGCGTCCATACAATCCTTATTTTTCTGTCAGGAAATTTGGGTGAGAGCATGCGGTGCGTTGCTGGTGCAACCCAACCCTACCTGACACTCCGGCACGCTTCCTCGGAGTATGTTACGACCTGCGTTGCTACCGTCTGCTTGAGGGCCAGTGCCACAGCTAGCTCCTCCGCTTTTTTCGTTGATGGGGTATTACCTGACACTGGCAAGGAGCTGTCTTTGTGGTGACTACCTTTGACTTTGCTGTTCTACCATGCGTTGTGGTTGCATCCCTGTAGACCGGATCCGGGAGGGTGCCACATTTCTTGTCTAAAGCTTTCGCTCTAGCTTCTCGTCGACCGCAGTGGTGAACCAGATGCATGTTCTTTGGCAGTGGGTTGGCTAGCGTATTATGCCGCCGCCGGTCGGGAAGCTGCTTGTTCGGATTCACTTCCGAGAACCCCATTTGATTCTCTTCAACAGTTTTTGGGTGGTTTTTGTCATTGCAAGCCCCGCTTTCTGGCTTGAGAGGTGGCCCTCTATGAGCTCGTCCACCATGTTGTGTAGGCCCATGAGTAGGACCTTATCGGTTGGCGTGCTCATTGGGGATTCCAAGGGCTTGATTCGTGGCTTTATGGATGAGGGTGTAAAATTTTTCCGTATCTGTCTTGGTTAGAGCCATTTAGTGCACTGCGTATGTTAGCCTCGATAGAACAAAGGCCTGGACAAGACGAATGGTATCGTCTTCTTTCATGCCCCGGTGTCTATTTGTGACTCTACGAATCATGTGCACAACTTGATCGGTCGTTCTGGTGAGGCCCTGGAGCGTTATGTTCCATTTTTTATGCGCTTGCACAAACAGGCTAAGCACTCTGATTAAGCTGCAGGGCATAATTTTGTGTGCTTTTAAATTTATTTCGATGTTGTCCTTGGCATGTTTAGTGCGACGATGCCGGACCACCAAGAGTGCTGATTTGTGTGGGGAACACTCGAGTCCACTTTCCTTTGCGTACTGCTTTACAGCATTGACAGCTTGCTGCAGGCAGTCTTTAAGTCTCCTGAGTGAGTCAGTGCCAGTCCAAATTGCTATATCATGTGCGTAGAGCGCATGGTTTAAATTTGGAATACTCTCTAGCCTTGCCTGATAAACCCAGGAGTGTCATGGTAAAGAGGAGCGGGGAGAGAATCGAGCCCTGGGGTGTACCTCTACTTCCCAGGGTGAGGATATATGAGGTAATATCGCCTATTTTGAGTATGGCTGTGCGGTCTGAAAGAAAGTGTACAATGTAGTTGCCTGTTCTCTCCCCGCATCCTGTGTTACGGTTTTGTAGAATTGCCTCGTGTGACACGTTATTAAAAGCCCTTTTGAGGTCGAGCGCTAGTATTGCTTGCCTGGAGTGTCGAGTGGCGGGTGCGAGAATTTCTTCTTTTAGCTGAATCAGAACGTCCTGGGTTTCGAGATACTTTCGAAATCTAAATATGGTGTCTGGCATTTGGTGGGTTTCATCAAGGTATTGTGTCATACGGTTCAGCACAACCCTTTCTATCACCCTTCACAGGCACGACGTGAGGGATATTGGCAGCAGATTATCAATCTGCGAGGATTTGCCTGGCTTGAAAATAAATCTTATCTCTGCTGTTTTCCACTGCAGTGCGATCTTGCCTTTAGTCCAAAAATCGTTAAAATACTCGAACAAGGTCTCGAGAGCCTCGTCGTCTAGGTTGGCTCGTAGTTTGAAGGAGATGTGATCAGGTCGTGGAGCGCAGTTGCGCTTGTTTTTGGAAATAACAGCCTGGAGTTTGTAGAGTTGGATCGGTTTGTCGAGGCCTTCATTCGGCTTTTCTGTGTAAGGTAGTGGGTGTTAGCTCTTGTCGGTCTGTAAGTACTTTTTTTCAGATCCTTGGGGAGCTGGTTCGAGTATCCTTGATATAAATTGATTGCGCGGATCATATGGCGATTGGTTTCCCCTTTATGATTATAGAGTCAATCAGGTGTCCGAGGAGAAACCATGTATTTCTTGTAGAAAACGTTCCCTGCAGGCCGTCACAAAGTTGAAGCCAGTGTTCCTTGAATAACGACAAGGCGTATTCAGCCGCTTGTTTGTTGATTTGAGCGCTCTTTTTGCGTAGTGTTTTGTTGTGCCTCTGGCTTTTCCATCTATTGTAAGGCTTCGACTGGCTTCCCATAGGTGGAGAAGTCTCGTATTCATGTGGGGTGTTAAATGTGTAGCAGCAATCGTTTTTCTGGGTTTTGAAATCCCACCTTATATCAGCGGCCCAATCATCGTAGGATGACGTCATGTTCTTTTCTCTACCTGAGTCGTCCGAAACTTTTCCCAATCGGTGAGTCGAGCAAAAATCTATATGCGCTTTCTAGGTGACGTCTTTGACAGTAAGTTTAATGATTTTGTTATCATAACCAAGACTGACGTGCGTGTTGTTTTGTCCAGGCAATGGTCGATAGCGCCTGTCAACAGCCACAGGTCCGGGCAAGTATCGCGTGACGTAGTAGTACCAATCCTGTTGGCTATGTGAGGCTCGTTAAGTAAAGTGAGTAGGTTCTGATCAATGATGGTAGCTATTTTCTTTCCATTCATGGTGTTGAATGTGTATCCCAACATCTGAAGAGGAGCATTGAGGTATCCCAGGATAAGAACTGGCTGGTCTTTCGGGAGGATGAGAGTCTTTTGTATGGTGTCCAGTACACTGGGTATCTTGTTAGATGGTCGGCAATATGCCTTGACCCCGAACAGGTTTCTTTTCTGTTTGGTGAAGAAAGGCTGAACTTCTACGAGGGTGTGTTAACATCCTTTCTGGCTACTAAGGTGGTGCGTTGCTGGGACGTTCTCTCTGACAAGCGTTGCTGTTGCTTTGCCCGTTGAATCGGTGTACGAAACACCCAGGCAAGCGCGTCCTGCTGTTAGCCTTTTGGAGTGCTATATTATCGGGTTGGGGATCGAGTGTTGCGATGAATTCCTGTATCTCTCGTATTTTTTCTTTGATTCAATGGCAGTTCTATTGAATGATTGTCGTGGGGTTTTCCAATCTATTGCTTGGGGTCATCTTGAGCGCCAGTAGTGCTTTGATGTCTATGTGGGGTCTTGAGTAAGGAGTTTAGCGCCTGACCGAGTGGTTCATTGAACTTTGGCCCATGTCGGCCTAAAGTTGCTCAAGTCTTGTAGCGTGGTTCTGTGTTTCTTGTTTGAGTACCTGTACGTCTTGTTTTAGCACTTGCACGTCTTGCCGGAGGGTTTGCACGTCTTGTTTAAATTTCCAGATTTCCTGGAGGACCAAGTGGTGAAGCACGTTCATGCGACCTGTAAGAACTTTTGGCATGTTTAAACTTGCTTCTTGAGTCTCCTTGGCGAGACTATTTGGTTGAGGGTTAAGCGTAGGGCTAGCGTCGGAGGTAGGTGGTGTTTGCATTGCCCCTGTGTTTTGGTGTGGCAGAGTAGTAACCTCTGTTCCCGATTGCCGATGGTTTGACTTCCTGCACTTGTTAGGAGGATTGTGCTGTCGGTCCAGCTCAATGGCCTCCAAGCGGGCTTGCAGTGACGCTATCAATCTGGTATGTTGTGCTAGTTGGGCCTGTAATTGGCTGCATTCTGCACTTGGTGTTTGCATATCCTGTGTTAAAGCGGGTAACTGCTTTTGGTTTTCCAGAGCAGCGGGAGACACTTTGCGTGCCCAGCTCACCAGTTTAACACTGGATTCGGGAGGCGTGGGCTGAGACGCAGACCTAGACTGTGAAGCTTGCCTTGTGCTGCAACTGCGGCCCCTCCGAGGCAGTGTGCAGGACTTTCGTGACTACTTCCGCTACGGGGTAGAGGACCGGTCTCGAGACAGCCCGTGCTGGGTGGTCTGGTCTCGTCGGGAGGACCGTTCCTCCGCCTGACGTCGGTCAAGTGCCCTTTTCCGAAGAATGTGGGGTGTGATGAAGCCCTTGGGGCAGTCCATAGTTCCGGCAAGATGTGGGTCCTCGAAAAGCTCCCACTTGGACACATAGGTATGGCCGGTCGAGGGGTTGGTCGGGGCGTGGAGGTTGGTAGCGGCCTCACTGAACGACAGCAAGGGAGACACGGAACTTGCTGCTGCAGCTCAGGAAAATATTCTCCGATTTGCCAGTGGACTACATGGAGTTCGTATCAACCTACTCCCACGCAGCCATTCCCCGTTATGATCTAACTTGAAAGGGACAGCCCCCCTCGGTTGAATAGGGGCAGATTACTTAAGCCGCCTGGACGAACTGCAATCTATCTAGGCGCGTCGGGCAGCTTGTCGTAGATTGAGTGTTTTGATGGGTAAAGAAGTGGTTTATGTTTGGTTATGCTGTAGCTTTTTTGTCAGTGTGCTGCGGCTTCCGTTCTCGAAGCATGCCAATGGAGGTTCGCTGTAGGGTGAATTGTTTGTGTGTGTATGGGGATGATTTTTTTAGTGTTTTGTGCGTCCATTCTTTTCGAAAGTAGTGGAGCACACTTGTGTCTTCTAAGCACCTCAAATTTGACTTCGCGGAGGATGCGTTTTTTTAATTTTTTTTTAGAATGAAGTGTTCGCTGTTTCTCACTTTGCGTGGTTTCGCGTAAATGGACCGAGAGTGCGTCAATTGCGAGTGCCCACTGTGCGAGAAAAACTCGAAGAGTTGTGTGCGCGATGTGGTAGCGCGTTAACCTGTGGAGTGCAGTCGAACGAAATAGGCCTGCATGTTGGGGCGTGCTCAGGTCCGTGAAGGCATGTTTCAACGATTCATCAGAGCTGTGTGACTAAAAGAGACACTGACTAGTCAGGAACTCTTTTGTTGTTTTTCCTGATTGCCTTTCTAGAACGGTGTGTATGTGTGGTGGCCTAATGTTTGTGAAGGTTGAAATATTCTGGGAGAATATTCTTTAGGTGGGAGCAAGTGTCACAAACGGCAGGCCAGGCCCTCCCGTTTTTACATTCGGGTGGCGGACATGACGGCCTCCCCCGAGGGTCGGCCATTTTGCGTGGCGCTGTGGGATGCGCCCCCCCTTCGGCTTTGTGCTCGCTTCCTTTGTTTTGCCGGCCCTGCTAGGAGGAAAAAGCGAGCTGCCACATTCCAGTGCGCGTGCAGGTGCGAGGGGTTGACGTCACTATCGCGCGCTCGGGCAGGCGCGTGCGATAGTAGCGAGCGGCCCGGGGCTTCAGGAGGGAGTAAAAGAGAAACAATGGGGACGACATCAGAGCAGATGTACAAAACAGGGAGGGGGCCGGTGGAGTTTATCTAGGAGGAACTATGTGGTAGCTGGGGGCAGTCGGCTTGGAATTTTACCACGTACAAGACGCCAGGAAGGGTCCGAGAGCAACGCGCGTAAGCGGAAGTATGTCGCCATGCTCCTGGCGGAACGACCAACGCATCGGCTTCGCACTTGAGTGCACCCGTCGCCGCGAGTCCCATGGCCGACCAGCTTTTGCACCCCGGAGCCCATAAAGAAATAAGCGGCTGCCCCGTGAGACCGGCTTGAACTCGCCGGGACCTTCCGTCTTTGAATCTGTGAGATCTTTTTGCCCCGCCTAGGGCTTAGACGTTTGTCTTATAGATTGTTACTTGTGCCGCGCCCGGCCGTTGTAATTTGCTTTGGATTCGTTTTAACTTATCTGCCTCCTCCAGGCGTCACGTGTAGCGAAGGAGTTGAGAGTTTTTTGTTTTGTGTGTAGTTATTGTCGTTGTCGAGAGTAACAATGTTTGAGGGCATTTCGCGTGTCTTATACAGCTTGCAGAGCAGATAGATTTTTATAGGTATTGCGGTTGTCGGCGGTAACGATGGCTGTCCCAAAGAGGGTTTTTCTTTTTGCGTACTGACTATTTTTTTCTGGTTGCTGTGTTTTTGCGGTGAAAGGTTAGGGCGTACGCCCCGGCGGATAGAGTGTGCCCGTATTAGTCACACTGTTTCTTTGGGTTTTTTGTCATTGTTACTTATTTAGATAGCGCACTGCGTTAGTCAACAAGCACTCGCGCGCGCCTATTGTACCGCAAATTAGTGCCTGCGCGGGCAAGGCAGTTTGACGGTTTTATCTTTTTCTTGTGTCGGGCATTGCGTTGTAATCAATTGTTTCTGCAGTAAACACATATAATAAAAATGTAGTCGTGCATCTCCGCTGTGATTTTATTCACTCCAGCAATCTCGAACACGTGAAAACTCACGGGCCGGCCACCCTGCTAAAATAAAAATAACTGTTGTCTCGCGCCCTTCATTGGTTTGTGCAAGCGGACATAATTATCAAGAGGTGGGGTTTGTGAAATGGACACGCCGAGGTGATCCTGTTGTAGGGGGACAGCAGTTTCGAACGAGGTGACTTCGGCGGTAGGATTGAGGTAGGTGGGCTTGAGTCGTTTAATGGCAACGGTGTTTTGGGTTCCATTGATGTCCACGACAAAAGTAGTGGAGTGACGGTGAACGATCGGATATGGACCAAGAAAATGCGGCCGCACTAGCCCTCGGAGGTACCAGTACAGCACGAAAACAAGAGTGGAAGTTTTGAGGCCCTTGTGAATAATAATTCGTTGGGTACTTTGCAAGACGTGTGGGGTGCGGCCGCAGGAATCGAAAGCCTCTCGTTCTTGCTCGAAGTAGTCGCTTGCAAATGCAGGTTGTGGAGACTTGTAGAATAAGTCCACTGGCAAACGGAGGGATGTACCATAGACGAGCTCTGCACACATGCACGAGACGTCCACTTCGTACGCGCAACGGATTCCGAGGAGCGTCACGGGTAGTCATTGGACCCAGTGGGTTGTGCAGCCACTTGCTGCACAACCGGTGAAAACACTGTCGGTGAAAACACTGGGCAAGGCTGTTTGTCGGCGGGCGGCGCGCAGCTCTTTTGAGACGACTCGTGCCGGGTTGTAGCAGTTCTGCGAGCAGCAGTAACTCGATCTGCCGGCCGCGAACAGTGACGACAGTGCAATGGCATCCGTAGCGTGAAACCCAGTTATAGACAAAGGCCAACTGTACTATGGAGGCCATGATGCCAGGTAGAGGTCAGGTTTTAAAACAACCTGTGAGCCGGTCAGCACAGGTCAGGATGTACCAATAATCTTGGCAAGGAGATAGGGGCGCCGAGGTTAATGTGAACGGAAGAAAAAGGTTCCTCGTTCCTGAGGAATGGATTGGTTGGGGAAAAGAATGGTCTTTGCCTTTTGAACACTTGCAGGGACTACAGCCTAGTGCCCAGTCTTTACTTTCAGCGTTCTTACGTGGGGAAATGTTGCGGGATGCAACAAAATTTTGATATGCCTGAATTTCGGGGTGGGCCTTGTTGTGGATGGCGTCAAACAAGCGGTGGCGATGTGAAGCAGGCACGAAGGATAGGTACGAACCTGTGGATAGGTCATAGACGAAAGACACACCACAAAATGGTATGCCCTAAAGCTTGAGAGCTGTAGGGGCTGCATGCTGACGGGAACGCTCGATGTCATTCTTTGACTTCGCAGCTGGTTCGTAAAAGTCAAGCCGTTCGGTATATCTTTTCCGCAGGCCCTGCGAAATTAATTCCTATTGTTTATGTGACTCAGATTGTCCGCGAAAGGGCTGCCCGCCCCACTGACGTGCTGGATGTCAGACGTCAACTCCGAGAGATATGCCACATGATGCACCTCTTCTGGAGTGAAGAGGATGTCAGGGCGGTTTAAGGAGAAAGTGAGCGTGTTGTGATCTGTAGAGATTGTGAAATTGCGTCCTTCCAGGTGGTATTTGAAGTCACAAACAGCTAGGTAGACAGCTAGTACGCGGCCAAAAATGATATATCGTGTATGAGCTACAGTCAATTGCTTGAAAGAAAATACGAGCGGTTGCCATGCAAATTTCACTCCCTCCTGAACGACAGCTCCGACGGCTGAACTTGACGCGTTCGTCACGAGTGACAACAGAAAACTGAGATTCGGGTGAGGCATCAGTGCAACGTCGGTGACAGCGTGTTTGATGCCTCTAAAGGGACCCTAAACTCCAGCTTACCACTCATTGGAATAGAATGACCGTTTGGTTGGAAGCAGCATGTCGAGAGGTTCAAGCAGCGAGGCACAGTTTATAATGAAGCGGTTGTAGGAATTTACCAGTCCTAGGAACTGGAGGCTTGAGAAACTCGATGATGGCCTGGACTTCGTCGGCATGTAGACGAATGCCAGCCGCGCGCAAACGATGGCCAAGAAAAGTTGGAGCATTTGCACCAAACTCGCTCTGGGAGTCGTTCACGATGATGCCGTGAGCAGCGAGACGCTCGTAGAGAAGCGAGGATGCTTCAGGTGCTCTTGCAGGGATGTACTGCTCACTAGAATATCGTCAACGTAGGCGTCGACGAAAGGCCGCCCTCGTGTTGCGGCATAGTGAAGTGCTGGAATGTTTGTTCCAAGTTGCGGAGTCCAAATGGCATGTTCACAAATTCAATGCGAACGGGCAGAATTAGGTTGTCACGCACAACTCGGGATCGCGAGGCTGTTGAGTGGCGAGATTGCTTACCTTCGCGTTGCAGAGAAACGTAGCGTCTTCTTCAGGGTCTGGTGGCGGCAGGCCCATAGGGACGCACAAGAACCATTCGGCTTCCGAATGTTTACTGCCGATTTGTAGACGATAGTCACGCCAAATTTCTTAAGGCACACGCTCCATTGCCTGGTAATGCCAGGTGGAGCCTTGAAATTGGCTACCCATCAGAGTGCATGGTGTTCTTCAACGATTATAAGTGCTCTGCCACACACATACTGCCAGACCTAAAAATTGCCTGTGTGATAGCAAGAAAATCCTTCTCAGAGGCGGAAATCTTTGTTCTTCCTTTTACAGATGGCGGCTCGCACAAGCACATGAGTTTTTCGCAGCCGGGTTTTGTTTGGACAAGGAGGGCACTGAAGCCTGGGTCACTGTCCCTGTGTCCATTGCCGAATCGGCATGATCGCGAAATCTCGGCGCAAACACGACCACATCTTCGAAGTAGAATGGTGATGTTGGTTTGTGCCTATTGGCGCAAGGCCAACGAGGGCAAAGAGCGCAAATAAGAAGTTAATTTTACTAAGAGAAGGGATTGCGACAAAAAGTTAGGTATAAACGTGTAAACTCGGCGTAGAAAAATTATTAAAAATATTGAAGATACCTAGTGTATAGGGCCAGTTTTGAGAATGCATGATAGGAAATGAGGTTTAAAAGGATTAGATCAGACAAATCTATAAAAACGCGCTGCACCGAAACCATGGCATTGTCAACCAAAAACAAGGAAGGGTATAGCGGAATGTGTTGTATGTGTAGTTCCTTGAAGGGTTGTCTCGTGGGGTCGAGTGCCTTGCATTTGATCAGGATGTTGACTACGGATAGGCTCTCCCCACACCTGCTACACATGGGTCTTGGAGAGCTAGTAAGCAGGTGTGAGTAGTTACATTTGTATGATCTATCCGCGAACTAGCTAATGCAACTTCAATGTGCCTGCTCCGGGAGCCAGTACTGTATGGTCCCAGGTGTGGTTTTATTACGTGTAACTTGTTATCTGTCTGTTCACGCCAGTGTGTTTGCCATGTGTTGCGAAGTCGGTGTCTGATGTGTATCTTTATGTTTGTGTATGGCCCCTGTTGCTATGTCCGCTGTATTGAAGAGTGTAGCAGCAGTGGCCATTTGATCTGTGGTTTCATTCCTGGATATTCAACGGTGGTCAAGAACCCAACATGTCTTTATTTCAAGACTTCGGGCATATACCGACATAAGGGCCTTAGAAACAAGATTGATTACATACTTTTTTAGCGTTTTCTGGAAAAAGTGCACGTACAACGCTAAGATAATCCGTGTAAACTATAGACTTTAAAATTTTGTGTTAGACAATGTGATATATAGCAAGTAAAATGCCGTGTGCTTCAGCTGTAGAAATGCTGTTGTTGGAGTTTATTCTTCTTGCCATGTTAAATTTCGGTCCGTGCGCAGCACAAGACAGCATCAGCCGTCTTTGATGCATCACAGTAAAACTCTGCACACCGGTACTTATCCGAAGAAAGAGGCAATAGTGCATAATAGATGGCCTTGGTACCCGGTTTTGTAGAATTGTACAAAAGACAGGTCACAGCAAACAGCCCTGAGTTGCCATGGTGCAATAAAATCAATGATGGGTGTCTTGTGGATGTGTGAAAATGACTGCTGGCTGAGACGCTTCTCCTTTCACTCTGAGAGGGAACGACATGGGAATAGATGGACGTTTTAAAGAGCTGCCGTGCGGATACATCATGAATGGTCGAGTTGAAGAAAAGATTTGTGAGATACATGATTATAGAGGTATGCAACAAGTCAGTGTATATTGCAGCGAACCATGCATTGGGTTTGTTTATTTGCGTTTTGCTTTTACCGCCCGGCTGCACCGGTCTGTGTTATGTCCGTGCCAAGGGAAGCGCGTGTTCCATTCTTTCTTTCTGTGCCGCATGTGTTATCTGTTCAGATAGGGAGAGCATTCCGATCTAACGTGAACATCCCGGAATAATCTTCTTGCATCTACAACGTTCTCGATGCGAATCGACGGTTCCAGAACCACGCGCGCCGAAAGATAAAAAGCCTGCAGAGCAGACGCCGGGGCATTCGATTCTGCGACGCTCGCTGACGCACGTACGTCACTTTGTTGACCACTGCTTCGCCGCCTCTGTATTCTTTTCAGTTGTTAGGGGAGCACAAGTTCGCTCCAATAAACTTGTTTCTTTTCCAAACAACTGCTTCGTCCTTGGCTACGTGACATCTGGTGGAGGTGCTGGGTACGCACCCTTCATGCCCACTACAACCTCTGGAAGCCGCCAAGCCAGTCCAACAAGAGCCAGCCTCCGCGTGCAAGATTTACCACCCGAGTTCGGTCTACTACCGGAGAAGACGAAGAAGAAAAACGTCGCAACCAGCACCATGCTCAACCAAGCCAATCCTCCTGTCGTTCTGCAGCAGCCACGGGAACCGCCATCATTCCGAGGAGCCCCCGCAGAAGACCCAGAAGAATGGTTGGAGAAACTGGAGCGCGTCCGGAAATTTAACAGGTGGGACGACGCAGAAACGTTCCGGCACGTTTTCTTTTACTTGGAAGATTCGGCTCGCACTTGGTTCGAGAACCACGAGAGCTCCTTGACAAACTGGGCTCAGTTCAAAAGCGAGTTCACTAAGACCTTCACTACCGTCGTGCGGAAAGAAAGAGCCGCCCTTTTGTTGGAAACACGCACGCAACACCCCAACGAAGGTGTCGTGATCTTCGTTGAGGAGATGAAGCAGCTATTTTGCCGCGCGGACCCCGAAATGACGGAAGAAAAGAAGTTGCGCTTCTTAATGCGCGGAGTGAAGGAGGAACTGTTTGCTGGACTTGTCCGAAATCCGCCCAAAACCGTCGCCCAATTCGTGACCGAAGCCAGCACCATTGAAAAAGCCCTCGAAATGCGTGCTAAGCAGTATGACCGCAACTTTGTTGGCGCGGCCAATGAGAACGACTTTGGCAGCACGCGGATCCCGGCCGACAGCCTACGCGAGACTATCCGCGCAATAGTGAGACAGGAGCTGCGGAAACTTCTCCCAACGCCGCCGCAGCCCCAAGTCGGTTCCCTCACCGACGTGATTAGAGAAGAAGTGCAACAAGCGTTGGGAACTTCTACGCCATCCGAGGTACCCCGAGAGCCACAAGCTATGACATACTCCGCGGCTGTTCGTCGACCCCGCCCTGCTCCAACACGCCGTCAAGAGGCCCCGCCGTACCGCTGCCCACTGTCACCCGCCCGACCCCCGGTAGCCCGAAACCAGACGCCGAGGAAGACGGACGTATGGCGAACTCCCGATAACCGTCCTCTGTGCTACCACTGCGGAGAGGCCGACCACATTTACCGTCGCTGCCCATACAAGAGACTCGGACTGCGTGGTTTCTCCGTCGACGCACCTCGCCCTCTCCCTGGCCAACGACCACGTGAGATCGACGAGTATCTATCTGAAACCAGCCGTGGCCCAGCGCGTTTCAACCGTTCGCCATCGCCCTACCCATACCAATCGCCGAACCGCCGTAGCAACGCTGACTTCGCCCGTGGAAGGTCCCCCAGCCCACGCGGGGGAAACTAAAAGCAGCAACTTCTGGAGGTGAAGTTGCTCTACGGCGAAAAACCGGAAACCCTCCAACGACGCAAGGACGCGCCGAAGACAGTGATTCACGACATGCCCTCATCCCGACGACCCGACCTAACCCTGATGAGACTCCCGAACACGACGACAGCTATACGCCGCGACGCTTACCCGACCTGACCGAGACGTCCGCTGAGAAGACGTGGACAACGACGACGCACAGTGCCCGACCGTCAACACGCACAAGCCGAGATGCGACGCCTCAACGCACCCGGAACTCGAGGAAGGCGGCATCCGACGTCAAGGTGTCCATCGACGGTTTTGATGTAGTCGCCCTCGTAGACACGGGAGCCGACTACTCCGTAATGAGCGGACCATTTGCGTCTAAGCTGAAGAAAGTTATCACCAGATGGGACGGTCCGTACATACGCACAGCAGGAGGCCACCTCGTGACGCCAAGTGGAACGTGCACATCGCGCGTCACCATAGACGGCACGACGTACCCTGCAGTGTTCGTCGTTTTGCCCAACTGCTCCCGCGACGTAATTCTCGGAATGGACTTTTTGACAGACAACGGCGCAATAATCGATCTCCAGACGAAGTCGATAACTTTTTCCTCCGACCACTCCATGACGCCGGAATCGAACCCCGAACACCGTGCAGCTGTAAGGATAGCCGATGATCACGTCACCCTGCCACCCCGCGCAAGCTTGATGATCACCGTCTACTGTGAAGGTGCTGCTCCCGACGTCGACGCTATCGTGGAGAGTGACCGAAGGTTGCTTCTTGACCGCGGTGTGTCTGTCGCAAGAGGCATTGCGCGGTTTAAGCAGCGCAAATCCCACGTTTTGGTCACCAATTTCACCGAGGAGTACCAATATTTAAACAAGGGCGCTGCAATTGCGTTCGTCGAAGAAATGCAACGAGCAAGTGACGTGATAGCAGTCGCCGACTTTGAACGCGCACCCGACGATACCTTCAAGCTTCAGCACCCCTTCGACGTGAATCCGGCGCTACCGCAAGAAGAAAGGAACAAGTTATTGGCTTTGCTGCGTCACTACAGCGAGTGTTTTTCGTCGAACTCACAAAGTTACGTCAAACACCTCTGGCGAAGCACCGGATAATAACCGAGGATGGAGCCCGACCTACCCGACAGTCACCGTACCGCGTCTCTTTCCACGAGCGCGAAGCCATCCGGACTCAAGTCGACGACATGCTCAATGACGACATTATACAGCCATCGAAAAGTCCGTGGGCTGCGCCGGTGGTACTCGTGAAGAAAAAAGACGGCACACTGTGGTTCTGCGTTGACTACCGGCGATTGAACAAGATCACCAAAAAGGACGTGTACCCCCTGCCACGAATCGACGACGCCCTCGACCACCTCTGCCATGCGAGGTACTTCTCATCGATGGACCTGAAGACCGGCTACTGGCAAATTGAAGTGGACGAGAGAGATCGAGAGAAGACTGCATTCATAACCCCGGACGGCCTCTACGAGTTCAAGGTAATGCCGTTTGGGCTATGCACGGCACCAGCAACGTTCCAAAGAGTCATGGACACTGTGCTAGCTGGCCTGAAGTGGCACACCTGCCTCGTATACCTCGACGACGTTGTGGTTTTCTCCCGGACTTTCGACGAACACCTCGCAAGGTTGCAGTCAGTACTCGAGGCCATCCGTACGTCGGGGTTAACGCTGAAGCCTGAAAAGTGCCGCTTCGCGTACGAGTTTTTGGGCCATGTCGTCAACGCCGCGGGAGTCCTGCCTGACCCGGCGAAAACTTCAGCCATAGCGAACTTCCCAAGGCCGAAAGATAAGAAGGGCGTGCGCAGATTTCTTGGACTGTGCGCATACTACCGGCGCTTCGTCGCAAACTTCGCACGCATTGCAGAGCCGCTCACGCGCTTGACGAAAGATAGCACCGCTTTCAGCTGGGAAGACGACCAAGAAAAGGCATTCTGCGAGCTGCAAAAACACCTGCAAAGCCCGCCCGTGCTCGCTCATTTCGACGACAACGCCGAAACGGAAGTACACACGGACGCCAGTGATATAGGCTTGGGTGCCGTCCTTGTCCAAAAACAAAGCGGGTGCGAAAACGTAATCGCTTATGCCAGCCGTGGTCTGTCGAAGGAGGAGAAAAACTACTCTGCCTCCGAAAAAGAGTGCCTGGATATTATATGGGCCATTTCAAAATTTCGCCCATACGTGTATGGCAGACCGTTCAAGGTTGTAACAGACCACCATGCGCTGTGTTGGCTCGCCAATTTGAAGGACCCCTCTGGCCGTCTTGGGCGGTGGAGCTTGCGCCTACAGGAGTTCGACGTTACAGTCGTTTATAAATCCGGCAGGAAACACTCCGACGCCGACTGCCTGTCCCGCGCCCCCGTCGACCCACCACCACAAGACGCTGATGAAGACAGCGCGTTCTTCGGGATCGTGACGGAGAGCGACCTAGCCGCCCAGCAGCGTGCCGACCCCGACTTGCGAGTAATGATCGACTACCTCGAAGCACGAAACGTCGCCGTGCCTAGAGCGTTCAAGCGTAACTTACCAGCATTCAGCCTCAGAAACTCAGTCCTCGTGAAGAAGAATTTCAGCCCCGGAACAAGAACGAATTATCTACTTGTCATCACCGCAGACCTTCGTGACGAAATTTTGGAAGCGTCCCACGACGACCCGTCTTCCGGACATCTCGGCACAGCTCGCACTATTGCAAAAATTAAGGCGAAGTACTTCTGGCCCCGCCTTACATCCGACGTCACCCACTACTTTCGGAGTTGCCGGGACTGCCAGCGACGAAAAACGCCGCCGACAAGACGCGCCGGACTTCTACAACCAATCGCCGTCCCGCGGAGGCCCTTTCAACAAATTGGAATGGACCTTCTAGGCCCGTTCCCGACGTCACGATCGGAGAACAAGTGGATTGTCGTAGCTACAGACTACATGACGCGCTACGCAGAGACCGCCGCTCTTCCGCGGGGGACTGCACATGAAGTCGCCAAGTTCTTTATAAACCAAGTTGTGCTGCGACATGGAGCCCCTGAAGTCCTAATCACGGACCGCGGAACGGCCTTTACCGCGGAGCTGATGCAAGGAATCTTACGCTACAGCAACACGGATCACCGAAGAACGACGGCGTACCACCCCCAAACGAACGGACTAACAGAACGTCTGAACAAGACAATTGCGGATATGCTGTCCATGTACGTCGACGTTGAACATAAGACTTGGGACGAAGTCCTCCCGTATGTCACGTTTGCGTACAATACAGCGACGCAGGAAACTACGCAGATGACACCGTTCGAGCTTGTCTACGGAAGACGACCGACTACGATGCTCGACGCCATGCTTCCGCATGTAGAAGACGACGACCTCAACGCCGACGTCCAAGGATACCTTCAACGTGCGGAGGAGGCCCGCCAGCTCGCTCGAGTTCGTATAAGGGACCAGCAGCTGGTGGATGCCGGCCGCTACAACCTCCGACGCCGAGACGCCGAGTACCAACCAGGGGATCGTGTGTGGGTTTGGACTCCCATCCGACGACGCGGACTGAGCGAGAAACTTCTGCGACGGTATTTCGGACCCTACCAGATTCTGCGACGTGTTGGCCAACTTACCTACGAAGTGATCCCCGATGGTGACTCCGGCACATCACGACGACGTACGCGGCCCGAAGTCGTCCACGTGGTTCGCTTAAAACCTTTCTACGAACGATGACGAACTTTTATTTTCATTTTCGGACTGTCGCTTATGTTAGCATCGGGTCGATGCACTCTTAGAGGGGGGGCTAATGCCGCGAACCATGCATTGGGTTTGTTTATTTGCGTTTTGCTTTTACCGCCCGGCTGCGCCGGTCTGTGTTATCTCCGTGCCAAGGGAAGCGCGTGTTCCATTCTTTCTTTCTGTGCCGCATGTGTTATCTGTTCAGATAGGGAGAGCATTCCATCTAACGTGAACATCCCGGAATAATCTTCTTGCATCTACAACGTTCTTGGTGCGAATCGACGGTTCCAGAACCACGCGCGCCGATAGATAAAAAGCCTGCAGAGCAGACGCCGGAGCATTCGATTCTGCGACGCTCGCCGACGCACGTACGTCACTTTGTTGACCACTGCTTCGCCGCCTCTGTATTCTTTTCAGTTGTTAGGGGAGCACAAGTTCGCTCGAATAAACTTGTTTCTTTTCCAAACAACTGCTTCGTCCTTGGCTACGTGACAATATCCTATTTATCCTCTGGTGATACAGGGACCATTTGTGGCACTCTGCATTGAGGCTTTCAAACAGGCTGGTGCGAAAGGCACCACAATTAGGGCGAAGCCCCAAATGCAGAACTGGGTGAAGCATTTTAAGTGCAGTTTTCTTTGCCTCCCTCAAAACGATGCTGCCATTGTCCAATCGACATCCTACTAGTTCAGTAAAAAGACGCAGGAGGAGCTGCTTGTCCACACCGTACAAATGGTGAGACATCTTTAAGGATATACGTTGTTTTTAGGCATTTTTGCTTAACATTTTCAGATGCGGAATGAAGGTTAGTTTCTTGTCGAATATTCGGACTAAAAACTTGTGCTTTTTTAACAGGAATCGACAAGGAATTTACAGTAATGTCAGTAATGTAAGTAATGAACACGTGCTGGAAGTGTGCAAGTTTGTTAGCCTTGTCTTCCAGTGTGTCGCCTGTTGTTTTACCAGAGGGACGGCTGTGTGTTTGTTGTTCTTTAGGTTTCCGTATTCGTGTATATACTTTTAGTGTGTTTGTGTCAGAGTTATTTGATGTTAAGAACGCTACTATCGCGTTTTGCCTCACGGCGCACACGTTTTTCAAAAGCTTTCGCTCGTTTGAACAAAAAGAGGTAACTCGACCTTGGGTACCGACGGATACCCCACGCCATGTTCTGGGCCACTCGCGCCTGCCTACCCTCCTCATTCCGCCATGGCCTCCGCTGGTTGCACAGGGCACCAGAGGCGTGGGGAATAAACTTTTTGGCAGATTCAAGGATGTGTGCCGTAATTAGTTGGGTTGCCTGCTCAACGTGCACGTGTGTTACGAACATCTGGCTTAATTTAGATGAATCAGCTGTCTTAAAGCGAAGCAGTTGTCTTAAAGCAGCTGTCTTAAAGAAAAAAAGTTTATTGAAGCGAACTTGTGGTACCCTAACTCCAAGTATAAACAGCTGGCGAAGCAGCAGTCAACAAAGTTAAGTGCGTAGGTTAACCTCGGCGAGACGAATACCGCAGCTTCTGCTCAGCAGGCTTTTTCTCTTTCAGTGCGCGTGGCTCTCGAACCGCCGATTTACATCCGCAACATGGTAGATCAAAGAAGATAATTGTAGGCTAGTTACTTTAGGGCGAAACAGTCTCCTTATCTGAATGAGATAGCCGGCATGAAATAAAAAAAAATCTGACGCGTGCTTTGCTTGGGACACAGATAACACAGCCGGGCGCGGCCGTGCAGTAAAATAAAACAATAAATCAGCAATACCCATACATGGTTCACAGCCATAATCCCCCATCTTAGAGAGCATTGATCCTATCATAATATAAAACAGCAGCCCGAACAAAGAGCAACAACAAAACAACAAAAAGTACACGTTCTAACGCGGCAATGTTTGTGACGAACCACGTACACGACTTCGGGTGGCGTGCGTCAGTGATGTGCCGGAATCAACATCGGGGATTACTTCGTATGTTAGTTCGCCAACACGTTGTAACTTTGGTAAGGTCCCAAATACCGTCGCGGAAGCTTCTCACTGAGTCCGCGTCGTCGGATGGGAGTCAAAACCCACACACGGTTCCCTGGGCGGTACTCGACGTCTCGGCATCGGAGGTTGTTTCTTCCAGCGTCCATCAGCTGCTGGTCTGTTGTACGAACTCGAGTGAGCTGGCGGGCCACCTCTGCACATTGAAGGTATCCTTGGACGTCGGCGGTGAGGTCATCTTCTACGTGCGGAAGCATGGCATCAAGTATCGTATTGGGCCGTCTTCCTTAGACAAGCCCGAACGGTGTCATGGGCGTAGTTTTCTGGATAGCCATGTTTTACGCAAACTTAACACACGAAAGAACTTTGTCTCATGTGTTGTGTTCAAAGTCAACGTACGTAGATACCATTTCCGCGATCACCTGGTTCTGATGTCCTGTTATTCGGTTCGGTTGGCCGTGGTACGCCGTCGTTCTTAGGAGATCTGTCTGGCTACAGCGTGAGATTTCTTGCATCCGTTCCACAGTAAAGGCCGTTCAGTAGTTCGTGAATATGACTTCAGGTGGTCCGTGTCGCAGTACAACTTGCTTTATGATTAACATCACGGATTCTTGTGCAGTTCATCCAGGGTATAGCGGCGGTCTCTGCGTAGGGCATCCTGTTTTCTGCTTGTTCTGGAACAGTGACGTAGAGAAAGTCTCCCGAAGGTCCATTCCACTCTGCTGCAACGGCCTCGATTGGATGTTGACCGGTTGCAGAAGTCCAGCGGGTCTCGGCATCTCGGCATCTTGGCATCTCCGGACTTAGTGGGGAGGTTGGATGTAAAGCGGGGCCAGTAGTTCCTCGCCTTGATTTTTCTTATTCTGCGATCTGTGCGGAGATATCCGGAAGACTGGTCGTCGTGGCACGCTTTCATAAATTCGTCACGAAGATCTGCCGGGATGACAAGAAAATGTTTTTTCTCGTTTGCGGGCTGAATTCTTCTTGACGTGGACAGTGGTTTTCAGGGTGACTGCTGGTAAGTTGCGTTTATATGCCCTGGGCATGGCGACACTGTGTTTTTCGAGGGAGTCGATCATGGTGCATAAATCAGGATTGGCACGCTCTTGGGTGCCGAGGTCACTCTCACTCACGATACCGAAGAACGCGCAGTCTTCATCGGCGTGTGCCGACGGGGTCACAGGACCGGCATTTGAAGTGAGTGTGTTTCCTGTCAGATTTAGAGACGATTCTAACGTCTAATTCTTGCAGGTGCTAGTTCGAGCACCAGAAGGGTCAGAGGGGTCCTTCAAATTAGCGAGCCAACACAGCGAATGGTGGTCTGTCACAAACGTGAATGGTCTGCCATACTAATATGGGGGAAATTTTAAAATCGCCCATATAATAGTCATGCACAATTTCTCAGAGGCTGAGTAGTTTTTCTCCTCCTTCGACAGGCCGCGGTTGGAATAGGCGATTACTTTCTCGCTACCGTTTTCTTTTGGACGAAGATGGCAACCAAGCCTGCCTCATTGGCGTCCGTGTGCATTTTCGTATCGCCATTTTCGTAGAAATGAGCGAGAACGGGCGGTTTGCAGCCGTTCTTGCCGCTCGCAGAATGCTTTTTCGTGAGCGTTATCCGAGCAAAAAGAGGTGCTATTTTTCGTCAAGCGCGTGAGTAGCTCTTCAATGCGTGCCAAGTTTGCGAGGAAGCGCCGGTACTGTGCGCACAGTCCAGACATCTTCGCGTTTCCCTATTGTATTTGGGTCTTGGAATGCTTGCCAAGGCTCATGTTTTTGCCGGGTTTGGCAGGGCTCCCGTGGCATTCACGACGTGCCCGAAAAACTTCAGCCTCGTCTTCACCTTGGGGAACAGCGCGAAGAAACAGGGACACAAAAAGAAAGAAGTGGACAGGACTAGCGCTGACTTTCAACTCGATTTATTGGAAAAGACGTAACTACTTATACATACACAGAATCCTCCTCCCTCTCCTTGCCAAGTGCCCACACCAGCCAATGACATACTATCAAGACCAAACACTCCACTGTTGACAACGCACATTTCTTAACAGAGGACCACCTTATCGCGACGACCACTCCAAATAACCAAATCCTTTTTGGAGCGGTCGTCGCAATGAGGTGTTCCTGTGTTAAGAAATGAGCATTGTCAACAGTGGAGTGTTTTGGTCTTGATAGTATGTCATTGGCTCGTGTGGGCACGTGGCGTGGTGGAGGAGGTTTCTGTGTATGTATAAGTAGTTACGTCTTTTCCAATAAATCGAGTTGAATGTCAGCGCTCGTCCTGTCCACTTCTTTGTTTTTGTGTCCCTGTTATCGCGCTGTTCCCCAAAATGCAAGTACACCAACTCGCCCACCTCGCCACCCTGCTTCAGCCTCGTCCTCGAAACGGCTTCAGCGTTAACACCGATGTAAGAATGTCCTTGACTGCAGACTCCAACCTTGCAAGGTGTTCGTCGAAAATCCGGGCGATGATCACAACGTATTTCAGGTATACCAGGAAGATGTGCCTCTTCAGGCCAGGTAACACAGGGTTTATGACTTTTTAAAACGTTGCTGGCGCCGTGCACAGCCCAAACGGCATCACCCTAAACTCGCAAAGGCCATCCGGTGTTAAAAATGCAGTCTTCTCTCGGTCTCTCTCGTCCACTTCAATTTGCCAGTAGCCGGTCTTCAGATCCATCGATGAGGTTTAGTTCGCTTGGCAGAGGTTGTTGAGGGCGTCGTCGATTCGCGGCAGGGGGTGGACGTCCTTTTTCGGGATTTTTTTATTCGCTGGCAGTTAGCGCAGATCGTTAAGGTGCAATCTTTTTTCTTGACGAGTACGACCGTCGCAGGCCAGGGTCTTTCGATGGCTATATGGCTAATAATGACCTTCACTGCTGACTCCAACCTTGCAAGATGTTCGTCGGAAGACCGGGCGAAGACCTCAGCGTATTTAAGGTATACCAGATAGGTGTGCATGTTCAGGCCAGATAGCACACTATTTATCACTCTTTGAAACGTTGCTGGCGCCATGCGTAGCCTAAACGGAATCACCTTAAACTAGCAAAGGCCATCCGGGGTTAAAAATTCAGTCTTCTCTCAGTCTCCCTTGTCCACTTCAATTTGCCAGTAGCCGGTCTTCAGATCCATCGATGAGAAGTACTTCGCTTGGCTGAGGTGTGGAGGGCGTCGTCGATTCGTGGCAGGGAGTACACATCCTTTTTAGTAATTTTTTTATTCGCCGGCAGTCAACGCATAACCTTAAGGTGCCATCATTTTACTTGACAAGTACGACCGTCGCAGCCCAAGGCCTTTCGATGGATATATAATATCGCCACTGAGCATGTTGTCGACTTGGGTCCGGATGGCTTCATGCTCGTGTAAAGAGTCGTGGTACGGTGGCTGTCAGATAGGTCGGGCTCCATTATCGGCTATTATTCGGTGCTTCACTAGAGGTGTCTGACGTAGTTGTGAGTTTGGCGAAAAGCACTTTCAGTGTGGCGCAGCAAAGACAATGATTTGTTTCTTTCTGCTTGCCCCCGCACGGGGCACCTTGAGTATTCATGGTGACGGTGAGCAGCGACACCGCGGACCCCGAGCTCCCAACATAAGCCGTGTCCAACCGTGGCGAGGTGTTTTTAAGGTGAAGGGTAGAAGCCGTAAACGGTGGCCGTCGAAGCCTTGGTCAAGCTCCGGCCGATGGGCTCCGGCCGGAGCTCCCTGCCTGGTAGACAGGCAGGGAGCTCCGGGACCTCTTTGGCTACCAGGTTAAGGTCAAAGGAGAAAGTACCCCCGTCTCCCTGCTTTCCAATGTATCATATGTATCGGCCCCCTAAAAGGGGCTGCACCGAAGTTTCCTTTCCACCCCTACCAACTATCAACGTTCCGAAACATGACAACTATCCTCGTTTTTTGGTCCTTGAATCAATAGACAAATCCAAACCCGTCTCCTCCCAATCTGTATTCCTCGTCTCCAAGTTCCTTGAAGGAATCATTGGCAAATCTTTCGAGGCAAAAAAAACTACGAACAGGCGAAGTGTTGGTTGAAGTCAAGACGCAGCAACAAGCCACAAATCTCCTGACCCAAACCCGCATGGCAGATCTGGACATCACTGTCACACCCCACCGCAGCCTCAACAGCTCGCAGGGGGTGATATCTCAACGAGATCTGCTAAGTGAAACACAGGCCGACCTTCTAGAAGGCCTTAAAGATCAGGGCGTAACAGCTGTCAGGAGAATCACCATCCGTCGCGACAATGTAGAAATACCCACAAAGCACATTATCTTAACATTCAGCAGTTCAAAACTTCTTGATCACATCAATGCTGGTTTCATTAGGTGTGGTGTACGTCCGTACATACCTAACCCGCGCTGCTGCTACAAGTGCCAGCGGTTCGGGCACGCTAGCACTTCTTGCCGCGGCAAACAGACCTGCGCAAAATGCGCCGCACACGACCACCCCACTGAAAAGTGATTCCACCACCTTCACCTGCGCAAACTGTCAGGGGCCGCATGCGGCATACTCCCGTAGCTGACAGAGGTTTCACCAAGAAAAAAAGATCATCCAAGTGAAAGTAACTGAGAACATCTCCTTCCCCGAGGCGCGAAAGAGGTTCGCCTCTTGCCCCTTGGGGAGGTACGCCGACGCAGCTCGCCAGGGGGCGGAGCAGCGTCTTGTTTCACCGGGGACCCAGTACCACGAGTCGGACTTGGTCCCGCCTTCGCCTCCCCCCTGGGTTGCCTCTGGCGGCCCAACCCGCCACCGCACCGCCTGCTAAGTCAGCAGCGGCTGTGGTGGCATCCACGTCCGTTGGGGATGCTGCTGCACCCTCTGTTTCCTCCTCTCCACCGGCCCGAAGCACATGCGAGGGCTCGGAGGAGATGGAGCTGGAGGAAACCGCAGCAGTTCCCGCCTCCGCTGCACTGCCTGTGCCACCCGGGGCGCTCCTGACGCCCTCGGCGGTCGCGGCCAAAACGAAGGGCACCGCAAAGGGTGCCAGGTCCGGGGGGTCCGGTACGCCGGGTACCCCTTCCAAATCAGATGATGACTTGGATGTGGGACCCTTCCTGTCTGCTTCGCCGCGGAAGGAACGGGTCCCTCCATCTTAACCTCCAGAGGAGGTAAAGAAACCCCGTCCAAGAGTCCAAACCCCGAAAGACCCTACATAAATAGTCACACTCCAGTAGCTTTAATACATAATAATGGGAAGAGAAAATATCGTTCAATGAAACTGCAGAGGCCTTTTAAATAATCTTGACGACGTATATGAGATTCTGCATGCTAATCAGCCAAGTGTAATGTGTGTTCAGGAAACACACCTGAATTCCGAGAACACAAATTTCTTGGTATACAGAAAGGACAGGGTTGGCTGCACACACTCTTCTAGCGGTGTGGCCATAATCGCCCGCAAATCCTTAGCATGCCACCCTGTCACCATGAACACTATCCTTGAGGCTGTGGCAATTCGAACAATAATATTTAATAGGTAGATAACGGTACGCTCCATATACATTCCTCCTGATGTTTCACTTTTAAGCTCTGACTTCGAGGCGCCGGTTGACCAGCTGCCCGAACCATACATCCTGACAGGCGACCTTAATGCTCACAACACTCTTTGGGGCTCTTCTCGCACGGATGCCCGAGGTCGCCTTATAGAGAAATTCTTTACATCTTCAGGAGCATGCCTTTTCAACAATAAACAGCCTACATACCATAACATAGGACACAACACATACTCATGTCTTGACTTGGCGATTGGCTCCGCAGTTCTCTTTCTTCTCCTCGAGTGGGGTGTGGGCACTGACCCATACGGTAGTGACCACTTCCCCACCTCACTCACATACATAGGTAAAGGCCCATGCAGTCCATCTTCCCATAGTAGGTTCAATGAAGCACAAGCAAACTGGAGTACATTTACAGAGACATCCAAACTACACCACACAACCATTGGACACCTACACGTTGAAGAAGCTTCCCAACTACTCACAGCGCACATCCTCGACGCCGCCGATAAGTCCATTCCCCACGCCTGTGGTGTCCCGCGCAACCAGCGGAGGCCATGGTGGAATGATGACTGTAGGCGGGCGCGGGAGGCCCAGAACAAGGCCTGGGGTATCCTTCGTCGATACAACACGTCGGGAAACCTCCTCTTGTTCAAAAGGGCAAATGCGATGGGAAAACGTGTGCGCCGTGAGGCAAAACGAGAGAGTTGGCGCACCTTCTTGACATCCATAAATTCATACACGGACACACACAAAGTCTGGACACATATACGCAAGCTGAAAAGGCAACAGACACACAGCCTGCCCCTGGTTAGCACAACAGGGGACACACTCGAAGACCAGGCCAACACACTTGCACAACACTTTGAACAGGTGTCCAGCTCAGCACACTACACAAACACTTTTAAGAAGCACAAAACGTCTGCGGAGAAGAAATCACTGCATGATAGCAACAAGTCGCACACTTCTTACAATTCTCTTTTTTAAATTCATGAGCTGAAGTCAGCCCTGGCAACATGTAAGCCTTCAGCTCCAGGTGCAGGCAAAATTACATACACCATGATACAAAACCTACACTCAGACACCGTTGAAACACTCCTACATCTATAAAATAAGATATGGCTTTCGGGGCCCATTCCTGGCTCTTGAGGGAGGCCATAGTAGTGGCTTTCCTGAAGGAAGGGAAGGACCCTTCCTCTCCCGCTAGCTATCGGCCAATCGCCCTTACAAGCTGCCTCTGCAAGCTCCCCGAGAAGATGATAAACAGGAGACTTGTGTACTTTCCTGAGTACAACGGTCTTTTCGAGGGCTGCCAGGCAGGCTTCAGGGCGGGGCGATCTACAAATGACCAACTTGTCGCCCTTGAATCATACATAAAGGACGCTTTCATTCACAAACAGTCTTGCACAACGGTGTTTTTTGACCTTGAGAAGGCATATGACACCGCCTGGCGCTACGGGATCCTCAGTGACCTGAAGTCATTTGGTGTCTCAGGGAACATGATGAACATTCTTGTTAGTTATCTGTCCCAAAGAACTTTTTGTGTGAGAGTTGGTAGCGCACTCTCAAGGTTTCATGTACAAGAAAACGGCGTTCCACAAGGTGGAGTTTTAAGCTGCACTTTTTTCATAGTTAAAATGAACTTTCTTGGGAAGGCATTGCCACGTACAATTTCTTATTCCATGTATGTAGATGGCGTCCAGGTATCTTTTAAATCAAGCAATATGTCCATCTGTGAGCGTCAAGTCCAGCTGGCCGTCAAAAAACTTGCTAGCTGGGCAGACAAGAATGGGTTTAAACTTAATCCAGAAAAAAAGCACCTGTGTTGTCTTCTCCAGGAAGCGTGGGATCCATCCGGACCCAGACATTACACTTAATAGCGTTTCGCTTCCTGTGAGGAAGGAACACAAGTTTTTAGGAGTGGTGTTGGATGAAAAACTTACATTCATCCCTCACATTAAGCAATTGGATCATAAATGTCTAAAGGCTCTCAACATTCCTAAAATCTTGTCACAATAGTCTTATGGAACGGACAAGCAACTCCTCTTACGCATTTTTACCAGCCTAGTGGGCTCCCGATTGAACTATGGCAGCGTCATTTATGGGTCTGCCACAAAAACGGCACTGAAAATGCTCGACCCAGTGCTGCATCTGGGTCTTCGTCTTGCATGTGGTGCTTTTCGCACTAGCCCAGTCGAGAGCCTCTACGCCGAGTGTGATAAATGGTCCCTATATCACCACAGGATTTACATGGATTTGTTGTATGCCTCGAAAATGTGGGCCCTGACTAACCACCCTTTTAATTCCACCATTAATAACATATCCTCACAACAACTGTTCTTAAACCGTCCATCCATCTCTCTGCCTTTTTCACTTAGGGTAAGAGAGGAAGCCTCTGAGCATGAGGTACCCTTTAAGGACATTCGCAAGACGCCCATCACTGATTTTATACCACCATGAAATGTGCGCCCTGTGCTCTGTGACCTGTCTTTTACGCATCTTGATAAGAGCAGGGCACCAAGAATTGCGATTCAGCAGCATTTCACGTATCTGCAGGATAAATAAAGGGCTGCAGAGTTTTTCAGTGATGCTTCCAAAACGTTCACTGCAGTGTGTTGTGCTGCTCATGGACCCAATTTTGAAGGAGGTAGAACCATGAATGCAAAGACAAGTATTTTTTCGGCAGAAGTATGTGGCATATTTCTGGCTGTAAATCGCATAGTTGAACATAATATTCCTAAATCCATCATCTATACAGATTCGCTGAGCGTCGTCCGTGCATTAACATCCGGAAAGTCATCGAAAAACCATGTAGTCAACCTTGTCTTCAAATCAATTATGCTGGCGTATTTTTCAAACCTTGAGGTGACTGTGTGTTGGGTGCCAGGCCACTCTGGCATCGGCGGAAAGGAACTGGCGGATGAAATGGCCGCCCATGCTGCACTCCGAAACAGAGTAAACATAACAACACTACCTTACACAGACCTCAAGCCACACATAAGACAGCAACTCCGTAAAACTTGGCAAGCAGACTGGAGCGAACAGACAGACAACAAACTACACATCATAAAACCGCACTTGGGACAATACACTACTGACTCACACAACAGGCACATTGAAGTTACCTTAGCTAGGTTACGGATAGGCCATACGCATGTAACGCACTCGCACCTGCTCACGGGATCTCCAAGACCCCTGTGTAGCAGGTGTGGGGAGGGCCTATGCGTAGTTTACATACTCATACATTGCAAGGCACTTGACACAACACGACACAAACACTTTAGAGAACTCTACAGACAACATATTCCCCTACACCCATCGTTGTTTCTGGGTGACGATGCCATGGTTTCTGTGAAACGCTTTTTTAAGTATTTGTCAGACGTTAAGTTTTTAAACCTCATCTCCTATCACGCATATTCAAATCTGGCCCTATACACCAGCCATTACCATTATTTTTAATGATCTTACTATGTATAGTTTACACGTTTATACCTACCTTTTGTGGTAATCACTTCTTTTCATTAAATGACTTCTCTGGCGCTCTTTGCCCTCGTCGGCCTTGCGCCATTAAACACCAACCATCATCATCATCATCATCAAGTCACATAGTTGAGCATCATATTCCTACATCCGTCATTTATACAGATTCATTGAGCGTCGTCCGTTTATTATCATCCGGAAAGTCATGAAAAAGCCATGTCCTTAATCTTGTCTTCAAAACGATTATGGTAGCTCATTCTTCAAACCTTGGGGTGACTGTGTGTTGGGTACCAGGCCACTCTGGCATTGGTGGTAATGAAGTGGCGGATGAAACGGCCGCCAATGCTGCACTCCAAAACACAGTCGACATGGCCACACTACCTTGCACAGACCTCAAGCCACCCATTAGACAACAACTTCGTAAAACTTGGCAAGCAGACTGGAGCGAACAGACAGACAACAAACTACACATAATAAAACCACACTTGGGACAATACACTAATGACTCACACAACAGGCACATTGAAGTTACCTTAGCTAGGTTACGGATAGGCCATACGCATGTAACGCACTCGCACCTGCTCACGGGATTTCCAAGACCCGTGTGTAGCAGGTGTGGGGAGGGCCTATCCGTAGTCCACATACTCATACAATGCAAGGCACTTGACACAACACGACACAAACACTTCAGAGAACTCTACAGACAACATATTCCCCTACACCCATAGCTGTTTCTAGGTGACGATGCCATGGTTTCTTTGAAACGCGTTTTTAAATATTTGCCAGATGTTAAGTTTGTAAACCTCATTTCCTATCATGCATAATCACATCTGGCCCTATACACCAGCCTTCACCATTATCTTTATTGATCTTACTATGTCCAGTTTACACATCTTATACCTACCTTTTGTGGTAATCACTTGTTTTCATTAAATAACTTCTCTGGCGCTCTTTGCCCTCGTCGGCCTTGCGCCATTAAACACCAACCATCATCATCATCATTTCTGCTTGCGGTAAGGCCGGATTTACGTCGGAGGGATTCGGAATATTCAAGCTATCTTTGTTTACGCGTTCAAAGTCAGCAACCGCGACAACATCACATCCTGCTGGCGTTTCGTAGAGGGACGCAATTTCAGCGCCCTTGTTGAAATGCTGGTACTCATTGGGGAAAGTAGTGACAAAAACGTTGGATTTTCGTTGCCTAAAGCGCGGAATGCGTCTTGCGACAGAGACATCGAAGTCGAGAAGCAACCTTTGGTCACTCTCTACGATAGCGCCGACGTCAGGAACAGCATCTTCATACTAAGCGATTGTTTCGTTGTTTGGTTGGTTGGTTGAACTTCATTTGAGCCCGTAGAGGTGTTACCATCAAGACGGCCGATGGGGCGGCACCCTATTTTCGGGGCCCAGATACTTCCCGCACCTCCAGGACCCGAGCCACGAGGGCTATGTGGTACGGCAAGGCAGGAATAAACCGGAAGATTTCCCATCACTCTTTGGGTGATGGGTTGGGTTAACTGTGGGAGATGGGTGATGATGGGGGTGGAATCGGTCAAGGTGGCGCCTCTTCGTGTCCAAATACCAAAAAACCTGTTTATAAGATTTTTCTAGTACTACTACACTGAAAGTGCCTAAACACAAAGTTTAAAAAGTATTCATGGAGTGTAAATTACGGAAGGTAAACATTCTAAAATACAGCGCAAAAGCAAGGATAGCAGAGGGGTTGGTTGTAGGACTAAATTGCAACGGATGGCGTACTGTGCCCGGAGTTTGTGATCTTTTTTTTTCTTATTCCCTTACTGGTTTTAGATTTTGCCAAATTTCATCAACAAACACGCTAAAGGCTTGGTGAAGCACAGTGGCAAACTTAGGTGCTAGACAAAAAGTAAAAACACTTACTTTCTAATAACTACATACATTTTGGAGCTAAAGTTTCGCCCAAAATGTATGTCATTTTCTTGGCACAAGAGAGATATAGGGCCAAAAAAGTCAACCGGACTGCTTGCGGTAGTGTATAAAGGAGATTTTATCAATACATTTGAGCAACCGCTACCATTATATTGTGGGTGATTGGGTGATTCCCTTCAAATTATCTTGTTTGTCCTCAAAGGCAAGGATACTGGTCCCACAAAGCACATAAAATTATTACGTTGGTGCTTGCTGATTGTGTCATTGTGCCAATAAACCTTGTACCAACCGATACTGGTACCGACACCTTGTACCATCAATGAATCGGTTGGTGCTCACTGATCGTTTTTGGGGATCCAGTAGATAAACGCCATCACGGATCATCTTCCTGTAGGCCGTTCACCCTGTTAAGCCGATGAAGTCCCGGCATAATTTCTTGGTCCCGAAGGAACGCTGTTTGCCAACAAGAACTCCGGTTGAAATTTTAGCCCAGAAAAATACCGGTTTTCAGTTATACACGTCTTGTTGGGGTTTTCCGGATCAATGTTCTCCTAGGACTACTCTTACCACAGAAGACCGCAAATCGGCGTTTGTCGCACGCCGGCTCTATGGGGGCTTCACAGATCTGACATTCACCCATTCGGATGGGTACGTCCTGGAACGTGAACGTATGGCCTAGCTCAAGGAAGCATTACCACGGGGGTAAAGCAGGCAGCGAAAGTGCGGATAGACAGAGAGAGCAAACGTCCAAGGGTAGTCTGACATATGGAAGTCAGCCGACAACGCGTATGCGCGGAGAATAAGCCGTACTGGCTTTAGCACAAGCCAGTACTTATCAAGAATGAGCCGCAGCAATCAAACGTACATGATGAGTGAGAACATAGACATGCAGGAAAAATATGGAGCCATGCTTTTTTTATTTCGCCTTTCTTAAACCTCCGCTCCCTTTTCTGTCGCCTCACCTCCTTCTCTGTGCGTTCCGCGGCTTTTAGACGTAGGTCCTCTCGTTGTTTTAGGTTTTTTTTGCTGAAGACAGGTTTTAAGCATAGTACTTTCCTTCTAGGGATGCTTTCCCCTTCGCCTATCAATCCAATGCCATGCAAAACGACGTCCGCACACATTTGCCAGAATAAAAAAAATCATTGACGAACTAGTTTGACTGCATTAATAATAATTTATGCTTTTGCCTAAGCTTTATATATGCTGGATGAACGCAGTTCTCCACCAAAACATAGGTGTAGAAACATTTCTTTGTTTACGTGCTCTATTTACCCAAATCACCATTCCCGAGGCGTCAGAGTTTGAATTCTCTGCAATGTAGTAGACGAAAAAAATTTAAGCTGCGAATGATTTCCTTTTGACGCCGTGATACTTACATTCAATACCTGCAACAAATACGACGGTGCTTTGTTCACATATTGACCAGGTCAACCGTGGCTGGAAGGTCAAGTTATTAAGATATATAATTTCCGCTCTCTTCACATCTGGACTATTATTAATATTTCTGGGCAAACCGAATGTTTGTAGATAGTTTGTGACGTAGTTAACGTTTTCGGTGGAAGGCCTGTAGCTTTTCAGAAACTGACTCGCGCCTCCCCATAACAATTGTCTCTAGGATATACAAATGTTTACACAGTTGCATAGGGAATGATTGCGTCATTTTTACTTGTATGCGATAAAGGGATGGTCTTGGACGGAATTGTGAAGTCCTTATTACCGCAAAATGTTCCTATTGTACCCGACGAAAATAAAAATTAAACGGAAGAATTACGGCTTGCGAACCTTACGGTTCTATGCAAAACGTGCGTTACCCTTGTATATGACAGTAAATGTTAGAAGAGAAGCACAACTGAATACATCAATCACAATATTTATTTTTCCTCAGTGTACGAATGTAAAAATAATGCATACAATTGTTAAGGGCACGTACTTACAGCAAATAGTTTCAGAATATTTGTATGTTACGCTGTTCTTTGGCGATCAATGTATTAGGATATCTGAAAATTTCTTTTTTAGTGAATATAAATTTTTAATCAAGATTTACATCATCGTCACTTATAGGGACAAAACGGTACACAAATATTTAGCTGGGGTTTGCAAGTTCAATCAGTAATACAATCCAAGCGCATTAGACAGTCATCTGAACAAAATCTCGGAGATCCTCTAAGCTGTTTGGAATATTTGAGTGAAATAATGGGATACATTTTGAAGACTTTTATGATCAAACATACTACTATCCAGAAAAATATGGCCGCTGCTCTGTTAGGTTATAAGGGAGATACAGATGTTAACATTACTGCTCCAGTATGCAACTCTAGCGTCATCAAAAGCTTCCTACGAGGAGAAAGACTACTGACGTAAGATGTAGCACTGAATTTTTTTAATTCGAAAGAAACCTCAAGATTTACGGTAGAATAGGTTTACTACGTAATGATCACAGGCATGCTACCAACGTCGTTACGATAAAGTAACAGACAGATGTAAATTGACCAGAAAATCACCCGAAAATTGTTGAAATAGGTTAGCACTTCAGGAGAATGAGCGATTTCTATCCATCTGTTACAACCATTGTGGAGACATTAGGCTTCAGCACGAAAAAATGTCAAAGAAGTACAAAATGCAATCGAAATTTTGGTACCCAACCAGAGCTGTTTAAAACGGCATAAATTCGCATGCCTAAGAGCGAGCTCTCTTCATTGTACAAAAAATGCAAGGCTGTAATCTTCTACCTGCACGTAAATTTCGAACCTGTCCGCAGTGTGTAAGGCTGGTGCATAGTTTGAGAGAACATTCGAACCCAAAGGTAAGACAGCCTTTTGACCAATTTCTGTATTCCCAATGTCGTTTCGAAGTCGCCTGAAGTACCATCCGCATTGCACGACAGATTCAAAACTGGCCACAAAAAGCTATATATGAGATGTGCATCAGCTTTTAACTAACTGGAGTTCTTACTAATTTTCGGAACAATTCTTTGCCAAGTATTTACTAGCTTGTACAGCAAGAAACCATCCTGCGCTATGGCTACCACAACACAGCAAAGGTTCAAACAGGTGCCAGCAGTGTAAGCCTGACAGGTTCTCCGATGCAACCTTACCACGCCCGGAACATGCGGTTTGAGAGAAATCCAACCATTTCTCACGCAGGAGAAACCTACACTTTCACAAAAAAGGGTTGTGTATCTGTATAATGGCTAACAAAATGTTCCTTACATACCTAGACGGACACGCGCTTGCGAGAGTTGCTTACCAGCTGTGTTTGTCCAGTTTTATTTTAGTAATCTGTCTGGTGTGCTTGAGAACTACCCAGTTTGGCTTGAAAGTATTGCACCAAGCATAGTAAACTCTTTCATAACCATGAGGACGCAAACTGCATCTCCTGCCTCCTGTGCAAACAGAATTCGGAACTCTACTTCGTATTTGGCACTCCGTTTACCTACATCAGCGTCGAGAATCGGAAATGCTGTGACAGAAACCTCTATTCCTGGGTAAAGCGTGGTGATTTTACGTTCTCACAAAAATATTATTTAGAATCAACACAAAAAAAAACAAAATACTATTAGCGACTCGGGTTTGGCTGTCCTAAAACCGGAAAATGCACCTTACGAGCTGTTGTAATGGTTAAGTAGAGCATGTTGTTGGGCTAGCAGGCGTTGCATAGTTGCAAGAAAAACTGCGCAGTTGGATGGGAAGGAAAGCAGGACAACAAAACAAGCGCAGTTGTGTTGTGGTTCTTCCTCCTTCCCGTCCATTTGCACAGTTTTTACTGTAACTATGTCCTAATGGTTATTTTATGCCCGAGGTAACACAAAGAGTTCTGGTTGCTGACGAATAAAAATGGTATTCTAAATGTGTGCTGGGATAGCCTGAGTCTTACCATGCCTATAAACCTACTTTTGATGGCTAGGTGACTCGGCTTATGTGGTGTAAAGGGCGCCCGGCGTTTGGTATAGGCCCTTGAGTACCACAATGCGAAAGCAACAGGACGGCTTTATAACCAAAGCTACTTGCACTTCTTTGGAATCCTATGTCAGCTTTATTGTATGAGCATTTATAAGGTCGACGATTGATTTATGGTTTGGCTTTAGGACGCAAGGCCAGCAAAGAGATTTATTTGATGACACTGTTTTGCAGGGCAAAAAACGAAATATTTGGGTTCGAAATTTGTGTGAACTGCATGAGGAATGGTGTTTGCAAGAAAAGGTGAGGGCTCCCCTGAGGTGAAAAATTCTAACATAAGCGTCATTGAAATGATGAACGAAGCAATGTGGTGTATAGACTTTCGCAAGCCTAGTACTGAGATTGTCGTGTGGAAAAATGGACAGCCAGAAATAAAGCAGCTACTGCAATGTTGGGACTTTTATTACATTTTTTAATGTATGCCAAAGCATCTCAAAATCTTACCCAAATACGCGTAGCATTCGAAATAAACAGGAACAGCTTAAGGACTGTTATTCATATATATCTTATAGCTTCGACGTTTTAATGTACACAGAAACATGAATAACAGAAACGGCAAAACAGCCGTATTTTTATGGTTACTCGTACAACAGCCTTGCGTACCAAATGGCCGGGGTGGTGGCGTATCCGTTCAATGATAACGTGTCAATGAAGCCGGATGTAATTTCAGAGTTTTCAGTAATAAATAATTACGCTGAGTGTATGTTGGTACGTTTAAAATTATTAGTGACAATTACGCATCGCCCACCTATGGGTAACAAACGAGAATTCTTTGAATATTTTGAGCGTGTACTTGCTTTGTTCGGCCGATTGTTTGAGCCTTACGTCGCCACGGGGGAATGTGAACATAAATATGTTATCAGGTGCACTTCATCTTTATATTTTATTGAAATCATGCAGTCATTCGCATTCAGAAACCTTGATACCGAAGCTACGAGAATAACTGAAAAACGTTCCACTCCAATCGACATATGTTTAACGAACGTCCATTCACCCGACTGTTTTTCTGAACCGCTAACTGTTGATGTAAGCGATCATCTACCAGTTTTTTGCTTGCTGCTAAATGCGCGTGACAAACCCAAAACGAAAGATGAGATCTTATTTCGCAGCCTCACTGCTGCAGCCCTGCCAGCATTTTGCTCACATATTATATCAACCGATTGGGTATGCGTATTCCAGTAAAACAACCCAAAGCGGAAGACGAGGCGTTTTTTGAAAAATTTATGGCGTGCTATAATTGAGCATTTCCAATCACTTCGCGAAATCGTAAATCAAAACGAGCTAGGAAGCCCTCGATTGATGGAAGGGTATTAAGAATAATAGAGACGAAAAAAGGATGTTTCACGCTATTGTTAAGTCGAGAAATTCCGAAGCCTTGTCTTAGTATAAAATATAGGAATAAATTTCCCACAGGACTGAGGCATGCGAAGGAAGCGTATTATGGTAATCTGTTTATTACGATAAAAAATGACCCCATGGAGGTCTGGGAAAACTTGAAGAAAGGGATGTCTGGGGAGGAACAACCTCCACAAATATCTATTAAGACTAGTACAGGTGTCCTATGTGACACTTAAGCGGCAAATCAGATGAATGGGTACTTTGTGACAAGTGCAGAATACAAAAATGACAGAAATGTAGTTCCCTGTTTTGTGTCATACCAGTTCATCCTTGAAAACTCTGTACAACTAATCTCTGTGACATCGGATGAAGTATTCAAACTTATACAGCAGATGAAGAATTACGTAGCTGTAGTTTATGATGAGATAAAGGCGACTACGTTAAAATATGGTGCTGATATTATAGCCACAATTATTTTCCATATAATCAATGCAATGTTCGAAACTAGAATTTTTCCCGACCGCCTAGACATAGCGCGTGGCTCATTGGTCACCATACGTCCGACGACGAACAAAGGGCGGAAAGTTGGGCTAGTTGGTTAGTCGATAAAGGGTACATTTCACAGGACTAACGCTGGAAGCGTTCCTCCGGTGTTTTTCTTAATTGTGTGGTCCGTCTTTCGCGCGAGTGATATGTACACTTTGACGACGAACAGCACGCGTCCGGCCAGAGATTACTTGTTTTCTTCTTCGCCAGGTGAGGTCAGAACAAGAACTGCAAGCGTGTAGCCACGAGGTCCGCGTTGTCTGTTTTGCCACTCAAGGTCACCAGATGAACAGCGAGCATCTGCCTACGGAGTACACGCTTTCTCCATGGCCAACATTCGTCTGGTGACAAACAAAGAGTGTCTGCTTACGCAGTAATGGTTTCCGATATGGCCAGCGGAACGCGGAACAGGAACGGCAACAATCTGGCCACGAATTTCTTCTTTGCTGTTTGGCCAACAAAGGTCCGAAGCGAACGGTAAGCATCTGGCTGCAGAATACTTGTTTTCTCTTCGGTCACCCATGTAGAAAACATCTCCGGACAGAGAATTGCGCGTGTGTACGTGACGACCTCTGGAAGGAGGGGTTGCGGAGGGCGGGAAATACACTTGTGCGGCGGAACGAGCCGCTTATTCTTGTATACTCTATGGCATGCAGTAGCATGGTATGTAGCTTCGCGAGCGCCATGCGGTGGCAGGGATCTCTGCCGCGAATCGTACTTTCTGTGAGTTAGCTAATGATTGCCGTTATAGGCAGAAAGATCTCTCCTTTAAGTAATAAGCTCTTATAAAGCAGGCACGGCTGCTAACTTTACACTTGCTTTAACTGAAATAGTCTGTGGAATGCCAACATAAACTTCGAACATCTTTTTTTGTGCCGAAGCTGGCCTAAACAAAAACGTTCACCTAAATTCTACATTTACATGATAGGAGGATATCCAGCGAGCGCCGCAGTGGCGACGTAAGGACATTCTTTTTTCAAAAACGAAAAAAAAGGCAGCTCTGCAATAAATGTAACTAGCATTCGTGCTGTTTTTGGAAGCACAGCTCCAATTTAGTCACTGTAGGCGTGATACCCATGAATAAAAGCAAAAACAAGCAATGAGAATGTAGACCAGCTATTTTTTTTCATTTTCCCAGCCTATCCCGCACATGCATATGCTCCTAGCGTACAGCTGATTGCCTGTGATATACGTTGCGCCACTGACACATCAGCCCTTCATTTGAGAAATGTATTGTGTAATAAGTATTATTAAATTTGCGTCGTAATAACAACATACCCCTTATCCCTACCATACATGGCTGCATACTTCGCTGTGCCACAACGTCTTGTGACCCAGCTGCTTCGCCAAAAATACAATGTTTCGTCATTGGTGAGTGGAACATCGTTGACACTTCAGTTCGGTATATTTCCCATAGAATTCAGTACCTGGACCAAAAAACCCTTCGAGAATTAGAATGATGTATTTTACGATAGCTACAGGCCATGCTAAGGTTTTACGCTCAACGCATAATTATATGAAACGCGAACGCTCTGAAACGACGTGAGGTATTCATGAAAAATGGTTGGAACCGCGGAAGTTTCGAAGCCCCTATTCTGGCTACCAGGACACAAGCACTCTCCCGACATGCACAGGGAATACAAGCGTTACAAGGTTGCACGCAGGTTGTTGAATTCAAGCTATACATAGGGTTTGTGAACACCCTCATAGTATAAAATCACATGCTGGGCGCGTTCTGAATTTAGAAAAATTGTATTGAACGGGTGTGGTGAAACTTGTACACGTGTTATTACATGGGGATTTAAAGGAATGCTACGCGGTGTTTCCTTGCATGTTCATAGCATGCTTTAAATTACCGTTTAAATAGTGTTGTCCATGTCGTTACCACACATTCTCAAAAAGGCAACGTATCCATAAGGGCTTTTTTTTCAAAGTAGCGAATAAAGCGCATTTAAACGATCTGTTCACAATTGTGACTCCCGTCATTTTTACGCAGCCGAGGAGATCAACCTGTGTCCAAAATGGATTATTACCAGAGTATTACGAATAGTTACTTGCGCACAATATCCTCGTGAGGCTATCAGTTGGCCAAGTACTTGTAAAGTATCTTCGATATCGTCAGTGAAAAGCCATCTAAAAAGTGAACAACACACCATTAGAGGTTACGGGTGACACTACTGACGGAAGATCTGGCATGAGGTCGCCTTTTCCCCAAACTGAAAAATGATTGCCCCTACGCTGTCCTCACCCCCCATTCGGTTTCTCCCACATGCGCTCTACTCTGGCACTGGCAGCTTCTTATTCTTCCACGAACATGTTCGGCCTAGCAGACCTCTGCGGTTTGTAAAACCCTTTTGAGCTACTGCTATACATTTTTTCTCACTCAGAAGATAGAAATAATAATCGTCGGTTCTTTTCGGGGGGGGGGGGGGGGGGGCGGGAGATATGTCGGGTTATTTTTTTATTTCACACATATAGAACTTTGCATCTCGCGCTGTCCGCGTGTCGCCACCGATTCTGCTATATCTGGCGTGTCTTCCGCGGACAACTACCAGCTCGTTGGAGCAGCTCAGGCGGCTCGAGCCAACAGTTGCTAAAAGTAAAATAACCATTCTGGTGGAAGCCACATGCTCGTTCAAGAAGTCACGTATTTATTTTTTGTACCAAGGATCGGCACAGTAAGAGGCCACGTTTTATCTTTTGTTTTGCGAGATCGACCCGTGCTTCTCTCGGATTTTTGTTTAAATCCTTTCCGCAGCCTTCACGCAACCTCCATTCCATCTTGTCAGAACTCCTAAAGCATGTTTTGCGCCATGAAAACTATGTTCGATAAAGTATCACAAGCCTGGGTCGATTACTGAAGAGACAATTAAGGAGGAGACATGTCTGTTTGGGCCCCGGACATTAGAGAGATCCGAGCTCTAGTCAGTGTCCAGGGAGAGGCAGCTGTTTGATATTGTTCCGAATGCGTAAATTTGCCGCGCTTCTTAACGCTGAAGACGACGCCCTCCACACCTCAGCCAAGCGAAGTACTTCTCATCGATGGATCTGAAGACCGGCTACTGGCAAATTGAAGTGGACAAGGGAGACTGAGGTAAGACTGAATTTGTAACCCCGGATGGCCTTTGCTAGTTTAAGGTGATTCCGTTTAGGCTACGCATGGCGCCAGCAACGTTTCAAAGAGTGATGAACACTGTGCTATCTGGCCTGAACATGCTGCACACCTATCTGGTATACCTTAAATACGCTGAGGTCTTCGCCCAGTCTTCCGACGAACACCTTGCAAGGTTGGAGTCAGCAGTAAAGGCCATTATTAGCCATATAGCCATCGAAAGACCCTGGGCTGCGACGGTCCTACTCGTCAAGTAAAAAGATTGCACCTTAACGATCTGCGCGAACTGCCAGCGAATAAAAAAATCCCGAAAAAGGACGTCCACCCCCTGCCGCGAATCGACGACGCCCTCAACAACCTCTGCCAAGCGAACTAAACCTCATCGATGGATCTGAAGACCGGCTACTGGCAAATTGAAGTTGACGAGAGAGACCGAGAGAAGACTGCATTTTTAACACCGGATGGCCTTTGCGAGTTTAGGGTGATGCCGTTTGGGCTGTGCATGGCGCCAGCAACGTTTTAAAAAGTCATAAACCCTGTGTTAGCTGGCCTGAAGAGGCACATCTTCCTGGTATACCTGAAATACGTTGTGATTATCGCCCGGATTTTCGACGAACACCTTGCAAGGTTGGAGTCTGCAGTCAAGGCCATTCTTACATCGGTGTTAACGCTGAAGACTGAAGAGTGCCGTTTTGAGGACGAGGCTGAAGCAGGGTGGCGAGGTGGGCGAGTTGGTGTACTTGCATCTTGGGGAACAGCGTGATAACAGGGACACAAAACGAAAGAAGTGGACAGGACCAGCGCTGACATTCAAATCGATTTATTGGAAAAGACGTAACTACTTATACATACACAGAAACCCCCTCCCCCACCACGCCACGTGCCCACACCAGCCAATGACATACTATCAAGACCAAAACACTCCACTGTTGACAATGCACATTTCTTAACACAGGAACACCTTATCGCGACGACCGCTCCAAAAAGGATTTGGTTATTTGGAGCGGTCGTCGCGATAAGGTGTTCCTGTGTTAAGAAATGTGCGTTGTCAACAGTGGAGTGTTTTGGTCTTGATAGTGTGTCATTGACTGGTGTGGCCACGTGGCAAGGAGGCGGAGGGTGATTCTCTGTATGTATAAGTAGTTACGTCTTTTCCAATGAATCGAGTTGAAAGTCAGCGCTAGTCCTGTCCACTTCTTTCCTTTTGTGTCCCTGTTTCTTCGCGCTGTTGCCCAAGGTGAAGACGAGGCTGAAGTTTTTCGGGCACGTCGTGAATGCCATGGGAGCCCTGCCAAACCCGGCAAAAACATGAGCATTGGCAAGCATTCAAAGACCCAAAGACAATAGGGAAACGCGAAGATGTCTGGGACTGTGCGCACAGTACCGGCGCTTCCTCGCAAACTTGGCACGCATTGAAGAGCTACTCACGCGCTTGACGAAACGTAGCACCTCTTTTTGCTCGGATAACAGCCACGAAAAAGCATTCTGCGAGCGGCAAGAACGGCTGTAAACCGCCCGTGCTCGCTCATTTCTACGAAATTGGCGATACGAAAATGCACACGGACGCCAATGAGGCAGGCTTGGTTGCCATCTTCGTCCAAAAGAAACCGGTAGCGAGAAAGTAATCGCCTATTCCAGCCGAGGTCTGTCGAAGGAGGAGAAAAACTACTCAGCCTCTGAGAAATTGTGCATGACTATTATATGGGCGATTTTAAAATTTCCCCCGTACTAGTATGGCAGACCATTGAAGTTTGTGACAGACCACCATGCGCTGTGTTGGCTCGCTAATTTGGAGGACCCCTCTGACCCCTCTCGCGCTCGAGCTAGCACCTGCGAGAATTCTACGTTAGAATCGTCTTCAAATCTGACAGGAAACACACTCACTTCAAATGCCTGTCCTGTGACCCCGTCGGCACACGCCGATGAAGACAGCGCGTTCTTCGGTACCGTGAGTGAGAGTGACCTCGGCGCCAATCAGCGTGCCAATGCCGATTTATGCACCATGATCGACTCCCTCGAAAAACGCAGTGTCGCCGTGCCCAGGGCATTTAAACGCAACTTACCAGCAGTCACCCTAAAAACCTCTGTCCACGTCAAGAAGAATTCAGCCCGCAAACGAGAAAAAACATTTTCTTGTCATCCCGGCAGATCTTCGTGACGAATTTATGAAAGCGTGCAACGACGACCAGTCTTCCGGATAGCTCCGCACAGATCGCAGAATAAGAAAAATCAAGGCGAGAAACTACTGGCCCCGCTTTACATCCAACCTCCCCACTAAGTCTGGAGATGCCAAGATGCCGAGATGCCGAGACCCGCTGGACTTCTGCAACCGATCAACATCCAATCGAGGCCTTCCAGCAGATCGGAATGGACCTTCGGGAGACTTTCTCTATGTCACTGTTCCAGAACAAGCAGATTACAGGACGCCCTACGCAGAGACCGCCGCTCTACCCAGGGTGAACTGCACAAGAATCCTTGAAGTTCATCATAAAGCAAGTTTTACTGCGACACGGACCACCTGAAGTCATATTCACGAACCACTGAACGGCCTTTACTGTGGAACGGATGCAAGAAATCTCCCGCTGTAGCCAGACAGATCTCCTAAGAACGACGGCGTATCATGGCCAACCGAACCGACTAACAGGACATCAGAACCAGATGATTGCGGATATGCTATCTACGTACGTTGACTTTGAACACAACACATGAGACAAAGTTATTTCGTGTGTTAAGTTTGCGTAAAACATGGCTATCCAGAAAACTACGCCTATGACACCGTTCGAGCTTGTCTAAGGAAGACGGCCCAATACGATACTTGATGCCATGCTTCCGCACGTAGAAGATGACCTCACCGCCGACGTCCAAGGATACCTTCAATGTGCGGAGGTGGCCCGCCAGCTCACTCGAGTTCGTACAACAGACTGGCAGCTGATGGACGCTGGAAGAAACAACCTCCGATGCCGAGACGTCGAGTACCGCCCAGGGAACCGTGTGTGGGTTTTGACTCCCATCCGACGACGCGGACCCAGTGAGAAGCTTCCGCGACGGTATTTGGGACCTTACCAAAGTTACAACGTGTTGGCGAACTAACATACGAAGTAATCCCCGATGTTGATTCCGGCACATCACTGACGCACGCCACCCGAAGTCGTGTACGTTGTTCGTCACAAACATTGCCGCGTAAGAACGTGTACTTTTTGTTGTTTTGTTGTTGCTCTTTGTTCGGGCTGTTGTTTTACATTATGATAGGATCGATGCTCTCTAAGATGGGGGATTATGGCTGCGAACCATGTATGGGTATTGCTGATTTATTGTTTTATTTTACTGCACGGCCGCGCCCGGCTGTGTTATCTGTATCCCAAGCAAAGCACGCGTTAGATTTTGTTTGTCATGCCGGCTATCTCATTCAGATAAGGAGACTGTTTCGCCCTAAAGTAACTAGTCTACAATTATCTTTTTTGATCTACCATGTTGCGGATGTAAATCGACGGTTCGAGAGCCAATCGCACTGAAAGAGAAAAAGCCTGCTGAGCAGATGCTGCGGTATTCGTCTCGCCGACGTTAACCTACGCACTTAACTTTGTTGACTGCTTGATCGCCAGCTGTTTACACATGGAGTTAGGGTACCACAAGTTCGCTTCAATAAACTTTTTTTCTTTAAGACAGCTGCTTCGTCTTTGTCTACGTGACAATATTTACTCTGTTACTCTGGTTGATCACCCGTTGGCCTCATGTGGCCACCATGAGCCAATTTTTTGTCATTTTATTTGGGATATTTTGTACTTAAATATTGCTCCTGGTCCGACACAGTCGCTTTTTCCCCTTAAGGATTACTGGTATTTTTATTTTTTGCGTGGCTTGTCGAGACGACCTCAATTTCTTTCCAGTTTTTCGTTAAGGAGGTAAATCTCCACTTTTCTGTAATTGCTGCAGAATGCATTGGCTGTATATTTTTTCAGCTATTTTTTTATTTGGAGCTGCCGTAAGAGTTTCCATCAACCAACACCTATTTTAGGACAGATGTTTCTGATGTTTCTTTATTGTTACAATGACATTCATTCCTATAGGCTTTTATTTCATAGAAATCATTTATAAATCTAGTTTTAAAGCAATTTTGCACTTTATTAACTCCACATGGGCCTATTGGGCACGCCCATGTCATACGCATACCTGGAACGGCTCAAGAAAGCTCTCTATGCTCGTAAACCTTGGTTTTCCGTGTCAATTTTTCTGAATACCCCATGCCGACACGCTGTTAATGACGTTTGCGAGGCATTACCTCGCTGTCATAACCCATGTGGATATGGAAATTGTAGCTTTGTCCGTAAATTGTTATCCAGCGTGTGCATTCTTTGTATATATCTTCCAAAATTCATCCGTAGGCTGCCTGCATTGCCTGTTACTGTAGGACTTAGAGCAGTGATGTGGCTTGTACTGAAGCAAAAGCTTTTAAGAATGCATAAATTTTATATATGCTGAGTTGTGTATCCCGTAGATTTTTTTATTGCTTCAAAACTTTCGTGCATGTTATCTATTCTTCAGAATATTTTGTAAACTCAGAAGACCATATGGCTTATCGGGAATCGATGCTGTCACCTGTTTGCCAAAATACTACTTTCCTACTGCTGTCACCTGTTTGCCTAAATACTAGAACAGGCTTTTGATGCACTCCCCGGCGGGTCGTGAGAGGGGAAGCAAGACCCCACCCGCCGCGTGCACCCTCACGAAACACGCCTTGCAAAACTAGGGGAGCGGCGGTGGCAAACAATAGGACTGGTCATGGAGTTCAATCAGAGTTCTTCAATGTCTCTGATTGAACTGGAGGAACAAAGTGAACCGAGCGGAAAGTCGCCTTGCCTGAAAATAGTTTCGCGCAATCTCTCAGCGGCCAAATTCACAACTGATGACACGACTGCCGCTCTAATTTATCCTCCTCAACAAGTTGGCCTGCCCTTGTTCTTGGCTGGGCTTGGCTCATCACACAAAATAAACACGCGCGTACACCCTTACAACCGTTGTCTTAGCACATCTCCGGTCATGCACTGCAGTGAAGCACTGAAAAAAAGTTGCTGCCTGCCATGATTTTATACCTTGGGGGCGGGAGGGGGGGTGTTTGTTGCTTTCCCTTCCTGCCCCCACCAGTAAAGCTGAACCCCTAAACTGCCGTTGTGAATCTTCGTCAAGATGCCTGCTGAGAACAGACAGTTGGTTTCTTTCGTCTAGAGCGTCTTGTTCATTATTTCAAGCCTAACTCGAAATAGTTCGGTGATAGTGTATACTGTTTCAACTAATTTAACAATGTAACAAGCGGGGACCTTATTTCAGGTCTTAACATATAAGTTACGCGAGGGCGCGCGAGTAAAGAAGGGGAAGGTGTTCGGACACAAGAAGCGCGGCAAATTTACGCATTCGGAACAATATCAAACAGCTGCCTCTCCCTGGACACTGACTAGAGCTCGGATCTCTCTAATGTCCGGGTCCCAAACAGACATGTCTCCTCCTTAATTGTCTCTTCAGTAATCGACCCAGGCTTGTGATACTTTATCGAACATAGTTTTCATGGCGCAAAACATGCTTTAGGAGTTCTGACAAGATGGAATGGAGGTTGCGTGAAGGCTGCGGAAAGGATTTAAACAAAAATCCGAGAGAAGCACGGGTCGATCTCGCAAAACAAAAGATAAAAGGTGGCCTCTTACTGTGCCGATCCTTGGTACAAAAAATAAATACGTGACTTCTTGAACGAGCATGTGGCTTCCACCAGAATGGTTATTTTACTTTTAGCAACTGTTGGCTCGAGCCGCCTGAGCTGCTCCAACGAGCTGGTAGTTGTCCGCGGAAGACACGCCAGATATAGCAGAATCGGTGGCGACACGCGGACAGCACGAGATGAAAAAGTTCTTTATGTGTGAAATAAAAAAATATCCCGACATATCTCCCGCCCTCCCCCCCCCCCCGATTATCATGTCAAAATGGTAAAGAGGGAGCCGACCGGTACGCGCTGGATCATGAAGCCTTATCCGGCGCGGTCGATTCAGGTTCGCGCGAATCACCCGTCCTAGATGACCCCCCCCCCCACTCTCCCTACCTCCCTCACGAGACATTTCGGACGGGAGGACGTGTTTTGACCCCCTGTACCCCCAAGGACTTTGGTAAAACCCAGTTGTCGTGTTGCGGACTTAGTTGGAACATTTTGTTAAGGCTTCAAGCATAACATTACTATGCCGTTGTAACCTGAATGTTATGCTTATGTCAGATTTATTTATTACCTGACAGTATTACCTCGAGCATTTTAATAACGCTATATGTCTAAATTTACTTCAACGTTACGCCTTGAACATTGTAATAATGTTGAAATAAAGATGTTACCCAAAACGTTGCTTTTTGGTTACGTGTTAATATTATAATAATGTGTACATATTTACATCCCATTAGTGCCTTGCTGTGAACATTGTTTTAATGTTGGAATTTGTTCATTTCTTTATTGTTGTGTCGTGAGCTTGTAACAACGCTATCATTTCTAACATTGGCTATAGGTTTATTCCTTAACATGCCCTGAACGTTATTGTAATGTTTGTATATTGTCATTACTTTATTGTTGAGTAATGAGCATTGTAATAAGACTGGTATTTCTAACATTGGTTTTAAGTTGTTTCCTAAACGTTAAATAAATGTTGGAAACAAAACGTTATTCAATGTAAAAATAACGTTTCCAACAGAACATAAACATTGAATGCTTGTTTAAACGTTACATAAACATTGCCACGTTACATTTACGTTATTTAAACTTTCACAACTTCCAGATAACACTATTTTAAATTTATGTGCTACTTGTGGACGTTCGCATGTGGAAGTTTATCTTCTTTGCTCTGTGGAAGGATTCCCGAGCACGTAAAAAAATAAAATTTTGTCATACCATTCACCTCAATTCACCGCTATGTTTAGAGCTTAAAAGCGTCACTGACTATCCACCTTCACAGCGTGGAATGCTAATGATATCTTTACGAAGAAAAAGCACATATCCCCTTATCCCCCTTCTCCTACACTCCCTCTTCCCTCAGTTACATGCAGCCCAACGTTTGAGCCGACAGCAGACTTTCGCTTCCCGCGTTAAGTTTTTAAACAAGCATATAGTCCCCAACTGAACCGACGATTATTATTTCTATCTTCTGAGTGAGAAAAAATGTATAGCAGTAGCTCAAAAGGATTTTACAAACCGCAGAGGTCTGCGAGGCAGAACATGTCCGTGAAAGAAAAAGAAGCTACCACTGGCAGAGTAGAGCGCATGTGGGAGAAACCGAATGGGGGGTGAGGACAGCGTAGGGGCAATCATTTTTCAGTTTGGGGAAAAGGCGACCTCATGCCAGATCTTCCGTCAGCAGTGTCACCCGTAACCTCTAATGGTGTGTTGTTCACTTTATAGATGGCTTTTCACTGACGATATCGAAGATACTTTACAAGTACTTGGCCAACTGATAGCCTCACCAGGAAATTGTGCGCAAGTAAGTATTCGTAATGCTCTGGTAATAATCCATTTTGGACACAGATTGATCTCCTCGGCTGCGTAAAAATGACGGGAGTCACAATTGTGAACAGAGCGTTTAAATACGCTTTATTCGCTACTTTGAAAAAAAAGCCCTTATGGATACGTTGCCTTTTTGAGAATGTGTGGTAACGACATGGACAACACTATTTAAACGGTAATTTAAAGCATGCCATGAACGTGCAAGGAAACACCGCGTAGCATTCCTCTAAATCCCCATGTAATAACACGTGTACAAGTTTCACCACACCCGTTCAATACAATGTTTCTAAATTCAGAACGCGCCCAGCATGTGATTTTATACTATGAGGGTGTTCACAAACCCGTATGTATAGCTTGGTTTCAACAACCTGCGTGCAACCTTGTAACGCTTGCATTCCCTGTGCATGTCAGGAGAGTGCTTGTGTCCTGGTAGCCAGAAATATAGGGCTTCGAAACTTCCGCGGTTCCAACCATTTTTCATGAATAACTCACGTCGTTTCAGAGCGTTCGCGTTTCATATAATTATGCGTTGAGCGTAAAACCTTAGCATGGCCTGTAGCTATCGTAAAATACATCATTCTAATTCTCGAAGGGTTTTTTGGTCCAGGTACTGAATTCTATGGGAAATATACCGAACTGAAGTGTCAACGATGTTCCACTCACCAATGACGAAACATTGTATTTTTGGCGAAGCAGCTGGGTCACAAGACGTTGTGGCCCAGCGAAGTATGCAGCCATGTATGGTAGGGATAAGGCGACCTCATGGCGGATCTTCCGTCAGCAGTGTCACCCGTAACCTCTATCACAGCCTTCACGCAACC